>NC_137802.1:12900988-13500988 GCF_963383645.1 Muscardinus avellanarius | reverse complement strand
GGAGGCCAGGAGGCTGTTCCGGCAGGTGGTTGATGCGGTGAACTACCTGCACCAGAGGCACATCCTGCACAGGGACCTGCAGCCGTACAACATCCTCCTGGACTGGCACACTAACGCCAAAGTCATCGACTTTGGGCTGGCCTGCCACTTCAGGCCCGGGCAAGCGGTGACCGAGTTCTGCGGCAACAAGGGCTACTCTGCTCCAGAGGTCTGCATGCGCGAAGCCTACGGCACAGCCGCAGACCTCTGGAGCCTGGGGGCGGTCCTCTACTTCATGTTCATAGGCTCCGGCCCATTCGAAGGCCGGGACTTCCAGGAGCGGCTGTTGAACCGGAGCCTGTGGGAAGACTACTTCCTGCCCGCTTATGTGACCGGCTGGTCAAGAAGACTCCTGCTCAATCTTCTGACCGAAAACCCCAGGTCGCGGGCCACCATGGCCGACGTCCTGGAGCACCCGTGGCTCCAGTCGGGTAAGGAGTACTCATCTCCCCCCAGGGACCCACTCCCCAAACGCCCCAACGTGGCAGTCCTCGGAGTGATGCACTGCTTTGGGTACCACCCGCGAGACACCTGGCTGGCCGTGGTGAACAGGACGTTTAATTCCGCCATGGGGACCTACCTGATAATCCTCCACCATGGGTGCCACGGGGCAGGGCGCCACGTCCAGGTCCCGCCAGAGGCTCGGTGTGTGGCGCCACCTCCGACCCCAGAAGATCCCTCAGCCTACCCGTTACCACCCAAGAGGACAGCCAGCCAGCCAGAACTCCGCAGACCCCAGTCCCCGGCCTCCCAGGACGCACAGTGGAGGCCGGAGGGCAGAACACACAGCCTACCCGCCATTGCCCTCAGCTGCCCACCCAGGAGGCCCCCCAGCTGCCCTCCCAGGAGGCCCCCCGCTCCCAGCACAGCCCCCCACTCCCGGGGATGGAGGCGGGTCACCAGGACTGTGGCCCGCTTCTTCCAAGCCTGCTGCTGCTGCGTCCTGGCCCCCGGAGCCAACAGAGTGGCTCCAGAGACGGGGGGCCAGACGCGGCCCAGACTCTTCAGAAACAGAGTCGGTCCCGAGGGAGGGGGGCAGAAGCGCCCCAGATTCTTCAGAAGTAAAGTCGCGCCAGGAACGCCAGGTGGATGAACCAGCACCCAGGATCAGGACTTCGCCCAGAGAGGACTCAGCTGCAGGACGACGCGCTCCAACTGCCAACTGCCTGGGCTTCTCCACACAGATCCCTGAGAGAGGCCCCGCCTGGGAATACCAGACTTTCCCCAGGAGACAAGCCTTTTCCCGAAATTATTATTAATAAATTGTTTCATTTGAATTGTAGTATAGTGTGATGCTTCTTTATTCGTGTTTCACTTGAATCTTATATTAAATGAGTGGCCCCTGAATGGTGATCTTTACAAACAAACTTTAACAACAACAAAAAAAATTGGCCTGGGAGTGTAGACTGTCCTGTCTGTGTTCAATTCCCAGCACCAAACACACACATACAAAAAAAAAAAAAGCTTTTTTAAATTTAAATTTCTCAACTCCTTTGGGGTGGGAAACAGGTAAAATATATGATGCCTTCTTCACTGTAAGTTTCAGATGATGGAGTAAATTTTTAGTAGCACAATTCACAGTGGCGGCTCTCAAGGAATGTTGAAGCTGGAAGGTTTCAAACCAGGGATAGAGGGGAAAGTCAATGAACAGAAACGGAGGCTGAGCCAGGTGTGCTAGTACTCTCAAGTACTAGTACTTGGGAGGCTGAGGGAGGATCACAGGTTTGAAGCCAGCCTCTGCAACTTAGCGAGACCCTGTTTCAAAATAAATTGGGCTGGAGGTGTGTATCTGGTAGAACGTCTCTGGATTCAATTCCCTGTATTAAATAAAAACTGGGCGTGGGAGAAATTTCTGAAAAGTAAAATAAGTTTTGGCGTTCTATTGAGATGTTTGCAGGAAATACCCAGCTCTCACACACTGCTGACAGCCAGAGACAGGGGAGGGGAGGGATGTGTCAGGGGACGAATGAACGTGGCTACTCAGAGGGCGGTGGGAGGGACCGGAGAGACCAGCTCAGGATGGCTGAGTGTCCAGGAGGATGAGGAGTCTCGTAGAAGGCGTCCCATGACAGGTGCCAACGACCACGCTGTGCTTAGGTATAGACAGTGCCCTGAAGAGCTCCTGTGTTGGTCCAGAGTTGGTGTCACTGAGTCACGTGGTGGTAATCTCATCAGTGGCATCCACTGTGATGGTTCCCTGGGCGGCAACCTAGGCAGGAGGGCGTGGCCTGGGTGGACCTGGGCGTGGCCTGGGCGTGGCCTGGGGACTTTTGTCTTTGAATCCCCTTGCTTACTGGCTGGCTGGCTGGCTTCTGGCCTCCGTGATGTGAGAGCAGAGGCCCTGTTCTCACCCTCCCTCTGCCTTCATACGCCATGGCTTGAGCCCCGCACAGGGAACCAGGCCTGCCGTGGACTAGACTCCGAGATCTTCAGTAAACCGTGAGCAAATACATCTATGCCTGTAGCATGCGGCGCCATTTCCATCCCCGCTGTCTCTCCTCACTGTCCCTGAGGCTGACAGCTGGACGCACACTTCACAGACTCCTGTGCCGCCTGGGTTCCAGGGACGGTTTAGGTTTTGCTGCGTCTGAGCGGGGTCTAGAAGCCTCTGGGCGCTGGCCACTCTCCTCTTGTGTGAGGGAGGCAGCCTGTGGGGCTTGGGCAGCTGCGGTGTCAGCAGCAATGTCCTGGCCTCTGGTGGACAAGGCGCTTCCTGGCTTTCTGACCACAGCTCTGGTCGTAAACCTGGGTGGCCGTGGCCCCTGCTCTGCTCTGTGATGTCAGCGCCCAGTCCCTCAGCCATATTTCCTTCTGCCTAAAACACTAGAGTGGTCCCTGTGTCCCTGACCAAGGCTCGGGGATGCAGAAGGGGGGTCAGAGGTGAGGCAGCCATGGGAGCAAGAAGGGCCGTGGTGTTGGGGACCCCAGCTTTGCAGGATGGTTAAGACTGATGCGTGTTTTCAGGGGCTGGTGAAATGGGGATGCAGAACAAGTTGGGTGTTAAGTGGGGGGACCACAGGTGCTGGGACCAGCTAGTTGTAGGATTCAGTGGAAACCAACTGCAGACTCAACCTCTCGCCAAGAAATGATAGGTTTAAGGGTTTTTCTTTCCCACCCTTTGGTCATAAAAACCATGCATGTACATTTCGTAAGGAAACAGGAAGAAATCTTTTTGCTTGATATTTTTTGGTTTTACTATTCATTGATTGATTTGGAACTGGAGACTGAACCCAGAGGCACTTTACCTCCAAGTGAAACTCACAGCCCTTCTTACTCTTTGTTTTGAAATAGAGTCTCACTAAGTTGCTGAGGCTGGCCTCGAACCTGCAATCCTCCTGTCTCAGCCTCCCAAGTAAAGGGATTACATGTCTGTGCCACCACGCTGGGCGAGTTTGCTTTTAAGCAGAAAAAATAATCATAAACTATCTCACTGAAAGCACTGGCTGGTTGGTAGGATGGTGCGTGCTTGTGATCCCAGTGACTTTGAGGTAGGAGGGTTGTAAGTTTAAGGCCAGCCTGAGCAACACAGCCAGATCTTGTTTCAAAATATAAAATAAAAAGGGGCCAGGGTGTAGCTCAGAGGTAGAATTCGCCTGGGTTTAAGCCCCAGTACCACACACACACACACACACACACACACACACACACACACACAGCATTTGGAATCTGAACCCTTATACAGGTTCATATACAGAAACTCTTATACACTGTTGGTGGATTGTAAATTAGTACAGCTGCTGCTGCGAGGAAGATAAGCATGAAGGCTCCTCAGAAGACTAGGAATGGAGCCACCCATGACCTTGCCCCCCACTCCTCAGCATCTTCCCAAAGAACTAAAGTCAGAATCCTAGGCCGGGCGTGGTGGCGCACGCTTGTAATCCCCACGCTTGGGAGGCAGAGACAGGAGGATCGCGCAAGTTCGAAGCCAGCCTTGCTGGCGTAAGAGACCCTGTTTCAAAAAAAAAAAAATAGGTCTGGGAGTATAGCCCGGAGGTAGAAGGGCTTCCAGGAACCCCAGTACCACCAAAAAAAAAAAAAAAGAAAAAAAAAAAGAAAACAGAATCCTAGAGCGACACACGGACATCCCTGCTCAGAGCTGCACAACCCACAACGTCCAAACGATGGAACCGCCCCAGGCGGCCATCGGCAGATGAACGGATGGAACGTGTACACAGACACAAGGGAGTTTTAAGGACAAAGTTATGTCATTGACAGGGAAATGAAGAGAACTGGTGAGTATTACGCCAAGTGGGGTCAGCCAGGCTCAGAAGGTGAAGGGTCAGGTGCCTGCGCTTCATAAAAGGGGCTTTAGACATGGAAGAGGGTCCCGTAGAGCAGCGGAGGGGCAGGGAGGAGACAGCGATGGCTGGGAGAGTGTGCGGGAAATGGTTCAAATAGCGCTCGCTCCGTCTGTAAACGTGCCATCGCCCATCTCACCAATGCCATGGGGGTGTGAGGAGCGGCGGACGATCCAGAGGAAACACACCGGAGACTGTGCTCATGTACGTGTGTGTCACATGAAGCCTAACGCCAGTGAAAGCGTACACCAACAGAAGTCTGTTTATAGAAAAAGAGTAGCAAAACTTTAAAGTGTTTCAAAGTCTTGCTTAGTCAGTGAAAATTTACTCTTTTTTTTGTTTTTTGGTGGTACTGGGGTTCCTGGAAGCGCTTCTACCTCCGGGCTACACTCCCAGACCTATTTTTACATTTTTATTTGGAAACAGTGTCTCTTAAGCCAGCGCAGCTGGCTTCGAACCCGCGCAATCCTCCTGTCTCAGCCTCCCAAGCACGGGGATTACAAGCGTGCGCCACCACGCCCGGCAAAAATTTACTCTTTAGACTAAATCATTGAACCATACATTGATTTTTCAAGTATATTTTTCCCTAGGCTGAGAATTATTGGTAGGCAGTAATTACATTTTTTTCTTGTTAACTATTCTTAACCATAGAATACCAGTAAATGTGAGTGAAACAGATTTTTTTTAACTTTGCATATAATTGAAATGTCTTAGCTTATAAAAAATTCTTAGGAGATCCATTTGATTTTTGGTTTTGTTTTTGAGCGTGTGTGTGTGTGTGTGTGTGTGTGTGTGTGTGTGTGTGTATGTTGCTAGGGATTGACCCCAAGGGAATTCTACCTTCAAGCTACACCCCCAGCCCTATTTTTACTTTAATTTCGAAATAGCCTCTCACTAGTTTAAAGCGAGTCTCTCTACTTTCTGAAGCCAGCCTCAAACTTGTGATCTTCCTGTCTCAGCCTCCCAAGTGCCAGGATTACAGGTGTGTGTCACCAGGCCCAGCTTGATTCATTTCTTTGTAAATGGATATTCAGGGAATTCATGATAATTTTGGAATTCTGTAAGTTAAACTCAGGTAAATTTGGTTTGGGGATGATTTTTCTTACTTTCTTTATAAAAATATTAAGCTGGGCATGGTGGCAGATGCTAGTAATCCCAGTACTTGGGAGGCTGAAACAGGAGGGTCACAGTTTTGTAATCACTCTCAGCAACCTCATTTGGCCCTCTACAACTTAGTGAGACTCTGTTTAAAAAAAAAAAATAGCCGGGCGTGGTGGCACACCCTTGTAATCCCAGCATTTGGGAGGCTGAGACAGAAGGATCTGGGTTCGCGGCCAGCCTTAGCTACTTAGTGAGGCCCTTTGCAACTCAGTGAGCCCTATTTAAAAAAAAATAATTGGGTTTGGGATGTAGCTCAGAGGTAGAATGCCCCTGGGTTCCATCCTCAGTCCCACCAAAAAAAAAAAAAAAAAAAAAAAGAGTAAACAAAAATAGGGCTGGGGGTGTAGCTTGGAGGTACAATGTCCCTGGGTTCCATCCCCAGCACTGCCAAAAAAAAAAAAACCCCAAAACAATAACAACAACAAAAAAATCCAAACTTAAAGCAGAAAGAAAATAAGGAAGAAAAAGAGGGAGGAAATGGGGGAGAAGGAAAAGGAAGAAAAGTTAAACAACAACAAAAACACTATACTGGTATTCCAGCCAAGCATGGGTGGCACATGCCTTTAATCCCAGTACTTGGGAGGCTGAGACAGGAGGATTGCAGGTCTGAGGCCATCCTCAGCAACCTCATGAGGCTCTCTGCAACTTGGTGAGGCCTTGTTTCATATAAAAAATAAATAAAATAGGGCTGGGGGTTGTAGCTCAGAGGCAGAATGTCTGTGGGTTCAATCCTTAGTACCACAATAAAACAAAACCTAGTATTCGAGCCGAGCGTGGTGGCGCACGCTTGTGATCCCAGTACTTGGGAGGCTGAGACAGGAGGATCGCGGTTCAAGGACAGCCTCAGCTACTTATTGAGGCCCTCTGCAACTCAGTGAGACCTTGTTTCATAATAAAAAAAAAATTAAAAACAGGGCTGGTGTCACTCAGAAGTAGAATGCCCCTGGGTTCCATCCTCATTACCACACACACACACACAAACACACAAAAAAAACCAATATTTGACTACAGAGAGAAATACATCATGGCTACTACTTTATTCTTCAGGTATTAGATTCAGGTTAAAATATAGAAAAGAAAACGTCAAAATACCCTGGGTTGTACTTCCACCTCAGTGATGGGCTCGCTTCTCTTTTATCCAGGAGCGTGGGCAAGGGTTGAGAAGTCTTCAGCCCAGAGCAGAAAGCAACAGGCCCTAAGAAGCGGCGACGCTGGCCCGGCCCTGGTCCAGGATCCTCCTTTAAGCTCTCACTTGGGAAAATGAAAGGGAGGCCCGGCAGGGAGAGGCCTGAGGCTGATGGAGGCCCAGTTTAACAAGTTGTGATCTCACAGACCTGATTGTTAGGGTCACCAGATTTTTTTTTTTTTTGTGGTACTGAGATTGAACCTTCTACCTCTGAGCCATATACCTGCCCCTGCCATTTCTTTTTCTTTTTCTTTTTCTTTTTTTTTTTTGGTGGTACTGGGGTTCCTGGAAATGCTTCTACCACCAGGCTACACTCCCAGACCTATTTTTATACTTTTTTATTTGGAAATAGGGACTCCTAAGCCAGCGCGCGCGGCTGGCTTCGAACCTGCGCGATCCTCCTGTCTCCGCCTCCCAAGTGCGGGGATTACAAGCGTGCGCCACCACGGCTGGCTCTCACTAAATTGCTGAGGCTGGCCTCAAACCTGTCATCCTCCTGTCTCAGCCTTCCAAGGCCTGGGATTACAAGTGTGCACCACCACGCCAGGCTCAGAGAGGGCCCTTGATATGCTCGTGGGGTGAAGGGTAAGTCTGGGAACCCCAGGCCTCTCTCTGGCATGGTCCAAGCCAGCTCCCAAGGATAGCAGAGGGGACCAGATGCTGTCAGAGGCATCTGGAAGCTCCACCCTTGCGTCCTCTGACCGGGAAGCTGCCCGGTCCCTCGGGCAAGGCCAGAACAGATGGCCAGGCTTTCTTGGCCTTGAGCCAGACAGGAAATACGGCCACTTCCCCTATGCTGGCATTTCTATTGTGAGCAAAGCCCATGAGAAAATGGAAAAGGGGAGGGCGCATGCCTGGGGCAGCTACCAGGTGGACTTGGCCGGCTCTGGGGCTTGGTGTGAGGACGACACATTCACCAGCTCCCCGGGGAAATCAGCAGAAACTGCCCCGTTTCCCTTCTGCCCAGGAAAGCTCTTTCTAAAAAATCATTAAAAAATAATATAATTTTTAAAAATTAAAAATAAAATACTCCAAACGGAGTAGTCAGGGAAGGCTCCCTGGAGGAGGTAACATTTCCAGAAAGGCCTAAATGACAGGCGTGGCGGCGCACGCTTGTAATCCCAGCACTTGGGAGGCTGAGACAGGAGGATCGCGGTTCGCGGACAGCCTCGGCTACTTAGTGGGGCCCTTTGCAACTCAGTGAGACCCTGTTTTAAAATAAAGAATAATAAGAGAAAAATAGGGCCGGGGGTATAAGTCGGAGGCCTAAAGCACAAACTTAAAAAAAATTCAAGGACTTCCAGGCACAGTGGTGCACGCCTGTGATTCCAGCAATTTGGGAGGCTGAGGCACAAGAAGTGCAGGTTAGAGTCCAGCTTCAGCAAATCAGCAAGATCAGCAGCTTAGTGAGACCCTGTGGCAAAATAAAGAACAAAGAGAGGGCTGTGGTGCCGAGATTACTTCCTTTTCCTCGGCACCTGCGTGAAAGATTTCCCACGCAGTAAATTGGCTAAGCTTCAAGGAAGCGGAGCCCCGAGGGGAAGTGTTGTCTCTGGCCAAAGTACTCCCCCACTCTTAGATATTCTTTCATAACTACTATTCTTTTGGTAATGATTCTTTTAACTTTCCACACGAATTGCTCCGGTGACGTAAGACCAGGACTGTGAGAGAAACTGAGTCCGTGGAAAATAAATTTTCTAGTAATTTGTCTAAGCCTCTAAATGCCCTCGGCTTTGCTCAAATGGTAATAAAATATAGTTAGAATTCAGATCCTGTGGAAGCATTCCAGTCACAGTAATTACAAATGCAGAATTCCCCTCTATCTCTGACCTTCATTCTAATCATTAACCTACAGTAAAAGCCTTAAGAGTCAGCTGAAGTCATTAGCCCTAAAAACTCGTAAGGGAGGCAACCATGCCTCTGTTTACCCCCTCTCCTTGTGATCCAGCCTAGATACAGAGAAGATAAACTTTGTGTGTGACATCAAAGCAGCCTAGTTGATGAGCAGCCAATACTGCCCCATACAATAGAGCTGAAGGCCAGGAATATTCTTGACCTTTACACCCAGTATGTGCGCTGCCCGAGACAGGGAGGCAGGCGCCACGTGGCTAAGAAATGAATATGTCAGAACAAAGGACAGATATAATAAATGTGTAAGTGTGAAAGAAAGGAAATATGGTGAGAATAAGAAAGGATTTTTGTATGAAGAAGAGCTTATCCTAAGATTGTCCCAAATGGGAAAGAGAGAATCAGGGTAATCAGAAAAGAAAAGGAAGTTGCAGAGGGTCAGTGATGGGAATATGGATTATTAAAAGAGGAATAGGCTTCTAATAAGCCTATCGTTTGAGGAAAAGTGCTCAGCAGCTAGAGAAGTACATCTGACAACTAAATCTAAAAACTTCATGTTATTTTTGGTGTTTATCTGCTAAACTGTGTTGTGAGCTTGTTTAAGCTTTCAGACTTTAGATGGCAATGTGGACGAAACCTGGGAGACCTCCATCGCATCCCCCTCGGATCGCCATATCGCCCCATGCCTGCCATATGGACTAAGCCCTGGAAACGGAAAGTTCCGAAAAGTTAAAGGAGATTCCATGAGAGGCCATATTCTCCAAGCCCTGGGCGTGCCTGTGTCTTCTGGAATTTGCCCTTTGGAGCCGCCTGTCTGCAAGGGCAGGGGGCTCAAGGGCAGGGGGCTGGATTTGGTCACAGGATCCGGAGCTAATCGGAGCTAATCTTGAATGCCAACTAGATTTTTTTACTTTGTTTACATGCCCTTCACTATTGATTTGTGGTGATTACACTCCTTTTTTTTTTTTTTTACTATTAATCTCACTGGTGAAGGATATAAATTTTTTGGGTTCTTGTAATAAAGTGTCAATCGCACAAGAGGCTTTTGTCCATGTCAGATTCTTTCCCGGAAAGGAATCTCCACCTTTAGCGCCGTGAATAGGAACTTAAAGGAGTTTATTTCATAAAAGGGAAAGAATCGCTGCAGTTAAGTGGCTGCAGAACTGCACCCGAATCCTTTGCACATCTTTCTGAGAAACTCGATCTCGAGTGGACTCAGTGGCCATATTCAGTACTGGATTTATTATTCCCGACTGAGCCAGTCTGCTGCACTGTGTATATAGCTCAATGGCAGAGCGCACCTGGGTTCAGAAGTCAGCACCACTGGTAAAAAACAAAACAAACAAAAAACCCCTACTTCTAGCAGAAAATACTTAAGTCTCTTGGCACCTTTCTGATATTGATTCTTCATAGGTAATGAGTTTCTGTTATTCTATTATTTCTATTATTCTTTTATTTCTAGTTTGTTTGATTTTGTTTTACTGGGGACTGAACCCAGGGGCCTTCTACCTCTTAAGTTACACTGCCCAACCCTTTTTATTTTTTATTTTGAAACAGAGTCTTGCTAGGTGGCTGAGGCTCTCACTAAATTGCCCGCAATCCTCCTGTCTCAGCCTCCCCAGTACTGGGATCGCGAGTGGGCACCACCATGCCCGGCTGTTATTCCCAGAGTTAAGCGTCTTCTGCTGGCAACTTTCATAGCCTGGAATCGTGAGCTTGCGTCACACGCTTCTGTTTCTTAGTGTGTCCGTCGTCTATGATACCTAAAGCCAGTCCGCTGCCTTCCAGGGGAGGCTCTGGGCCCTGCCGTGACCCAGCTCTTCCTAATCTTTCTTCTTTCTTAGACACCTGTGCCGTGACAGGTATTCATCCCTCTGACTTTCTTTCTTTCTTTCTTTCTTTCTTTCTTTCTTTCTTTCTTTCTTTCTGTACTGGGGATGGAACCCAGAGGCATTCTACCTCTGAGCTGCACCCCCAGCCCTATTTTTGTTTTTATTTATTTATTTATTTTGTGGTACTGGGGATGGAACCTAGGAGCCTTCTACCTCTGCGCTATACCTCCAGACCTATTTTATCTTTTATTTGGAAACAGGGTCTCATCAAGTTGCTGAGAGCCTCACTAAGCTGCTAAGGCAGGCTTCAAACTTGCGATCCTCCTGTTTTAGCATCCCAAGTACTGGGATTACAAGCATGTGCCACCACACCCGGCTTCCCCCAGCCCTATTTTTTCTTTTCTTTTTTTTTTCTTTGTGGTATTGGGATGGAACCCAGGGGCTTTTCTACCTTCAGGCTATACTCTCAGACCTACTTTATACTTTATTTGGAAACAGGATCTCACTAAGTTTCTGAGAGCCTCACTAAGTAGCCGAGGCTGGCTTCGAACCTGTGTTATCCTCCTGTCTCAGCCTCCCAAGCGCTGGATTACAAGTGTGCGCCACTACGCCTGGCATCCCTAGCCCTATTTTTGATTCTTTATTTTGAAACAGGGTCTCACTGAGTTGTAAAGGGCCTCATTGAGTAGCTGAGGCTGTCCGCGAACCGCGATCCTCCTGTCTCAGCCTCCCGAATGCTGGGATTACAAGCGTGCGCCACCACGCACGCCTGGCTAGGAGGTGACATTTAAAATAAGGCCTACCCGGGCGTGGTGGCGCATGCTTGTAATCCTCGTGCTTGGGAGGCGGAGACAGGAGGATCATGCTAGTTTGGAGCCAGCCTTGCTGGCTTAGGAGACCCTGTTTCCAAATAAAAATATAAAAAATAGGTCTGGGAGTGTAGCCCAGAAATAGAAGGGCTTCCAGGAACCCCAGTACCACCAAAAAAAAAAAAAAAAAAAAAAAAAGACCTAAACCACAAGAAAGCAGAAGCTGTTGTCCCGCTGGCAGGTTCTGGAATTCTTCCTCTCTTCCACACCTAATACTTAGATGCCTCCTAAGAAGCCCTAGTACAAACCTCCCACCTCTTACAAGAATTTCTACCGTAACCAAGCACAGTGGTGCACGCTTGTAAAAATAGCATCTGGGAGGCTGAAACCAGAGGATCATGGTTCATGGACAGCCTCAGCTACTTAGTGAGGCCCTTTGCAACTCAGTGAGGCCCTATTTTAAAAATAAAAAGACTAAAAAGTAGCGCTAGGGGTATAGCTCAGAGGTACAATGCCCCTGGGTTCTGTCCCTGGTACCACAAAAAAAAAAAAAAAAAAAAAGAAAAGAAAAGAAAAGAAAGGAAGGAAGGAAGGAAAAGAAAAGAATGTGTACCTCGAATGCTTTCACTTGATTACCTCTGCAGACAAAGAGCTCACCCCTTCACAATTAAACCCATTCCATCTCTAGCAGATTCTGTTTAAAAGGTACCTTATAAAATCCTGTGTCTTTTTTTTTTTTTTTTTTGGTGGTACTGGGGTTCCTGGAAGCCCTTCTACCTCTGGGCTACATTCCCAGACCTATTTTATATTTTTGAAACAGGGTCTCTTAAACCAGCGAGGCTGGCTTCGAACCTGCGCGATCCTCCTGTCTCCACCTCCCAAGCGCGGGGATTACAAGCGTGTGCCACCACGCCCCGGCTCAACCGGCCTCCTTTTAGCTCCTCTTCTTTAATGTACCCGAGAGCCACAGGGAGCTGTTCCATCCCCATGGCAGGGAAGAGGTCTGACACTCCAGCAGATCTTACTGTCTGTCTAGCCCAAGCAGTCCAGAGAGTGGCGCTGTTGGCACCGCTGGGACCCTCCCTGGGTCTGGCCCGTATGATCCCAAGCCGGGTTTCGGGCTTGGGGGACCCAGAGTCTCGATGTAGGTGAAAGAACGGCCCCTCCCGGTTGCCCCCAAATGTTAAAGGAGCTGGTACCTGTTGAAGGCAGAGAGCCCCTGTGAGGGCCAGGGCTGGCTGGAATCCCAGGAGAAGCGCCGGGGCGTTCCCAGGTGGTCTCTGGCCAAAGGAAAAGAAGAAAATCACTTTAATAATTTCATAGGAAAGAGATGAACGAACCTGGAAAAAAAATAATAAAGATGGGCCTGCTTTACCCCGGCCACCTGCTGCCCCCACAGCCTCCCTGTCCCCGGGGATGTCGCAGCCCCTCTTCGCTGGGGACCCTTCTCCATGTGGCTGGGGCCTGAGGAGGATGCGCTTCCCGCTGGGATCCCCCCATACGTCCCTGGGGAACCCCTACCCTGCCAGCCCCTCCAGACGCAGCTCCAGACCAGACATTTCTTCGTCTGTGCCCACTGTCCCTGGAAACTCCAGAGCTCACGGGAAGGCACCCTGGCACAAGATCTCTAAAGAGTCAGGAGTCCAGGCCGGGTGTGGTGGCTTCCAAAACACCAGGTGCCTTGACCCCGCCAAAGCAAGACAGAGCGGCAGCTCAGAGCCCCCAAAATCCGGGATTGAGACCTTTTGCATCTGCTGGGCTTCTACCCAGGTCATCGGGGTGGCCATTTTCCCAGATCGTCAGGCCCCAGACCCCCTAAAAGGCGGAAAAGGTATAAGATCGCTCCAGGATTCTCTCCCCGCGTGGCCCAGTTCACGCCAAACATTTTTTTCCCTAATGGTGATAATTCCATTTGTACCTCTTCCCCTGAAACCAGGACCACTAGTGTACACAAATGACTGGCCGTGGATGGATGCAGCGCCGGACATTGCTATTCCAGCTCTCAGGACTAGAGCCAGGGGTATGCATCTCCCCATCAGCGATCACAGCGTCTGACCCGTGCAGAAAAGCGTACGTAGAGAGAGGGCAGTGGATGAGCGGGAAGCTTTGTAAATACGGGCTTCAAAGGACAGATGCGCCTCTCTTTTTAGGGGGGTACTGGGGATTGAACCCAGGGGTGTTCTTACCTTGGCGCTATGCCTCTAACCCCTTATTTATTTATTTATTCATTCATTCATTTATTTATTTTGAAACAGGGTCTCACTAAGTTGCTGAGGCTGGCCTTGAACCTGCAATCCTCCTGTCTCAGCTTCTCAAGTATTGGGATTAGGGGCACATGCCACCTTGCCAGCGCAGATGTCCCCTCTTTAAAATAATAATGATGAGCCAGGCGTGGTGGCGCACGCTTGTAATCTCAGCATTTGGGAGGCTGAGACTGGAGGATTGCGGTTTGCAGACAGCCTCAGCTACTTAGGCCCCCTGCAACTTAGTGAGATTCTGTTTCAAAATAAAAACACAAAATAGGGCAGGGGGTGTAGCTCAGGGGTCAAATGCCCCTGGGTTCCATCCCCAGGTGCACAAAAATTAAATAAAATAATAATGATGATTAAAAAAATATTTAAAACAGTGAGCCAGGCAGAAGTTATTAATTCGAAACTTCAAGGCTTCATTTCCGTTGTTAAGACTGCCTGCGTGAGGGTTATGAGCCTGCCATAGGGGAGCCACAAGGAGTCCCTGGACCTAAGCTACTGGCCACAGAGATCTGCCACAGCCCCATCTTTAAGCTTGGGTGCCGGGCCTTGGCCGCCAGCCTGCGGGTCCGGCCTGTGTGCTGGCTCTCTGCTGCCCCCAGTGGCCATAGGCGGAATAACAACAGGTACCAGCCCACTGGGCAGTATTAGTCTTGGGGCCTTAGCGCTGATCTGAGATTCCTTCAGTTCTCTCCTCCAGAATTCTTTTTATTCATTTTCTTCAGTGCTTCTTGGTTTCCTTGCCCCTTAAGTAGCAGCAGCCCCACTGTGGCTTGTTCTTCCAAGGAGCATTGGTCTGGGCTGTGGTCAGACATTGCCTGACAGACTGCAGCCTCCCTGTTCCCTTCTCCAGCCCCTGTCCCTCTGCTTGGCAGCTGGGTCTCCCCCAGGCTGCTTAGCTCTTGCCCGTGTCCTCTACCCCAACCAGGAAGGCGAGTCCCAGGAGCCCCGCAGGGGCCCGGGTGCCCTGGCCCCGGAGTCTTCCAGGCAGAGTGTTCTGGCCCCAGGATGCTTCCAATTCCCTCTTAGAACGAAATGAAATTTAAACTCCAACCCCAGCCTCCCAGCAGGAGAGAAACTGCTTTCTCCGAGCAGCTGCTTGTGCCTGCACCCTGCGGGCCCCTCCACAGCTGGCCACAGCTGGTCCTGAGACACCTAGGAAACAGGTGGTACCGCTTCCATTTTGAGGGGAAGAAGCTGCAGTGAGAAACGGCATTTCTGAGACTCGGTCTGACAGCCGAGACCACCATCCATGGCTACGCCGATCGCATCTCAGCTCTGCACAGGGCCCGGGGCTGCCGCAAAACAACCCCTGTAAAACTAGCCACCGCTCCTTCCTTGAGATCCGTCCTCGCCAGGAATGCAACTCGTACCGCGCAACAGGGGTCTGAGGGCAGCTGTATGTGTACAGGGGACCTGCAGGACAGGGAACTCATCCAACTCCTCCCCCTCCTTCTACCCCTCCTTCTTCTCTTCCTCCTCCTCCCCCTCCTTCTCCTCCTCCCCCTCCTTCTCCTCCTCCTCCTCCCCTCCTCCTCCTCCTCCCCTCCTCCTCCTCCTCCCCCTCCTCCTCCCCTCCCCCTCCTCCTCCTCCCTCTCCTTCTCCTCCTCCTCCCCCTCCTCCTCATCTTCCTCCTCCCCTTCCTTATCCTCCCCCCCTCCTCCCCCCTCCTCCTTCTCCTCCCCCTCTTCCTCCTCCTTCTCCTCCCCCTCCTCCTCCTCCCCTCTCCCTCCTCCTCCTCCTCCTCCTCCTCCCATCCCTCCCCCTCCTCCTCTCCCCCTCCCTCCTGCTTAAACTCCTGTGGTCATTACGCCATTCTACATTATAACCAATAATATCACACATAACTATCAGGCATTATAATATGCATGAAACAATATGTGACTACAGTATAGGTAATATATAAAATAGGGAAGCCAGGTGTGGTGGCGCATGCTTGTAATCCCAGCATTTGGGAGGCTGAGACCAGAGGATCAAGATTCGCAGAAAGCCTCAGCTACTGAGTGAGGCCCTTTGCAACTCGGTGAGATTCTGTTTCAAAAGAAAAAGAATAAATAAAAAATAGGGCATGGGGTATAGATAGGAGGTCGAATGCCCCTGCGTTCCATCCCTAGACCTGTAAAAAATAAATAAAAATAAAAAGATTAAAAATTAGGGCTGGGGATGTAGCTTGGAGGTACAATGCCCCTGGGTTCCATCCCCAGTACTGTAAAATAAATAAATAAATAAATAAATAAATAAATAAATAAATAAAATGGGGAGGCTGAGACAGGAGGATTGTAGGTTCGTGGCCAGCCTCAGCTACTTAGGCCCTCTGCAACTTAGTGAGAACATGTTTTAAAATAAAGAATAAAAAAATAGGGCTGGAGGGTGTAGCTCAGAGGTAGAATGCTCCTGGGTTCCATCCCCATACCACACACACACACACAAAAATCCATGTATATATACATATATATGTAATATAGATAATAGACATATATAAGGTATATATATATACTATATATAGTAATATAGATATAGACACTTTATCTATAATGTATAATATTGTGTATATATATTTTTCAGTACTGGGGATGGAACCCAGGGGCATTCTACCTTTGAGCTGCACTCCCAGCCCTATTGTTTATTCTTTATTTTGAAACAGGGTCTCACTGAGTTGCAGAGGGCCTCACTAAGTAGCTGAGGCTGTCCATGAACTGTGATCCTTCTGTCTCAGCCTCCTGAATGCTGGGATTACAAGGGTGCACCACCACGCACGGCTACATATTATATATTTATACTGCATATAATAGGACATTGTTATATTTTATTATAATTTTTATTATATTTTATTATATATTATATTGTATTATGTTTGCAGAATTATAGATAAGCTATATTTATTTTCTAATTTCAAATAAATATGTATATAGGTGCTTCTCAATTTATGATGGGGTTATGTCCTAATACATTCACTATAAGTTTCAAATGAACTTGATATCCCAATAGGCTCATCCTAAGTCAAGGCAGTATAAGTTGAAGACTCTGTATATGTAAAATTGTTCTTAAATGAAAATTTAAACATTTTCTAGTTGGCTGGACGGGAGAGATGTGCCAGGAGACACATAACAAATACCTACAACATATCAGGTTGATGTTGGCACCTGCCAAAGAGAATAAGAGAATAACGTAGGGAAGAGAGAAAGACAGTATTATTAAGAAGCAGTCATTTTATTTTTATTTATTTTTAAATTATTTTTGGAGCCAGGTGTGGTGGCACACGCTTGTAATTCCAGTACTTGCGAAGCTGAGACAGGAGGATTACAGGTTCACGGACAGCCTCAGCTACTTAGTGAAGCCCTTCACAATTTAGTGAGACCCTGTTTCAAAATAAAGAATAAAAAATAGCCGGGCTTGGTGGCCCATGCTTGTAATCCCAGCATTTGGGAGGCTGAGACAGGAGGATCGCAGTTTGTAGACAGCCTCAGCTACTTAGTGTGGCCCTCTGCAACTTAGCAAGACCCTGTTTCAAAATAAAGAATAAAAAATAGGGCAGGGGGTGTAGCCCCTGGGTTTCATCCCCAGTACCACAAAATAAATAAAAGAAAAGAGTAACAGTAGAGCTGGGGTGTAGCTCAGAGGTAGAATGCTCCTGGCTTCAATCCACAGTACCACCAAAAAAATTTATATGTATTTATTTTGGGAGCCAAAATTCTTTGCCAGGAGGCTGTGCAGATCATGGCGGCTGCTTTCTCCCCTGGTGATAAGCCAAGACAGCAAGGCAGAAGCCAGTCTGTGCTGGTGCAGAATCAGAAGTCACACTCCATCGTGACTGCCAGAATCATTTTCACAGCCCGATTTTGTCAGGAGAGGACTTCACAGGCTGCGAGTCCCAGAACGAAGGTGCGCTGCCTTCCACACGAGGGTTGAGAAGCCCGTCACGCACTTATCCGAGGGAGGAGAAGTCCAGGCCCAGGGAATAGAAAGTAAAAAGGTGCTGAGGCAGGAGCATGACTGCCATCTTCAAATGCAGCAAGGAAGATGTCTCAAGGAATAGGAGATCAGAGGTGACGGGCCAGGGCCGATCCCCTGGGCACTGCTTCTCAAAGTATGGTCCCCCAGCACCCGCGCAATCAGGGACTTGTTAGAAATGTAATTCTCAGCCGGGCATGGAGGCGCTTGCCTGCAATCCCAGAACTTGGGAGGCTGAGACAGGAGGATCGCAGGTTTGAGACCAGTCTCGGCAACTTCGTGAGATTCCCAGCAACTCAGTGGGACCCTGTTTCAAATTAAAAAATGAATCAGGGCAGGGGTTGTGGCTCAGAGGAAGAATGCTCCTGGGTTCAATCCTCAGTAGAGAGGCGCGCACACACACACATACAGTCAGCAGACAGGCAGACAGACAGACAAAGGCCAAGTCTCGTGCCTCATTTACTGAGCCGGAAAGTCTGGGAGTGGGTGATAAACATCCATCTTTTCACTCGCCATCCAGAGATTCTGGTACACGCTCTCGCGCGAGAATCTTTGGTCTCAGAGCGTAACCATCATTGTACACACTCTGACTTTTATTCTGAAGGTCGCATTTCCAGCAGACAAGTGACATGATCCGGAGGTCACCTCCGAGCAGGCTTCCTGGATTGGCTGTCACATTCTCTCAGCACCTCCGGCGCCCGGATGTGCTATTGGTGGACCATGTCATCTTTCTCCATCTCTCCAGAGGCAGAGACAATCATGGGCTCCCTACCACTCTCCGGAAGGGGTGGCAGAAACTGAGGGCGCCTGTGGGCAGTTGTGGGCCAAGGGGCCTGTGCATCTCCGCAGACGACCCTGGCAGCACCATCTCCTCCCTGCCCGTTTCTTACCCTCACACATACAGAAGATTCCTGGATGGTCCAGCGATGCCCAGGAAGGACGGCTCCAATAAAGAGATGCTTGTTTGGGAAGCTTTACCCTGATCGACGTCCTCTGCCAAGTTCCACAATGATCCCTCCATCCCACTCACACCCAGCTCAGACCCCCTGGCAGGCACAGAAGCTCGTAAACAGACACACAAAAGCACTCTGTCCAACAGCTGCCCGCAGTCACCGGGCAGGTCAAGAGCTGTGAGACTGGCCATGCTTGACCCCCAGCAGGAGCCGCTGCTGAGCGCAGGCCCCGGCCTTTCATCTCAGGCTGGCTGTAGGTTAGTTCACCTATATGTTTGGAATTCGGAACCTGAGCACCAGTACCCAGCAAAGCTCTAGTCTCCTTTCCCAGATCTGAGTCCTCATCAGAATCACTTGTTAAAAAGCCGAGCGTGGTGGCGCACGCTTGTAATCCCAGCATTCGGGAGGCTGAGACAGGAGGATCGTGGTTCAGGGACAGCCTCAGCTACTTAGTGAGGCCCTTTGCAACTCAGTGAGAACTTATTTCAAAATAGAGAATAAAAAATAGGGCCGGGGGTGTTGCTTGGAGGTAGAATGCCCCTGGGTTCCATCCCCAGTACTGCAAAAAAATAAAATAAAAATAAAATAAGATAAAATAAAATAAAAGAATCACTGTTGGAATGCTGATGGTACCCCTCAGAGCTCACCACCTGGTGGTTCTGGTTTAGCCGGTTTGGTCTGGAGCTCAGAAGACATTGTTTTTATTAAGCCATCTCCGTGATGAGCCAGATGCAGGCAACATCAGTACGGCCCAGGGCGAGGTCATCATGGACCCCCTTCCTAGACTGGGAGATGCTGGACCATCCAGAGATGGGTCAGACATAGCGCTAGGCAAGCCACAGCGTGGCACTCTAGCATCATTTAAGGGGCCCTGAGATGCCTGCTGCCTCCCTCCCAGCCTTGTAAAGGTGTCAGGTTAACAGCCAGGTTAACCCTCAGAGAGCCAGGATTTCACATGAGACTTTGTTACCTGTTTCAGTTCTCAGGCAGGAGTGCATCACAAGTGAGCAAATGGCCACAAACCTTTAGCATGCCTGTGAGTGTGTGTGTGTGTGTGTGTGTGTGTGTGTGTGTGTGTTACTAGGGACTGAACTCAGGAGCATTCTATCTCTGTGCTATACTACAGCCCTATTTAATTGTTATTTATTTATACTTATTTTTTGCGGTACTTGTTATTTATTTATTTTATTTATATTATTTATTTATTTATTTTTTGCAGTATGGGGGATGGGACCCAGGGGCATTCTACCTCTGAGCTATATCCCCAGCCCTAATTTTTATTCTTTCTTTCTTTCTTTCTTTCTTTCTTTCTTTCTTTCTTTCTTTTTTTTTTTTTTGTGGTACTGAGGGTAGAATCCAGGGGCTTTTCTACCTCTGGCTATACTCTCAGACCTATTTTATACTTTGTTTGGAAACAGGGTCTCACTAAGTTGCTGAGAGCCTCACTAAGTGGCTGAGGCTGGCTTTAAACCTGCGCGATCCTCCTGTTTCAGCCACCCAAGAGCGGGGATTACAAGCGTGCGCCACCACACCAGGCTTTTTATTCTTTATTTTGAAACAGGGTCTCACTGAGTTGTAAAGACCTCACTAAGTAGCTGAGGCTGTCCGCAAACCAGGATCCTCCTGTGTCAGTCTCCCAAATGCTGGGAATTACAAGCATATGCCACCACGCCCGGATTTTTATTCTTTATTTTGAAACAGGGTCTCACTGAATTGCAAAGGGCCTCACTAAGTAGCTAAGGCTGTCTGTGAACCGTGATCCTCCTGTGTCAGCCTCCCAAATGCTGGGTTTACAAGTGTGTTCCACCATGCCTGGCTAACTATTTTTAATTTTGAAACAGGGCCTCACTAAGTAGCTAAGGCTGTCTGAGAACCGTGATCCTTCTGTGTCAGCTTCCCAAATGCTGGGTTTACAAGTGTGCACCACCACGCGCGGCTAACTTTTAAATTTTGAAACAGGGTCTCGCTAAGTTGCTGAGGCTGGTCGTGAACCTGCCATCCTCCTGTCTCGGTCTCCCAAGCACCAGGCCTGGCCTATGCCCCATTCTTAGGACATGTCCTAGAACAGGTGAGGAGGAGAAAGGAAGGAGGCCAGGGGCAGTGATCACCGTGGGGAGGGAGAAGGCAGGGGGATAGTCTCACTGTGGCTGGGGGATGGGGACGTCCAGGCGGCCTGAGGTCCAGCCTGCATCTTCCTGGCCTCTGTCATTCATACTCTGAGCGCTGGGGGTGGGGCCTGGATATCACGGCCACCTCCTTGAGTTCTGAGGGCCGCCAACCTTCTGGATCGCTTCTTACCTCTGATACAACAGCTACGCTCCTATCCCTCCCCCCGCAACAGGATCAGACATATTGTGGGGGAGAGACTGCGGGTAAAGGCATCCCTGTCACCAGGCACCCAGCAGAGCCGGCGATCGAGTAAGTGTTTGATGATTGAATGAACGCCTGGCTCAGAGCAGCTATTGGGACTGAGTTCAGTAACATGGCTAACGGCTGATTTTAAATAGCATGACTCTGTGCGTGACATGCTGCAGATGAAAAGAAAGATAGACAGAAAGACCCAGAAGGAGCCAGGGAGAGCAGCAGCGCCCCAATTCCTTCCTGCTGCTGTATGAGTTACAAAGTGGCAGGAGTCCAATTTCATAAAAGTGAAGGGCTGGGGAGGTGGCTCAGTGGTTAGAGCGCTCGCCTAGCGTGTGTAAGGCCCTGGGTTCGAGCCCCGGCTCTGCAAAACATAAATAAGTAAAAGCCAAGAAGGGCACAGAACGCGGGTGGGTGGTCTGCAGGAAAACAATTGGAAGTCATCAATACATGAGATGTCAATCCTCACTCAAGTCTGGGGGAAATGCAAGCTCAGTCTGACAAATAATTGTTTTTTCAACCAATGGGCTACTTAAGATCTTTCAAGACTGATAATCCCTAGTTATGGAAGATCTGGAAAAGCAGGCGGGAATATTTCTCTTTGAAAGTCGATTTGGAGATATCTATCAAAATCCCTGATGCACATACCCTCTGACCAAACAACTGGCCGAGATGTGCGGTGATGTAAATAGAAGTATTATTTTTTAAAATGTTGTTGCGGTACTGAGGATTGAGCCCAGGGCTTAAGCTCTACCACTGAGCTTAAGCTACGTCCCCAGCCCTTTAAAAAAATTTTTTTTTCTTTTGGAAAAATAGAGTCTACTTAAGTTGTATAGGCTGGCCTTGAACTTGGGATCCTCCTGTCTTGGCTTCCTGAGTAGCTGCAATTATAGGTGTGTGCCACCTTGTTAGGCCTGGGTTTGTTTTTTTTGTTTGTTGTTAAAGAAAGACACTCCTCTGGGCGTGGCGGCGCACGCTTGTAATCCCTGCGCTTGGGAGGCGGAGACAGGAGGATCGCGCAGGTTCGAAGCCAGCTGTGCTGGCAAGGGACCCTATTTCCAAAAATAAAAAATAAAATAGGTCTGGGAGTGTAGCCCTAAGGTAGAAGGGCTTCCAGGAACCCTAGTACCACCAAAATAAAAAATAAAAATAAAAAAAGAAAGAAAGAAAAGAAAGATAACCCAAGTGTCCAGCCACTGAGTACTACTGATTTTGTCACATGGACAGGATAGCATTCTGTGAGTGTGCAAAAGTCCTCACCTTTATGGGAGTGTGTCAATAAACTGTATGTGCCTGTGTGAGGATGGCTGAAGGAATACACAAGAAGCAAAGGATGCTGGGTCATCCCTACACATCCTTAAGACCCAAAGTAAAAATGACTCTATGTTACAGCATACGCTATTTGAATGCCTTACCATGTATAGCACAACAGCCCTCTCCCCGTTTTTTCATCTGCTGGAATCCCCAGCATGGCACAGACACCTTCAACATGGGATTTTCCTGTTCTTCCCATCGTATAGGTTCCATGAAGTATGCTTGCTCTCTCTCTCTCTCTCTCTCTCTCTCTCTCTCTCTCTCTCTCTGGTACTGGGGATGGAACCCAGGGGCATTCTAACTCTGAGTTACACCCCCAGCCCTATTTTTTATTCTTTATTTTGAAACAGGGTCTCACTGAGTTGCAAAGGGCCTCACTAAGTAGCTGAGGCTGTCCACAAACCGTGATCCTCCAGTCTCAGCCTCCCAAGTACTGGGAATTACAAGCATGTGCCACCACACCCAGATTGAAGTATCCTTTTTAAAAGCTAGTATGAGTACCCATGTTTTGTATTGCACACTTGTAATCCCAGCTGAGACCAGAGGATCGCGGTTCATGGACAGCCTCAGCTATTTAGCGAGGCCTTCAGTAACTTAGTGAGACCCTGTTTCAAAATAAGGAATAAAAAAATAGAGCAGGGGGTATAGCTCGGAGGTCAAACACTCCTGGGTTCCATCCCCAGACCTGCAAAAAATAAAAAATAAAAATAAAAAAAGCTAGTATGAGTGTCTTTCTAGTCCTATAACAAGACAAAACCTGTCTGTTTTGGTCAGCTTTTTCAATGCTCTGACCCAAATACCTGACAAGCAGAACTTAGAGGATGAAAGGTTCATGGTTTCCGAGGAGACTACTGATAGAGAGAGCTCCTAAGAGCACACCCCCAGCGACCACCTCCTCTAAGCCTTCCTACCTTGAGGACCATGCCTTCAAGCCATAGACTTTTGGGGATCATTGCATACCCAAACCAGAACACTGATCAAGGAAGGCCACCCAGCAAATCACACTGCGTTGTACATAAATGTCCAACCAACCCAGGGAGTGTTAGATTGGCATCGGGAATTTTCTCCTGTGATCTCGTTGAATATTTTTTTCCCCCCTTCAGTGCTGGGAATGAAGCTCAGGGCCTCCCACCTGCTGGGTAAGTGCTCTACTCCTGAGCTCTAGCCCCAGCCCCAGTTGTAACTTCTTACAGACCCGTAACCTCTGCCTGGAAAAGCAGACCGTTTAACCACCCAGAAAATTCTCCTCCCATAAAGCAGGGGTTTATTTCCCGGGAGAACTCAGCCTTTATTAACTTCGGTCGCGCTGCATTGCTAATCCTTGTATAGAAGGCTTTCCAGTAAAAGGTGTGACTTTAGGTTTATAAATAATGCTCAGAACCACTAAGCTGTTGCTTTTCACAGGCCTGGGGAAATTGTCAGAAAGATCTAAAGTTATTTGGGGAAACAGAAATAAGCAGTTATCTCTCTGAGGGACAGCCACAGAGGCGCTTGCAAACCCGCTGGATTCCTCAGGACGGCCATTCAGCCCCAGAGACACAAAGTCCCCTAGGCTCTTTCAGGACCATGGGAGGCATCCTTATCTCAAGCCAGCACTGCAAAATAAGAAATTCTCAGTGAAAAAAAAAAAAAAAGAAAGAAAAAAAGCTATTCTCAAACAGCAAGAAGGAACACTCAGGACCGAGAAGACCGCACAAAATGGAGATGAAGTGGGGCAAGAATTGAATAAGAATCCTGGAGACTCTACACAAACAGGTTTAAAAGCATCTCTGAAGCTCAGCGTGGCGGTACACACGTGGATTCTCAGCCACTAGGGAGGCTGAGGCAGGAGGATCAAAAAGCGAAGCTAGCCTGGGTCACTTAGTGAGGCCGAGTCTCAAAATGACATATAAAAAGTGTTGCGGGGTGTCGTTCAATGGTAGATTGCTCCTGGGTTCGGTCCCCTGTGCCGCAAAGCAAAACACAACATCAACAATAACCCACCACCTCTCTACAAAGAGGACTCTCAATGTCATTGGTTTAGCAAAATGCTAGGAGAATACTAGGAGAATACTCAATTGTAGCAGCTCTTTCTCCTTCCAGATGGTGTCTAGGGCCACTCAGAAGGGTCCCACACTTGACACATTGTTATAAATTTTCCTACAGTACAACTGCTAACAAAACCACAGGCCATGGCTTTGTTTACCTTTATACCAAGAGGGTTGGGAAAGCCCAGAATCTACCAGCAGCATGAGTCTAGGCTGATGTCCAGGGCTTTGTGCTGTGAGACCCAAAGGTCTTGTGAGGTTGTTTAAAGCAAAACCTAGGAGGTCCCATGTGTGCGACACGTGTGGGTGGTAGGACCCAGCACGTTTTCCTTGTGGAGAAGCAGAAAGCCATCATGAAATGCTGGCGGTGTGAGTACAGAACCAGAAAGCTAAACTTAAAAATAAAGCTTGTGTGTGTTTGTGGTGGTGGGGATTGAACCCAGGGGCATTCTACCTCCGAGTTCCACCCCCTCAGCCTTTTATTTTGGAACAAGGTCTTGCTAGGCTGCTGAGGCTGGCTTCAACAGTGCGATGCTCCTGCCTCAGCCTCCCAAGTAATGGGATTACAGGTGTGTGCCACCATATCTGCTGGAAGAATATAGCTTTTTAAAATATCAGTAATCATCCTCATGGACTGGGAGCAGTGGTGCATGCTTATAATCCTAGTGACTCCCCTTAGGCCGAGGCAGGAGAATTGAAAGTTCGAGGCCAGCTTTGGCAACTTAGTAAAACCGTGTATCAAAATAAAGAACAGCTAGGTGTGATGGTGCACAGACGTAATCCCAGCATTTGGGAGGCTGAGACAGGAAGATCGTAGTTCAAGGACAGCCTCGGCTACTACTTAGTGAGGCCTTTGCAACTCAGCGAGACCCTGTTTCAAAATAAAGAATAAGAAATAGGAGCCGGGCGTGGTGGCGCACGCTTGTAATCCCCGCTCTTGGAAGGCGGAGACAGGAGGATTGCGCAGGTTCGAAGCCAGCCTCGCTGGCTTAAGAGACCCTGTTTCCAAATAAAAATATAAAATAGGTCTGGGGGTGTAGCCTAGAGGTAGAAGGGTTTCCAGGAACTCCAGTTCCACCAAAAAAAAAAAAAGAAAGAAATATGGCTGGGGGTGTAGCTTGGACGTAGAATGCCCCTGGGTTTCACCCCTAGTACCATGAAAGAAAGAAGAAAGAAAGCAAGCAAGAAAGAAAAAATAGCTGGTTCAATAGTAGAGAGCCCCTAGGTTCATCACCAGTACTGGGGAAAAAATCAGATGAGAAAAACAACCCAAACAAACAACAAAAATAAAACGACTGTCGAAGCCATCAAGCTGGTCCAAGAGACCCAGGTAAGGAAGAATGAACCCAGCAATCAGATGTTCTAAAGGTGAAGAAATCAGCCAGGTCCCCCCACCGATCACTGTCAAAGCTGCTCCAGGTTTTCACCGCTGTCTATCAGCAGGTTCCTAACCAAATCCCCACAGCCTAGCCACCAGAGAGTTAAAGGCGCAGGCCTGTAATCCCAGGACTTGTGAGGCTGAAACAGGAGGGTCGCAGGTAGCAGCCTCAGCAATTTAGCGAGACCCTGTTTCAAAACAAAAAAAATAAAATGGGGCTGGGGATGTAGCTCGGAGACTGCATGCCCCTGGGTCCGATCTCCAGCGAGACATGCGCACACAAAGGCAAGCAGGCACGCGCGCCTGGCCAAGTTCTAGGGGACAGGGCGGGACCCTCTCCAGCACGTTGCGCCTAGATTGCAGCCCTGCAAAAGCCCACTCCATTTATTCCTGGACTCTCATAATTGTGATGATACCCACTTGGCCATGCAGATAGGATTGAGCTCAGCTGGCAAGAGGGGCAGCCATCGTGCATGACCGATTCAAACATGACAAGAGCTCTGTCTCGGTGGCCCCTGTGCGGGGCTCCGAGGGAGTGGGCACGCGGTAAACACGGACATCTCGCATGACTAACTTCTCACCCATTTTCTTCCACCCACACCTCTTGGAAGAGCACTGCCTATTTTGGAATCCGACTCGGATTGAAATAACAAACAAACAAAAAAAAAAGCTCTTACCGCGCTCCAAGATCTACCTCCAATAATAAAGATCTCGCCCACGGGAAATCCTGCCAGGTTTCAACAGGGAAGCGCTTTCCTAGCCCGTGTCGGGTGATGAGCACGTTGGGGTTATGAGTGGTGGTTTCACCAGGGTTTTTGAGCAGGAAGGGACCCTTGGAGGTATAGTCAAGACAGGGAGGAAAACTAGGGCCGACCCACAAGAAAAATCCCAGGTACCGATCCACAGGCATTTCGGGAAGGCTGAGGTTTGTGCAGATGTGTAGCCATGTGCACCGTGCTCGCCCACACCTGCCCAGCAAGATGCCGTCCAAGTGGATAATGAGAACTGGGCACGGAGAAGGCACAGGGCAGGCACTTGTTGCTTGAAAATCAGTTCGCACGCTCCTTACCCACTCACCGATGGAAATACAATCGACCGGTCATCTCCGTTTCTGATAGAATTTCCCCCTACTCCGGAATCTAAGCAGCTATGCTGGTTAGATCTGTCTCTCCCTGCTGCCCTCAACGCCTTGTTGACGGCCACAGGCTCCCACTGTCCCTCGAGCTTCTCACAAAACTTAGAATGGCAACCTGGGCAGCGCAAGTCTAAGTTGGATGCAGAGGGAATATCCAGAAAAAAGAGGAAGTAGAATGAGTTTAAAGGGCCCTCTTAGCCGGGCGTGGTGGCGCACACTTGTAATCCCCGCGCTTGGGAGGCGGAGACAGGAGGATCACACAGGTTCAAAGCCAGCCTCGCTGGTTCCAGAGACCCTGTTTCCAAATAAAAAATATAAAATAGGTTTGGGAGTGTAGCCCAGAGAAGGGTTCCATCCCCAGTACCACCAAAAAAAAAAAAAAAAAAAAAAAAAAGGGTCTGGGATAGCCCGGAGGTAGAAAAGGCCCTGGGTTCCACCCTCAGTACCAAATAAATAAATAAATAAATAAATAAATAAATAAATAAATAAAGGACCCTCTTGCACCGGGCCTGGTGGCTCACACCTGTAACCTTGGGGGCTCTGAAAGCTGAGACGGGAGGATTGCAGGTTCAAGGCCAGCTTGGCCAACTGAGTGAGACCCCGCCTCACAATAAACACTAAAAAGGATCCAGGTGTGACCTGGGAGTTGGGGTGTGAGCCTGTGATCCCAGTACTTTAAGAGGCCGAAAGAGGAAGAGCGCAGGTTCAAAGCCAGCCTCAGCAACTTAGTGAGGGTCTTGGCAACTTGGCAAGACCTCGTTTCCAAATTAAAACAAAAAAGAAGAAAGGAAGGAAGGAAGGGAGGAAGAAAGAAAGAAAGAAAGAAAGAAATAAAGAAAGAAAGAAAGAAGGAAAGAGAAAATCAATTTGGATGTGCAATTCTGAGGTAGATGCCCTGGGTTCAATTCCTAGCAACACACACACACACACACACACACACACACACACACACACACACACACACACACTACTGAGGTAGAGTACAGAGGTAGATGCCCCTGGGTTCAATCCTCAGCATCACAAAAAAATAAAATTAATAAATATAATAAATAAATATGTTTAAAATTAAGAAAGCAAAGGTCCCTCTTGTAACGATGCTTCGGAACCGCGGAGCAGTCGGTAGTTCTCCGGAACATCTCTATTCTCTTGCTTGGCCCTTGTTCGCCATCTTCCGTTTCCAAGTGCCTTCGTCAAATATCTCCGTGCCTTGGTGTCTGATGGCATCTCTCGCCTGGGCTATTTGGTGCAAAACCATCTGGTGCTGTCTGAACACGGGGCCCACAGTCTAACAGCTACAGGGCTGTCCAGGAGGGCAGAAAACAAATCACCAGCCCTGGTGTTTGGGCGGAAAGGCAAAAGGCAGGTCCAAATGAACAGGGCCACATCTCAGGACATTTTTTTTTTTTTTTTTATCAGTACTGGGGATGGAACCAGGGGCATTCTACCCCCGAGCTATACCCCAAGTCCTATTTTTATTCTCTATTTTGAAACAAGGTCTCACTGCATTGCAAAAGGCCTCACCAAGTAGTAGCTGAGGCTGTCCGCGAACCGCGATCCTCCGGTCTCAGCCTCCCAAATGCTGGGACTACAAGCCCCGCTTATCTCAGGACTTTTTAAAGAACACAGGGACTTGTTTCATGTTCCCGAAACATCGGTGACAAGAGGGACTGTGACGATGACAGGGGTGTCTAGATGTTTATGAAAAAAACCTCCCATTTTTTTCATGTTGACAACTAAGTGAATTTTTTTTTTTTTTTTTTTTTACAAACTGTATATGCAGCACGAGAAGTTTTTGTGGGGCAGCCACTGGCCTACAGACCAAGCAGCATGTAATGCCCCCTGCGCTGTCCCACCCGAGCCTGCTGTCACCTCCGCTGTCCCCCGCCTGGCAACGCTATAATGCCATTTCTTTAGTAATTCTGTCTCACAGACCAGCACTGCTTTTAAATTGACAGGGAACAGCTGTGCGCATCTGGGGATGCCATTTGATAATTCAGCACTCATCCTCCACGGGCAGGATGTGCAACTGTCAAATCAGGGGGAGTAACATTTCCATCTCCTCAAACACTCATCTTTTCCCTGCGTGGGGGCGCCCCCAACTCCTCTCTTCTGGCACATAATAAAGTATCGTAAACTCTGTCCGCTCTAGAAGCTGGACTCTAGGCTTCCTCCTGTCTCCCTGGCTCTTGGGCCCCACCTCCATTCCTCGCCTGCTCCTTGCACTCCGTCCCCTTCCTCGGCTCTAGTGACCACTAGCCTTTTCTCTACTTCCATGGAGTCAGTTTCTGTAGCTCCCATAAGTGACATGGCAGCAGCTGTCTCTCTGGGCCTGGCTCATTTCTCATTTCCACTGAAAACAACATCATCCAGTTCTGTCCAGTTGCTACAATGATGGGATTTTCATCCTTTTTATGGCTCAATAGTATTCCATTGTGTGTGTAATATATATATATATTTTTTTTTTTAATTTTTTAATTTTTTTATTTTTTTGCAGGTCTGGGAATGGAACCCAGGGGCATTTGACCTCCGAGTTACACCCCCTGCCATCTTTCTATTACTTACACAAGACTTCAAACCATCCGACCCCTGAGCTGTGTCCTTCAGCGGGTGACCCCTGGCTGATGGAATGACGGATGTGCGGGCTACGACATCGCGCGGGCGAGCTGTGCTAAGCTCCTGGGTCCCTCCGGGCCTCCACAGGCCGCTGGGGTCTGTTGCGTCATAACTGGAGAAGTGACAGTCAGGATATACTCACTAGCACACACTTTCTTTCTTTTCTTTTTTTTTTCCTTTCGCCTCTCATAGGTTTTATTTATTTTTTTTTAATTTTAATTTTTTATAAGTGGAACGTATTGAGAGTGGTGTACATTTACATTGTGTTTCATGCCCTTCCCCCTCCCTTTCTCATCCCCCCCCCAATAGAGAGTGTCCAGGTTAATCATGTTGTATTTATGCTATTACACATATCTGTATGTAGCTCCTCCATTGAACAACCTCAGCTTTCTTCCTCTCCTATCCTTCCGTTCAAGTTTTGCTGAGATTTCCCTCCATCGTCTGGAATCCCTCTAGTATTACCACCACTCCCTAGCTTGAACATATTAGAGAAAACATAAGTCCCTTCTCTTTCTGTGCTTGACTAATCTCACTTAACATAATGTTCTCCAGTTCCTTCCATCTTCTTGCAAATGCTATTATTTTATTCTTCTTTATAGCTGAATAGAATTCCATTGTGTGTATGTCCTGTAATTTTGCAATCCATTCTTCTGTTGATGGAGATCTAGGTTGGTTCCATATTTTGGCTATTACAAACTGTAGCACACACTTTCTGACCAAAGGAGAGGCCGACATCAAAATGCTGAGATCCCCACAACCATGCCTCAGTCTAAAAATCTTCCATAAGAGAGAAAAATGAAAGCTGAAATGACACAAGGCCTGCATCCAGCCCTCCAAGGCCTGAACCATCCCCGCTGGGCCCCGAGCTCCTCTGGGTCCAGGGCCCGGAGCGCTGGGCGGAACACAGGAGGAGAAACAGCGTCAGCCCCATGCTCTTGGCTTTAAAAGCAAAGTTCACGCCAGACGTCCCATGTGCCGGCTTTTTAAAGCTTCCCTTTAATCTTGTAAAGGCAAAAATGCTGAGATCAGAACACTGTTCACGCTCTGGACTCAAAACCTGTGAAATAAGAAGACCCGCCACTGTCTCATGGTATACAGATAAGAATTAAAGGTGGGAAACTCTACCCGAGTCGGCTACTCCGGCGACCTTAAGAACATACACATTGGTCAGGTGAAGGGCTTTTCCTGGAAGCCATGTTCATTCTAAATCTTGTATCCATAAAAATTGCACATTTCTGGGAGCAAATATTGGATTTATGTCGGCTTCTCTGTAATATTGATCCACTGTTTGGTGTTCGAATGTCCCCAAAGGCCCACATGTTGAAGGCTTGGTCCCTAACCTGTGGTTCTTTGGGAGTGGTTGAACCTTTAGGAGGTGGAGCCTGAAGGGAGGCAGTTAGGTCATTGGGGGCCGGCCCTGGAAGGGGATATTGGGTCCTCCTCCTCCTCCTCCTCCTCCTCCTCCTCCTCCTCCTCCTCCTCCTGGTCACCATGAGACAAAAGGCCTCTTCCAGGTGTGTTTCCTGTCATGGTGTCCTGTACCCAAAGCAGTAGGGCCAGTTGACCAAGAATTGAAGGCTCTAAAACTATCAGCTGAGCTGGCAGAGTGGTGCCTGCCTATAATCTCAGTGCTTAGGAGGCGGAGACAGGACAGTCACAGGCTCAAAGCCAGACTCAGCAGGGTCTTGCTAAGTTGCCGAGGCTATCCTCCAACCTGTGATCCTCCTGTCTCAGCCACCCAAGAACTAGGATTACAGGCATGTGCCACCACTCCTAGCCACATGTGATGTGTGTGTGTGTGTGTGTGTGTGTGTGTGTGTGTGTGTGGCACTGGGGATTGAACCCAGAGGCATTCTACCTCCGAGCTAAACCTCCGGCCTGATTTTAAAAAACAGGGTCTCACTAAATTGCAGAGGGGCTTATCTAAGTTGTTGAGGCTGGCTTTGAACCTGCAATCCTCCTGTCTCAGCCTCCCAAAAAGCGTGTGCCACCACACCTGGCTCCACATGTGTGTATGTGTATATATATACACATACACACACACACACACATATATATATGTATTATATATAACACACACATATACATATACATATACACACACACACATATATATATATATATATATATATATATATATATATATATATATATATATATATAATTTTGGGGGGGCAGGTCTGGGTATAGAACCCAGGGGCATTCAGCCTCCAAGCTATACCCCCTGCCCTATTTTCTTTTTCTTTTTCTTTTTTTGGTACTGGGGCTGGAACCCAGGGGCATTCTACCTCCGAGCTACACCACCAGCCCTATTTTTTATTTTTTTATTTTTGAGACAGGGTCTCACTGAATTGCGAAGAGCCTAGCTTAGTAACTGAGGCTGTTCGCGAACCCCGATCCTCCAGTCTCTGCCTCCCGAATGCTGGGATCACAAGCGTGCACCAGCATGCCTGGCTTTCTTTTCTTTTTTTTTGAAACAGGGTCTCACTAAGCTACAAAGGACCTCACTAAGTAGCTGAGGCTGTCTGTGAACCGCAATCCTCCGGTCTCAGCCTCCTGAATGCTGGGCTTACAAGCATGCGCCACCACGCCCGGCATCACATGTGATTTTTAATAGCAATTTTATTGCAATAGAATTCACATCTAAAACTCTAAAATGTAGAAGCACAGAATGCAGTGATTTTTTTTTTTTTTGGTATAGCCATAGAATTGTGCAGCCTTCCCCGTAATGTAATTATAATACATTTTTATCACCTCAACCGTGTGCTCATTAGCGCTCACTCTCCGGTCTCTCGTCCCCAGCCCCTGGCAACCACTAACCGACGGTTTCTATGGCTCTGTCTATTCTAATTCTAGGATCTCATATAAATGGAATCATGCAGCACACAGCCTTTTGTGTCTGTCTTGACTTCGCCTGGTGTTTTCAAGGTCTCCCCGTGGTACAGCACGCACCAATCAATACCCCAATTCCCTTCTATGCGCACACCCCACCTTTAATTTATACATTCACCCATTAACGGACATCAGGGTCGCCTCTGGCCATTCGGAATGACGCTGCTCTGAACGCGTATGTACCGGGCTCTGTGCGGACTTGGTTTTTTGGGGGTGGAGGGCATATGGCAAGGAGTGAAATCGCTGGCTTATATTCTACACATCTCTTACCGTTCCACTTCCACGTCTAAGCCATTTGCTGCTAATCAGAGGCTCCAGCTCACAGTCAATAAATAGGCGCTCACCTTGTTTACCAAAAAGTATTTTGCAGAGTAACTCAAGCTTTTAGAATAGCGGCCAGGGTCAAATCCATCTTTCTTTGTCTTTCGTGGGTCTTTTTTTGTGGTACTGGGGTTCCTGGAAGCCCTTCTACCTCCGGGCTACACTCCCAGACTTATTTTTACATTTTTATTTGGAAACAGGGTCTCCTAAGCCAGCGCACTCGTGGCTGGCTTTGAACCTGCGCGATCCTCCTGTCTCTGCCTCCCAAGCGCGGGGATTACAAGCGTGCACCATCACGCCCGGCTTTCATGGGTCTTTAACTGGTTGGTAGTGTGAATGATTGTGACCCACGAGACACTGTCCACAAACTAGAGGCTGTTGGTCTTAGAAACTGGTGTAAAGCTAGGCATGATGGCATATGCCTGTCATCCCGGGACTTGGGAAGCTGGCCGAGGAGGATCGCAGGTTTGAAGTCAACCTCAGCAACTTAGCAAGACCCCGTTTCAAAATAAAAATAAATAGCCGGGCGTGGTGGCGCACGCTTGTAATCCTCGCGCTTGAGAGGTGGAGACAGGAGGATCGCACAGGTTCGAAGCCAGCCACGCTGGCGTAAGAGACCCTGTTTCCAAAATATAAAATAGGTCTGGGAGTGTAGCCCGGAGGTAGAAGGGCTTCCAGGAACCCCAGTACCACTAAAATAAATAAATAAATAAATAAATAAATGAAAAGGGCTGGGTAAGGGCTACACTGATGTGTGCATTTATGCCTCTAACATTTTGTAATTCATTAACATGTATGATTACAATGCACCCATAAAACAAGAAAGAAGGAAAGACAGACAGACAGACAGGAAGAAAAGAAGGAAGAAAAGGACTGGGAGTCTGGCTCTGAGGTAGAATGCCCCTGGTCCAATTCCCAGCGTCGAAAACAAAAACCAGTGAAATATGAGGTGTGCGTTAAGGAGATGTTTAAGTATCACCTAAACATTACAAATTAAAATGGGTTCCTTGGAAGAAAAAACCAAACTCACACGGCACTTATGTAGATTAATAGCACGTTTTAAAGTCCGATGGCTTCCCATGAAGAGCCCAATAAAGAAAAATATTAAAACCAAAATAAAAAGCCGGGCGTGGTGGCGCACGCTTGTAATCCCCGCACTTGGGAGGCTGAGACAGAAGGATCGCGCGGGTTCGAAGCCAGCCTCAGCTACTTAGTGAGGCTCTCGGCAACTTAGTGAGACCCTGTTTCCAAACAAATATAAAATAGATCTGAGAGTGTAGCCTGGGGGTAGAAAGCCTCTGGGTTCCAGCCTCAGTACCACAATAAATAAATAAATAAATAAATAACCCACACGCGCACACACACAGCACACAGAACCTAATTTAATCAATCCAGTGTGTTATATACAAACATCTTTTTATGTCGCATTTGCTCCACAGATGGACAGAAAAAAACAGACTGGTGTTTGGGGGGAGTACAGAAGCTTCTTAAGGTAACTTTCATTACCAGGGCATTAGCAGGGCTGCTCTAGTTGGGGATTTAGAAATGTCTCCAATTATTTGGAACAAAGAAAACATTTTAAAAGTGTTCTGCAAGAAAACTTATCCAGAAACTCACATTAGTTCTTAGTGCAATAAAGTTAAATTGGAATCCACTCATTGAAAGAAAAATTAAAACAAGAAATCAAGAAAATTACTGACTATTTGGCAAATGAGCCCGAAAGCTTGAATTCTGGTTCAGCCCACGCCAAATTTCACTCATGAACCTAATAAAACATTTATAGATGTAGATTCTTTGTCAAAAGAGCTTAAAAACAATTCCTGGCTCCCTTGGGGTCTGACTGATTCTCAGCAAAGAGGGATAAGCCATCCCTTACAATTAATTATTGTTTCCAATGACTTTACTTCATTCCTTCTTTCCTTCCTTTCCTTATACGTCTACCTCTTCCTTTCTCTTTTTTCCTTCTTTCCTCTTTCTCTCTCTCTCTCTCTCTCTCTCTCTCTCTCTCTCTCTCTCTCTTCTTTTCTTTTCTTTTCAATTGAATCCAGGGGCATTTCATCTCCTAGCTACATTCCCTGCCTTTTTTATTTATTTTATTTTTATTTTGATTTATTTATTTATTTATGGTGGCACTGAGGATGGAACCCAGGGGCTTTCTACCTCCGGGCTACACTCCCAGACCTATTTTATATTTTATTTGGAAACAGGGTCTCTTAAACCAGCTGAGGCTGGCTTCGAACCTGCGCGATCCTCCTGTCTCAGCCTCCCAAGCACCGGGATCACAAGTGTGCGCCACCACGCCCGGCTTTTATTTTTTATTTTGAAACAGGGTCTCGCTAAATTGCTGAGGCTGGCCTCAAACCTGTGATATTCCTGTCTCAGCCTGCCAGGTACTGGTGTTACAGGTTTGTACCAGCACATACAGCTCCCAATGACTTCGTTATCTACTAATGAGTTATCCGTATACCAAGTTAAATCACTGCCACCCAAAGTCCACCCTTCTGATTGCTAAGACAAAAGAGAAAAAGAAAAAAAAAAAAAAAAAAAAAAAAGCCCTGAAGACTGCTTGGTGTATACATGGCCAGGTAAGTTTGAGCAAACGCATTTAACACAGAGAGGCCTCCATGGCTGTGTGTGTCAACTGAAAGGATTCTACTTGTGAGACCAGGATCATTCAACTTTTTCCACCAAGGGCCAGACAGTAAATTAATATCTTTGGCTCTCTGGGCCACTGCTGCAGTGACTCACATCAGACAGCAGGGGGCGAAGTAACCATAGATGATGGCAGGGGGGACACAGCAATGCTGTGTTTCAATAAAACTTTATTTACAAAGATGGGCCTTGAACGGATGTTATTGCTTTAAATTTTAAAACAGGGTCTGGCTAAGTTGCTGAGGCTGGCCTCAGGCCTGTGATGCTCCTGTCTCAGCCTCCTAAGTACTGTATTATAAGTGCATATGATTGTTTCCTTCCTTCCTTCCTTCCTTCCTATTGGGGATTGAACTCAGGGGTATTACACCTCTGGGCTACACCTCCAGCCCTATTTAATTTTTTTTGTTAAATTTGGAAACAGGGTCTCACTACATTACCGAGGGTCTTGCTAAATTGCTCAGACTGGCCTTGAACCTGCGATCCTCCTATCTCTGCCTCCTAAGTACTGAGATTACAAGTGTGCGCCACCATGCCTAGCTTTCATCTTCTTTCTTTAGAAATTAAAGGCACAAATAAATGAAGTGACTAGATTTAAAGTATACAAAGATTGGGGGTTAAGGATATAGATCAATGAAAGAGTGCTTGTCTACTTTATATGAGGTTCTGAGTTGAGAAAGAGAAGAAAGGAAGGAAGGAAGATGGATGGATAAATAAAGCGGTAAAATACTTATACATACATTAACCAAAACCTATGTAGTTCTTTACTAGCTTCAAATACTCCTATGTTAAGGTGTAGAAGGTCAGTGGCTCTAAAAAAAAAAAAAAAAAAAAAAAAAACCTGGGTACCTATGGCCATATTGCTGTGAAGTAATGACTCTTCAAATACAATGCTCTGTGGTACACAAGGCCTCTGTCATGGTCTGAACACTTGTGCGCACCCAAAACTCTTCTGCTGAAACTTAATCCCCAACATGAACGCAGTAATATGTGGGGCTGTGAGGAGGTCCTTAGGTCATGAGGGCTCCAATCTCCTAGAGTTAGTGCCCTTATAAAAGAGGCCCAAGGGCCGGGCATGGTGGCTCACACCCGTAACCTTAGTACTTGGGAGGCTGAGACAGGAGGATCATAGGTTCAAGACTAGCCTTTGCAACTTAGTGAGACCCTTGGAAACCTAGTGAAACACCGTTTCAAAATAAAAATACAGAGGGCTGGGGTGCAACTTAGAGGCAGAACGCTCCTGGGTTCAATCTCCAGGACCAAGGAGGGAAAAGCCTGCAGGGAGCTTGATCTTCCCTTCTTCCATGGCGGAGTGCACCCAGAAGGCAGACCTCTATCACTCAGAAAGCCGGCCATCGCCCTACGCCACGTCTCCCTCAATCTTGGACCTCTTGGGTTCTAGTACTGTGAGCATAAATGTCCCCGGTCTACCAGCCACCCGGCCTGGCATCTGCTTCTCAGATTCTTGGGCGGAGGTAAGCTGTTGCTAAGAGCCTACTTTTTCCACGAGCTAAAACGAGTCCTGGTGTAGCCACAGCGCCGGTTTTCAGAGAGAAGGAAGGACTTTCCTAGACTCCGCAGGATGTTCCGTACCCCTTGGGGTTCCTGGCACTGACCTCTGGGCCGCCTTGCTCATTTGGCGAAATGCTCTGAGCAGCCATGAGCTGCGGGGAAACAGAGCAGGTGGGAACTTCCAGCGTTGCGTGGACCATGTTCGGATGGCCTGTGACTTTACATGAAAGCGACAGCCTTATGGCATTAACTCAGCCTCTGAAACTTCCTATTCCCCTGTCTCATTTCCTAAAATCCACTTTCTAAACAATCTGTGCTTTCCCCGGTGATTTCGATGGCCACCCTACCGGATATAGGATGTGCATTTTAGTCTGTCTGTGCCCTGCCCTGTTTTGACAGTATTTCCTCCCTGGCCTTTCCTGATACTGCCTCCCCCATGACTCCTCTATAACAACCCCTTCCAAGTCTCCTCATCCCGTCTCCCACAACGAGGGCTACAGGGTTCCCTCCCATTAGCCTGTCCTGGGCGAACTCCACAGCTCTCTGCTAAAGAAATGTCAAATGTGGTTGAGCCAGGTTGGCCACCGCACGATGCCGGCGAGCCCAAGGGGTAGGGGTCGCATCTTTTCTGCTGTCCGCATGTCAGACCTGCAGCCTCAGGGCTCTCCCAGCTCCACTTCTGCCCCGGGCATCCTTTGAGCCATAGTTCCATGTAAACAGAGGCTTGACATCTCTCTCTCCCTCTCTGAATGTACCCCAAGGAACCAAATACCCGACGGGGACTCATTTTCTTCTGCAGAGCTCTGTCATGCAAAGCAGAGAACTCCAGGAAGGAATCCAGGCTCCCCCCAGCCCTCAGACCCTGTCTGATGGATTCTACCACCACATTTCCAGCCACTGCTATGAAAAGCTGGGTGACCTCATTAATTCTCTTCTCATTTACGTTGCTGGGCCCCGCACACACTGCTTCTGATCCCTCACTCTGTCCCACGAACGAGCGTGTCATAACATTCTGATGGATGGGAACTTTTCACAGTTTCCCACCGCTCATGAGACAAAGACCCTGCCCTTCAAAATGTCTCTAGGGCCTGTGTGTGTGTGTGTGTGTGTGTGTGTGTGTGTGTGTATCTTGTGGTACTGGGGATGAAAGCCAGGTGCATGCTATTTCTCAGCTACATCCCTAGCCCTATTTTAGTTTTTATTTGAAAACAAGGTCTCACTAAGTTGCTGAGGGCCTCGCTAAGTTGCTGAGGCTGGCTTTGAACTTACGAACATCTTGTCTCAGCCTCCCGAGTACTGGGATTCCAGGCATGCACCACTGCGCCCAGCTCAAGGGGCCTTTTGTAGGTCACACCCTGAAAGTTCAGCTCTTAGTCTCTTACCAAAGCCAAGGACGTCAGCCTTTCTCTCCTGCTACCTTATCCTTTGTGTGGGTGACAACCTGGACTTTGAGTGCCTGGGCGCAGGGGACCCTCCTCAAAGACCCCTCCAACCCCCAGATTAAGGTGACCAGCATCTCCCAGGAGCTCCCAGATTTCCATGCCGACACCCAGCAGGCTTGCAGGTATGCGTGTTTCTCTGGCCCCATCAGAATTACAGTCTCCAAAACCAGAAATGGAGTCTCCCTTTGATTTGGGGTGCCCCGAGCCACGCAAGGTGGCTGACGAGCACGTGACCTCCTCACCCACGAAATCCTTAATGGATGTGAACATAAGAAGATTAGCCCGAGCAGCACGGCATACAAATGCAAATGAGGTTTCTGAATGGGTATATTCGTACACGATGTAATGAAGGGGACAGAACACCTACTATCACGGAGAACCCTCTGTGAGAGGAGAGATTAGGGACTAGGGGAGGAAAAGCCGGGGGGCAGGCGTCCCTCCCTGTCTGTGGGTTCAGCATTGGCAGAATCTGCCAACCTCAGAGGAACGCAAACGTTCGGTAAAAAAAAGAAGCTTGTGTCTTTACTGAAGGGATACAGCCTCCCCCAACCCTGCCATCGTATTCTAAACAATACGGTAACAGCTATTTACAGAGCGCTGACATTGTAGCATTGTAGTGGGTATCAGGAACAGCCTAGAAATAAGTAACAGAACACGGGAGGGGAGGAAGGTTGCGGAGATTATACACAAGCACCAGTTCTCTTTATATATGGGACTTGAGCAGTTGTGAGGTGTTTTTTTTTTTTTTTTAATTTGGGGTCCTGGAACAATTCCCTAAACCTCCTGAGGGATGACTATATGTAGAAGAAAGGTAAAACAAAAAACAACAAAAAAACAAAAAACAAAAAACAGGAAGAGAGGAATGGTTTCTGGTGGCTTGAAACAGTGGGCCGGGGTCTGCTATATAGACGAAGTTCCCCTGAAGACAGCGCTTTAACATACAGAGCTGGCCCAGAGACCCAAGGGTCAGGGCGGAAAGGGGGACACGACTGGCCCAGCAGAGAGGGGTGAACTCAGGAAACTCAGGGGTCCAGAGGCGAGACGAATGCATCCCTGAGAAGAAGAACTGTGGGTATCGTGGTAGGGACTGTCCTGTCCAAAGACAGTCAGAGTCAAGCCAAGCATCGTGGCACAGGCCTCTGTCATTCTAGTACTTGGGAGGCTGAGACAGGAGGATAGTAGGTTTGAGGCCCGCCTCAGCCATTTAGTGAGTGAAACCCTCCACAACTAAGTGAGACCCTGTTTCAAAGTAAATAAATTTAAAAATAGGGCTGGGGTGTAGCTTGGAGGTAGAATGCCCCTCCGGTTTGGGTTCATTCCCTACTACCAAAAAGGAAAAAGAAAAAAAAAAAAGAATACATATGTTTAGAAGGTGAGAGAATACAAATACTTGAAAGTATCTTTTTTTTCTTTTGGTGGTACTAGGGGTGGAAGTCAGAGGCTTTCTACCTCTGGGCTATACTCCCAGCCCTATTTTTCTATTTTATTTGGAAACAGGGTCTCACTAAGTTGCTGAGAGCCTCACTAAGTAGCCGAGGCTGGCTTCGAACCTGCGCGATCCTCCTGTCTCAGACTCCCAAGCGCGGGGATTACAAGCGTGCGCCACCACGCCCGGCTCAAATACTTGAAAGTATATCCTGTGATAAACAGCTCTGGGGAAAGGCCCAGAGATTTTTTTTTTTTTTAACTTTTGCTTTCAATCTCATTTGTACTCATTCAAATATGTACTCCGAGACTATACTATTCTGTAATTCAATAAAAAAAAGGGCAAAGATGCTGATTTTAGGAAGCGATCCCCCCACCCCGATGTCCTTGTATAACAGAGTTGCTAACCCAGAACAGCAACGGATCCCAATTCTCCATGATCGTAGGATGCCCTGGCCCAAGGTTTGCAGGGCACGGGCCAGGGCTGGGGGCTGCAGGGCGAAGCCACGTCTCTCACGCTTCAAGTCACAGATAACTGACCCAGCTGCTCTGCTCGAGTGTTGTTTTTTAGGAAGTGTGAGGTTAGCACGGTTAGCAATAGTTCCACTTCTCAGTTCCTAGAAACTCCGAGTAGCTCTCGGGTTAGCACACCCCAGCTGAGCCCGCTGGAGGTCAGGTTGCCAGGGGAAACGAGGAAAACAGCCGCCTGTTCTGTGCACCCTTCCTCAGTAGCTGCCTCTCCGGACACAAGGACTCCTCTTCCCAGGGCAGGCTCAGAGTCACAGGCTCTATGAATGACCCCATCTTTGGGCAAGAGGTAGCCATGATGTCAGACAGACACAGGAGAAGGGAGAAGCTCCGGCTAAACCAACAGGTGGGTCTGCGTGGGATTTCAGGCCACACCCGTGGTTCCCGCTGACTCTAACTTTTCCTTGCATTGATCCTCCTGGTTCTCTGGTGGAGGTAAAGACACTGGGCTTTTAGCTTGGTTGCCCTGCTCTGCCCTGCCCGTGACCCGTGCCTGCTTACACACCCTTTTATGAACCTCCTCCAACTCACAACCAGGGACCCTGGAGTCCTTTGGAAGACTCCAGGAGTCCGTAATCATAGGGGGCATCGAGGTACAGTTCTGCTCAGCTCAAAAAATGCACACGGAACCTCTGCTGTCAGATGGGATAAACAGTCCACATCTAGCACCAGCATTTCACCCAAGGACGTTGCAAGAAACACTGACCAGTGAGCTCTCTAGGAAAGAGAGAAAGATGTTGCGGTAAAATTAGAGAAAGCGCGCATTTGCGATCCCAGTTTTGGAGCGTCGAGTATCATATCGTGAAGACCAAGTTCCAAGAAAAGAGGCAGAAGTTTAAACCTGTTTGACTGGATCTCAACCAGCTCAAAGATCCCTTTGGAAACCTTCCAGAATCCCATTTGGAAAACACACGCCCAGATGCTGAGACCAGGTTCAGTGAAGATGCTCCAGGTAGGTGTGAGGTTCCGGGATGACCGGAACTACAGACCCAGACTTAGACCCCTAGCACCCAGCACTGTGGGGTGCGTAGGGGAAAAGCGCCCTTCCAGAGACACGGACAGCGGGGGCCGCTGCTGGACGACTCACCATTGGTGGTCGTGTTGACATAGTAACGTCGGCCCTGCGGCGACAAGTAGCTTTGCCAGCCAGGTGGAAGGATGACCGTCTGGATCTCCTCTCCTGGCGGAGGGGGGACCATTCCAGGCTTCTGTGGGAGAGAAAAGAAAAGGTCACATGCGTTCATCATCTTTACAAGTGTTTTTAAAACCAGAAAGTCAGCCTGAGATGGCTTGGAGGTCTTAGACAGCAGAACCCACAGGCATCCCTGGGGGAGGCAGGTGACACGGGGTGATCTCAGAGACCTTGTGAGCGTGCTGTAGGAGGGGTGTGTGTTTGTGCAAGAGGCCCCCGCTGAAGGGACAGCTCACCCCGGAGCACAGAGGAACAAGTGTGGCAGATAACCAGGCTGGGCTTTCTCCTTGTGAGACTCCTGGAAAATCAATCCAGGGGGCACCGTGCCTGCCAGGGGCCTCTGTGCTCCTGCTGTGCATCCAGCGGGCCGGACTCCACAGGACCACTGAGTGCGGCACGCGCAGCCCCAGGCCCGCGGTGTAAACCTAGCGGAAGTAATTAACGCATGTCTCCGCACAGCGCGATGTAAACCTCCTATATAATAATGCCGGATCCACGAGGAGCCGGACCCAGGAAGCCCAGTTCAGGGTTATTACTTTCTCCAACTGCCCAAGTCACTCTGGCAAAGAGAATTGAGATTTTGGGGGCAAGAGATAACTGACTTGCCCTCAGATGCAATCATGTTCAGTTCGGTTCTTCTAACTCTGCGTGGTATTGTTCTTCTTAAAAAAACAATCCGAGACAGCTACATATGTCAGAGAAACCAGATGTAAAACAGACTCTTGTTAAAACAGCATTTCTGGTCTCCGGGTGGTGGGATCATGGGCAATTTTTATTTTCTCCTTTCTATGGTTTCCATCTAAATTTTCTCCAATAAACACAGAAACAAAAGTTCTCAGCTAAAGATTATTTTAAAAATAAGAACAGAGCCAGGCACAGTGGCACATGCCTACAGGCCTGTAATTCCAGTAACTGGGAGGCTGAAAAAGGAGGATCGCAGGTTTGAGAACAGCTTTAGCAACTTAGAAAGGGCCTCCACAACTTAGTGGAACCCTGTTTTAAAAAATTATATATATATTATATAAATATAAATTATATATATTATATATATTATATATGTATTATATATACATTTATATATATTATATATACATATATATATATATATATATATATATATGGCTGAGGGTGTAACTCAGACATAGAATGCACCTGGGTTCAATCCCCAATACAATATATAAATAAATATATTAATTAGCATATGTTCATTATTATTTATACAAATATATAATATAATTATATATAAATATATAATATATAACAATAAATATATAAATATATTTATATTTATATATTATTTAATATAAATTATTAAATTTTTGGGTGGCACTGGGGTTCCTGGAAACCCTTCTACCTCTGGGCTACACTCCCAAATCTATTTTTATACTTTTTTACTAGGAAACAGGGTCTCTTAAGCCAGAGCACGTGGCTGGCTTCGAACCTGCGCGATCCTCCTGTCTCCACCTCCCAAGCACGGGGATTACAAGCGTGCGCCACCACGCCCAGCTAAGTTGATTATCACTTATATAATTTATATTAATTTATATTTATATAATATATAAATATAAAATCATATTGATAAGTTGGGTCCCTCCACCACGTGATCTCACAGTGGAACCCCAGAAGCCAGAAGCGGAGATCTTGCGAGACCCTAGGTGCCTCGAGACTCCAAACATCAAGAGACTACAGATGTCGCGAGAGAATCCGCATGCCTATAAAACGTCGGTGCCTCCGATCCCCCACGTGACTCCACCTGCCAATCAGGACTCTGCACAACTCTCCAGACGCGTGGCCCATCGGTCCCTTCCCCCAGCTGATTCTCCGGAGGGACCCGGTCCGAATAAAACAACGGTCTCTGATAACCCGGTTGGTGTTTTCACCTCCCTCCTAAACCCCCTAACTCTATTTTCAATTATTCATTTGGTGCCGAAACCTGGGAAGGGTTTTGTGTTTTGGGGGAGAAGTTTGGGGGGTTTTTCTCTTTTTTTTTTTAACTCTCTTTTTGACCCCCGGACTCTCTGACCTGCCAGCAGCTTGACTGCGAGGTCCTGCGCTGGTGCTTGGCTGGCAGGTGCAGCTCTACCTGCTGCTGCAGCCGAGACCACTGCCGCCATGGCGTGCAGGTTCTGCTGCCGCCGCTGCTGCCATGGCTACTGCAGTGTGCAGGCTCTGCTGACTGCCAGGCTGCCAGTTGCACCCACCCTGAGCCAGGCTCGTTGCGGGTGCACACCCCGCGGCCGCTGGCGCCTGCTTAGCCCACCGACTGCCTGTGCAGGCCAGGACCTCCACCTGCCTCTTGGACCTCCTATATATATCTGGTTCTGTGCTCTGGTCACCGCCGGAACCTCTGGTGCATGGCCCGGCCTCGGCGTCCACCACAGTCACTCACGCTAGGCTTGACTTGCAGGGGTAGCTCCACTCGCTGCCGCCACTCCCTTCCGCCCGCCCCCAAGCCAGGCTTGCTGGGCGGTGCGCCCCATGGCCCGCCCTCAGCGTCTGCAGTGCACCTGGAAGCCATTTGGTTTACACGCCGCGGGCCCAGCAAGCCACGCCACCTGGCACCACCCTTTGATTCTGCCCGCGCCAGCCGCCGGTGCCACCCACACCAGGCAGAGGCGCCGCGCACCCCGGCTCCACCGCGCCCCCAGCAGCTTCTCAGAGTTTCTGCCGCAGCCGGCGCTGGCCCTACTCAGCCTGACTGAAGACTCATGGCTCCTGGATCCCTCAACCTCCATCCTCCTTGCCAGCCCAGGGTAGCGGGTAAGCCAGTCTCCTTTTTGGTTGCCTGCTCAGCGCTTCCATCCTTTCGGGTTCTAGTTTTTCCTTTTCTGATCTCGGTACAGGGGATCGACGGCAAGCTCTCATGAACACGCATTACAGGCCCTGTTTTACAGGACAAAATTGCTCTGCCTTAGCCCAGGCAGAGTGTACAAAGGGCTCCGCTACAACAGCCTCATGACAAATTGTCTTACACAGTTTTGGGGCCCACTAAGCTTCGTTTTTCTCGGCATAATTTTCTTTAATGTTTTTATTCTAGCCGGTCCACTCGTTTACATAGTATGATGCTCTCCCTCTCCAGATGCCAAACAGCCATAAGTATTAAACTCCACAAAATCCGTTACTGATGCTCCTGACCCAATGGCATGTTTTCACTTGACCAGATGAACCCAAACCCACTCACTGCGGAAAAGAATGGCATGTGTTTCTCTCTAGAAAATGCTGCTCTTAATGATTCGGGTCTAATGAAAAACTGCCAGAGGGGCCGTGTATGTCTTCCTCAGGGAAAATGCTGCTACTATATTAATAAATCTAGTGACAATCTACCTCGTATCTAAAAGGGCTCCTGCCCAACCTGGGATCCGCTCTCACGATCTGTTTTTTCTTTTAACAGCCCCTCGCCTGTTAAAGTCTCCTCGAACGCACATCACCAAGCTGTCCAGGGTAACCGCCAACTCTCACTCTAGCCACACTCCCGCCTGCCCACTTCTGGCGGACCCGACCTCTCCCGGCCAAGGGGCCCCCTTACGACACCCCTTGAAAGCCGGAAGTAGCTCCAGACTCGAATCTTGGCCCATTATCACCAAAATGCCGGGATGGTAAGTCGGGGGTCCCTCAGTCACGTGACCTCCTCACCCACGTGACCTCTGCGCGGGCAGGGGGCGGACCCTGGAGGCAGAGTCATCTCGCGTGTTCTCACGAGTAAACCCCACCCCCTGAGATGTATACCTTAAAAGAAGGGCCCTCCCCTTCTAGCCTCGGATGGGCCCGCGGGTCTCCAGGGCTGCCCGGCCCCATCCCCACGAGAACCGTACCATTAAAGCTGATACCACGCATACTGGACTTCTCTCGTGTTTTACACTGCACGCCTGCGCTCAGACTTTACTCATATAATATAAAATATGCACATATATAATATATAAATCTATAATATAAAATATAAATATAAAAATATATAATATAAAATATATAATGTATAAATATAAAAATATATAATATATAAATTTATATATAATTTAAATATTTATATGTATATATTATTTAATTATTAATATAAGTTAATTAATATAAATAATTAATTTAAGGCTAGATGGTCCAACTGGGCCCACAGGATGGCTGTACCTTTTGAATAAAATAAACTGATAAAAACCAGAATTGTGCTAGAAGTGTAGCGAGGGCGAAGACAGTCCCTGGGCTCAAGCCCCCGTCCTTCTCCCCACTCTCCCCAAAGCAGAATTCTAACCACAGCAGGACCGTGGTTGTGGATTTTGCAGCGAAGCCAGAGCCTGTTCAGCAACATTAAAGGCCCCAGCTGTGCCCGCAGGGGTGTTTCCTGGCCGCTGATAACCAGTGCTCAGGCAATAACAAGTCTAAAGGAACCAGTGGAGACAGGAATTCTGTGCAGCCTGCAGCGCCAGGCCTCCTGTCCCTGCTTCCCAAGTGGTCAAGGGGACCAGCAAATCTGAGCTTCTCCTGGGATTCCCAGTAAACACGGGCTCCCCGGCCCGCTGTGTCGCTGTGGGGAAGGTTTCATTACAAACCTTCACAACTTAATTAAAAGCTTTCCCCTCTGCCCTGGATACCAGTGTCGTCCACACCTGCTCCTGATAGCCCGCCGGGCCTCTTTGATCCTGCGCAGAGGATCAATGCCTAAGCAAGCCGGTAACAGCCAGGTGCACGGCGGCCAGGCCCAAAAGCAGCGCGGGTTCCCGCCAGGATGCCCGCGTACCGGCAGGGCACCTCCATTAAGCAAGAACTCACATCCTGCGGGTCACCTGCTCTGGCTGCTCCCGGATTGGAAAATGGCCAGAACACACGCTGGACAAACAGTGTAGCCATGAGGTGTGTGTGCGGGGGTGGGGGGGGTGGGGAGAGAAAGACAGAGAGAAACAGACAAACAGACGCTGACTCAGTGGCACAAGCCTGGAAACCCAGAACGAGGAGGCTGAGACCAGAGGATCGCAGGTCGGAGGCCAGCCTTGGCTATTTAGCAAGCCCCTCAACAGCTCTGAAAGAACTTGTTTCAGAATACAGAAGGGCTGGGGGTGTTGCTCACCCCGAGATAGAATGAGAGAGAGAGAGAGAGAGAGAGAGAGAGAGAGAGAGAGAGAGAGAGAGAAATATCACAGATTCCCAAAGTGGGCAATTACCAGGTTCTGGAATGAAATATAGGCATGCAAATTGTCATGGCGTCTTCCAGTTTATAGGCTCAAAGAAAGTAGATTTCTGGGGGTGGAAAAGGGGGTTGAGTAATTTCTTTTTCTGAAAGAGGTTAACAGTAAGCCAAGTAAGTTTGAGGGCTTCTGGAAATTACCCTACATACAGCTGATGGATGCTGTGGCCTTGGGGGGCTGTGGTTAAAGGGGAGCCTTGGGGCGTAAGAAGAGACTGGTGCTAGGACCTGGAGTCTCGCTGCTCCAGCCTGATATTAGCACCCAGAGGGGACAGCCGCACACACTTGTCTGAATGACCTGGGGGGAAATGGGAAGTCGTTCAAGGGTGTCAAGCCGGGCGTGGTGGCCCTCGCCTGAAATCCCAGGACTTGGGGGGCCGACACAGAAGGATTGCGGATTCGAGGCCAACCTCTGCAATTGGGCGAGAGGTTAATCTCACAATCTAGGGAGACAAAAAATTTTCAAAGTTTGAAGGGTGTAGCTCAGAGGAATGTTCTCTGGGTTCAACCCCTAGTACCACAAAAAGAAAGATGGAAGGAAGGAGTATCGGTCAAGGTTCAGAAATTGGTGACCCCAGAAATGGGTTGCAGAGGGACAGATCCAGAGGCTCAGTAAAATCAGCCTCCCTGCCGGGCGCGGTGGGCACGCTTGTCATCCCCGCGCTCGGGAGGCGGAGACAGGAGGATGGCGCAGGTTCGGAGCCAGCCGCGCATGCGCGCTGGCTTAGGAGACCCTGTTTCCAAATAAAAATGTAAATATAGGTCTGGGAGTGGAGCCCGGAGGTAGAAGGGCTTCCAGGAACCCCAGTACCACCAAAAACAAAAACAAAAAAACAAAACAAAACAAAACAAAAAAAACCAGCCTCCCTGCCTGCGAACCCCGCGACCTCAGGGGAGGGACTCGGCCGGCTTTCCACATCTATTAAATAAACGATGCCAGAGCCGGCCGGGCCGTGGGAGACCCAGAGGAGACTGATAGCAGCACGTCTGGGATCCGGGGAGGCCATGTGACCAGGATTGCTCCCTCTCTGGGGGTTCCCGCTGGAAGGGGGACGAGTGAGGCTCAGCCTCCTGTGATGGGCTCCCCAGCACCGAGCCTGAAATGTCACCTTCCACGGTCCATTCCCTGAGGCTTCTGTTTCCAAGACAACCCCAGAAACAGCCAGGAGGAGGTTAACATGTGGGGTGTTGACGGCTCTGTTCTGTTGAGATCACTCCTCCCAAGGGCTGAGAAGCAAAAGGGGGGAACCGAAAGGAACCTTCCAACCACGGGCCCCACCTGCAAAAGAGCAGTATAGTAAGTACGTACGCTTCTTCACAACTGCGTAATGCTCTTCTAAGATGCCTCTGGTGGATTCATCTAAATAATCCTGTGAGGTCAGAGAGAGCGCCAGGTGATGTGTGAGGATGCTGGTGGCTGAGGAGGTACAGGAGCTGCTATGGGGTCTTGGAAATGTAAGGCCTTCGGGGAAGTCGCCCCCCGGTACTGAGCCAGGCAAGATCAACAGGGGCCGAAAGAGAAAAGGCGGAGGGTACCTGGGCCAACTACCTGAGCCCATTCCCTAAGTTTATTTGTTGATGGTACTAGAGACTGAACCCAGGGGGTGTTCTACCTCCAAGCTACACCCCTAGCCCTTTTTATTTTTTATTTTGAAATAAGGTCTAGCTAAGTTGCTGGGGGTGTCTCACTAAGTGGCTGCGGCTGGCCTCGAAACTGCGGTCCTCCTGTCTCAGCCTCCCAAATACTGGGATTACAGGTATGTTTCACCACACCTGGCTCCATGTCTTAAGTTGGCGGGCACGGCCAAGGTGGCCTTCACCCACCTCCAGCCCGGCCTCGGGTCCCCTTTCTGCCTGCCATCTCTACCCTACCTCCGTCTCCCGAGGCAACCACGGTCCCCTCACCTTCTCCCGTCTTAGAAGTTTATCTGTTGGCTGATCTCAAACAAATCAGGGGTGCGCACACACTAGACACACCTGAGTGAAAGGTCTGAGCCGCTGCCCCGCAGACGGCGGGGCCGGAAGCTAGGAGGCAGAGCTCCGTGATTCCCACAGAGGAGACCACTGCCCTCCATTTAAGGTAGACGTTGCTACCTGAGACACAGAGACTGACAGAGGGACGGACAGGAGCGGGTGGTGAAGGAACTGCCCGCGATGGCGGGCAGCCGACTCTGGACAGATAAAGGCATCCATATCACCTATACTGGACTCCCGCGTGTATCTGTGCACCCCGGAGGAACGCGCCGCATTTTACTTATTAATCACTGATTACACGCTTCCCAAGTGCAAAACAAACACCAACCGAAAACCTGTGCGCGGATGTTTATAGCAACATTATTCAGAGTGACCCCAAAGTGGAAAAAAAAATTTGCGTTCGAGATTTCCTATCTTTCTCTATTTCATGCGTGATATCAAGCGGTCTCTAGTCTACTCCAAAACCCTACTCTGATGAGTTCCCCAGAGAGACCCGAGATGTGATCCCATTTCTGTTCATCAATAATGACTTTTATCAGTTACCAAATATCTGTTGTACACCAGGGACCGGGTCAAATGCTTTGCAATTAGTCGGATCTTTACAACTAGCCTGCCTAATAGGTGACATTTATTCCCATTTGAATGTGACAAATGTTAGAGCGAGCTTAATAACCTGCCCATTGTTACACAGCTAATTAAATGGCAAAACCAAAGTACCTTAAAACATTAGCTGGGAGCCGGGCGTGGTGGTGCACGCATGTCATCCCAGCATTCGGGAGGCTGAGACCGGAGGATCGCGGTTCGAGGACAGCCTCAGCTACTTAGTGAGGCCCTCTGCAACTCAGTGAGACCCGGTTTCAAAATAAAGAATAGAAAATAGGGCAGGGGGTGCAGCTCAAACACTAGATAGACAGGTGAAACACGCTTTAGCTATACAACGGGAACATTATCCAGGAACAAGAAACAAAGCGCTGCTCCCTGCTCCAACATGCAGGAGCCTGGAAAACGTTATGCTAATTCAAGGCAGCCTGATAAAAAAAAAGTCTCAGTGTTATATAATTCTACTTACACCAAATGCCCACAGCAGGCAAAGCCATAGAGACAGAAGAAGATTCATGGCTGCTAAGGGCTGGGGCGAGGGAGAGTGGAGACAGGGTTGGTTTTGGAGTTACACAAATGCTAGGTGAGGTGAGCTGGGTGTAATGCTAGTTCTCTAGTCCTAGGACTGGGGAGACTGAGGCGGGAGGATTGCGGGTTTGAGGCCAGCCTCACCAACTCAGCGGTGCTTTCAGTCACCTAGCAAAACCCTGTTTCAAAATAAAGAATAAAAAAATAGGGCGGGGAGTGTAGCTCGGAGGTAAGATGCCTCTGGGTTCCATCCCCGGTACCACAAAAAAATAAATAAATAAAAATAAAAAGTTGAAAGGGCTGGGGATATAGTTTAGAGGTAGAAACTTCTTGGGTTCAATCCCCCTCAAATTTAGGGTAGGTGTATTTTATCGCAATAACTGTGTGTGAGAGAGTGTGTGTGTGTGTGTGTGTGTGTGTGTGTGTGTTATTAGGGATTGAACCCAGGGGGGAGAGGGATGCTCTATCACTGAGCTACACTTCCAGCCCCTTTTAAAACGTTTTATTTTTATCTTGAAATGGGGTTTCACTCAGTTGTCGAGGTTGGCCTCCAACCTGTCATCCTCCAGCCTCAGCCTCCCAAGTACTGGAATTACATGTGTGTGCCACCGCAGCCAGCTACGATAAAAACAAAAGTGGAGAAAGGTGTAACAAAGACAGAGGCCAGGCCTCATCACCTACAAACCCTCATTTAAGTGTCCAAGAGCACCAGGGTTACCTTCCCTGGGTGGCCGTGGAGGGCGGAGGCAGTCAGCCTCCTGGGAGGCCGGCCCCACAGCCACCCAGAGGACATGGTGTGGAAAACCACCGGGCCCTTACGGCCTCTCCCAAACTTCTTCTAATTCATTTCCTTTCAAGTTAAGTCCCTCTCTTTCCCTTCCTTGGTCCCGTGGCTTTTCTCCTTCAACGCTGTCAGCTCTTTCCCATGGGGAAAGGAACTTCTGGAGGGGCAGAGGTGATACAGCCGGAGGGCAGAGCCCCCACCTAGGAGAAACAAGAGCAGCGGGGCCCGGGCTAGGGTGGGATGAAGGTGGTCTCCTCCAGCTCGGGAATTCTGAGGCTAATGGGCAGGAGGATTCAAGTCTGCCTCTTCCCCCGGAAGCAACCAGGTACCCGGCTGGGATCCGGTCCTCCCCGTTCAGCCCTTTTTTGTTCAGTAAACAACCTACTGGACTGTAGATGAAAGCCCGTCCTCTAGGAATCTGAGGAATCTTATCAATCTGCTGTCCCTGTCCCAAAATGGGGGCAAGTGTCACTCATGTGGTAGCAAGCTTCAGTACATAACCGTGTGTGTGTGTGTGTGTGTGTGTGTGTGTGTGTGTGTGTTGCTGGGGATTGCAGATTGAATCCAGGGGCATTCTACCTCCAATCCACACCCCCCCCAAGCCCTATTTTATTCTAGTTTAGCTTTGAATTTGGAAACAGAATCTTGCTGAGTCGCTAAGGATGCCACTAAGTTCCCACGGGTGGCCAAGCCCAGCTAGCACAGCGCTTTAAGGAAATCTGAACAATATTCCATTTTCTGCATTTTCACATTTTGTATCCTCAGTCATCCATCGAGGGACATTGGTTCTTTTTGCTTTGGGGCCATTATGAATAGTATTGCTACGAACTTTTGCATTCGAGATTTCCTATCTTTCTCTATTTCATGCGTGATATCAAGCGGTCTCTAGTCTACTCCAAAACCCTACTCTGATGAGTTCCCCAGAGAGACCCGAGATGTGATCCCATTTCTGTTCATCAATAATGACTTTTATCAGTTACCAAATGTCTGTCGTACACCAGGGACCGGGTCAAATGCTTTGCAATTAGTCGGATCTTTACAACTAGCCTGCCTAATAGGTGACATTTATTCCCATTTGAATGTGACAAATGTTAGAGCGAGCTTAATAACCTGCCCATTGTTACACAGCTAATTAAATGGCAAAACCAAAGTACCTTAAAACATTAGCTGGGAGCCGGGCGTGGTGGCGCACGCTTGTCATCCCAGCATTCGGGAGGCTGAGACAGGAGGATCGTGGTTCGAGGACAGCCTCAGCTACTTAGTGAGGCCCTCTGCAACTCAGTGAGACCCTGTTTCAAAATAAAGAATAAAAAATAGGGCTGGGGGTGTAGCTTGGCGGTACACTGCCCCTGAGATCTATCCCTAGTACTGAATATATATATATATATATATATATATATATATATATATATATATATATTAGCTGTGGGTTTAGTAGGGGAAAGACCCTGAGTTCAATCTCCACACCAAACAAACAAATAAACAACAAAAATCAGCTTTGTTCTAGAGACTTGTATCCAGTTACCCAAAGCCAGGCCACCGTGGCCCATCTCTCCCCAGCTAGCCACAGCCAGCTCCCTTTCCTATACCTGAACCACCTGAGCGCCAGCCCCCACCCAAGGGAGACGGCGCCCTGGCCCCGAGTCTTCCGCCTGTCTCACGGTCTCCAAATGAACACACGCTTTCCCCGGGAGATGTCCAAAAATATCACCACCCTCACCCAGGCCGTCACGTTTCCCAGCTGTATGGGCCGATTTCCTTGTCTCGCTTTTAAAATAACATAACAAAAACCCAAACTGTTTCTCTTAAAGATGGCCACTGATTTCCTGCTAGGAAAACCAGGCAAGCAAGCAAGCAAGCAAACCAGGGGTGTGATACAGAGATTAAAAATCAGATGCCCTAGCAGGGTATGGTGGTACAGGCCTCTAATCCCAGTACTTGGGAGCTGAGACAGGAGGATCAGAGGTTTGAGGCCAGTCGAAGCAACTTAGTGAGACCCTATTTCAAAGAAAAGTAAAATGGGGCTGGGGGGTGGATCTTGGAGGTACAATGTCCCTAGGTTCAAATCCAGCCTGTCTGTCTGTCTGTCTGTCTGTCTGTCTCAGGGATACAGCTAGCTCAGAGCACTTCCCTGGCATGTATGAGGCCCTGGGTTCAGTTCCCAGCATCGCAAGCAAATGAACAGGCACCAACCCCGACACCCTTCCAGCAATGTTTCTTAAAGTGTGGCCACCCTGGGGCACCCCCTGAGCCCCCTGAGGTGTGGATTAAAGGGCAGATTCCTGGGCCCTGACCCCACTCCTACATCAACGCAGGGCCTGGGAGTCTGCATTTTAGCAGCATCTATCTCCTGGGTGAGTCCTGGCTCACGGTCCTCATCTGCAACATTCGTGGGAACAGCAGAGAAAATACCATGTCTGAATTGGAAACCAGGAAGGAACGTAAAATTTCAATAAGCGCGATTCGTAAAAAAAAAAAAAAAAAAAAAAAGCGCCGAGGCACACGGGGTTACTTATTAAAGAGAAGGATCCCAACCCCTTAAAACTCTTCAGACTATTTTAAGAAAGACTCAGGCTTGGATCCGCAACCTCCAGGCAGTACCACCCCGCTCCTCAGCTCCCCGCGGCCGCCGACACCAAGTTCAAGTTCAGCCCGGGTCGTCGGGGAGAACCTACCTCTGACCTTCCCCAGCCGCGCAGCAAAAGCTACTTGCAGATGGTACAGGGTGGTCGCCAGGCGCTGGGTTCGGCGGCCGGATCAGAGCGCCCTAAGGTCCCCTGTTCTGTGTCTTCTCACCCCAAACCCAACAGCTAGAGGAGCGCCAAAGAAAGGCATATCCACAGGGCTCCACACCCCCGCTCCCCCCACACCCGGATCTATATATAACAGTCTCTGAAGTTGTCAGCCTAACGAGCCACTTTCTGGCAGTCCCGTTGCCATGACGATGCCTGCTAATGAGCCCAGTGCTGTGATTGGCACAGCTCGAAGGCTCCTCCACGCAGGACTCTCCAGCACTTTCTCCCTTCCCCAGCCATGTGGCCAGATGGGCACCCAGAAGTAGCCAGCGCGTGGCCGGGCGCGGTCTGGGAGGCCTGGGTCCCCCCGGAACCGGTGCGTGAATGGCCCGGCCTGGGAAGTCCTGGACGCAGTGTCCACAGGTGCCCTGGACCGCCAAGTCCTGTATTTAACAGGAGGTCAAGGGCCCTCCGGCAAGACAAAGGCCCAGCTGGGCTGGAGACTGGTGACTCACTCCCACAGCGCGCCATCCTGCTGGACACCTGTTCAGGGTGGGCCGACTCCTACACGGCGCTGGGAACAGCCACCCCGGAACAGCCACCCTGGCGGCGCTGCCTCCCGCGGCGACGTCACCAGCACCCGAGTCTGCATCCACAAGAGCGCTCGCTGGGCGCCTGGCCTCTGCCGCACAGGCGAACAGTACCCTTCTCCCCAGGCCTGGCTGCCTTCAGATACTTTGGGAGATTGCCTCTCACAGGGACCAGCTAAGGGAGAAGGAAGGCAAGCCTGGTGGTGGCACAGTGCATTCTGGGGTGTGGAGTCTTTGCAAGGGGTTTCCTGGGAGAAGGGCTAGACCCTGGTGACGTCTTTGGGCTCTTTTTCTTTTGTGGCACTAGGAATTGAACCCACTAAGTGATATCCCCACCCCCGTTTAAATTTTTTTTTTTTTTAATTTTCAGATAGGGTCTCACTAGATTTCTGAGAGTCTCACCAAGTTGCTGAGGCTGGCCTCGAACCTGTGATCGTTCTGTCTCAGCCTCCCAAGTACTGGGATTACAGGCATGGACCATCACACCCGGCTGTCTTCATACTCTTCTGAAAGTCAAAGGACCCCAGAGACTTGGCCAGGAGGAGGAGGAAGAGGAAGAGCCGCCGTTTGCATCATCAGACAAACAAACTATATGGTTTAGGAAGGCAGGCCACGCCCTTCTTGCTCATCGTCTAGTGTTAGTGCAGTGCCCAGAACTAAGAACTGAATAAATAAATGGAAGCTAAGAATTAGAGTAGGAACGGGGCTCCGATCAGATTTGAGGAGGCTGTTTCCCCAAACGGGTGGGCTCAGAGAATGGCAGGCCACAGAACGTGTATGCTCCGCTTTGACCCAATGCCCATCAGAGGAGCCAGGCAGCACAGGGTGTTGGCTGTTGTCTGTGTGTGGTACTGAAGACTGAACTCAGCTCTACCGCTGAGCCACAGCCCCAGTCTGTTTCCTTTGGAAATAGGATCTCACTTAGTTACTACACACTGACCTCAAATCCTCCATCCTTCCTTCTCAGCCTCCCAAGTATTGGGATGACAGGTGTGTAACATCCCACCAGGCTTAAAGGGTATTTTATTTTTACTTGCAGAGGATAGGTGGAGGGAGAATCTGCCTCAAGAGAGGTGCAAACATCTAGTTATGAGCTCATCCGGTATCCAGGGTCTAACAGAAGGGTTGCAGGAAACTAGTTAGCGACCCCGAACGAGGGCAGGGGACACGGCTTCAATAATAGAAAAACAAAAGTTCCAAAGGAGAGCACGGAAGAATGGAAAACAAAACAGCAAAGAGGAAGTTGGTTTGAGAAAATAAAGTTATAAATAGAAGGAGAAGGACACGATAAAAATTGTGGGGAAATTTGAAAGGTTGTAACAGAAGGAAAATGCATATTGGTTGCAATTGAACAGAATTAGTTTTGCAAAAATAAAAAAGTGTTATGGGGTGTGTGGTGGCACAGGCCTGCAATATCAGAACATGGGAGGCTGAGACAGGAGGACTACAGATTTAAGGCCAGCCTCAGTATCTTAGCAAGGCCCTTAACAACTTAGTGAGACCCTGTTTCAAAAAAAAGAAAGAAAGAAAGAAAGAGAAAGAAGAGAAAGAAAGAGAAAAACATCAAGGGCTGGGGGTGAAGTTCAGAGGCAGAATACCCTTGGGTTTAATTCCTTGCCAAGTGATGTACAAAACAAAGTGGAAAATGTTTTCCCTAGAATGCAAAGAAAATAAATGATAAAAAAAAAAGAAGAAGAAGAAAAAGGAACAGGAGGGCCGGATAGCAGCCAAAAGATGGATACTGGGTGTTCCCAAAGAAGAAGCAAGAACAAAGCCTCTTAACAGAAAAGGAACTGGAAACAAACGCGGGGAGGGAAAAGCTTTCCCAAGATGTGCAGCCAACCCGACCCTCCATTACTGGAGGCAAAATGGCTTTTAAGAGACCGGTGGGAACCAGGTGCGGTGACACGCCTGTGATCGCGGTACTCGGGAGGCAGAAACGGGAGCGTTGCGGATTCGCAGCCAGCTTCAGCGGCTTCTTGAGACCCTCAGCAATTTAGTGAGACCCTAAATAGAAATTAAATTAAATATTGGGGGCTCCATGTTGGGAAGGAGGGAAGTGGGGGGCCCCGAGAGTATGCGCATGTATGTCATTGACAACATGCTTTACGTTATGATGTGGGTCCATTATGCACAGATAAAAGCACAAAAATCGAGTAAAATAGGGTTAGGGGGACCGCTCACAGGTAGAACGTCCTGGTACCACAATCCCTAGTACCATATGATGATGATGATGATAATAATAATAATAATAATAAACAATGTGCATCAAACTGTCTCGAAGCCCCCACAAGCTCATGTCCAATCCCTCTCCTGGAAGGCTTTCTGGATGAGATCTAGGAGTCCCCAGAGGGTGCCAAACTTGGGGTCCCCCACCCAGGAATCAGCGGGAACGAGCCTCACACTGTGGCCGTCACCGGTGCCCATCACAGAGGAGGAATTTTGGACGTTTTCTCCCAGTACCTGCAGACCTGCCCGCCACAGGCCTTTGGACCCCAAAGCCTCTGGACTATTTAGTCCTGGAGGCTCAGCAGGGTTAGGGCCACCCCAGATCTTCATCTGCAAGCCCCCAGCTCCCCCCGCCGCAAGGGCTAATCAACCCCACTGTTTCTTAGGACCGGGTGGGCAGAGAACACAGAACAATGTTCTCTATTTTCTGACCCCATAAAAAAAAAAAATGGAGTGATCTGGTTACCCAGGAATTTTGATGAACATAATTACAGCGGAGTCCATGCAGCGGGGAGACAGGGAATCCATCCTCGTGCAGCGATTCCCTCAGTTAGAAAACATGGGGTCTCCAGGAAGACTCGGATGGATGCAAAGATTTGCAAACAGTCCTGTAAGCTGCCACGGGGAGCTGCATGGCCCCTCCTGGGTCAGAAGCCAAGAGTCAAGAAGTCAGGGGGAGGGTAGGAAAGATACGCCTCTCCCCCTGAGCTCTCCAACCCCAAAGAAAGAGCTTTATGGCCATTGTACCTGCAGATGTAAGATAGAAGGGCCGTGGGATACTGGCTCTAGGCATATTAACGGTGCAAGAAAGCCGGGCGCCTGTAATCCCGCGCTGTAATCCCAGTACTTGGGAGGCCGAGACAGGAATTTCATAGGTTCAAGAAAAACAACTTGGTCAGGCCCTCGGCAACTTAGCAAGACTCTTTGTTTTGTTCCAAAACAAAGATTTTTTTTTTTTTTAAGTCGGGCATGGTGGCACACGCCTATAATCCTAATACTCGGGAGGCTGAGATGGGAGGATCGCAGGTTTAAAGCCAGCCTCGGGTATTTGAATGAGACCCTCCACAACTTAGTGAGACCTTGTTTCAAAATGAAGAATAAAACATAGGACTAGGGGTGTATCTCAGAGGTAGAACACCCCTGGGTTCAATCCCCAGTACTGCAAAAAAAAAAAACAAAAAAAAAGAATGTAAGGGATGAGGGTGTGGTTCAGTAATAAACATGAAAAACTCTGAATATCCACATACTCTGTGTGTGTGTGTGTGTGTGTGTGTGTGTGTGTGTGTGTGTGTGTGTGTTAGTAGTAGTAGTACTGGGGATTCTGGGGATTGAACCCAGAGAAGGTTCTGCCTTTGAGTTACTTCCAGCCCTATTTTTTTTTTTTTTTTTTTTTGCGGTACTGGTAATGGAACCCAGGGGCATTCTACTTCCGAGCAACACCTCCAGCTCTAGTTTTTATTTTTTTATTTTGAAACAGGGTCTCACTGAGTTGCAAAGGGCCTCACTAAGGAGTAGCTGAGGCTGTCCACGAACTGCGATCCTCCAGTCTCAGCCTCCCAAACGCTGGGATTACAAGCGTGCGCCACCACGCCCGGCTCCCAGCCCTATTTTTATTTTTTATATTGAGATAAGGTCTTATGAAGTTTCTGCCCAGTGACCTCAAATATGAGACCTCCTGTCTCAGCCTCCCCAGTACTGGGATTACCGACAGGCACCACCACGCCTGCCTTCCACATTCCTCTTCTATCTGCGTTGTTTTGCTGGTGGCCTCTGCTTGGTGACATCAGAGATCTAAATCTGAGAAAGGCCGTCTTTTCTACATCATTTGGGAGGATTTGAGCATTAATCAACCATGATAACTGTGCCACCGAGTGTCAGAGGCATCCCTTCGGCCTCTTACAGAGCTCTCAAGCAGGTGCCTGAAATCCTCGTGACTATTTTAGGGCCACAGATCTCAAGCCAGGGGTGGAAAGGTCCAAAAAGTGCTCCCAAAATAGAAAACAGCTCCAGAGGTAGTCTGGGAAGCTGGGACTGTTTCACCGTTTTGAAGCCTAAGTTGGGGAACCCCAGAGTAAGCCTGCCTGTTTTGTCCAACTGCTAAAGGCTGGTGTTGATGCTTCGACATAATTAAAAGGGTCAAGGTAGCCTGCTCCTGGCAGCGTAGCCCAGCTTCTGAAGACAGAAAACGACTGCCTCTGTTCACCAACTCCGTTAGCCCGTTCTGCATTGCCATGACAAAATACCGGAGGCTGTGTACTTATGATGAAGAGAGGTTTACGTAGCTCACAATTCTGGAAGCCCAAGAACTTGGCATTGGTGTCACAATGCAACAGAAAGGAACTCAGCTGTGTGCGGAAAGGATTGAACATGTAACGTGGCCCTGCTTTCTGATAGCCCCTTTTCATGAGACCAGTGGCATTAATCCCTTTTGAGAGCCGTGCCCCATGACCTCCCACCTTCCCCAAGCTCCCACCTCTTAAAGTTTCTCACTCCTGAACACATCCACACTGGGACCAAGTTTCTTTTTCTTTTTTCTTTTTCTTTTCTTTCTTTTTTTTTTTTTTTTTTTTGGTGGTACTGGGGTTCCTGGAAGCCCTTCTACCTCCGGGCTACACTCCCTGACCTATTTTTACGTTTTTATTTGGAAACAGGGTCTCCTAAGCCAGCGCGCATGCGCGGCTGGTTTCGAACTTGCGCGATCCTCCTGTCTCCGCCTCCCAAGCGCGGGGATTACAAGCGTGTGCCACCACACCTGGCTGGGGACCAGGTTTCTAGCATGTGAATCTTTGGTGGCCACATTAGACCGCAATCTAAGTTATGGCTGGGGGTGTAGCTCAGAGGTAGAAAGCACCTGGGTTCCGTCCCTATTACCGCAAATAATAATAATAATAATAATAATAATAATAATAATAATAAATTAAAAAATAAGTAAAACCACCAAAAGGGAAATTTCAAGGCATTTCAATGTCCATCTCATAACAGCAGCCACATAAGCAAAAACAATGAAGAGCTCCTGAGAAGGAACAAAAATCCTCAGAAACCTCACTTTTTCTTTCATTCATTCATTCATTCATTCATTCATTCACCTTTGGTACTAGAGATTGAGCCCAGGGATAGTCTACCTCTCAGCTATAGCCCCAACCCTATTTTTTTATTTTCATATTTTGGCACAGGGGATCGGACTCAGGGGTATTCTAGCTCCGCTATACCCCCAGCCCTTTTTTCTTTTTAAGTTTTGAAATAGCATAAGTTGCTGAGGCTGGCCCCGAACCTGTGATCTTCCTATCTCAGCCTTCCAAGTACTGGGATTACAGGTATATACCATCATGCCTGTCTATACTACTTTGCTACACATTTCCCCCAGAAGAAGAGGTCTTGAGTCTTTTAGTCTGGATAGCTTTCCATTTCCTCAACCAAACCTGGAATTGGCAGGAAATAAGTACTCAGCTGGTGGACCAATGAAGTGGCATCATATAACAACACTGGGTATCAAATATTTGCCTAAATCAGGGTACAGGATTGTGGCCATGACCCCCGGGGTGTACAAGAAGACCACCACTTCGCCACAGATAACTGTCATGGCCGATTTGTACTAATATGTCCTGATTTGCTAAAAGAAGGAATTTATTGGGTTAGAATTTACCATTTTTTAAAGGCCAACAATTTCAAAATACATCCTAGATTGTCCATGCTAGCTTATATCTCAAATGTTCTCAACTACATATCCTGCTCTAAAAGACTTTCTGTTTTTTTTTTTTTTTTTTTTTTTTTTTTTTTCTTTTGTGACAGGGTCTTGTTAAGTTGCCACGGCTGGCCCTAAACTTGCAATCCTCCTGCCTCAGCCTCCCGGGCAGCTGGGGTGATAGCCATGTGCCATTGTGCCTGGCTTAGAAGACTCTTTTGAAGGATAGCTTGAGGTCTATCCCCTTGCCACCTTCTTCCTAGGGAGCTCCTGGTAGGGCGTGACCCACTGAGATAGCTCCCAGTCCAATTGCTGATGCAGAGGTCAAAATTTGGGAAGGAGAGAAGTTTGCCAACACTTGATGTTGAGACAGAGAGACAGACAGACCCTCTATAATACCCTCTGAATTTCTCCTTTAGTATTAAGCTATACCTCCTCCAATCCCTTTCCTACTATCTCTGGCACTTTCCATAGATATAAAGAAAGACCCGTCATCAAATTTACCAAGCCTTACTTTTGCATTCAAAACAGTGTTAGATGGGAGGAATGACTTCTAAGTTCTCCGGCACAATTAATTAAATATTTCTTTTTTTTTCCTTTGTATTAGGCATTCTACCTTCAAGGTACACCCTCAGACCTTTTATTTATTTATTTATTTTAATTTTGAAACAGACTTCCTCTCTGCTAAATTCCTGGGGCCAGCCTCCAAGTCGTGATCCTCCTATCTCAGTCTCCCAAGTACTGGGATGACAGGCATGCGCCCCACCACCCCCGGCTTAATTGAATATTTCAAAACAGCTAGTAGGAAGGATTTTGAATGTTTCCAGTGCAAGGAAATGATGACTGTCTGAGGCCACGGAGACGTCAATCACCCTGATCTAATCATCACACGCTATATGCATGTACTGAAATGTCACACCATGCCCCATAAATACATGCAATTATTGTGCATCGACTAAAAATAAAATGCATTAATAATACAAGCAGCAGCAGCATCTGTCAGTAAATGAGGAAGGCAGTAGAAAGTGGCTAACTGGGTGGGTCATCGCGTGCACAGCAACTGCCCACCAGGCAGGAACTTTAAGAGCAAGAGAAAAAGCTGCTCCCCACGGATGCTACGGGGGCGAAATCAGGCTTCCTCAGGAAGCCGGAGCCGTTTTAACAAAAGGTGGACTGGAGCTCATTAGGCGTAAAGGTGGGTGTCCCTGCCCGCCTGTGGCCGCCAGTCTGGCTTTGTGGTCGCTGGCTGTGGGCTGCAGCAGACCGCGGGCACCAAAGGAGGAGTCTCACCGTGGAGACCGGTTCTAGCTACTTCTAGTGGACTCGGCAGCGCTAGCTCCCGGTGCTCCCCGCGATCCTGATCAAAGGCGTCTGACTCCAACAGAGACGGTCCTAATTGGTTCTGAAGCAGGAGGGCCCCAGAGGGAGGTGAAGCCTAGTGAGACCCTTCTGAGAGTCGCTCAGGGGTGGAAACCAGGCAGCGAAATTTGGCTACAATTTGGAACATCTGCTACCCATGCGTGTCAGCTAGATAGATGCTGAGAGCCAAGGACCCTCCTGTAGCGGTTCAGGGTCTAGCAGTATCACACGGGAGTGTGCAGACAGCACAGGACACAGGCTGGGAGCCCAGGGCCAGGACCAAAGCTGCCTCGGCTTGGCTGTGAGGGAGGTCTTAAGCAACCCGCTTCAGATGTGGGAGGCCTCGATTTCCTCATCTCTTGAAATGCAGAAGTTGGACCAGATGGTCTCTGAAGGCTTATTTTTATATACAGATATAGCCAAATATCCAATGATTCTAATTGTTAGTATTAGTATCTCTGTTTTGGGGACACACCGTTTCTGTAGGAGGAGAAGAGTTACATTCAAGGGTAGACGCATGATTCAGAGGCATAGACTGTGCCTGAAACTGCTTCAAATACCTGGGATTCCACCTCTTAACCACGGTGAGTTCTATCCCTCTGGTCTGTGTCCAAACCTCCCCTGCTAATCCCAGAGCCACCTTGGAGAACCAAGCTTTGCCAGGCTAAGTGGTAGTGCATGAAAATAATCCTAGCACTTAGGAGGCTGAGATAGGAGGAATGCAGATTCCAGGTTGGAATGAGCAATTTAAGAGATTCTGTCTTGAAATAAAGAAATAAAAAGGGCTAGGGTGTGGTTCAGTGGTAGACTGCCCAGGGGTTTAATCCCTAAAACCACACACACACACACACACACACACACACACACACACACACATCTGTATCTTTATGTATATACAGAGAGAGAGAGAGAGAGAGAGAGAGAGAGAGAGAGAGAGAGAGAAGAGGAGAGGAGAGGAGAGGAGAGGAGAGGAGAGGAGAGGAGAGGAGAGGAGAGGAGAGGAGAGGAGAGGAGAGGAGAGGAGAGGAGAAGAGAAGAGAGATATTGAAGCTGTATTTACCTAACAAGTGGATTTCTGCCCTGGCATCCTGGGCTTCTGTCTCTGTGTCCATTACCTGCTACACTGTGAAGTTATAATCCACCTGCACACACCATGGGTGGGCTCCAGTGGAATTTTTCTGGGCCTTTCTGCTAGCCCGTAGCGTGCTTGTCTTACCCCTAATAATCACACCCCAAACACACAAGCTCGGGCTCACCTCACTAAAGGTCCCTGTAATCCACAAGCCCACATGGTCAAGAGCTTGATCTGGGCTCTCTCCCTCCCAGTTCCTTGGTCAGCCTCTGGTGCTTGTCTTCTTTGCCAGTCTCTCCTTGAATTACGAGCTGCCCTGCCAGGGTCCTCAGACACACCTGGCAGCATCCCCAGGAACCTGCAGCCAGATGTTGGGCAGCTGTAACTTCCCCAGCACTTGACGGACTGGTCCCTGATATCAGTAACTCTGCAAAGATGGCCCCCTGCACCTGTAGCCCAGGAGTCCTCTGGGAGCTGGCTAGAAACCCAGAGTCCCTGGCTCTGCCCCAGCACCAGATTTGCATTTCAAAGCTTCTCTGGCAAGTGAACTTTCTTCCTTCAGTGATTAACAGGGATGGAACCCAGGACCTCACCCATGCTAGAAAGTGCTCTACCACTAAAGCTACTTCTGCAGCCCTTTTGAAATCTTATTTATTTATTTATTTATTTATTTATTTATTTATTTATTGCGGGTCTAGGGATGGAACCCAGAGGCATTTGCCCTCCGAGCTACACCCCTGCCCAATTTTTTTATTCTTTATTTTTGAAACAGAGTCTCATTGAGTTGCGGAGGGCCTCACTAAGTAGCTGAGGGTGCCTGCGAACTGCGATCCTCTGGTCCCAGCCTCCCAAATACTGGGATTACAAGCGTATGCCACCACGCCCGGCTTGAAATTCTTTTAAGATGGTCTCGCTAAGTAGCCCAAACTGGCCTCGAATTCGCAATCCTCCTACCACAGCCTTTCGAGTCCCTGAGACTACAGGCGTGCACCCACCTTTAAGAAACTCTGTTGTGAAGCCAGACTTGTAACCCCGGCATTCGGAGGCTGAGAAAGGAGGATCGTGGTTCTCAGACAGCCTCAGCTACTTAGTGAGGCCCCTTGCAACTCAGTGAGACCCTGTTTCAAAATAAAGAATAAAAAATAGGGTTGGGGGTATAGCTCGGAGATAGAATGCCCTTGGGTTCCATCCCCAGTATTGGGGGAAAAAAAGAAAAAAACAATCTCTGTTGTGGACTTTACAAAGAGAACAACTGGTGTGGTCGTGGATTCTCACGCTTAGCAAGCACCGTCTCCCTTTCTTTCCTTCCCTTCCCGGACACTGGTTTGGGTCTCTCTCAGAAGCTGCGCCCAAACCTCAGAGGCTCACTGCCCCAGTGAGGCGGAGGACGATTCTGTATGGAGACTGGCCTTTCCCTATAGACTGGACCTCCGGCTGTTCAGAACCTCAAGAGGACGGTTACCAAAAGTCGAGGCTGATGGCTTCCCAAAGAAAGAGGAGTCCAGTTCCTGGAAGTGGAAAGTTTGGCAGAACAAGGCTGATGGGTCTCTGAGTCTCAGGAGAGCTTCCACGCTGGTGGCCACCACCCCAAAGCAAAAGAAGTCTTGGCTGGGCTTGGAACCACAGTGCATCATGGGGAAGGCACCCCACTACCTTCTGGGGAGCTGAGGCCCCCAACGGCTTCCCCTTACCTCCATGTGGAATCTTATCATCTTTCCCAAGACCTTGTACTTAATAGTATCACAGACAGAACTGGGATACAGAGACACAATAGATAAGCCAAGGGAAGCCAATTTTCCTTTTTTTGTTTGTTTGTTTGGGGTACTGGAGATTGAGTACATGGGTATTCTACCCCTGAGCTGTACCCCAAGACCTTTAAATTTTTTTTGAAACAGGGTCTCCCTAGGTTGCTGAGATTGACCTCAAACCTGTGAACCTCCTATCCCAGTCTCCCAAGTACTGGGATTACAGGTGCGTGCCTCCACGCCTGGCCTGAGTTTGGAAAACACGGAGGGATGGAGATTTGGATTCCAGTCCCCACAGTGTCAGTCTGAATCACCACTAGCTTCTCCACAGAACATTTTCCCTCTACAGCCACCACTGCGTAAACCTTTCTCCTCCTGCACCCTCCCTCCTGCCGCACACAATGGCCCCTGTCTTCTTTTCTCCTTGTTCATGCCTAAGGCCTGAGAAAGGTACCTCAGGGTCCCCAGACCTTCAAAACTCAGCAGGTAAACCCGAACCTCAGAGGGTTTGCAGAATGGCCTCGGTGTACACCTGCCTGTCACGCCAGTAATTGGGAGGCTGATCCAGGAGGACTGTGGGTTAAGGCCAGCCTCAGCCACTTAGCAAGACCCTTGGCAACTTAGTGATACCCTGTTGCAAAATACAAATAAGTAAATAATATGGATGGGGCAAATGGTGTAGCTGGAAGGTAGAATACCACCCCTGGCTTCCATCCCAGAGAGAGGAGAGAGAGAGAGAGGAGGCAGAGAGGGAGGCAGGGAGGAGAGAGAGAGAGAGAGAGAGAGAGAGAGAGAGAGAGAGAGAGAGAGAGAGAGAGAGAGAGGAAGAGAAAGGTTGGAAATTAAAAAGTAAAAATAAAAATGCCAGGCGCAGTGGCGCACGCTTGTAATCCCAGCATCCGGGAGACTGAGACCAGAGGATCATGGTTCGCTGACAGCCTCAGCTACTTAGTGAGGCCCTCCGCAACTTAGTGAGACCCTTGTCTCAAAATAAAGAATAAAAAATAGGGCAGGAGATGTAGCTCAGAGGTCAAATGCCTCTGGGTTCCATCCCCAGACCCGTAAGTAAAAATAAAATAGGATTGGGGTATAACTCAGCAGTTGAATTCCCCTGGGTTCAGTCCCCAGTACCAATAAACAAACAAACAAATAAACAAACAAATAAATAAATAGGACTGGGTATGTAGTTCAGTGGTAGAATGCTCCTGGATTCAATCCCCAGCACCTTCCCTCACCACCCAATAAATTAGTTGACAAGTTAATGAAACTCCCCAAAGCATTTCAGAGTGGCGCAGGGAAGGGAGCTGAGCGGGCGTCTGCAGGCAGGCTGAAGCGGTTCTTACCATCGGGGACCGGGCAGTCCTCCCTGGGGAGTGCTCCCTCACAGGACAAACTCAGGGCCGGCTCCGGCCAGCGTCCTCCGGACCGCCCTGGCCCCAAGTGTGAGTGGCAGCCCCAGGGCCAGCGCTAGCTCAGGGCGGCTGGAGGAGGTGCCTGCAGCTTTGTGCATCTTGACTCTTTCACAAAGAACCCACTACATTGCACAGTTCCTCCCCAATCTGCTCCAGCGCCTGTTGGGAAATCAACTCATTCTGGACTTTCCAGATGCAAAGTTTCTGGAGGAGTTCATTTTTTTTCCCCCTTCTACGCTCTCATTTTTCCCTTTCTCAGCTAAAAATAAAAAAAGCTGGCGAGGTCGGGACACACAATGGCCAAGCCTGTGTCACTGACCAGATGCCCGCCACCCCCGGGCCCGTGCACAAGGGTGGCTTTGTCTCCTGCTTTTTAGGAGGGACTCCCTTGGCCTGCCCCAGCCCTGCTTCTCCCCAGCCCAAAGTCACACACAGCTCTGGCCCCGGCTCCAGCTGTGTGAACCCAAGGCCAGATAAAAGCCCACGCTAAAAGAATGGAGAGCCAGGCCTGAAGTCCCAGGACTTGGGAGGCTGAGACAGGAAAATCGCAGGTTCTAGGCCAACACAGGATAACTTAGCAAGACCCTGTTTAGAAATGACGCATAGCCGGGGGTGGTGGCGCATGCCTGTAATCCCCGCACTTGGGAGGCTGAGACAGGAGGATCGCGCAGGTTCGAAGCCAGCCTCAGCAGCTTAGTGAGGCTCTCAGCAACTTAGTGAGACCCTGTTTCCAAATAAAATAGGTTTGGGAGTATAGCCCGGAGGTAGAAAGCCTCTGTGTTCCATCCCCAGTACCACCAAAAAAAAAAAAAAAAGAAATGACACATAAAATAGGGCTGGGGAAGTATAGCTCAGAGGGAGAATGCCTTTGGGTTCAATCCCCGGTACCACAAAAAAATAAAATAATAGACTTGACTTCTCAACAAGCAGCTGCATGGACCAATACTTAGGACACAGTTGCAGCAGCAGCTCTGTGGCCGGGAGCTGAGGAATCGCCTACCTTGTGGAGATGGGGTCAGACCAGGGCTACACTGTTGCTTCATGGCTCACAAGCTGGGCCCTTGGGCAAGGCCCCTAGGATTCCATGCCATGAGTATCAATTGCAGATGATCACAGTATCTTTCTCAAAATTGTTGCCAGGATCAAAGGGGAGAAGTCCACATCAGCATCCAGCCCGGTGTAAGGATGCTGGCAGTGCCCGGTAAAAGCTCCTGTTGTTGTTGGTACCATCAGCAGTGACTGGAGGGGGAGGTGCTGCAGCTCCCCTGAGCCCAAGATAAAGTATTCTAGCCTAACCAAGGAAAAGATAACAGTGTGTGTGAGTGTGTGTGTGTGTGTTCCTGGGGATTGTCCCCAGGGGCATTCAACCCCTGTGATACACCCCCAGCCCCCCCCCCCCCTTTTTTCTTATTTTGAAACAGAGTCGCACTAAATTGCTGAAGGCCTCCCTAAGTTGCTGAGGTTGGAGGATGGCAGGTTCGGGGACCACGTCAACAACTTAAGTGAGATTCTCAGCATCCTAGGGAGACCCTGTTTCAAAAACAAACAAACAATAAATAAATAAACAAACAAATAAACAAATGGGCTGGGGGTCTGGCTCAGAGGTAGAAGGCCCTTGGGTTCAATCCCCAGTACCAAACAAATAAACAAAAGACCAGGAAGCTAATATGCCCTTACTTGGACTAGCAGCATACACTAGTCCTTTATTCTTTTTCTTTTTTTTTTTTTTGTTTTTTTTTGTTTTGTGGTACTAGGAATGGAACCCAGGGACATTCTACCTCTGAGCTACATCCCTAATCCTATTTTTTATTCTTTATTTTGAAACAGGGTCTGAGTTGCAGAGGGCCTCACTAAGTAGCTGAGGCTGTCCGCGAACCGCGATCCTCCTGTCTCAGCCTCTCAAATGCCGGGATTACAAGCGTGCGCCGCCACGCCCGGCTTAGACAGTTTCTTCTTTAGAAACCCCAATGTTAATCTCTCAGGGATTGAAAGACTCACAAATCCTCTGGTTACAGGTTTACTGTCTGGGTCAATCAGAACTCCTTTGAGTGTTGTTTTCTTAACGGTCCTCTCTCATTAGAGTTGGCCTTGAAAAGTACACTAATGATCTCTCCGTGTGGCCTCTGGAAAGAGCTAGGTGCTCCCTTTGGGGGGCCACATGTACAAATACATGAGAGACAGCAAGAGACTCAGGATCCTGACGGAAGAAGACTGACAGCCATCATTTTCATGAGTCTAATCTTCCCGAGTCTGATGGTGTCAGATAAGACCAAGCCTCTTGGTCCGTTTGGCCTGAAAATTCTCAGCCCAAACAGGCCACATCCACTGATGGCCCTCGTCCTCCTGAGAATGGTATTTTCTTCAAATAGTAATTAATAAGAAAAGAACATCTGGGTACGGCGATGATTCACTTCTTCTAAACGCTTCAGAGTCATGAAGGAAAAAATTATTTCACAAGCCTGTGCCGTCCCCAGGGTCCCCATCTGTGGTCCCCTGGCTACGTGATCAATCAGGCAAGTAGCGGTTACTAACGGCCCTGCCCAGGACGCCAGAGAAGATGCAGGCAGGTACCACGGGGGAACTCGACTTCTACAATGTAAAAGTTAAGTCACGCACCGAAGTCAAAAAAGAAATGGCTGTCAAGGCAGACTGTCACCATGCCAAAGGAGAAGTCGGGAGACAATAAGGGCTTTGAGAAGCCAGAGGAGGGCGGGGTCATGACTGGCAGGAAGGATCAAGGGAGACTTGTTGGAAGATAAAGAATTCGCCTCATAAATGGGGGATAAAAAGCAAGGACTTGACCCCAGGGCCAGAGAAGCTGATGTAAAAAGCCAGAATAAGGCTTGGTCACTTGGAAGGAAAGTAGATTCCAGAAGGAATGAGAAAAACAAGTACCAAGGCCCAGAGAGGAGGCCACGGTGGGAAACGGCTCAAGGGGACACGGTGGGGCTGCTGGCCAGAGACCCGAGTTCAAGGTGTTCAGGGGGCACCGGGGTCCGTCTGGCCCTTGACACATGGAGTCGGTATAAGGGCACAAAGATGGGGCACAGTCCTATAGGTCTCTTTGGAATTTATACAAAAAGAAGAGAGTTGAACCCGAGACCTGTTGTCACCGAGGCAAGACCAGAAGAAATTCTCCTTTGATGCTCCTTGGGTCAACACCTCCCTTTTCTGTGCCTCTTTTTTCTTTTTCTTTTGTGGTACTAGGGATGGAATCCAGTGGCCTTTGACCTGCAAGCTACACCCCTAGCACTATTTTTTATTCTTTATTTGGAAACAGGGTCTCACTGCATTGCAGAGGGCCTCACTAAGTAGCTGAGGCTGTTTTTGAACCATGATCCTCCAGTCTCAGCCTCCCAAATGCTGGGATTACAAGTGTGCACCACCGCGCCTGGCATTTTTCTGTGCTTTTATTATTGTATGTAGACCCCAGACCCTTCTCCCAGACTTCCAAAAGTAAGAAGCAGGTCTTCAGGCGGCCCCCTCCTGCCTGGCCCCGCGCCTGACGCTCAGGACCACCAGGGGAAGGAGTGGATCTGAGTCCTGAGACTCATCACCGAAACCGAACCCAGAGAGGGGAGGATTGCAGCGAGAAACAACAGTTACGTGTCCAAGAAAATGCTCACTGATACTGGGAGGGCGTGTCCTCTGTTTATCTTGGAAAGAGGACTACAGACGAGAGACACAGAAACTGATGAGACACACCAGGAGCTACAGATCAGGCACACAGAGAAAAGTAAAGTACCCAGATCAGGCTTCCTTGTAAAAGAGAGCACGACATGAGCTGGGGCCATGCACGCTGGTGCATGCTGGTAAGCCCAGCAGTTGGGAGGCTGAGACAGGAGGATTGTGGGTTCGAGGCCGGTCAAAGCAACTTAGTGTGACTCTCAGCTCCCTAGCAAGACCCTGTTTCCAAACAATAAATAAATAAAAAGGTCCGAAGGCGTAGATCGGAGGTAGAACACCCCTGGGTTCAATTCCCAGTATCCCCTAAAAAAAAGAGAAAAAAGAGAGAAAAAAGAAAGAAAAAGAAAGGAAAGAAGAGGACAGGACCACAGGAGGTGGCTGCTCCAGGCTGGGGGCAGGCTGAAAGTTTCTTCTACACATGGTAGGATCCAAGGCCCCTTATAAATGTTCTTTAGAAATGGCGCTCAATTTAAAAGCCGAATTCTACGGGATTCCCTAGCTCACTGGCTCCCAAGCCTCAGACACCCATGGCCCGCTGGAGTACCTCAGCCCATCACTTTGCAGTAGTAGCCCTGTGATTTACTCAAATCTTTCTTCCGTGCTGGGGATGGAAATTTATTCAAATCTTTTTCCTATGCGGAGCTCTGAGCATGGTAAACACACGCTCTACCGCTGAGCCACACCCCCAGCCTGCGGGATATTTATCAACTGACTTACATCCAGCTTCTCCATCCAGCCTGGCTCTAAGTAATAATGTCTACGAAATCATCATCTGGATTGGGTTGTTTTATTTTTATTTTTTTTTCTACTGCACACTCAGATAGATGTAACGTAAGAACAGTGATCTCCGCATCTTCTAAAATCATCTCATGGACCTCGGTTACCAACTGGGCGCGCTCTGAGCAACTCTGTGTCGGCCTGTGCGTAAAAGCATCGCGTGCCATCCGGGAGAATTTATGGGGTTCATTTTGAAATCCCAGAACACCAAACTTCAATCTCCCCCCCGCACACACCACAGAGCCAGGAGGGCGGGCACGCGGTCCCTGGTCCCTGGTACGTGTGCCTAAATCGCTACTGGGAGGATAAAGGGGACAATGGAGAAAAATGGGGAAGACAGTCTTGGGAAGGAGCAAGGGCCGGGGTGTAGCTCAGGGGTATGTGAGAGGCCCTGGGTTTAACCCCCAGCACCACAAAATGAATGAATGAATGAATGAATGAATGAATGAATGATTATGACCTCTACCTTGCTGGGGTGAAGGGCATCTGACAGCCACGTCGGGACAACATTCGTGTCAGCTTGTTATCATGCTATTAAACTAGCAATAAGGAAAAAAGCAGTTAGGAGAATCATCCAACCTTTAAAAACGCTGAAAAGCTAGGCGCCCGGTGGTGGAAAGAGGGGAGACACGTACGATCGGGGTGAGGAAGCGCCATCCTGAAGGCTCAAAGACCCACGCCAGGAAATAATTCAGAAGAACCCCAGAACCTGTTGGAACGCAAGAAGTTGTGACCTCTTTGAAGGAGGAACCGCAAAGCAGGATGGAAAAGCCTAGCCCAGAGAAAAGGGGGAGGATGTGGAGAAGAAAATGGATGAGGGAAGGATGATACAGAAATTGCTATTTATTTATTTATTTATTTATTTATTTATTTATTTATTTATTTATTGTGGTACTGGGGATGGAACCCAGGGGCATTCTACCTCTGAGCTATACCCCAGCCCTATTTTTAAACTCTTTATTTTTATTTTTTATTTTTTTTGTGTGTGTGGTACTGGGGATGAAACCCAGGGGACGTTCTACCTCCGAGCTACAGCCTCAGCCCTATTTTTTATTCTTTATTTTGAAGCAGGGTCTCGCTGAGTTGCAGGGGGCCTCACTAAGTAGCCGAGGCTGTCTTTGAACAGCAGTCCTCTGGTCTCAGCCTCCCAAATGCTGGGATTGCAAGCGTGCGCCGCCACCACGCCTGGCCCAGAGACTACACTTTAAATCCACGTTAGAAACTCAAATCAAAGCGACACCGAGATTCCACCTCCCTCCAAGAAAGCAAACAAGAGTTAGTGCTGGCAAGGGTTAGGAAATGCTAGCGGGAGGTAGGAGCTCTTATGCTCTGTTGGTGGGATGCAGATTAGTCCAACCACTATGGAGATCAGGATAGAGTTTCCTTAAGAGACTAGAAATGGGACTACTATATGACAACCCAGCATTGCCGCTCCTTCCTATCTTTCCAAAAGAATTAAAGTCGGACCGGGGACGGAGGCGCACACCCGTAATCCCAGTATTTGGGAGGCTGAGACAGGAGGATCACAGGTTTGAAGACAGCCTCAGCAACTTAACGAGATCCTCTTTCCAAATAGAATGGTAAAATAGGTCTGGGGGTGTAGTTCAGAGGTAGAGCACCCTGGGCTCAATCCCTAGTACCAAATAATAATAATAATAATAATAATAATAATAATAATAATAAATAAGCCAGGTGGAGTGGTGCATGCTTGTAATCCAGTACTTGAGAGTCTGAGACAGGAAGATCTCAGGTTCACAGCCAGACTCAGCTACTTAGTGAGGCCCTCCGCAACTGCAGGAGACCCTCTTTCACAATAAATAATACAAAATAAGGCTGAGTGTATAGCTCAGAGGTAGAATGCCCCCGGGTTCAATTCCCAGTACTACAAAAAGTAATAATAATAACAGTGATAAAGTCAGAATACTATAGTCATACATGGATAGCCACGTTTATATCAGTACAATTCATAATAATAGCCAAAACTTAAGCTGGGCGTGGTGGCGCACGCTTGTAATCCCCGTGCTTGGGAGGCGGAGACAGGAGGATCGCACAGGTTCGAAGCCAGCCGAGCTGGCTTAAGAGACCCTGTTTCCAAAGAAAAATATAAAAAAGGTCTGGGAGTGTAGCCCAGAGGTAGAAGGGTTTCCAGGAACCCCAGTACCACTAATAATAATAATAATAATAATAATAATAATAATAGCAGCCCAAAGTATGGAAGCAACCTGGGTATCCATCCACAGATGAAAGGCTAATGAGGATATGAAATATACACATGATGGAGATGTACTCAGCTATAAAGAACAAAATAATGTCATTTACAGATAATGATGGGTGTAACTTGAGAAGAGTAGGCAACGTGAGATCAGCCGGTCTCAGAAAGTCAACAACACTGTCTGTTTTCTTTCGCATGTGAGATCTAGAAGAAAAATAGGAAGCCAAAGGGACTCCTGTTAATTGAGGAGAAAAACCAGTTCTCTGGTGGAAGGGGGTCCCGAGGAAGGGAGGTGGGAGGGAAGGAGGAGGACTGAGAAGAGTCCCAATAACGGCATGCCTCTTATGAACATATCACTAGGAATCTCACTAACAGGGACAGGCAGGGAGGGAGGGAGGGGGAGAAGGTGGGATGGGAGGGAAATTCACCAAGTGGTGTGCACACGTATGTGTTTGTATCACTGTGACTCTCATTATGCCGTAGACTTATGTTGTACCAGCAAATAAAACAACAGCAATAAATCCCCATTCGTAGTTTGTGGATAAAAAATCCTGTGAAAAATGAAATTGGGGGCTGAGGGGTAGAGCTCAATGGTGGGGCGCTTGCCTTGCACGCACCAAACCCTGGCTTTGATTCCCCAGAAAGAAAAGATGAGAGAGGAAATTAAATAGTGACTTGCGGGGCAAATGTTAAAAGTTCCCCCTAAGCTGGCTGTGGTGGCGCACACTTATAATCCTGGCATTTGGGAGGCTGAGACAGGAGGATTTTGGTTCACGGACAGCCTCAGCTACTAAGTGAGGCCCTTTGCAACTCAGTGAGATCCTGTTTCAAAAGAAAGAACCAGCTGGGCGTGGTGGCACACGCTTGTAATCCCCGCGCTTGGGAGGCTGAGACAGGAGGATCGCGCAGGTTCGAAGCCAGCCTCAGCTACTTAGTGAGGCTCTCAGCAACTTAGTGAGACCCTGTTTCCAAATAAAATATAAAATAGGTCTGGGAGTATAACCCGGAGGTAGAAAGCCTCTGGGTTCCACCTCCAGTACCACCAAAAATAAATAAATAAATAAATAAATAAATAAATAAATAAATAATAGGGCTGGGGGTGTAGCCCCTTGGGTTTCATCCCAGTACTACAAAAAAAAAGTTCCCCCAAATTACAAAGAACAGAAGCAAAGAAACACATGGTCAGTAGATATTTAAGAAGTGATCCATTAGAAAAGCCCCCAAATTAGGCTAAAATTAATAATCCATAGCAAAGATAATAAGTGGCAAAAATGCCATTTGAGAGAAAAGGTGGCCTGGGGGACCAGGTGCTCCTCAGACTTCTTACCCTTCCTGGGGCTCTGAGCGCTCCTCCACCAGAATAAAAACCCCAGGATGCCAGGCGTGGTGGCGCGTGTGCTTGTAATCCCCGCGCTTGGGAGGCGGAGACAGGAGGATCGCGCTGGTTCAAAGCCAGCCTCGCTGGCTTAAGAGACCCTGTTTCCAAATAAAAATATTTAAAAAAATAGGTCTGGGAGTGTAGCCTGGAGGTAGAAGGGTTTCCAGGACCCCAGTGCCACCAAAAAAAAAAAAAAGCCCCAGGATGCAGGGACCTTGTTTGGTCTCCGTTGAGTGGCAGCTTCCAAGTCAGGGCCTGGCACTGTTCCTTGTTAAATGTTAGAAAGTGCTCAAATCAAACCTCACTGAGGTTTGCCTGTGGGGCAGAGTTCTTCTTTTCTGTTTCTGGAAATGATCAATAAATATTTGTTGAATACTTTTTTTTTTTTTTTTTTGGTCCCGGGGATTGACCCCAGGGGTATTGTACCTCTGAGCTATGTCCCCAGCCCTATTTTATTTATTTTTATTGTGAAACAGGGTCTCGCTAAATTGCTGATGCATACCTGAAACCTGCAGTCCTCCCATCTCCGCCTCCCAAGTACTGGGATTACAGGCATGTGTCACCGTGCCTGGGTTATATATTCTGCTTAATGGAATGACTCTCCAGCTCTGAAGTAAAAAAATTAAGCCAATTTAGATTATATATATGTGCACACATATTATATAATATATGCATATTATATATGTGTGTTTATGAAACAAATTGAGCTCTAGGTAGGTTTCTCTTCAAAAAGTTTGTAACCCAAAACACACATATCCATCAAAATATATTTATATTTCTTGTAGTAAGAAATAGGAGGTGCTGGGCATGGTGGCGCACACACCTATAATCCTAGTACTTGGGAGGCTGGGTCTGGAGGATCGCAGGTCAAGGCCAGTCTCAGCCACTTAGCAAGACCCTGTTTCAAAGTAAAAAATAAAATAAGTCTGGGAGTAGGGCTCGGAGGTAGGACCTTCCTGTGTTCAATCCCCAGTATCATAACAAAATTACGAAAAGAAAAAAGAATTAGGAAGGCTCTCTGGGGCATGCAAGAGAACATACCATCCACTTGGCCTCCAGCCACTGAGAGATAAATCAACAGCAGGGTGAGGACTTGGGGAGGTAGGGGTGTATGGGCGTCTATGAGTCATTTCTTGCTCAGTGTAGATAAACTCACATCTTAGAAATCCTATAATTGCAGGCTGTCTGCTGGATCTTCCAGATCAGGAGGGAGAGCGCGGTGCCCTCAGAGTCCGTCTCCCTCCTCTCCTGGTCCCATCTGTTCCAGAATCAGGAGCCACGTTCTGCCCGCGCCATCGTTCAAGGTCAGTGCCGAAGCCCGGGGACAGAGGTGAGGGGCAGGGACACCGCCCTCTGTCCAGGCCAGGGCAACCATGGGGGACTGTTCCAGCCTTGGGGACACTGTGCTGGAAGCATCAGGCTTTGTTTCTTGTTTCCATCAAAGCAAAGCTACCTATCGAAAGAACCACGGCTGCGATTTTCTTGGCCAAGGAACGTATATAATGACTTTCTGCATGTTTAAAATTCATACTGGATGGCCGGGCGTGGTGGCGCACGCTTGTAATCCCCGCGCTTGGGAGGCGGAGACAGGAGGACTGGGCAGGTTCGAAGCCAGCCGCGCGCGCCGGCTTAGGAGACCCTGCTTCCAAATAAAAATGTAAAAATAGGTCTGGGAGTGTAGCCTGGAGGTAGAAGGGCTTCCAGGAACCCCAGTACCACAAAAAATAAAATAAAATAATTCATACTGGATGGAACAAGTCTCCTCCTCCTCCCCCTTCTTCTATCAAGAAAGATTAATGAAGCTGGTTGTGGTGGCACACTCTTGTAATCCCAGCATTTGGGAGGCTGAGATGGGAGAATCATGGTTCGCGGACAGCCTCAGCTACTTAGTGAGGCCCTTTGCAACTCAGTGAGACCCTGTTTCCAAATAAAGAATAAAAGCCGGGCATGGTGGTGCACGCTTGTAGTCCCCGTGCTTGGGAGGCAGAGACAGAAGGATCGTGCAGGTTCAAGGCCAGCCTCGCTGGTTTAAGAGACCTTGTTTCCAAATAAAAATATTAAAAAAATATAAAATAGGAGCTGGGTGTGGTGGCGCACGCTTGTAATCCCAGCATTCAGGAGGCTGAGACCTGGAGGATCGCGGTTCGCGGACAGCCTCAGCTACTTAGTGAGGCCCTCTGCAACTCAGTGAGACCCGGTTTCAAAATAAATAATAAAAAATGGGGTAGGGGGTGTAGCTCAGAGGTCAAATGCCCCTGGGTTCCATCCCCAGACCCGGTTTCATCCCCAGTACCACCAAAAATAAATAAATAAAAATAAATAAATAAATAAAATAAAATAAAATAAAAAATAAAGAATAAAAACTAAGGCTGGGATTATAGGATTTCTAAAATGGGAGTTTATCTATACTGAGCAATAAAAAGTAGTAGCTCAGATGTAGAATGCCCCTGGGTTCCAGCCCTAGTAACACACACACACACACACACACACACACACACACACACACACTTAAAAATTAAAAGAAGACTACTGAGCCACCCATACTTTATGTCATCAAATCCTCTTTCTACCATCCTCCAAGAATCGTGCCTGCTTTAGAAATCAGGTATGCAGTATGATTTCAACCACGGAAAATAACGCTCTTCCCGCCCCAAAGACACCAAAATGTCAACAAAGGTTATCTTTGTATTGAGGGATTCCTCTTTTTTTAAAAAAAATTCTATTTATTTTCTGGCATTTAAATTTTTTTCTTTTACCATTTTCTAAATAAAGAGTTTTATTTTTTTCAATTTTTCAAATCTGTTCTTAGAATTACTTTTACACTCAAGAAACCCCCATCTCCCCAAATCAGCATATATGATTCTAAGTATATATGTCCCTATTGTGTAGAAAAAAATAAACATTGCAAAAGAAAGGGAAAAAAAGAGTCCTTACCTGCCCCGCTTTTTGTATGTGGTGCTGAGGATTGAACCCAGGGACACTCTACCACTGAGCTACATCCCCAGCACTTTTGTTTACTTTATTTATTTTGAGACAGAATCTAAGTTGCGAAGGCTGGCCTCCTTGCAATCCTCCTGCCTTAGCCTCTCGAGTACCTGGGAATACAGATATCGGGCACCAAGCTTGGCATCCCATTTTCTTCTTACTTCTGCTTTTCTGTATTTTCCAAATTTTCGATAATGAGCTTTATTAATTTTAATGCATTTTTAAATCCATAGCCCATTTTCTATTATGAGCTCATGCATGAATATAGCCTTATTAAAATACTTAAGCCATACGTGGTGGCGCACACTTGTAATCCCCGCGCTTGGGAGGCGGAGACAGGAGGATCGCGCAGGTTCGAAGCCAGCCTTGCTGGCTTAAGAGACCCTGTTTCCAAATAAATAAAAAAATATAAAATAGGGCTGGGAATGTAGCCTGGAGGTAGAAGGGCTTCCAGGAACCCCAGTACCATAAAAAAAAATTAATTAAGTATTACTCATAAAATCCCCCTGAAATGACCATTATTTATCAGATTGGGGCTCAATCTGATATCTTTTTTAATTATCTTTCAAGTAGCAGAAAGATGGGGGAGGAGAGACTTATCCTTAAGAAAACAAAGACAAAAGAAATTTCTCACTCAACATAAGGCTGACTTGGGGGGCAAAGAAAGAAATGAGGGGAACTTGGACACAGCTTGGATTTCATCTTGCCACTTTAAAGAGGAGGAAACTGAGCCGGGTGTGGTGGCACAAACTTGTAATCCCAGCATTTGGGAGGCTGAGACAGGAGGATCGCGGTTCGCGGACAGCCTCAGCTACTTAGCGAGGCCCTCTGCAACTCAATGAGACCCTGTTTCAAAGAAAAAAAAAACTGAAAAATAGGGCAGGGGGTGAAACTAGGAGGTACAATGCCCCTGGGTTCCATCCCCAGTACTGAAAAAAAATGAGGAAACTGAGACCTACAGGCAGGGGTTGGACACGATGTTCTCCCCAGTTCAAACTCAGGGTTCCAAACCTTGAGGGGATGTCCTTATGGTGGCCAGAGAAGGCGTCTGCAGTCAGAGAGGAGAGCAGAAGCCAAGGCCAGCTTCAGGGCCGCTCCCAGGCTGCCCTCGACAGGGCTCTGGGACAGGTGCCCGCTCACCCAGCCTGCTGCTCAGCCATGAACCACTTCCCAGGGAGGGCCCAGGGAGGAAACATCTGTCACATGGACCAGCGAAGTCATAAACCCACTTAATTTTCCCTTTTTGGCAAATCCTCTTCTGCCTGCTCCCCCCAACACACACTCTCACTAAGATGCAAATCTCTGTGCAAATTAGGGGGCCCAGAAGACTGCAGAGGCTTCTAGAAACTATAACCTATATTCTGCTTACTGAGATTCTCAGCACAAGGAGTGAGAAAGTTGAGGATGGGGATAAGAACAGAAGACCGAGCCCGGCAAACCACTCAGTTGAGTCATCCCTGTATTTTCCTCTCCAGTCCAGCCTCTTGCCTTCAGGCACAGAAAAAGTCGAAACCACAGCTGCCAGTCGCAAGTCCTGGGGCAGGTCATTTCCTCTCTATGGAACTCACACATTTTTCTTCCTTTGCCACATATAGAAACACAAAATGGGCCTGGCATGGTGGCGCACGCTTGGAATCCCAGCATTCGGGAGGCGGAGACAGGAGGAGGATCGTGGTTCACGGCCAGCATTGGCTACTTAGAGAGGCCCTTTGCAACTCAGTGAGATTCTGTTTCAAAAAATATAAAGACTAAAAAATAGGGCTGGGGGTGTAGCTCAGAGGTACAACGCCCCTGGGTTCCATCCCTAGTGTTGCCAAAAAATATATAATAATAATAAATAAACACAAAGACATCATCTACAAAAAGCTTCTGCAATAAGAGGGCAGAAGCCCTGGTAGACACCAGTTTCATTCCCTTTTCTTGTAAATGATAGGTCGGGTCCCTCTCTTCCCCTGTGGGATCCCCACACCAGGGACAGGAGGCCGGACACTGGACGCCAGAAGCTGAGATATTCATATCTCGAGAATCCAGGTGCTTCGAAGACTACAGATATCACGAGAGAATCAGCATGCCTATAAGACATCGGTACTTCCGATCCGCCATGTGACTCCGCCAACCGACCAAGACTACGTGCGCCTCTCGTGTCACTTGTCGGTCCCTTCCCCCACGGCCGGCCGACTCCCCAGAGGTGCCAGGCTCTTGATTAAAGCCGTTGTTAATAACCTGGTTGGTGCTTGCCTCCTTCGTCAACTCCCCATTTTCAACGTTTCAGTAAAGTCACTGGGTGGGGGCGGGGGCTTTGAGAAAAGCCATCAGTCAGCACAGCCATCACCCACATCGCCTGGGCTTCCCCAACAGCCGGTACAGAATGTTCCAGAATGACAGTTCCAACCTTTCTGACACTGAAGGAACAAGAGAAAGGACGCTTGAATGACAAGACTAGAATTCAGAAGGGGTCAGTAAAACCCCGGAGGCGGGAACGCCATGTCTACTGGGCAACACCCTGGACCAAGGACTGTGACCAATGAACAAACCAAAGTGGGAACCTGAGGACGTCCCGAGAGGTGGTGCGGGCCTGTAGGAGCTCTCCTGCCCCAAAGAATATTCCTGCACGTTCTTTAAGCTCCTAAAAAGGAGCGAAGCTGGGTAGTAGAGAGAATGAAGGGGCTGAGTTTCCCCTTTTCTTCATCATGGATGTCTTCAAAATCAGCTCCACTGTTCGTCCATCACCATCTGACTTCATCTGCCTGTTGCTCTCAGTTGCCCGTGTACTGTTTACTGTGGGCTAGTAACTTGTTGTATTGTAACTTCTTTGACTCGTGAAAAAATCCTGGGATGGAAGGACCTCTGGTTTTTATTTTATCTTCGGGTTACTTAGGTTTTTGGGCTTGTTTTTATTATTTATTTATTTATTTATTTATTTATTTATTTTGGTGCTGGGGATTTTACCTGGGGCATTCTATCTCCCAGGTATACCCCCAGCTCATTCTTTTCCTTCCTTCCTTCCTTCCTTCCTTCCTTCCTTCCTTCCTTCCTTCCTTCCTTCCTTGTCTCCCTAAATTGCTGAGGCCTCAGACCTGCGATCCTCCTGTCTCAGTCAAGTACTGAGATCACAGGTGTGTGCCACCATGCCCAAATGTTATGGGGCTACTTTGAAACTAGCGTGCCACCTCCAAAGCAATTCCCGCTCATCCCAGGCTGCCCCCGACTCCCCCGCCATGCCTGAATTCTTTGCCATGTTTTAGAATCCCCAATCCAAAGGCCAGCACGCCAGAGAGGAAGCTATCCAGCAGAGCCAAGCCCCCATTATCAACCCCAGTGGAAGAGAACGCCTGCTTGCCAGCCTGCAGGAGCCTTGTTAACTGGTGAGAGAGGCCCCCAGGGAAGAAAGAGCTTGGTGAGAGGGTGGGCAGGAAAGTACCTGATAAGCTTTTCCAGAGCAGAGAGCACATGCCAGCATTCTGGAGCCAAACAGCACCCTAGCCAGATGTCCACTGAGGAACAGTCTTATCTGGGGGCTGTGGAGCCAGGAGCTCCAGCAGAAAGCCACCGCCCCCTCCAAAGGCAGGAGCAGAGGCGCCAGAGCTCAATTCTGCCCCTGCTCAGTCGCCAGGAGCCCCTCTAGGCTGAGTTCTGGAAGACCCAGAAGTGGACCCGCCTGTCCTGGCCTGGTGGGCAAGATCCTTACTTCTGGACCACGTCCCAGGAGATGCAGCCCACCCCAGCCATCTTCGCCACCCACAGCCATTGTCCTCTGAAAACGCAGCATGCTCTGCTCATTGGAGCGCCCTCCCAGAAACCAGGACACTGTCCAACACAAATCTGTCCCCAGTCACAGAATATATACCGAAAAAAAAAAAAAAATACATGTTAAGCCAGGTCTGGTGGCGCACACTTATAGCTGAGACAGGAGGATCACAGATTTGCATCCAGCTTTGGGAACTTGCAAGGCCCTCGGCAGCTTAGTGAGACCCTATTTCCAAAGAAAACATAAAATAGAGCTGGGGGATGTAGCTCAGAGGTAGAATGCCTCTAGGTTCAACCCCAGGACCACAAAAAAAAAAAAAAAAAGAGGGAGATAAAGAGAGAAAGAGAAAGAAAGAAAAGGAAGAAAAGGAAGGAAAGAAAGAAAGACATGTTAGCTATGACACTGGAGTTCAGTCTACAGGGAAAAGATTTACCCTCTTAAGTTCATGTATCACCTGAGTGATCCCGGGTGGTTATATAACCTCTTTGAACTTTATTATTGCTGGCTACCTCTTGTGTTTTAAAATATAAGTTGTGTAAAAAGAAAACCAAAAGAAATATATGTTGAGTAGGTGAGGTTCTTCCCCATCTCTGAGCAGGACTAGAAAGTGGGTTCTACTTTCTAAGGTCACCTGGGCCCTTCCAGTGAGGGTTGAAGGGGGACCAGAAGAGACCCCGAAGTTCATACGTTGGAAACTTAATCCCCAATGCAGTTCTTGCAAGATGAGACCTTTAAGAGGTGGTTACGTCACAAGGCTCTGTCTTCATGGATGGGTCAATGTCATCACTGGGAGTAGATTGATTATCCCAAGGGTGACCTTGTTAGAGCCAGCCATGGTAGCGCACACCTATCATCCCAGTCCAGGAGGCTTGAAAACTAGAAGCCAGCCTCAGCAACTTAGCAAGCCCCTTAGCAACTTAGTGAGACCCTATTTCAAAATAAAGAAATAAAATAGGGCTGGTGGTGATACCAAAAAAATAAATTTAAAAAGAGTGACCATGTTAGAAAACCAAGTCGGCCCCCTTGTGTTCAAGCACCCCTGGGTGGTCTCTTCCTTTGTTGCCCTTCACCATGATTTGATGCAACAAGAAGACCTTCACCAGGCGCCGGCGCATGCTGTCAGATTTCCTAAACCCCAGGACCATATGCTAGGCAGATTTCTTTTCTTTTTTTCTTTTTTTCTTTTTTTTTTTGCGGGTCTGGGGATGGAACCCAGGGGCATTCGACCTCTGAGCTACACCCCCTGCCCTATTTTTTATTCTTTATTTTGAAACAGGGTCTCACTGAGTTGCAGAGGGCCTCACTAAGTAGCTGAGGCTGTCCGCAAACCACGATCCTCAGGTCTCAGCCTCCTGAATGCTGGGATTACAAGCGTGTGCCACCACGCCCGGCTAGATTTCTTTTCTTTATAAATGTCCTACTGTGTGGCATTCTGTCATAGCAACAGAAAATGGAATTGAGACTCTCACCATTAGCGGGAGGCACAGACGTTAGTGTGGAATAGTTGGTGAATTATGGAGAGCATTGTTAGTCATCTGCTTTGAGGTCATCTCAGTCCAGCTAGGGAGGGACACAAACTGCCCACCCAAGTGGGAATTGTTTGCACGCAGACAAGTTCTAAGGACCAAAGGGGACCGATAACCAGGGACCTGGCCCAAAAAGCAAAGACCCTGAGAGTTTCCTGGCTTACCCTTTCCTTGCCTGATTCGTCTGTGACTACCCTGGTTTATGCCCTGAATCACCTCGTGATTGCTTTGCTATTTCCTGTGATTAATCATTTCTTATAATGTTTTGGTTAAGACCCTCAATAAAAGCAAGATGCTGGTGGAAGGATGGCAGGAGTGGAGACATCTCTCTCCTCCCGGCCTCCCGTTGTCATTCATGTGAGAGACAATTTCTCATCAACCAATCCACATCAAGGGCACCCGCTACAGTGGGCGTCCAAAGAGGGACTGGGGTGTGCTGAGGTCCTATTGGGGAAGGACTCAGTGCGCACAGGCCTCTGCTGGGAGGGGTGCTGGCGGAGGAGGGAGCCTTCACCGCTTCTCTTTGGCTGGGGATCCTTGCCTCTCTTCCCTGGGTCTCACCGAGAGAGAGCCAGGGAAGACTCAGTGAGACTTAGGGTGTCACTGAGTTGCAGAGGGCCTCACTAAGTAGCTGAGGCTGTCCATGACCCATGATCCTCCAGTCTCCTCCTCCCAAGTGCTGGGATTACAAGTGTCTACCACCATGCCCAGTTCCCAATCATTTCTTCTTTCCTCCCTCCCTCCCTTTTTCTTGCCTTCCTTCCTCCTTCCCTCCCTCCCTCCTTCCTTTTTCTTTCCTTCCTTCCTTCCTTTCTTTCTCTTCCTTCCTTCCTTCCTTCCTTCCTTCCTTCCTTCCTTCCTTCCTTCCTTCCTTCCTTTCTTCTTTCTCTCTTTTTCTTCTTATGGTACTGAGGACTAAACCCAGGGGCATTTTACCTCTAAGATTCACCCCAACCTTATTTTATTTTTAAACAGGGTCTCGCTAGGTTGATGAGAGCCTCACTACTTGTGAAGATGTCCTCCAACCTGCAATCCTCCTTGTCTCAGCCTCCCAAGTACTGGGATTACAGGCATGCCCCATCATACCCAGCATGACAATTTATATTTCTAACAAATTCCCAAACAAGCCACAGCGGCAGGTTTGGCCACCACATTTTAAGAACCACTGGTTTCAAAGGGGAAAGAAAAGAATCTGTGCTGAGTCTATCTCTAGACCTGGCAAATTAAATTTTAGGACACTGGTAAATTCAGAAGGAATATACTGTTTAACATTTTTTTATATACTTTTCCTCTTTCCAACAAATTTTTCACCTTTTCCTTCACTCAAATGCAAGGAATAATGGCAGATGGCCCATACTGGTGTCGGGGCTGGCCACAAAAGAGCTGGGTGGGGACTGCAGCTAAATGAAAAACCCAGGACTCATCCTCAGCATGGTGTGGCCACGCGGGAGGGCAGGCTCCAAGTTGCTGTGAGAGCTTCTTATTTTTTGCAGAAGAAGCTGGAAAGCTGACATTTTTTAATGTAAAATGTTCTGATTTTAACATGTTGGCAACCAGTGCAAGCATTGTTTTAAATAAAACCACGAGCAAAAAACCAAAACCAAGCAAACATTAAAAAAAAACGCTCATGGTCTGCACTGGTTTTGCCCACTAGCCACTAGAGTGCAACCACTGGTTTAACTGCCGGGTAGCACTTAAGGGAGGTGTGTTTCTTAGATTTACAGAACTGAATTCCACTTCCCCTAGACTGAGAACCAATCAGCGAATCCATCCCGTCCCATTCATCCTTTGGGCCAAGACCTCTTACTACCAACACCCAGTGTGTGTGGTTGGCTGCTAGTTTCCAGGGCATCCCTGCATCCCTTTCCAGCGAATGTAAACGTGTTGTGAGCCCCAGAACACAACACAAGGTTTCTGGGGACAGAAGAGACATTAGAAAGTCTGTCTGGTTCTTTCACTCCAACAGCACTCAGAAGGTTCAGATGGGGAGGAGGCAAGTTAGGAAGGGAGCCTGGACTGCCCGCAGGGGAAGGAGGCAGACGGGATGGGGGAGCCTCTCCTGGAGCAGGCTGATAGAAGAAGACACAGGGATCAAAGCACATGTCACTGATCTGAGGGTCACAGCCCATGGTGGCTGCAGAGCCCGCTGGGAAGGCAGGTCGGACCTGGGTCGCTCACCCTGCGAGAAGCTCAGGGTCCTGGAGTGTCAGGTGAGCTGGCAGTTGCTATAAGAATCACAGGCGCCCTTCACTCTGTCCACAGGCCGCTGGCCTCCGACAGATTCCAGGCTCTAGGAGAAGGGTCCGCCACCTCCCTGTCCCAGAGCCCTAGCTTCTCAACTGGCCTGCCAGTCCTTGTTTGTGCCTCCACAAGGGATTCTTAAAATGATGCTGTATCCAGGGGTGCCAGGGCTTCCCTGGAAAAAAGAAACCAACAGCCAGGTCCAAAGAAAGCTTGAGTTCATCTGGCAATTGCTCCAGGCCAGCAGGTTTGGGGTTTGGTTTTGTGTGGTCTTGAAGATGGAATCTGGGCATATTTTACCTCCAAGCTACATCCCTAGCCTTTTTTTTTTTTTTAATTTATTTTTTTGGTGGTACTGGGGTTCCTGGAAGCCCTTCTACCTCGGGGCTACACTCCCAGACCTATTTTTACATTTTCATTTTGGAAACAGGGTCTCCTAAGCCAGCGCGCACGGCTGGCTTCGAACCTGTGCGATCCTCCTGTCTCCGCCTCCCAAGCGCGGGGATTACAAGCGTGCGCCACCACGCCCGGCCCTCCCTAGCCTTTTTAAACTTAGTTTTGAAACAGGGTCTCACTAGGTTGCTGAGACTGGTCTTGGACCTGCGATTCTCCTGTCTCAGCCTTCCAAGTACTGGGAATACAAGTATGTACAAGCGTGACTAGCAGCTTTCAAACTAATTTTGAAAGTCTGACACGTGATAAAAAGCACATTTAGTGGGGTGTGGTGGCGCGCACTTGTCATCCCGGTACTTGGGAGGCTGAGACAGGAGGATCGTGGGTTTGTGGCCAGCCTCAGCTACCTAGTGAGGCCCTCTGCAACTTAGTGAGACCTTGTTTCAAAAATAAAGAATAAAAAATAGGGCCGGGGGTGTGGCTTGGATGGAATGCCCCTGGGTTTCATCCCCAGTACCACAAGAAAAAAAAAAAAAAGTGGCACAAAGCAAACATTTTGTGTGACAACACTGGTCCTTGCTACATGAGTGTTTCTGGAAATTGTTTCTCGTGGCGGCTGACACTTCGTGGCATTAGGACTCAAGATTCAAGAAACACTGCCGTCCGGCATCGTGGCACGTGCCTGTCATCCCAGTACTTGAGAGGATCGCAGGTTTGAGGCCAACCTCAGCAACTTCACAAGGCCCTCAGCAACTTAGCAAGACTCTGTTTTAAAATTTTAAAAAAGAGGTGGGCTGGGGAGGTAGCTCAGAAGTAGAATACTTCTTGGGTTCAATCCTAGATAGATAGATAGATAGATAGATAGATAGATAGATAGATGGATGGATAGATAGATAGATACATACATACAGACAGACAGACAGATGATAGACAGATAGATGATAGAAAGAAAGAAAGAAGGAAAGAAAGAAAGAGAGAAAAAAATAGAAAAGGAGGAGGAGTAGAGGAAGGGAAGAAGGAAGGAGGTTGCTTTCCCAAGTTCCAATCTCCTCTGTCTTGAGAAAGAATTTCTATCAGGGATTCCTGGACTATATTTTCCTGGACTTCCCCTGGTGGAAATGCATTCCCCAATTCGGAATCTCTCAACCCCCATGGACCAGATTCCATTTATGGGCACTTAGGTTATAATCACAGATTTCCTTGTCTCAAGAACAGGACCCAAACCTTTGGGTCCAACACACGTATAATGTCTGTTGCATGTTGGCTGTGGCCGGAGAGGATGCCCAAAGGCGATGTTCTGGTGACAATAAAACCGTGCTGCAGTTCACATCCCAATAAGAGATCCAATCTAAGGCCCACTCTGGCTGCCGGTGTCCCCGCTCCCAGATGCGCGAGGGCACAGCTGCGGCTTGACGCCTATGCGAAGCTTTGTGGTTTGCAAACCACTCTCCTGTAGGACACCCTGGGCCCCCTGTGGTGACCTGCATGCCGGCTATCCTTGGTAGGTTCTCCATGACCCACGGCAATGGCAGGGGAAGATATTTAGCACACTTCAAGCCTCAGACAAGTGGGCAACGTTGACACATAGGTAGACAAAGGCTGAATCCACATGAATCCAAGCTTTCTAGACTTGAACTTTCATGCTTTTTCCAGAAGGTTTTCTGGATTTCATGATTTAATCTCATGTTCATGACATTGCCCTGATTGCAGACACCAGAGGGGAACATCTCCCAGTGTATTTCCCTGTTTGCATTTCTTGTAAGCGACACACACACCCTCACGGTGCCCTGACCCGATGGCAGAATGTGCACAGACCCAGCACACACGAGTGAGGCGGGAGATCTACGTGCACCTCCCGGTCTCCAGCCCCACGCTCTCCCTGACCAGTGCCGGCGGCGTGACGTCTGACAGAGAACGTTACTTCTCTGGGCTTCTCCCTCTCCCGGACTTTGAGTAAGCTGTGCCTGCCGATTCCCAAAGACTTCCCCAGGCTTCTCCTGAGAACTCTCCTGCACCCTTGGGAGCCATCTGCTCCTTGCAGGAGCAGGGACTGGCTACACTGAGGAATTAAGAGAAAGCAAAACCAAAGTCGGGAAGATTCCAAACAGGAAACCGGGGTAAGTCCAAAGAAGTCAAGAACAACACACCGAGGCTATCTCAGACGCCTCTCCTGCCCAAGTGGCTTTCTTTACTTTCAGAGACTTGGGTCACCGCAGGAGTCCGACTTGCCAAAGGCACGAAGAGAAGGTTGAGGGGAAAAGAGAAAGATCACCCCACTTGTTCTAAAGCAGAGCCCAGCCCTAGCCCGGCAGGAGGCTGCCGGAGGAAGTGATCTCCGTCCCAGGCAGGGCTGGTCACCTGGCGCTCAACTGGCCCCAGGTAGCTGTGAGCATCGGGCCCCGGAGGCGACCAGCCTGGGTTCCACTCACCTCAGCCCTGCAGTCCGTCCTCATGCAAACGGGACCCGCTGGTCATTTTCTGCCACCGTCCCCACACCCGCCGCTTCCCCGTGGCATCGGCTAATTCACTGCGCTAACCGGCATTTATATATAGAAAGTTGCAACCACGCAGGTTAGCATTAAAATAGAGACTTGACGTTGCCGTGGCAACCAAACAAATGATATTCAAAATGAAAGGGAAGTATTCTGCAATTGGAAAAGCATGTCCACAGCCTTCCAGGACAGCTGGGCCCCTTCCCCCTGAGGGTGGGTGGGACGGCCTCCGGAGGAGTCCTGGGTCCCCGCGAACCTCCTCCTCCTCCGCCCCATGAAGTCACTGCCTCTGGCTTCTGCCACGGACACCGCCCCCTGCACGCACGCCTTCCTAGGGCCAGCTCCAGCCTGCGCCTGCGGTGGACCTGAAGCCAGGGCACTTGAGAGAGTGCTGTGATCCTGACCAGGTAGATCCAGCAGTTTGCAAAAGCGCCGCTCCCCCAGCACCGCGGGGGAGCAGTTGGTGGCCCGCTGCCATGTGTAAGAATGCTTCTGCACACAAAGGTGGCCTTCTGCCACTACCTGCAATAAGCACGAGTCACGGGGCCACCAGCCGGCTGAGGACCCTTTGGAAGGCTGCTGCGCCTCTCTGAGCCTTAGGTTTACAACACGCAGGGATGGCGGTGGGAGAGGCAGCCAAGGGGCTCCCACCGCGGCGATTCTAGGACACGCATCTCTTCCCTTATGGCTTCCCCTCTCTACACTCCTCCTTGGTGTTGCTGAAGGCCCGGTGCAGTGCAGAAGCCACCAGTTCCCAGATCCAGCACGTAGAATGACCCTCTGTCACGTCTGTTCACCACCAAGAGTGCTGGGGGCGTCCAAGGTCTTCAAGGAGCCACCAAGAGTCAGGCGTGGTGATGCACCCCTGGAATCCCAGTGCTTGGGAGGCTGAGACAGGAGGACTGCAGTTTCGAGGCCCTCATGTGATAACCTAGTGAGAACCTGGTTAAAAAAAAAAAAAATATATATATATATATGTATTTTTTTTTTTTTTGGTGGTACTGGGGATGGAACCCAGGGGTTTTTCTACCTCCAGGCTATACTCCCAGACCTATTTTATATTTTATTTGGAAACAGTTTCTCACTAAGTTGCTGAGAGCCTCATTAAGTAGCTGAGGCTGGCTTCGAACCTGTGCGATCCTCCTGTCTCAGCCTCCCAAGCGCGGAGATTATAAGCGTGCGCCACCACGCCCAGCTCAAAATAAACTAATCTTTAAGAAAAGGGTCCAGGCACTATGGTGCAGTGTTCCTGGTACTTGGGAGACTGAGACAGGAGGGTCACAGTTTCAGGAACAGACTTAGCAATTTAGTGAGACCCTTAGCAGCTTAGTTAGTGAAACCCTGTTTCAAAATGAAAAATAAAAAGGGCTGGGTATAGCTCATTGGTACAGCATTCCTGGCACCAATCCCCAGTCCACAACAAAGGGAAAGCCACCAAGATCCTGGGGGTCTTGGGCAACTCTCTGAGCCTTTCTGGGATGTGTATATATGAAGGTATGTATGTATGTATGTATGTATGTATGTATGCATATGGAAATTGCGTGTAGTTCTAGAATGACTTAAATAAAAAAAAAACCTGAAAATACCCAATACCACCGAGGACGCGGAGCAACTGGAACTCCCATGTGTTGCAGGTAGGATGGCAGGATGGTCCGGCCCCTCTGGAGGGCAGTGTGGCATTCATTACCCATACATTAAACACGACACCCATAGGACCCGGTGGTTCCACTCCTGGGTATCTTCCCAAGAGAAATAAAAACTAAAATTCTCACAAAGTCTAATTTATGAATCTTCAGGACAGCTGCTGTAGTTTGGATCTTAAACGTCCCCCAAAGGCCCATGAGTTGGGGCCTTGATCCCCAGCCCATGGTCCTAGTGGGAGGTGGTGGAACCTTTACGAGGTGGAGCCGCGTGTGCTCTGGACGTGTGCTTTTGAAGGGGATGGTGGGGCCCTAGGCTCTCCTCTTTCTCTCTTTTTTGCATCCCAGCCTGAGGCGAGCATCCTCGCTTCACTACGTCCCGCCAGTAAATCGGCCAACTGACCATCGACTGACGCCTCCGAAACTGTGAGCCCCGATAAACCTTTTGTCTTTTTAGCCAATTGTCTCACTCGGATGTTTGTTATAGTAACGAAAAGTTAGGACTAGCTCAGCAGCTTTGTTGATGATAATCTCCAACCGGAAACAATCCAAAGGATGATCAGCAGAGAATGAGAAGTAAACCACAGAACGACCAGAGAGCAAACACTGATACCCAAAAAAAGGAACCAATTGCTGACACGTGCAAACCACCTGAATCCATCACGAAGGTACCGTGACAGTGAGAAGCCAGTCTCGAAAGGTTACAGGCCATATGGTCCTATTTGTATGCCATTCTCAGAAAGAAGAAACGAGAGAGAAGGAGGATGTGCCAGGGGTCTGGGCGGGGAAAGGTGTGAATGCAAAGAAAAACATAAGGGGTGTTTTGGGGTGACGGAACTTCTGCCTCCTGGCTGCGGGGGTGGCTGCACGAATCTATATATGTGTGAAAATTCATAGAAGGGTATGCCAGAAACAGTCAATTTTACTGTATGACGACTAAAAAAAATATATTAAATGTTACTTTCACTTTAGGAGGGGGAAAAAAAGTAACCACAGATGATGATCTATTCGGACGCAGCTTCATACAAAGAGGTCCTCATACCTCAACAAGCCAAGTCCTGAGAACTATTTGCTATTAGTATCATTTTCCATGATAAAGATCCGATTCTTGTTTCGGGCCGGTGGTTCTCAAAGCACGGTCTTCCAGCAGCTTTGCTATCACCTGGGAATTTGTTAGAAAGTACAGACTCCGGGGCCCCACCCAGACCTCCTGAACCAGAAAGTGTGGGGATGGAGCCAACAGTTCATGGTTGCACAAGCCTCCCCGGGTGAAGGGTCTGAAAACAGGCTAAAGTCTGGGAACAGCCGGCATAGATGTGCCAGCTGCAGCCAAGCAGACGGGCTGCTCGTGGAATGCGTGGCCCGCATCCCTCTAAGATCAAAACACCATTATTACAGGCCAGCTCTTTCTCTGTATCTTACGTGCTCACCGCCTCTTTCTTGTCTGTGTCTCCCCTGCTTCCACCTCTGCCTTTAGTCTGACCCCAAATAGCTCCATCTGTTGCTCTGCAGAGAGAAGGCAAAAGCCACAGCTCTATCTGACTGTCTGGAGACACCTGGAACTAAGAGTCCCTGTGTCCAAAGCGGAGGCCTGGAGGGGCCCCCTGGCTCTGCAAATCTCTACAAACTCCTCTCCCTTCTGACCCCGCTCGGTGTCCTGAGCCGGGATCAGAATCAACTGCGCCAGCCCATTTTCCTCTCTTAATTCCTGGAATGTTTGTCAAATCAGATGCGGACCCCCGGCTTGCCCCTCCGCATTTGGAAGAACACAACTTCCTACCTGCCCCCAAAACAACAACCCCAAAGCTGCTTTGCCTGCTGGCTGGCTCTGCAGCCACACAGAGATGACGGATTACAAGGAAGAAATCAGAACCATATGGATTTCATATTCAGCAAAAATAAACAGAAATTACGGCATCAGGGTTGGGCCCAAGAAACCGGGGAGCCGTGTACTTGGCTCAGAGCCCGGGCTTGGTGGCCCCCAGCGTGGGCTGGGTTCCCCTGGCCTCTCTTCTCCGCCCACAACTCCCACGAACAGTGCCGGGGGCACCCGGCCTGCTGTCTGCGCCTCCTTGCCAAGGTCTCAGCTAGAAATCCTGCTGCGGCTGACATTTTAGTGTTTTATTGAGTTTTTTATATTCTCTTTTATGGTGTAGTTGAAGATAGCTCGGCTTCTTTTCTACTTTCGTCCAAAGCTGTACAAGCACGGACAGGAATACTGTATTGTTAATGATGGCGTGGTAGCTCCAGGAGCTCTGGAGGGAACTGGGGTTGGGGGGGGCAGCCATGGTACCCACTCTCTTTTCTACCCTGAGTTCCTTCCTCCCAGGCAGAACCCAGCCAGGTGCACCCATTCCCCCCTGGCGTTTGCAGAGCCCAGCAAATGCCACTCTGTTTCTAAGGAAACAATATGGCACGCTGCATAGCCAATGTTTCTGAGTTTTGCCTCCGAGGACAGGTTTAGCAATATTTGGAGATTTTTTTTTTCATTTTCTCAATGGGGGTGGGAGAGGCTGGCTTCGTTCTCTAGGGCGGGCTGCTGGAACAAACTTAGCGGCTCAACGCCATAGACCCACATTTCCCCCAAGTTTTCCGTAGTTCATAAGTGGGTCTCTCTGCGCTACAATCAAGGAAAGATTCCTCCCACCCAGCTTCAGAGGCTACTCTGCTCCTCGGCCCGAGGCCCCTTTCTCCATCTTCACAAAGTCAGCAATGGCAAGTGAGGTCCTCTTCCTTCTCCCTCTTCTCCCTAGAAGATCAAGGCCGTCCCAGTAATCTCAGATCATCTCTCCGTCCCAAGGTCAGCTGATGTTCAGCCTTAATTCCACGGGCAACTTGAATTCTCTTTTGCATGGGACCCAATGATACCCTCACAGGTTCCGAAGATTAGGATGTGGACATCTTTTGGTCGGTAAGAGAGAATTATTATGGGGCCCACCACAAGGAGCTACTGGTATCTGGAGAAGAGAAGACAGGAGCATTGCTAAACATTCTACAAGGCCCAGGACCACCCTCCCACAGCACAGAATGATTCAGCCTCAAACCCAACAGCACCCAGCCTGAAAATCCTGGTGCGGACTAAAACTGGCTGGGCCTTAGCTGCTTCCGGGTGACCTAGACTCAAGTCTCTTTCCAGAGAGAGGTCACCTTGGGAGTTTTAGAGATCATGACGGTGGTATGAAATACAATGAAAGAGGGATGCTTACCATTCTGTTTAGTATTTTGTTTATTTTCCGGCACTAGGGATTGAACCCACGGGCATTTGACCTCTGAGTACACTCCCAGCACTTTATATTCTTTATTTTGAAACAGGGTTTCCCTAAGTTGCTTGCTAAGTTACCTTTGCTAAGTTACCCGGGCTAGCCTTGAACCTGTGATCCTCCTGTCTCAGCCTCCCCAGTCATGCCTGGCTCTGTGAAGTTTTGTTTTTTATTTTCCTTTTGGTGGTACTAGGGGTGGAACCCAGGGGCCTTCTACCTCCAGGCTATACTCCAAGACCTATTTTCTATTTTATTTGGAAACAGGGTCTCGCTAAGTTGCCGAGAGCCTCGCTAAGTAGCTGAGGCTGGCTTCGAACCCGTGCCATCCTCCTGTCTCAGCCTCTCTAGTGCAGGGATTACAAGCGTGCGCCACCACGCCTGACATCTGTGTAGTATTTTAAAGTAGATTCTCTCAACTGATCAGGACATTATTTGATGATCCTCAAATGATTCTCTACAGATACACAGAAAACCTAAAACCTTAAAAGCACGTAAAATGCACCCCGCCACACTGCCACAATGAACGCAGGTCAGTTAAATCTACAAATGGCATGGCCAGTTCTGCTTTGCTGGAGGGTTGCTTGGCAGTGGCTAAAATCCCCAAACCAGCCAGCTGTGTCTGCCCACAACCCCATTCCCTCTCTTCCTTTTTTTTTCTCCCCAGAAGTGCTGAGCCACCAGTAAGCTGCTAATTCCTCATGATCCTGCAGCTCTCGGCCCCGCCCCAAATGCCCTGTGGTCCTCTCAGACGCTGGGGGTAATGGGGAAGTCCTCTATTCTGTGGGCAAGGCCTGTGGGAATAGCCCAGGGAAGGGTAGAGATGCTTAGGAGGAACACACAGAAAGGATGTCCCATAGCGGGGACCGATGCTCTGCGTCCCCACTTTGCTGGCTGGGCTCCCTGGGGGGTGTAAGGAGGAACGGCAGAGGGGTACCTTGGGCTGGCTTCATGGTGCATCCCCTAAAGAACAGCCAGGCAGGGCCAGTGACACCAACCAGCCAGGCAGCACCAGCGAACACCGCTTCCCTGTCATTTTTGACAAAAAGAGTAACAGGTCCCTCCCACCTCCGTACAATCGCGGGCAGAGGCACGGTGGCCCCTGGCGTGACTGTGCGCATGCGTGCGCCTGGATGCCCCTGTATCCTGCTCCCCTGGGGAGCCCCGCCACCCACTCTCTGCAAGAGGTCGCCGTCTCTGCTCGGCACAGGGATGGGATGCCTCTAGGAAACCTTAACAGGATTTCTGAGTCTAAAATTCTGCACAACCTGTGCCGAGTTGCCTGTCACACGAAGAACTGGGCGCGTGAACATTCATCCGGCAAACGCTTGCCGGGTACAGCTATGTGCCCGAAGCCCTTCTGGTCCCTGACACCCCTGCAGAAAACCACACAGAAGGGAGCTCGTCCACAGGGAGCTGAAACTCCACTCCAGCACAATTATTTATTTATTTATTTATTTATTTATTTATTTATTTATTTATTTATTTTTGGTGGTTACTGGGGTTCCTGGAAACCCTTCTACCTCCGGGCGACACTCCCAGACCTGTTTTATATTTTTATTTGGAAACGGGGTCTCTTAAGCCAGCGAGGCTGGCTTCGAACCTGCGCGATCCTCCTGTCTCTGCCTCCCAAGCGCGGGGATTACAAGTGTGCGCCGCCACGCCCGGCCTCCAGAACAATTATAAGGCCTCACTTTAAACAGAGATTTGCTGTATCTTATGTAATATCCGTATCAACTTCTGGGCAGAAAATATGAAACCACGTAGGCTCTGTGTGACGTGCCTCTTATGGAGGATGAAGCCACAGCCACCCTGCAGGTCAACCGGCTGCCCCGGGGCACGTGACAGCATTTGATGTACCAGAAACAGCAACACCGGGACTGGACCCAGCTGGGCCCCAGGTTGTGTCTAGGTGACAATCTTATCCAAGGTCATGTTTCTTTTTTTTTTTTTTTTTTGGTGGTAATGGGGTTTCCTGGAAGCCTCCGGGCTACACTCCCAAACCTATTTTATATTTTTATTTGGAAACGGGGGTCTCTTAAGCCAGCATGGCTGGCTTCGAACCTGCGTGATCCTCCTGTCTCCGCCTCCCAAGCGCGGGGATTACAAGCGTGCGCCACACCATGCCCGGCCAAGGTCGTGTTTCTAACAAGACATCCTGCTGAGGGCTGGACCCTGCATATTTTACTCTGGAACTCTGTCCTGTGTGTGTTGGTGCGTGCATGTGTGCGCGCGTTACTGGGGGTTGAACCCGGGAACGTTCTACTTCTGAGCTACACCCCCAGCCAGATACTTCATTCAGGACTCACAGTGGCAGGGGGCAGAGAAGGGGCAGGGGAAGCCCCCCGCCAGCCCCCCAGCAGATCTTTTCTTGCTTCAATGCCCCCACAGAGTCACCCCCCCCAGATACGATTGCCAAAAAGAGCCCCATTCTAGCACAAGCGGGCCACTGGTCCCCACTCCCCTTTCTTGTTTCTTAGCAAGGTCCTTATCTGACATCGCTTGACATCCTTCACGTAAATACCAGCAGAAGCTCTGAGATGCTTTGATGATGTGATTTTCAAATGCGAGGTCCCGGCAGTGGCGGCAGCTGCCGTGGCTAAAGCTTCTCGATTCTATCAGTAGATTCCTGCCTCCTGGAGCCTCCGGGGTCAGGGTTTTCCTTTCCAGGGCTCCCCGACATGTGGGACTGTAAATATAGCTTTCACATTTGGGATTCCCTGTGCCGGAGGCTGGCAATGAGGGCAAACCTCTTGGCATAATGTGGTTTTTCCAAGCAACGCCAGGTTAACCTGGTGACCTAGAAACCACCACAATCTCCGAAACCACGAGGCCAGAAGCAACCAGCAGTGTCCGGATGCCAGCCGGCCTGCCCAGCAGCCATGCACACCCCACTTCTGCTGAGAGAGTAGCCCCTGCTGCTCCTGTAAGAACCAACTGTTTTTCTTCTCAGCGATCGTGGTTGGTAGGACCATTGGCTCCAGCGTGGTCAGTTGCTGGAGTACCCAACCCTGACCACGGTGACTAGCGCCAGTCACAGGTAACATCAGAAGCCGGCTTCTCTGAAGAGAGCTGTGTCCGGCCTGCCTTCTGACTCCTTCGGCACCCGTCAGAAGGGCCGTCCCCTGCCCTGTGGGGCCTCCATGGTAGAGTCCTGACACGGAATCAAGGCTCGTGTTGACAGAGCGCTCATTCCTGCCGGGAGCTCCCCTTCTGTGGCTGGGCTGGCCCGATGCTAGCCCGCGGTCACCAGACTCTGAGTTTCAGTATTTCACGTTGATGACAGTGACGTGATTGAACCAGCATCGTCTGACTGTTCCAGGCCCTGGGCCAAGCCGCGAGTACATCAGGGCTCATACTGATGTTTTACAAGAGTCGCCATAGCCTGATGTGGCATGAAGCTACTTGCCCAGGCACACACTGTGTGTGTGTGTGTGTGTGTGTGTGTGTGTGTGTGTGTGTGTGTGTGTGTGTGTTACCAGGGATTGAACCCAGAGGCATTCTCCCTCCAAGCTACACTCCCAGCCCTTTTCATTTTTTATTTTGAAACAGAGTCTCACTAAGTTACAAAGGCTAGCCTCCAACCTGTGATCTTCCTGTCTCAGCCTCCCATGTACAGGGTTTACAGGCATGCACCACTCTACTCTGGCCCTGGCCATTTCTTATTCTTTTATTTTGAAACAAACACTTCCTAAGTGGCCATGTACTGGCCTTGAACCTGCAACCCTCCTGCCTGGGTTTTCCCAGGACTGGGATTACAGGTGTGTACCACCGCGACCAGCTCCAAGCACACACTTATTAACGGGTATTAACTTTGGTCTGTTTGACGCCATAGCCAGAGATCTTTAAACTCCATATCCAGCAACTCCCAAGAGCCTAACTTTCGCTGACCACCATGATGCCTGCCAGCATCATCTCATCATCTTCTTTCTCTTGTTTACTAATATCTTTCTGTCGACTCACTCTTTTCCTTCCAAGAGCGGTGGAACAGAAAATGTCCTGTTCATCTCCAAATGGAAAACTACAAACATTGGCCGGAAATCGACAGTAACCCTTAAAAAAAAAAAAATCACGGGGAAAACCAAGCAAGGATATCAAACCTAGCTGGACGCTGCTACCCGTGCAGGCGCTCTCTCCCCCGGCACCGCCACCTGCAAGCCTAACCCCACCATAATCATAGGCATGGAAAGAAAAATGCAAAAAGAATACCCTTCTCTTAAGCAATTCACTGGTACCGAGCATCCCACCCACAGGCCAGCATCCCAGCACGGCCCTTTGGGCAACGCACGTTGTACGAAGGCATGGTCCACCCACCTGTCTCTCGGCTCCTCCACTGTCATCCTTAAGACTCCCTCCAGCTCTTTCCTCCCCGGCCACTCTCACATCCTCTCCAACTTTTGGAGCCACTAAGCCCCAGGAGTCATGTACCATGGCTGGTCAATGCCACCATGCCACCATGGCCGCCAGTCTGGATCAGAGACCTCAGCCCCTCTGACTTCTCCTGGCTCCCTGCTCTCCCTTCATTCCTACTTTCTGTTTCCATGTCTCTAAAATCCAAGGACTAAGTCTCAGATTCCCACTTTAGCCTGACTTCCTGGCACGGTCTCCTGGCCTGGCATTGGGAACACCCGCCAGCTTGATTGTGAACTCTAAAGGGGCTACCTAGCCGGATCAGAGGGTCCTGCCCAGAGCCGCTCAGTGGGATTTGCCCAGCCCAGAGGACAGCGGACACCCAAGGACTCCAGACAGAGCCGGTCGGTGAGTTGGCAAACTGCCGAATTAACTAGGCAAACACACCTGGCTTGGGGTCCTGGCTCCGCCATCTCTTGGAGAGAGGACTTTTCACATCTGAGAATGACACCCAAAGGAATACGTGCCGCACAGCATTGTGGGGTAGCGCAGATCACCCTGGGCCTGTGATTAGTTAACATGACGATGATGATGGTGATGATGATTTGTGGTACCCAAGGTGTTCTCCTCCAGAGCTACATCCCCAATCTTTTTTTTAAATTATTATTATTATTTTAAAACAAGGTCTTGTTAGGTTGCTAAGAGTCTTGCTGCTAAGATGCCCAGTCTGGCTTGGAATCTGCGATCCTCCTGTCTCAGCCTCCCAAAGACGGGGATGACAGGCATGTGCCATCATACCTGGCTAGTTAGCATTATTTTTCAGAGCTGGGCTCTGAGTCCAGGTGAACAGGAAGTGGGGTGGAGGCAGTGGAGGCACCCAGGTACTATGAGGAATGGCCAGCAGCCGCGTGGAACCCAGCCCAGGTAAAGTTAGCAGCAGGCCAGCCAGGGCTAAGCCTGTGGACCAGTGCCCGCACGCTGGACCGCAGGCTGAATCTGGCTCTTTTGCTTTGCTTGGCCTGCAGACCTTTTGAAAAAATATTTGGCTTACTTGCCGACATATAAAAGCCAGGGAAGTTCCCATGAAAAACAGAGATTTCAATCACGTGGAAATTGGGAAGTTGCTACGGATAGAATGAGGAGAAATGTCAACACCCTCTCTACCATTCTTTACTGCTGTGGTTTGCAGCCGGGACAATCACCAGGGAGTCTAGAGATGCCCCAAGCCCAGGAATACACCCATTAAGCCCAGATCTTGGGGAGAAGGAAGGCCAGCTGCTCTGAAGGGTTGCTAGGGAGGTGGGCACAGTAGCACATGCCAGTAATCCCAATACCTGGAGTGCTTAGACAGAGGAGCACTGCAGGTTCAAGGCAGCCTCGGCAACTTAGAGAGACCCTGTTTAAAAATAAAATAGGGCTAGGGCCGGGCGTGGTGGCGCACGCTTGTAATCCCCACACTTGGGAGGTAGAGACAGGAGGATCGCGCAGGTTCGAAGCCAGCCTCGCTGGCTTAAGAGACCCTGTTTCCAAATAAAAATATAAAAATAGGCCTGGGAGTGTAGCCTAGAGGTAGAAGGGCTTCTAGGAACCCCAGTACCACCACCAAAAAAATATATATACATATAGGGCTAGGGATGTCATCAGAGGTAGACTGCCCCTCAGTTCATTTCCTAATACAAAAAAAAAAAAACAATATAAAATAAAGCTTGTAAGGTGATTCTAACAGGGCAGCTGCAGTATCTCCTGACCAGGTTCCTCTTCCTGCCCCTCTCAGTCCTGTTACCTGTGTGGCCCAGGTTCTACCTGGTTCACGGCTTATTCAAATAAGACTCGGGAATTAGGAAAGGCTGAGATCCCGTGATACAAAGCTGGCATGCAGATCCCTACCAGTGGCCCCTGATATTTGTTTTTATTTTTGGTACTGGGGGACTGAACTCAGGGGCATTCTACCTCTGAGCTACATCCCAGACCTATTTTATTTTATTTATTTATTTTTGTGTGTGTGTGGGGGGGGGGTCTGGGGATGGAACCCAGGGGCATTAGACCTATTTATTATTTTTTTATTTTGAAACATTGTTGAACTGAATTGCGGATGAGCTCGCTAAGTTGCTGAGACTGGCCTCGAACCCCTGCTCCTCCTCTCTCAGCCTCCCACGAACTGAGATGACAGGTGTGTGCCCCTGCTTTAACGATAGTCCACTCCGAGGCATCTATGCTAGAGGGAAGGCAGAATTGCTGCAAGGATCCTGCCCGCCTTCCCTGGCTTCTCCCAAGGTTGTGCAGCTCTACTGGAGACTGTGGAAGCCCTGCCCGAGGCCTGGGGCCTTCCCTGAATGGCACTCGAGTCGAGTTTCAGGTTTCCAGGCTGTCAAAGGTCCTTCTGCCTTAAAATCTGTTTTCTGTAAAACCCCACAACCTCCTCGTGGCCTTATAAACCTCAGGTCCCAGCAGTTCCCGAAAGCACGCTCTTTCTGTCCGGGAGTCAATAGCAATAAAGCAGGTAAAGAACAGAAGGGACCACGAACCAGCACCATTTCTGGGCTGCAGCAGGGGAGAGAGCGAGCGGGGAGGAGGGCCCCGGGAAGGGTCGGCGCCCGGGGTCTGTCTGGCCCCGGGACTGGTCTCTTAGTGGCCTCTCTGTTACTGGGGGCTTTCTCGCTGGTTTTGAGCCATTTCTCTAAAATCAGAGAACTAAAAAGAAATAATAAGAAAATGAGCTCCATCATTCTCTGACTCCGGGTCCTCGTTCCGCGTGGATGCCATGGAGGTTGTAGATATCACTGTTATACAGCAGGTGTAGCTGGAAGAGATGGTCCCCTTGCTCGGGGACCAGAGTGACAGGGGGTAAAGTCAAGCAGGACTGAAATGAGGAGATGGGATCTGACAGCCCAGGGAAAGTGTGGTGGTGAGGCCCAAAAAGAGGGGAGTGTAACACGTGAGTCACAGAGACCTGGGGTGCGAGGTATCCCAACAGGTTGCCTGGCTTTCGTGACTTGAGGTCAGGAGGCCAGTGCGGGGTCGGATCGTCCATATAACAATCCTGCGATGGTTTCCCTTTGAGATTGTTCTTTTCTCCCCGGGCATCTGGGGAGAGTCTAGGTATAGGTGACAGACAGCCTCGCCGCCTAAAGCACGGTCCACAGAGTTTTCAACAATGAGGTCACTTTACACACAGCATCCGGACCTCTCCGCAGCCTCCTCCGTCTTAATGCGCGGCCTAACAAGAGCCGCAGGTGAACCGCGTGTGCATCTATGGCTGAGAAGCGCCACGTTCAATGTGGGCTATTTTTTCCAGCGTACAAAGGAATCTCTAGGCACCATCATGGACCCATCTAATGCAAAACAGTGACACGGTTCAGGGACTTAGAGGCATCTCACACCGACTGGATGCAAGACTGCACCAACTTCCTCTGTCCCCAAACTTGCTGATCAACCCAGGCCAGCTCAAGCTTAAAAGAACCTCCCTGTAGCTGTCGCCCGACAGAATAACATGTCAGGAGTTAACCGCTCCATGTTTCACTTAACTCATTTATTCGATCACGGTGCTATGCAGACATTTACTGAGCAGTTACTTCAGGCACTAAACATGCACAACGAATGTGCCAGCTGGGGCCCAGGAAGAGTTTGCTTTCAGCTCAGACAAAAGGATGCAGTCAGCAAACGGAGGTGCCCCCTCAAGGATGTGTCCAGGGGAAGAGGAGCCAGGGTGCTGAGCACACAGAGGGCATCCAGCAAGGCTCCCAGGGCCAGTGCTGCCAAAGGTCATCTCAAGGACAGGCTCTCTCCTTCCCAGGCATTGTTCTTTGCGTTTTCTGCTCCCTCCTACCTCGCTTTCTCTTGGATTGATCGCTTTTCTCCATTCCCCATTTCCTCCGACAAAGCTGGCATTCATGGAGTCCACGATTACTACCTAGGTGGTTACACTGACATTTTAAAAATGGATGCTCGACTTTAACATAAAGTAAATCAATAGCTCTTTCCTGCTTCTGCATAATACAAAATCCTGGGCTGCTTTATCTCCAATCTCTTCTCTCCACCTGCTGGGTGTTGGCAACGTGCATCTACTAAAGATGCTATTTTTTAAATTTTTTTTTTGCACAAGGCCTGGTTATTTGTTACCTCCTGCCACTTATAGCAATTTTTTCAGAAAAAAGAACAACTTCCAAATTGACGCAAGAGGAAAGAGAAAACCCGCGTAGATCTATAATCTTCAAAGGAATTGATCCAGGAGTCGGAAAGCTACCTTAAAAAACTGTAATGGGTCTGTGTGGTTTTACTGACAAGTTTTCTCGAATCTTTAAGGCCCAGAAGACAACATTTGAAGAGCTTCATCCAGAAATCGAAAGGAAAACACTCAGTTCCTTTTATAATAACCCCGATAGCAACTTCAAAGAACAATACACCAAGAAAGAACTTAAAAGCCTGCCTTCTAACCCTACTTAGGGTCTAAGTGCAAAACTTTGAAACAAGTATTATCAAACACTGGAAATGCGGAGATTTGAAAACATCAGAGAACTCATTAAAATCAACACATTTAAAGATTGTAAGAAAAATACAGGGTTTTCTATATGCAGAATAAACACCCGGCCAATCATCCATGTGCGGTTGAACTCATTGAAAGGGAGAACTAGAAGGAAATTTTCTTTGTCAAGATAAATCATAACTATCAAAAACTAAACTTGGGCATGGTGGCGCATGCTTGGAAGGCTGAGACAAGAGGATCATAGATTAGAGGCCAGCCTCAGCAACATAGCAAGATTGTTGGTGACCTAGCAAGACCCTGTTTCAAAGCAAAAATAAAAAAGGTTGGGAATATAGCTCAGAGGTAGAATGCCCTGGATTCAATCCCCAGTAACTAACACACACACACACACACACACACACACACACACACACACACACACAGCTTCACACTTAATAGAAAACATCACAAGTTTTTTCTGTTAAGAGTCAGGAATAAGGCAAGACTATTATCTGCCACTGTTTCTTGTCAATACTATACCAAAGATCTCACAACAAAAAGAAATGATAATTCTATAGATTGCAAAGGGAGAAACAACTGACGTTCTCAACACATATGATTATCTACCCGCTAGGTCCAAGAAATCATAGAAAGTATCAGAACTAATAAGACAGTCCAAGGTCTACTTATAAAAACTAACAGTGCTCTGATGTAACAGCGACAGTCTGAAAATATAATACTTAGGGTTAAAATGGTCGATTGAAAACAGATTATTTATCTCCGTGCACCCCTGAAGCCCAATTAAAAATGATTTTTAAAAAATTAGGTACCAAGCCACAAAGAAAAAGCAAAAGTGAAGGAAGAGCCAACAACAGATGAGAAACATCAACAAAATTTTGGACAATGGAAAATAAATGGCAAAGATCAAGCACGAAGGAGAAAACGGGAACCTTTTGGGGGAAAGAGAGAGAAAAGACAGAAGGAAGAGCTGGCGGTCAGCTCAGTGAGAGGGCGCTTGCCTAGCACGCAGGAGGCCCTGGGTTCATCTTCAGTGATGCCCTCCCTTGCAAAAAAATCGGTGAAATAATAAGTGGATGACAGGCTACTCAATTCAAACAAAAGAATCACAAAAGAATGTGAGTGCAATTCTAATACAACAAGAGGAAATTACAGATGGATCAACGACTTCATTATCACCGGGGACCGTGGCGCGCACCTGTCACCCCAGCCACTCAGGAGGCCGAGATGGGAGGAGGACAGTGGGTAGGAACCCAGCCTGAGCAATTTGGCAAGACCCTACGTCAAAGTAAAAACTTTGTAAAAGGGCTGGGGAGGCCAGGTGTGGAGCTCACATCTGTAATCCCTGTACTTGGGAGGCTGAGACAAGAGGATCTCAGAATCCAGGCCAGTGCACAATGACTTAGTGAGACCTTGTTTCGAAATTAAAAAAATAAAAGGAACGCCGGGCGTGGTGGCGCACGCTGTAATCCCCACGCTTGGGAGGCAGAGACAGGAGGATCGCTCAGGTTCAATCCTGTTTCCAAATAAAAATATAAAATAGGTCTGGGAGTGTAGCCTGGAGGTAGAAGGGTTCCATCCCCAGTACCACAGAAAGAAAGAAAGAAAGAAAGAAAGAAAGAAAGAAAGAAAGAAGGAAGGAAGGAAGGAAGGAAGGAAGGAAGGAAGGAAGGAAGGAAGGAAAGAAAGAAAGAAAGGAAGGAAGGAAGGAAGAAAGCAGGCAGGCAGGCAGGCAAGCAAAAGGAAGGCCAGGCATAGTGGCACATTTTTGTAATCCCAGCACTTGGGAGGCTGAGACAGGAGGATCACGCAGGTTCTAAGCCAGCCTTAGCTACTTAGTGAGGCTCTCAGCAGTTTAGTGAGATTCTGTTTTCAAATGAAATATAAAATAAATCTAAGAGTGTAGCCTGGAGATAGAAGGCCCCTGGGATCCATCCCAAGTACCACAAAAAAATAAATAAATAAAATAAAAAGAAAGGGGATATGGGTGAAAGGTTCAACTGGGCTCGGTCCCCAGTAACACACACACACACACACACACACACACACACACACACACACACACCTGGAGATGTAGCTCAGTGGCAGAGCCCTTGCCTAGCATGTGTGAGGTACCCTGGGTTCAACCTTCAGAACCTTAAAAAAAATTCTGATTGTCATATACAAAACCATAAAACGATATCATACATATACAAAACTACATATACATATGACTGTTCCATGACTTGGGGATAGGAAGATTTTTTAAGACATAAAAAGCAAAATTCATGAAGTAATAGAGCAATACATCTGATTAGACTGGTATGGAAAACTTGTGTATGACAAAATATATCAGTTAAAAAAAATGCAAAGATCCAACAATCCTTAAAAACCAGAAGTGGTGGCGCACGCTTGTCATCCCAGCATTCGGGAGGCTGAGACAGAAGGATGGAGGTTCGCGGCCAGCCTCAGCTACTTAGTGAGGCCCTCGGCAACTCAGTGAGACCCTGATTCCAAATAAAGAATAAAAAATAGGGCTGGGGGTGTAGCTCGGAGGTCAAATGCTCCTGGGTTCCATCCCCAGTAACACACACACACACACACACACACACACACACACACGACATCAAGACAGAAAAATGGGCAGAGCAGGCCCAGGAAACGCAAAGGAGAGGAAATACAAATGAAAACAGATACAACCTCCCCATCAAGGAAAGAAATGGAAATGCGTGCATCAATGTAAACCCAAGGTGTAGTGCAGATGTCAAGAATAAGAACTGTGAGGTGTTTGGCAAAGCAACTGGGGATTCTGGCACTCGGCGGATGGAGGGTCCACTTGCAAGCCTCTTTGAACACGTGGGAGCCACGTGTCAAGATCTGGATGACACACTCAAACAGGGACACTCTCGCCGGGCGTGGTGGGCACGCTTGTCATCCCCGCGCTTGGGAGGCGGAGACAGGAGGATCGTGCAGGTTCGAAGCCAGCCGTGCATGCGCGCTGGCTTAGGAGACCCTGTTTCCAAATAAAAATGCAAAAATAGGTCTGGGAGTGTAGCCCGGAGGTAGAAGGGCTTCCAGGAACCCCAGTACCAACAACACACACACAAAAAAAACAACACAAAAAAAACCAGGGACACTCTCTTTCTAGGTATCCATCCCCAGGAAACCCTCCCACAGGTATTGGAGGAGACAGGCAGAGGATCAACATTGCAACATCTGCCCATGGGGCCACACGGAGCACACACACGGGCTAGAAAACTATGCAGGAGTTAAAATGAACAAGGTGGGCATGTGTGCTCATGGATAAACCTCAAAAATATAATGTGTACGGGGGAAGCAAGTTGCAAAAGAATATAAATACGGCGTGGCCCATTTTATGGTCGTTTCAAAAACACCTAAGACGTGACTCAATACAGTTTTTGAATATATACACGCTAATAAAAATTTTTTAACATGCTCATAGAAAATACATACCAACCGCAGAACCAAGGTTACTTCCAGGGAGAGAAGAAGGAAAGGAAAGAGCTTTGGAGGAACACGAGGGTTTTTAATGCCAAGTAATGTATTATTTCTGACTGATATTTGGCACGTGTTAACACGTGTCGAGTACAGGAACGGTGAGAAGTTCGGGAAAATGTTCAGTATCATCAATCTTCAGGGAAATAGGCAATAAAAACACAACAGGAAACGACTCCATGTTCACTAGAATGGAAAGAACTTTTTTTTTTTAATATGAGCAAGAAGGGGGAAAACTGAAAGCCCTATTTTGCTGTATGGAACGAGAAAATTGGACCAACCACTTCGGAAAACTCTCTTTGCAGCTGGACCTGGTGGCGCACGCCTGTAATCCCAGTACTTGAGAGGCTGAGCCAGGAGGATCGCAGGTTCGAGGACAGCCTCAGCAACATAGTGAGACTCTCGGCAACCTAGCAAGACCCTGTTTCAAAGCAAAAAATAAAATAAATCTGGAGGATTACCTTAGAGGTAGAATGTCCCTGGATTCAATTCCAAGTGCCACATAAATAAAAACAATAGCCAGAGAGAAAAGAAAAGAAGAAAAGACAAGAAAAGCGCACGCTTGCAATCCCAGCATTCCGAGGCTGAGACAGAATCGCGGTTCGCGGCCAGCCTCAGCTACTTAGTGAGGCCCTCCGCAACTTAGTGAGACCGTTTCCAAATAAAGAATAAAAAATAGGGCTGGGGGCGTAGCTTGGAGATAGAATATCCTTGGGTTCCACCCCCAGTGCACAAAAATAAAATAAAATAAAGTAAAGTAAAATAAAATAAAAAAGAGAACCATCTTTGCCTTTGTGTTGTTGTTGTTTTTTGTTTTGTTGGTGGTACTGGGGTTTCGGGAAGCCCTTCTACCTCCGGGCTATACTCCCAGACCTATTTTATACTTTTTTTTTTAAATTTGGAAACGGTCTCTTAAGCCAGCGTGGCTGGCTTCAAACCTGTGCAACCCTCCTGTCTCCGCCTCCCAAGCTCGGGGATTACAAGCATGCGCCACCACACCCGGCCATCTTTGGCTTTTTTTTTTTTTTTATCAAATTAAACCTATATTTACCATATGATCTAGAAATTTTACTCATAGGTATTCATACCAGAGGAATGAAAACATGTCTCAGAGACGTGTATGCAAATATTCGCTATAGATTTAAGAGTCACTACAAACTGGCAACAACCCACAGGGTTGTCACTTGCCAAGTGGTTAGGTAGATTGTAGTAACTTCCACTAATGGAATTCTACTTAGCATTAAAAAGAAATGAACCTGGTACAAAAAACGGGGATGCATCTCAAACATTATCCTGTTCAAAAGAAGCCCGGTTCTAGCTTATACACTGCGCGCTCCGAGCGTTCCATTTCTACGAAATTCTGGAACAGGCAAAATTAATCTACTGGGCAGAAATCACATCAGCGGTGACCTTGGGAGACAAGTGGGAGAAGAGGAGAGAAAAATGATCGCAAAGGGGCCAGAGAGAACCTTCTGGGAAAACCGGGCGTGGTGGCGCACGCTTGTATTCCCAGCATTCGGGAGGCTGAGACTGGAGGATCGTGATTCGCAGAAAGCCTCAGCTACTGAGTGAGGCTCTCTGCAACTTAGTGAGACCCTGTTTCAAAATAAAGAATAAAAAATAGGGCAGGGGTGTATCTCAAAGGTAAAATGGCCCTGGGTTCCATCCCCAGTACCAATAAATAAAAATAAATAAATAAAATAAAAAATAATCCAGAAAGCCAGGCTCGGTGGTGCACGCCTGTAATTCCAGTACTTAGGAGACTGAGACAGGAGGCTCACAGATAGTTTTAAGGTTAGTCTCAGCAATTTAGTGAGATGTAGAGTGACTTGGTGAGCCTGTTTCCAAATTAAGAAAATAAAATGTAGTAGGGGTATAGGTCAGAGGCAGGATAACCCTGAGTTCAACCCCCAGTACCAATAAAAAAAGAAATCCAGAGATAATTCAAAGTACATGGGAGGATATATGTAGGCTGTGTGTGAACACTGCCATTTTACATAAGAAAGAGCTGACTGTCCTTCGATTTGGGTGTGCTGGGGTGACCGCAGCCAGCCCCTGTAGACGCCGGGGGATGGTGGTACGTGAATGGGCTGGCACAGTGGGTGCTAAGGTGAATGCATCCGTCAGGCTGTTCATCCTACACACAGAAAAGGAATTTTATATCATGGTAAAGCGTAGCTCAGGAAAGTTGATTTTTAAAATATGAATGGCAGATACGTTTGTTATCTCTATAATAAATGTAAATATTCTGTTAAAAATTCATAGATGTAACTCAGTGATAGAATGTTTGCCCAGCATAGGTGAGGACCTGATTTGATTCCCAGTAAAACACACACACACACACACACACACACACATACACACACACAGACACTTAAATTGTGTGTGGTCCTAGGGATGAACTCAGGGGCATTCTACCTCCAAGCTACACCTCTGGCCCTATTTTATTTTGTTTTCTTTTCTTTTTCTTTCTTTCTTTCTTTTTTTTTTTTGGTGGTACCGGGGTTCCTGGAAGCCCTTCTACCTCCGGGCTACACTCCCAGACCTATTTTAATTTGGAAACAGGGTCTCTTACGCCAGTGCGGCTGGCATCGAACCTGCGCGATCCTCCTGTCTCTGCCTCCCAAGCGCGGGGATGACAAGCGTGCGCCACCACGCCCGGCTTCCAGAACTATTTTATATTTTATTTGGAAACAAGGTCTCATTAAGTTGCCTCACTAAGTAGCTGAGGCTGGCTTCCACCTGCACCATCCTCCTGTCTCCGCCTCCCAAGCGCGGGGATTACAAGCGTGCGCCACCACGCCCGGCCTTTTATTTTTTATTTTGAAATAGGGTCTCTCTTTGGTTGCTGAAGGTCTTTCTACGTTGCTGAAGCTGGTCTTTTTTTGGGAGAAGATACTGGGGATGGAACCCAGGAGCTTTCTACCTCCAAGCTACTCCCTTAGCCCGATTTATTTTTTTATTTACTTATTTTTTATTTTTATTTTGAAGCAGGGTCTCACTAAGTCGCAGAGGGCCTCACTAAGTAGCTGAGGCCGGCCGCAAACCTGCGATCCTCCTGTCTCAGCCTCCCAAGTACTGGGATTACAAGTGTGCGCCACCACGCCCGGCTCTGAGGTTGGTCTTGAACCTGTGATCCTCAGCCTCTGGAGTACTTGGGTTATAGTTGTATGCCACTACGCCTGGCTATATTTAATTTTACAATAGGGTTGGGGTGTCGCTGAGGGGTTCTTACCTAGCATTTGAAAGGCCCGCAGTTCAATCCCTAGCGACACACACATACAAATAAATGACTTTAAATATCGGCTACGAAAGCTGGGCGTGGCCGGTGCATGGTTGTAATCCCAGCATTTGGGAAACTGAGACTGGATGGCCTCAGCTTCCCACAAAAAAAAAAAAAAAAGGTTATTAAATACTTATGTGTGAAGGGGAGGCTAGAGGTTTTGTGGCAGCTTCCATTTTGTCCCAGTTTCTAATAGCCCCTGAGTTTCTATTGAATGATTGGAGTCATCTTATTAGACACAAGTCGGTTCTTTAAGATTGTCGCCTTCAAGGCAATCTCATTTTCAGAAATTTTCTTCTCATTTTCAGAAAATTTTTCTCATTTTCAGAAAAGAAGTGCAACATGAGATTTGTCCAGTATCCACAGCAGATATTTCTTGTTTCAGTTGCAAGTATCCTGCCATCTCTCTCTGCCTCTTTTTCATGGTACTGGGGATCGAACGTAGGAGGATGTTCTACCTCTAAGGTATATCTCCCAGCCCTTTTTACTTTTTTTCATTTTGAAAGAGAGCCTCACTAAGTTGCTGAGGCTGGCCTCAAACCTTAGCTCCTCATGGCTCAGCCTCTTAAGTACTGGGATTAAAAGTCTGCACCACACTAAGCTCCTGTAATATCCCCCCCCCCCAGTACCAGAAATGGAACCCAGGGGCACTGCACCTCTGAGCTACACCCCCAGCCCTATTTTTAGTCTATGTATGTAAGTATTTATTTATTTATTTATTTATTTATTTATTTATTTATTTATAGGTCTGGGGATGGAACCCAGGGGCATTCTACCTTCTAGCTACACCCCTGCCCTATTTTTTATTCTTTATTTTGAAACCGGGTGTCACTGAGTTGCAGAGGGCCTCACTAGGTAGCTGAGGCTGGCCGCGAACCGCTATCTCGTGAACCTCCTGTCTCAGCCTCCCGAATGCTGGGATTACAAGCATGCGCCACCACGCCCATCCTTCCTGACATATCTTAATGGCGCTCCACTTTGTGGGGGACTCCTCTCTCCCCCAGTTTCTCTATGGGGCTATTAATCCAGGTACCAGCTGTCTCATGAGGAGCCCAGGCGGTCCCTTCGTCTTGGCCAGGGCACAGTGTGTGACCTTGCTTGTCTCTGGGTGCTCTGGGATGGAACTTCAGAGTCACAGGCAAGAGAAGCAGCGAGGACCACGCGCGGCGTCCGCGCGTCCCAGCCCACAAGCCTGCCCGTGCTGCTTTGGTTCCAACATGGTTCTTGTGGCTTCTACTTCTGGCTTCTACAGAAGGTAGAAGCCAAGCACCTGCTTCCTCCAGCCTTCCTGCCCCTTCGGCAAGCCTCTGGTACCTTTGCAATAGATTTCACATCTGCTGAGGCCTGCATTTAAAGCACACTGCACTGCCGGGCGTGGTGGGCATGCTTGTCATCCCCGCACTTGGGAGGCGGAGACTGGAGGATCGCGCAGGTTCGAAGCCAGCCACGCGCGCGGGCTTAGGAGACCCTGTTTCCAAATAAAAATGTAAAAATAGGTCTGGGAGTATAGCCCGGAGGTAGAAGGGCTTCCGGGAACCCCAGTACCAAAATAAATAAATAAATAAATAAATAAATAAATAAATAAATAAAATAAATAAAAAGGGAGTGTAGCCCGGAGGTAGAAAGGTTTCCAGAAACCCCAGTACCACCAATAAATAAATAAATAAATAAATAAATAAATAAGCAAGCAAACAAACAAATTAAAAATAAAGCACACTGCATGACTCATCACCCAAACAGCCCAAGGTCTCCCAGACCCACAGCCCGGAGTTCTAAATTGTAAACAACTAGCCAGCTTCTCAGGATCCTTGACTCTGCACATGAAGCCCCCAAAGTTGCCGGGAGATGAATTTCTGCTGCGTGGGAGGCTGAGACAGGAGGATTGAAAGCTCAAGGCCAGCCTCAGCAACTTAGCGAGACTCCATTTTAAAAGAAAAAGAGCTAAGGATGTAGCTCAGTGATAAAGTGCTTGCCTGGGATGTAAAAGGCCCTCGGTTCAATCCCCAGTATCACAAAAATAAATAAATGAATGCGAGGGAGAAATGCGAAGGAGAGAGAAAGGGAGAGAAGAAATTACCACTAATTGAGTGATTGAGTGATGGGCCCAGCACTTGGACACATTTCAATTCAGTCCTCCCCAGAGCCTGGTTAAAAAAATACGAATTTCCCCAGTTTATCCATAAGGGCACAGAAGCTGAAAAGAAAATACATTTTCCTAAAATTGCGGAGTTCCTAGGTGATAGAGTCAGGCCTTGAACCAAATCTGTCTACCTTTAAAAGTCTAGGTCTAGGCCGGGCGTGGTGGCGCACGCTTGTAATCCCCGCGCTTGGGAGGCTGAGACAGGAGGATCGCACAGGTTTGAAGCCAGCCTCAGCTACTTAGTGAGGCTCCCAGCAACTTAGCGAGACCCTGTTTCCAAATAAAATATAAAAAATGGTCTGGGAGTATAGCCCGGAGGTAGAAAGCCTCTGGTTTCCACCCCCAGTACCACCAAAAATAAAAATAAAAAAATTAAAAAAAAATAAAAGTCTAGGTCTCGGCCTAGGAGTGGTGGCACACACCTGTAATCCCAGTCCTTGGGAGGCTGAGACAGGAGCATCACAGGTCTGAGGTCCAGCTTCCCCAACTTACCGAGGCCCTAAGCCACTTAGCAAGATCCTGTTCCAAAACAAATAGGGCTCGGCGATAGAACGCCCCTGGGTTCGATCCCCCGTACCACCAAAGAGAAAAAAAAAAAAACGCAGGCGGTCACCGAGACTTCAAATTAGCAGCAGAGGCCTGTGTGGTTGCTGGTCGCAGGGAGGAGAGGAGGCCAGGACAACCATCCAGGTCAAAGCAGCGCTGTGCCTCCGGGCGGAGGGCAGGGGTGAGGCGCGGCCTCTGGAAGGGCTCAAGTGCCCAAGGAGCGGCGGGAAAACGTCTCTTGTAGGAGGAGGCAGCGAAGGGGATGCTTTCTGCTCTGCCAGGGATACTGCTCGCGTTCCCATGGCGACGGAGCATGCTCGCTGCTGTCCGCACCTGCAGTGGCGTGACTCATGTTTTTGGCGTTGCGCTGGCCCGTGCAAAACCACGCTTGGCTCAGCAGCCCGGAATGTGTGCGTCCCAGCGCTGATGGTACCGGGGGCTGCGGGTGTCCCTCCGACGCCCCCTTCCTCTTCACCCCGCATTCCCAATACCCGGCACAGTCCCGGCTCTGGGAACTTGGGTTTGTTTTGGGTTCTCAAAATAGGTAAAAGACACCAGGCACAGTGTAATCCTAGTATTTGGGAGGCGGGGACAGGAGGATCTCAGGTTCCAGGCCAGCCTTGGCAATTTAAGGAGACCTTGTTTCAAAACGATACTTTATTTATTTATTTATTTATTTATTTATTTATTTATTTATTTATTGGTGGTACTGGGGTTCCTGGAAGCCCTTCTACCTCCGGGCTACACTCCCAGACCTATTTTTATATTTTTATTTGGAAACAGGGTCTCTTACGCCAGCGAGGCTGGCTTCGAACCTGTGCGATCCTCCTGTCTCCACCTCCCGAGTGCGGGGATTACAAGCGTGTGTCAACACGCCCAGCAGATACTTTTTTTTTTTTAAAGAAGTAGAGGTATAGTTCATTACCAGAATGCCTGTGTCTTAAATCCCCAGTAGAAGAAACTGTGACAGAAATTTGAGTTAAGGCCAAGGGCCAGGTAGGGAATTAAACACAACGCCCAAAGGGAATCCACTTGCCTAGTGCAAACTGTTTGAGCAAAAGAATTCTGACATTCGACCAAAATTTGAGCATAAATCCAGAAGAATGGCCTGAGGAGTCCTGACAGGTCCCGCCAGGGCTGGGGGCCATCTCAGATGGACATGGGTTTGGTCAGACACTTGTTCAGAGAGAAGCAAAAGAAGGCTCAGAAGAAACATGACAGCAACCAGCTCCTAGGAGCGCACCCTGGCCAAAGACCCCGGATGCAGCGGGGTGGCTGTGTAGCTGCCAAGCACCAGAGGCCTACAAGAAGGCCCTACAAGATGGCTGAGTGCCAGAAGATCATAGGTTTGCGGCCAGCTTCAGCAACCTAGAGAGGCCCTGCTTCAAAAACAACAACAACATAAATAAATAAATAAATAAATAAATAAATAAATAAATATAAAAAGGGCTGGGGATGGAGCTTGGGGCTAGAATGCCCCTGGGTTCAATCTCTAGTGCCACCTCCCCAACACACACACAAACAAAAAGTAGATTTAAAATAAGATTTTTTTTTTTCTCTCCTGTCTCTCTAAACAAAGGGAAAATCTCTGGTTCTCGCTAGTAACTTGTGAGTTAGCTTTAAAAAAAAAAAAAGGAAACAAGTTCTGGTGTGCAAAGAGGAAACCCCAAAATTCCATCAGAGAGTCAAGGAGGGTCCCCAACCTATTTGGTTTCAGAGCGAGATCAGTCCGGGACATCGTTTCGCACAGACTCCCAAGAGCATCATGTGGGTTCTGTTACCCCAGTTTCTGCCAAGCAGGCAGTCCTCTCCCCAAATTCTTCATCACTGTTGAAAAACTGGGCGAGGAGGCTCAATGAACAGCGGCTCAACAGCGCGTGTCTGGAGAAAGGCCTCACGCTGGTGGACAGTGGCAAGCTCGGGAACTCCTGGGGCATGGGACCAGTTTCCTGGGTGTCCTCACAGCACCCCATACCCTGGGAGCCTCCTGGGATGCTGTCGACAGTCAGGGGGTGCGCGGCAGGGGCCAGCCAGCTTCCAGAACATGCGCCTCAGACAACCTGCAAGACTCCTTCATCCCAAAGGACCGGCTGCACCACACGGCCAGTCTGCAAACGCCGTGCTTGAAAATAAAGACCAAAGAGAGCCCTGGGAAGATTTAACCCCCATGGCCCGTTTATGATAAAAGGAAGCAGTGAATGGTTCTAAGGCCCTTCTCAGTTCTGAGGCCCAACGCGAGTTTCCAAGAATCCTCTGTAAGGAAACTGTAAAAAGGACGACACTTAGGTCTATGGGGGAGATTTTTGGGAGGCTGGCAGACCCCCCTGTGCCAGGATTAGGAATGGCAGGAACCAGGGCCATGGGACCCCCAGCCTCGATTTATCCAGAGCAGCCTGTGTCTCCTCCACCATCCCTGGGGTCTCATATACAAGGTCAGTACACATAAGCTGCCTGTCGCTACGTTTTCATATACATACCGAGTAAACTTAAGAGACCAGATCCAACATTCATGTATGTTCCATATACACCTACTCCATGCACACCCTGACGGTAATGTTGATCATTTTGCCCGTGAATCAGAGCTGCATAGGGTGGAATTTCCCACTCCTAGAGTTCCCTGAGGGCTCAAAATTGTTTCCAATTTCAGAGTATTTTGGATTTTTTCAGATTTTCAGTCTAGGGTTAATTCACCTTGTCCTACTTTTACTAGAACAGGGCCAAATAAATGAATGAGCTGGCACCACCGTGGCTCTGTCAGCCCCAGGAGCTGGGTGGTGAGGTGGCTTTTGGAGGGATGGGCGCATGGACGCAGACGCACATCCTTCCTGGTTCTCCCCTTCCCAACTCACTGAGCCCCTGAGCTGAGGCAGTGGGGAGCCCAGGAAAAGCGGGCCCCAGTGTTCCAGCACAGAGATCCCTCGGCCTCTCTCTGACTCTCATTAAACCCGTGCAGGCCCAGGCTGGAGGGGCGGCCCCACGCAGCTCTAATGGCTGAGCATTCTTTTATAAGGCTCAGCCCAGAGATCTGAATGAATTCAAGGTAAATCCTCACACGGCCTGGTGTCTTTAACAGGGAAATAAATCATGCTTAATTACACGGGGCACGCTGCCACGCTGTCCTGTTTCTGGACCAGTTGCTTCCCATGCCGGGGATAGAAGGGAAAGTGTAGTGGGTACCCGAAACCCTGGGGAGGAAAGGGGGGTTCACAGGCCCAACTTGCAGCAGATAAAGGCTCAGGGGACTCAAATTCAACCCCAATGTCTCTGAGAGGATCAGGGTTAGAGAGGAGATTAAGAATGCTTCCCTGCCCGTCTCCTCCAGGCTATCCATCTGGAGAAAAAACTAAAAAATAACAGTAGAAAAAATTAAGATGGGGTCTGAGTGGGTTGGGAACCGAGTCTGGCCTGGAGATTTGCAGCCAGCGTGAGAAGAGAGAGTCAAGCACTGCGACCTGGCCCTTAGTGGCCTCAAGATACATCAAGCCGCTGGGCGTGGTGGTGCACACGTGTAATCCTAGTACTTGTGAGGCTGAAGGCAGAAGGATGTGTGTTCACAGGCCAGCCTCGGCATCTTGGCAAGATCCTCGGCGATTTAGCGAGACCTTGTTTCAAAACACAAAATAAAATAAGACTAGGTTGTAGTTTAGAGGTGGAATGTTCCTGGGTTCAATCCCTAGCACCAATTAATAAATTAATTAAGCAAGACACTTGATCAAGAGGAGTACAACCATTCCTGTCTTAAAAGACATTCCTAAGGATCCAGAGGAGAACACACTGTTTAAAAAAAAAAAAAACAAATAAAAACCTATTGAGGCTATGATTTCATGAGCTGTTTATGTCAATCCTCACGTTCAACTAGGGCCTTCAGCAGGACTCCTTGGGGCCAGGGTGGTGGCACACACCTGTAATTCCTGTACTTGGGAGACTGTAATCCTGACCTTTCAAGTACTGGGATTATAGGTGTGCGCCACCACGCCCTGCTCCTGGTATGGATATTAAATGTCCCCCAAAGACTCATAGAAAAATCTGGTCCTCAATGTTGCAGTATCCAGAGGTGATCTCTGAGAGGTGACCAGACTACGAGAGCTCTGACCTCGTCTGTGGGTCAGTTCCTTCACAGATTCAATCCTGAATGGGCTCTGACCTCCCTAATGGGAGGCGGTGGAAACTTCAGGAAGTGGGGCTTCGCTGGAGGGTGTGCCCTGGAAAGGGATGTTTCATTCATCCCAAGTCCCATCTTTTCTCTTTGCTTTCAGCCACCATGAGCTCTCTTTTTTCTTTTTCTTTCTTTCTTTCTTTCTCTTTCTTTTTTTTTTTTTTTTTTTTTTTTTGGTGGTACTGGAGTTCCAGGAAACCCTTCTACCTCCGGGATACTCTCCCAGACCTATTTTTTTATGTTTTTATTTGGAAACAGGGTCTTTTAAGCCAGCACGGCTGGCTTCGAACCTGCGCGATCCTCCTGTCTCCGCCTCCCAAGCGCGGGGATGACAAGCGTGCGCCGCCACGCCCGGCCACCATGAGCTGCCCCGCCACCATGTTCTGTCTCTCCACAGGCTCAGAAACAAAGGAGGTGACTGATCGTGCACTGAAACCTTCAAAATATACCTTTTCGCATTTGAAGTTGTTTACCTCTGGTCTTTTTGTCACAGTGACAGGAAGCTGACCAACACAATTCCAGAGGGCTCCGGTATCTGATTCTGAATGAACACCCAAGTCCAGGGGACTTCATCTTGGGACTATCTGGCCTAAACAGCTCTGAAATTGCTAGTCTTCAACCTAGGGCTGGTGTAACTGGGTTGAGAGGCCGGGGTAGTGAGCGAGAATGTGGTCCTTGGAACCTGTGGCTCCTATGACTGTGTGTAGCCTATGGATCCAGCTCATATTGGAAGCCAGAACATTCCTGTCTCTGCTTACACCATATCGAGCTGGTTTTCTAATATTTGCAACAGGAAACACCCCATCAGAGACTTCAACTAACTTCCTCCCTTCCTTCCTTCTGTCTTTCCCCAGCCCTACCTGTCAGACATTTTCTAAATCAACAATAACAAAACAAAACAAATCTCAGTAAAAACCATCCTAGCAAGCTGCCCTTTTTATATTTTTTATTTTCTAGTGCTAGAGGCTGAACCCAGGGTCATTCTACCTCTGAGCTCTACCCCCCTCCCGACCCTGCACTTTTTATATTATTATTTTGAAACAGGGTCTTGCTAAATTGCTGAAGGTCTTGTTAAGTCACTGAGGCTGGCCTCAAACCTGCCATCTTCCGGTCTCAGCCTTCTCAGCACTGAGATTAATTTCTGCCTGTTCCTTTGAGACTTCTCTGCCTCTGCTCTTGCTGAGCCCTGGGCCGGGGTTGCCTTCCGCCTCTGGCCTCTGGAAATCCCCCTCGTCCTTTTAGGGCCGATGCCTTCTCTCTGCAAAACCTCCACCACCTCCCTCTTGTCTCAGAGCCACATAGACTTCTAAATATACTTATTCTAGCTGCCTGTTTATAAGTAATTTTCTTCAATAAGAATGCAAGTTCTAATGGCAGGGGCTGGGGTCCACTGTCTTCTCTACGGTTTACACAAAAGCTCAATCAATGAATACTTTCTAAAGTTTTTGTTGTTATTGTTGAGATGGTGTCTGTTACATCCAACTCCTGGGCTCATGGGAGCCTTCTGAATTAGCCTCTTTATTTTATCTTTTTTCCTTCCTTCCTTCCTTCTTCTTTTTCTTTTTTCTTTCTTCTGTCTGTCGTCTTGCTTGCTTGCTTGCTTTCTCTTTCTTTTTTGCTACTGGAGATTGAACTCAGAGGCATTCTACCTCCAAGCTACACCCCCAGCCCTTTTTTATTTTATCTTTAAAATCTGAAACAGGGTCTCACTAAATTTCCAACACCGGCCTGGAACCCACGATCCTGGAAGATGACAGGGGAGAAGCGATGCTCTCCCATAGAGGTTGCAGGGTGTCGCTCAGTGCCTGGCCAGGTGTGGACCTCGCGCCCAGGCAGGATGCAGGGGAGGAGAGTGAATACTGCATACCCACACTCCTTTTGCCTAAGAGACTCCAGGTGCCCCCGAACTCCGGTGTCACCCGCAGCACCCTTCTACCTCCTGCTGCTCCTCTTTCTTCTCCCTGGAGAGCCCGGGAGGGTGACCAGACAGCCAGAACACAAGGAATGAAGCGTGACCCCAGGGCAAGAGGGATGCACGGGGTGGGGACAGCTGCCTGGACAGGGCTAGCTGGCAGGACAGCGGGAGGTGGCCTCCTCTGCTGATGCTAAAGGGTACTCTAGCCCAGCTCCCCACCCACTGCGTACAGGTGAGTTGACCTTTGGCCTCTTCTTCAGCCCAGATGTTTACCCTGCATTTGCTGCATCAAAGGAATCCAACAGGACACAGGGTATTGGGGCGGGATGGGTGGTCCAGGAGCCAAGCAATTGGGAGAATATGGTTTGAGGAAACTGTTCCCCGGGAACCCCTGCGAGGGTCCCGGACACACTTTCCCCCAACCCATAACAAAACCCCAAAACGACCAAAAACAGAAATAAAACCACAGGTTCTTGTCCTAAGCTAAGAATAAATATGCATAGCTTGGACAGTTGCTGAAGATTTAAAGAAGTTTATTAGAAATATGGAAACACAGAAAATAGAAATACAGCCCTATGCCAAAATGGCATGAGGGGGGTGACTCGAAATGAATACACTAAAGGGATCACGTGGACCGTGGACCGGACTTTTATACCCATGACCTCCATCTTGTTTACGTAATTCTGACACAGTGAATGTCCCAGTAAGGCACCTCCCCTTAACCCTGTAAGGTACCTCCCCCAGCAAGGTGTGGCAGGGTGTCTCCTTTGAAGGTCGACCCCTCCTACCATCTTAGCTGGCTTATCCAATCATGTAGATCTGTCTTTAGGTAAAGGCCTAGTTCTCCTCAACTAAGATCTGTCTTTAGATAGAGACAGGCCTAGTTCTCCTCTCCTATTGACTGGTTAGTTGCTTTGAGCTAGGTTAATTTACATTGGAATAGTTGCCTGCTTTTAGGCAGAAACCAAGTCCTTGCTTTACCCATGTCTGCTGCCATTTTGACACAACTATTTTGAAATATATCAATTATTTTCTTTTGAAATATATTAATAATCAGAGCTTTCCCAAATCTTCCTAGGACATTCCAATACTGGTACAGCTTCATTCATCAAAGATGGGCCAGGCCTTCTTACCCCTGTGGCTGAGATGGAGAGGAAGCTATCGGGGTTGGATTACACCTTACAGCAGGTATGTTTGTGTGTTTTGTGTAGTACTGGGACACTCTACCTCTGAGCTATAGCCCCTACCCTTTTTACTTTTTATTTTGAAATGGGGTCTCATGAAATTGCTAAGGGTCTTGCTAAATGGCTGAGGCTGGCCTCGAACCTGTGATCCACTTGTCTCAGCCTCCCAAGTACTGGGATTACAGGTGTGTGCCACCATGCCCAACCAGTATAAGAGACACAGTAGAAGTCTGAGGGTTGGCGCAGGGCTGAACCCAGTGCCAGGCGTTCACTTCCTGAACACAGATTATAACAATCAGTGTGCTGAGAGACAGAGAGGTGGCCAGGGGCATGGAGATGAGAGATGGGCAACGATGCCCACCTCTCCATTAACCAGTTCCAGGACCTTGCCGGGTCCCTGTCTCTTCATCTTGGGAAGCAAGCTTGCTGGGTTTGAGGATCCAGCTCCCAGCCTGCAGAAGGAAGTGGGGACACGCCCATCCAGCCTCTCCCTCTGCCATGCCCTTGTTTACCAAACAACACTGCTCCACCAGCCCTCTGCAGAGCTGGGCTGCATTCTTTCTAAGCCCCCAGAACAGGTTCCACATGGCTTCTGCCAATGCCGAAGCAGGAGCTTTGCCAGCAGCTTGCTACAGCCCAAGCAGGCAGGAACTTCACAAATCTTTCCAGCCAGCGAAAAGTTCAGACATGGCCCCAGTGTTCATGGCTCAGAGACAGGCATCTGTGCACGGCCCTGGAGTGGCTTTGGCAGACCTTGGCTGCCCGCCCCTGGACCGGGGAGAGGAGGTGACAGGCTTCTGGAATGAATTGGTCTCCAGCGTTTCTCCTCCGGGTTTTAAGACACCCAATACAATAGGAAGAGACCCACCCAGGCAGGGTGTAGCCAGTTAACAGAATGCAAATGCACTCACACACAGGCTACTTCCTTGTGAAAGGAAGTCGAGTCTCCAGAGCTTTGAGAGGCTGATCACCCTAGGTGTTGCCCTTTAGCTGGGTAATCCTCCCATGCACTTTCCAGAGTGACACTGTGAGCACGACCGGTCAATTCCCCCCAAAACTCGCCCACAGCAGCCTCTGTTTTCTGCCTAAGGGGATCTAATGGGGGAGAGTAAAGGACCAGGACTCTCTTACCTCTTGCTAGATCTGAGCAACCAGTGGCTTATGAGTCCCACTCCTTAGCACCTCAATAGGAGACCAGGAATGGAAATCCAGAGAGACAAGAAAAAAGAAGTCAAAACCCACCTAGTCCCCTCCTTGCTGGGCGTTCTGAAGGCTTCCAGAGGGGGAAATGGAAACTTGGGGTTGAAAGAAGACGTGGTGGAGAAATTCAGGTTTGAGGGAGCGCTGAAATGAGCCATGGATATGGTTCTTTCCTTCGATCCTGACTTTCTGTGGCTGGTTCCACAGTGTTTCTACCCCAACCCGTGACCTCGTGTCCTACTTAGCACGGATGATCGAAAGTTTCTCGCGAGAGACTCAGTAGAATGGTTTCTGTCTGCCCGCCTTGGTTCCCCAGCCATCCGTCTTCCTTTCTGATGCCTTTGTGTGAGTACCAGTAAAAGAGCTCTCATATATGGCCCTCATCCTTCCCGGTCTCCTTGCAGCCTCTGTCTCCATGCCTTAAGACTTTTCCATTTACTTCTGTGACGCTAGCCACCCTTCTTCCCTCCTGCCTCCGAGCTTGCCTGGGTCTCTCAAGCCCATCCATCTCCTCCCTCCAGAATCAACTGACCTTGATTTTCCTTTGGTACCACCACCTTGCTCCTTTCTCAGCCAAGTGGTGAGGATAAGGCTGACACCATTCCCCCACTGGGCCACCTCAGGCTCCATTTGCCAAGTAACCTCCTTCCTTCCTTCCTCCTTTCCTTTCTTCCCTTTCCTCCCCTCTTCCCTCCATCTCTAATTACTACTGGCATTTACAATCTCTCTGAAGATGTTGCCAAGTCAGAAAATGAGGCCCATACAAAAGAAAGCAGAGTCAAGAATTGGAGACTTCAGATCATCTTATCTTTGACTCTTCTATTAGTTATTTATTGCTACATAACAAATTTGCCCCTCATAGAGTGACTTAAAACAAGAATCATTTATCATCTCGATTTCCGGGTGGCCAGGAACCCGGGCCCAGGTTTCCCAGGTCCTGAGCCTGGCTCCAAGTCTCCATGGGCTACAATCAAGATGGCGGCAGGGCTGGAGTCGCCTGGAGGCTCCAGTAGGGGAGACCTGCAGACTCGGGTCCTTGCTGGCTGTTGAGGCTTTAGTTTCTTGCCACGTGAGCCTGGTGCTAGGAGAGTTTAGAACACAGCAGCCGGCTTCCCTGAGAACCAGCCAACAAGATGGTGAGAGAGAGGGAGGAAGGTAACAGGCCGGCCATTGTATAAATCCTCTCACAGAGGTGACATCCCATCCTTCTGTAGTTAGAAACAAGTCACCAAGCCCTCTGCGACTGCAGGGGAGGAATTACACAGGGACACGGGGCGTCATCTTTGAGACTACCTGAAGGGGGCAGGTCTGTGGGCTTTCCACTTACGATGGCCAACAAATTCCCACACTTTTTAGTTGTGCCATTTTGACATGGGATGCAAACACTTAAAGCTAAGGGCTGGTAGATTTATCATAACTTCCCCCTTTGCAGTTGCACGGCTCTTCCGGATTCTCTCTCCCATTGGCTGAAGAGATGCATTGGCCCCAACCTCTACCCTGCCCTGAGCTTTGGCAACTGTAAGATAAGAATCCATCTGAGAAGTTAGGCTACCAGTATTTTTTCAGTATTCTTGTTCCTCTAACCTTGTTCCTGGCCAGGTTGCAAGACTCAGGGGCCCTGCCCATTGAGGGCCTTCTCTGAATTCTTCTAAGGGGCCTGGGTCTGGCAGAACCATTTTAGCATTCCCCACTCCAGGCCTGAATGTTCCCCCTTGTGGAGCGCATGCATAAGGTAGACCAGATGTCCCAGCAAACTCTACTGTGGACCTAGGGGATTTATTCCAGAATACATGAAGGTTCTAGAAGGGCGGTCTAGTGCACAGGTTTTTCCTACTAGCTGACATGGTAGTTCTTTGGTGGGTATAAGATTGAGCAGGTCAAATGGTTTTGGAATGGGGTGTGTGTGTGTGTGTGTGTGTGTGTGTGTTCAATACTGAGGATTGAACCCAGAAGCATTCTACTTTCAAGCCATACCCCAGCTTTATTTATTTATATATTTACTTATTTATGGTACTAGGGATTAAACCAAGGGGCATTCTTCTACCTCCTAACCATACCCCTAACCCTATTTTGTTTTTATTTGGAAACAGGGTCTCCCTAAGTTGATGAGAGTCTCACTACTTGCTGAGGCTGTCCTTGAACCCGTGATCCTCCTGTCCTGACCTCCCAAGTACTAGAATTACAAATGTGCACCATCAAGCTGGGCTCCTATTTTTATTTTGAAACAAGGTCTCACTAAGTTGCTAGGAGTCTTACTAAGTTGCTGAGGCTGACCTCAACTCTACATCCTCCTGTCTTAGCCTCCCAAGTACTGTAATTTCAGGCACGTGCCACCACACCCAGCTGACATGTTGATTTTGAGTGACTCAAATTGTTTAGAGAGGCAACAGCCCACATATTCTAGGGCAGTGTTGCCTCTACCTCCATCTTGACTACCTACTCCCATGTCCCCTCCACCTTCACCTAGTATTTTATTATTACTATTTGCTTATTTATTAGTACCATGGATTGAACTCAGAGGTGTTTAAGCCACTTCCAAGCCATGTCCCCAGCCATGTATTATTGTTGCTACTTTTGAAATACGGTCTTGTTAAGTCATAGAGGGCCTCACTACGTTGCTGAGGCCGGCCTTGAACCTGCAGTCCTCCTGCCTCAGCCTCTCAGGCACCAGGTTTATAGGCATACACCACCTCCCCCAGTTGACCTGGTATTTTGAATCCATGCTTCTCAGGCTTAGTGAACAGCTGAATCATTCAAGGAGCCTTTTAAAAGTAGGGTACCTGGGGCTCACCCCATAGTAATTTAAGCCCTTGATCACAATCAAAATATTCAGGCCTTGTTTTGTTGCTGTTTGTTTTGTTCTGTTTTTGTTTTTAAGGTTGATAATTTCAGTAATGCTTTAAGTGGATGGCTAGACAACTCAACAGCTGCTACCCCGCCCTAAATGTAAGGTCCTTGAGCAAGGAAAGAGGCACATCCCTGACATGGTGTCAGAAAACTGTCTCCTAAGCTCCCAGCTGAAGAAGTACTGTGCGTTCTTGCTACCCAAAGTGGGGGCCAGGGGCTGGCTGCATCCTGACCACCTGGATGGGAGCAAAAATTCAGACTCTGCATTTCAACCAATCCCCTGGGGCTTCATTTGCATATTCAAATTTGAGACCGGATCTGACTGATCTCACAACTCTGGCAGGGTAGAAACTCAGACTCTGCATTTCAACCAATCCCCTGGGGCTTCATTTGCATATTCAAATTCGAGACAGGATCTGACTGATCTCACAACCCTGATGGAGTTGCCTGGCAGCAGGCTTGTTTTTCATTTTCCAAAACAATTATTGCATTTCTGCCATGACGGCTTTGCCCCATACTTCACTTAGTGAGACAGGAACAACCCCACAGTAACTGCTCGTCAGCCCCCTACCCAAATTCCATCCTGCCCACCCAGTGTCCCCACTCTCCGCCCTCCCTCCCTCTACAGCAACCCACGGCAACCCACCTGCTTATAACTCCTATTGGTAAAAATCATAGAGAGGAATAAATCTGTCCTTTGGCGCCCGGCCTCCGGGCCCTGCCCTTATTCTATTGCTTCTCCTCACGGTAAAAATATTCAGCAAATGTGTCACCACGGAGCGCCACCGCTCCGACCTTCCTACCTCTGCCTCTCTCCTACACATTCCTCCAGGCTTACTCTCCCAGTGGCTTCTGTATTATCACCAAATCCAAGGACACCTGCCTCTTCTCCAGCCTTAGCCAGACAGCAGGGAACCACACTCGCTCCTTCCAGAAACTTCTCTTGGCTTCCCAGCATCCCCTGGTGTCTTCTCACACAGTCTCCCTTTCTGGGTCCTTCTCCCAGGGTCATCCCCCAGGGATTCTCTCCTCCTTTTCTTTTCTTTTTTTTTCTTTTCTTTTCTTTTTGTTTTGAAGATCGAACCCAAAGTTATCTTATCTCTTAGCTGTACCTCTAGCCCTTTTTTATTTTTATTTTTTTATTTTTTTGCAATACCGGGGATGGAACCCAGGGGTATTCCACCTCCGAGCTACACCCCCAGCCCTGTTTTTTATTCTTTATTTTGAAACAGGGTCTCACTGAGTTGCAAACGGCCTCACTAAGTAGCTGAGGCTGTCCGTGAACCAAGATCCTCCCTTCTCGGCCTCCCAAATGCTGGGATTTCAAGCGTGTGCCACCACGCCCGGCTGGCCTTTTTTTTTGTTTTGCCCTTTTTAATTTTCTTATTTTTTTTTTTATCTTGAAATCAGGTCTCACTAAGTTGATGAGGGTCTTGATAAGCCGTTGAGGCTGGCCTCAAACCTGCGATCCCCCCATCTCAGCCTCCCAAGTGCTGGGATTACAGGCGTGCACTGGCTCGCACCCCTCTTTAAAAGTACAACAAAACAAAACGAAACTACGTGCCCTCATTGAAAAAACAACGACGTCTTTATCTGCCTCATCTTACTCCATTTTAACCCATCCCCTCCAGCCTCCCTGACCTTCAGTGATGTCCAGTGCAGGGTCATGCAACTCTTTAAAATTAAATTGAATGAGCCATGTGTGGTGGCGCACGCTTATAATGCCAGCATCCGGGAGGCTGAGACGGGAGGACTATGGTTCGCAGACAGCCTCAGGTACTTAGTGAGGCCCTTTACAACTCAGTGAGACCCTGTTTCAAAATAAAGAATAAAAAAAAAAATAATACAGCTGGGGTGTAGCTCAGAGGTCAAATTCCCCTGGGTTCCATCCCCAGTCCTGCAAAAAATATAAAATAAGAATAAATAAATGGAATGAATTCAAGTGCAAAGGAATTGATTTCCTCTGTCCTACTTGCCACAGGCACGCACTCATTGTGTGCCTGAGACCCGTGGCTACCACGCTGGACCATGAAGCCCCAGAACCTGGTGGTGTCTGCAGCCGTTCTATTGGCCAGCGCTGTCCTTACTGTCCCCAGACAATGCAAGTTGGAGCCTACCTTCAGCCTCTGCACTGGCCGTCACTCCTGCCCGCAGAGCTGCTCCCCCATCTCTGCCGCGGCCACCTCTTCCCTGTCATCCGGGCATCAGCTTAAATGTCCCCTTCCCAGGAGGCGGCGGTCACTCCGATCCCAGGCGCCCCCGCCAGCACACGCTCTGCTTGTTTACCTGTGCTTGTCTGCTGGTTACTCAACTCCATCACCCCACCCCAAAGTATACTCATGAGATCACGGCACCCAAGATCTTACTCACCACTGCGTCCCGGCTGGCTCCTCCTCCCGCACCAGCCAGCAGGCCGCCTGCACGCTGCTGCTCAGCAGGTCTTGAGGGCTTACTACGTGCACCCATGCCAGGCTCCCCTTTCTTTTTTTTAATTGGTACTGCGAGTTGAACCCAGGGGCCTTCTAGCTTGGAGTGACACTCCCAGCTCCCCCCACCCCTTTTTTTTTTTTGGTGTGGTACCAGGGATGGAACCCAGAGGCTTTCTACCTCCGGGCTATACTCCCAGACCTATTTTTATATTTTATTTGGAAACAGGGTCTCACTAAGTTGCTGAGAGCCTCACTAAGTAGCTGAGGCTGGTTTCGAACCTGTGCGATCCTCCTGTGTCAGCCTCCCAAGCGCGGGGATTACAGGTGTGCACCACCATGCCCGGCTCCCAGCCCTTTTTATTTTTGGTTTGAAATAGGTTCTCACTAGGTTGCTGAGAGTGTCGTTACCAGTTGCCGAGGCTAGTCTCAAACCCGTGATTCTCCTGTCTCAGCCTCTCCGGTTCTGGGATTCCAGATGTGCACCAGAAGGCCTGGCTCCCTGTTTCCGCTGGACTCTCGGATAGAAAACACAGGATTGCCTCTGCCCTCCTGTGAACCCTACCGACACTAGTGGGTGACTCCTCTGGTCCAATCTATCCCCTGTTCCTACACCTTCTGGTCCCAAATGGCCTCCATGTCCCCCGATGTGACGTGCTTACCTGGGTGCTGCTACCCAGGCTGTTCCCTCTGCAGGAAACACTCGCCCTGCGACTTGGAGCGGGTCACGCCTCCCCTGGCCGCAGGTGTGGCGGCTCTTCTGGGGATCCTGGGCTCTCACCCTTCCCTGCACTGCCGCCTTCACACTTCCCAAATGTCTGCAGTCACCCCCAAGAGTTAGGGTTGTCCAACTATTGAGGACCAGAATCACCCAGAGAGCTCAGAACAAACACAGAGGACCAGGCGTGGAGGCGCACGCCTGTAAGTCCAGTACTTGGAAGGTTGAGACAGAGGATCCTAGGTTAGAGGATAGCCTCAGTAGTTTCAGCGAAACCCTCAGCAATTCAGTGAGATCCTGTCTCAAAACAAAACATAAAAAGCGCTGGGGGTATAGTTTGGAGGTAGAATGGCCCTAGGAAAAACAATATTAATAATAATAATAATAATAATAATTAATAATAATAATGACAACAAGAACATATAGGTCCAGGTAGTTAAGACAGAGTCTGGGCCTTTGTTTTCTACATAGATGATTCTGATACCAGGCAAACCTGAGACTCCCCAGATCATTAGACCTTGGGTGTGAATGGCAAATTCTGTCCATTCCATTAATCCAGAACACCCCAAAAGTAACCAGTTTAATAATATTTTTGGCTAATATCTTTCTATTATATGAACTTGTTTTTCTCCAAGGATTGAAAGGACCTCAAACATTCACATCTTATTAACTGGAACCTGCAGATATTAGTTTTCTTGGCAAAAAGGACCACCATAGGGTGGGTTGTGTCAGGGACAGGGGATTTAGGCTGGAGTCTCTGGGCAGACCTAAATGCCATCAAAGTGTCCTTCCAAAAGGGGAAACCAAAACTGGGCGTGGTGGTACACACCTGTAATCCCAGGACTTGGGAGGCTGAGACAGGAGGACTGCAGGTTTGGTACTGGGAGTTGAACCCAGGGGCCTTCTAGCTTGGGAGACTTAGGTAGACTCTGCTTCAAAGTAAAAAAAAAAAAAAAAAATAGAATTGAGTCTGTGGCTCAGAGGTAGAAAGCCCCTAAGTCCAATCCCCAATAACACAAAAAGGGGGAAGGGGACAAGAAGATCACAGAGGGAGGAAGCTGAGGTGACAAAGGAAAGAGGAAGGAATCGTAGGGTGGCTGACAGCCCTGAGCCAAGCAAGGAGCCTACAGAAGGTGGAAAAAAAAGGAAGTCCCCAAGAACCTCCAGGAGCCAGCGTAGCCCACACCACACTGTCCACCTACACTAGACTCATTGCAGACCTCACATCTCTAGAACGCCTCTGAAGAAGCATATGGTTTTAACTACGTCTGTGGCTTTTGTTATAGCAGCAATAAGAAACTCATACGCCTGGTTCCTCTGAGGGTACATGGTGAAGTTCCGAGTGCCCAAGGACTGTGAATTGACAGCTAATTCATGTATTTGTGTTTAACGCAGACCCAGGAAAACAGCGCTAGCCGTTCCATTGGAACAGGGCTAGCCTGCCCTATTCGCTTTGTGTCCACCATGTGTAGCTCAGCGTCAGCCGCCGAGCGTATGTCTGTGGATATCAACGTTTCCCATTCCAAGTGGGAATTTAGGATCCTCCTCATTGGGCCTGGTCCTAATTGTGTTTCCCACGGGAGAAATACATGAGTTGCACAATTAGGTGAAAAAGTTTGCACACTCTGAGGAAGGACTGCTGTTGTACCTTGACTTATAGAACCAAGACTAGATGAGGTATACTCTGCTTTTCGCACTTTTTCTTTTTTTTATTAACAGTACTGAGGATCGAACCCAGGGGCATTCTACTTCTGAGCAACACCTTAAACCCTATTTTTTGGCCGGGCGTGGTGGCGCACGCTTGTAATCCCCGCGCTTGGGAGGCAGAGACAGGAGGATCGCGCAGGTTCGAAGCTAGCCCCGTGCGCTGGCTTAGGAGACCCTGTTTCCAAATAAAAATGTAAAAATAGGCCTGGGAGTGTAGCCCGGAGGTAGGAGGGCTTCCAGGAACCCCAGTACCACCAAAAAAATAAATAAATAAAAAAAAATAAACCCTGATTTTTATTCTGTGTTTTGAAACACGGTCTCAATGAGTAGCAAAGGTCCTCATTAAGTAGCTGAGGCCGTCCGCGAACTGCGATCCTTCCATCTTAGCCTCCCAAATGGTAGAATTACAAGTGTGCGCCACCATGCCCGGCTCACTTCTCAGACCCTTATTACCATCCTAAAAGTGTAAAGCACATGTCTACAATCCTGGTGCTTGGGAGATTCACAGGTTCAAGACCAGACACAGCAATTTAGTGAGACTCTCATTAATGTAGCAAGACCCTGTTTCAAAACAAAATATCAACAACAACAACAAAAAAAAACAAAATAAAAAAGGGCTGGGGGCATAGCTCAGAGGGGCATAGCTCAGAGGTAGAATGCCCTTGGGTTCATTCCCCAATAAAACACACACACACACACACACACACACACACACACACACACACACAGTATAATGATCCAATATGGTAGCCACAAGGCACATATGGCTATTTCAATAGATTAATCAAAATTAAATAAAATAAAGACCCAGCCCCTCGGTCACCCCAGCCACATCCCAAGTGCTCGCCCACCAACATGGTAGTGGTTACTGTCCAGGAAGCGCTGATGTAGCCTGCCCACCATCACAGAAAGTTCTACTGGGCTGTGCAACTTAGGGCGTCTCTCCAAGCATTCTTGGCTCCGGATCCACCTTCAGCCTCTCGACCAAAAAATCTTAGGAGGAGAGAAACAGGGTCCACCCATTTCTCACACCCAGCTCCACTCCAGAATTCCTTCTTAAGGACCCGTCCTAGGACACACAGTTAGGAATGGCGTTCAGAGGTATTTGCCCGCTAGTCCCTGAAAAGCCTGTGTCTCTGGAATATGAGAAGCAGAAGAAATCAGCGGGCAATATAAAACGAGAGCTAGGACTCATGCGGTGGCCAGGTGGGGAGAGATGGAGATTAGAGAAAGAGGGGTGGGGGGGGGATAAAGGAAGCCACAGGTGGGAAATACAGCAGCCTTATCACAAGGAGAAAATGCAAAGCCTTCCTCAAGACCCCAGAGTGCGTCAAATCGATCTGCCCATAGCAGCCAGGCGTGGTGGCGCATGCTTGCAAACCCAGCACTTGGGAGGCTGAGACAGGGGGATCGCAGGTTCACAGCTGGCCTCAGAGACTTAGTGAGACCCAGCAGCTTAGTGAGACCTTTTTTTTTTCCCCTCAAAAGAAAAAAATGGGCTGAGGGTATAGCTCAGAGGTAGAACAGCCCTGAGTTCAATCCTCAGTTAAAAAATAAATCTGTTCACAGTAGGGCCTAAGGAACCCCTAAGGGTCCTGGAAGCAAGATGGGACCCTATCCACTCACTGGCCCCAGGTGAGACAGCAATATCCTGGCAGACACACGGAGAGAGGAGTTTAACAGAAAGCAAACTTTCTCAGGCAGAAAATTTTAAACACAAAGTGCAAAGACACTATGTTGGTGAGGCTGTGGGGAAACCATGAGGCCTTTCTATTAAAATTACAAGCACACATAACCTTGGTCCAAACTTACGGCCACAGGACTTAACCCCCCAGAGACTCACATGTGGAAAGAGGGATAGACAAGATCACAGCAGCAGATAAAGGTAGAAGGAGAAGGGCGGACTCTGATCTCAGCCGGGAAGGCAGCACACAGGAGGGCTTTACTCACTAAACTGCAGGGTGCACTGTAAGTTTTCAAAACTGCAGCGGTTCGGCTGAGCGGCTCGATGGTAGAGAGCCGCCTGGCACACGTGCGGTCCTGGGCTCCATCCCCAGCCCTGCAAAACAAGGGCTAAAAACTGCAGCGACGGCAAAGCGCACAAGTACTGAGGGGACTCGCGCGGCAATGGATGAGTATTGGAGCTAAGGAAGATACGGGGACGCGGGTCTTCGTAAACGCCTGCGTTGCTTGTGGAAGGACCCACAAGAAAGCCCTAACTTGCTTAACCTCGGAGAAGAGCTGGCAGGTAGAGGGCTGGGGAGGAGACAGACCGGCTTTGCTTTGCTTTCTTTTCTTTCTTTCTTTTCTATCTTTCCTTCTTTCTTTCCAGACCAGACAGACCAGCTTTTCTTTCTTTCCTTCTTTTCTTTCTTTCTTTCTTCCTTCCTTCCTTTTCTTTCTCTCTCTCTTTCTTTCTTCTTTCCTTCTTTCTTTCCAGACCAGACCAGCTTTTCATTCTTTCCTCTCTCTCTCTCTCTCTCTCTCTCTCTCTCTCTCTCTCTCTCTCTTTCTTTCTTTTATTTTTTTCTTTCTTTCCAGACCAGACAGATCAGCCTTTTTTTTTTCTTTCTTTCTTTCTTTCATACTGGGGATGGAACCCAGGGGCATTCTACCTCCGAGCTATACCCCCAGCCCTATTTTTTTTTATTCTTTATTTTGAAGCAGGGTATCACTGAATTCCAAGGAGCCTCACTAAGTAGCTGAGGCTGTCTGCGAACCGCGATCCTCCTGTCTCAGCCTCCCAAATGCTGGGATTACAAACGTGCGCCACCATGCCCGGTTTATCAGCTTTTCATTCTCTATTCTTTGGTATCTTTCAAATATTAGCACATATGTTGCTTATTTAATTTTAATTCAATTTAATATTTTGTGTGTGCTACTGGGGATTGAATTCACGGATGCTCTACCTCTGATCTAAACACCCTTCCCCCGTCCCCAGGCCTTATTTATTTTTTTTATTTTGAAACAGGGTCTCACTAAGTGGCTGAGACTGTCCTCAAATCTGCAATTGTCTTATCTCAGCCTCCCAAGTACTAGAATTACAGGTGTGTGCCACCGCGCCCGGTTATATTGCCTATGTAATAAGCTTCAAATTAACAAGTAAAGATACAGTCTCCAATGCAGCTCGATGGACCAATGATTTCCCCCTGTATGAGGGTATGAATGTGATTTGCATTCAGTACACATTCTACTTGGAGTCTGGAATTACACCGGGGCAGCTGGTAGCTCCTGGTCAGCCCTGCTGATCACCTGGGGAAACCACTCTCAAGCGGCTTGCTGGGTGGCTCTGCTAGGGCACTAGGCAGTTAAGTGCAGTAAGTATATTTCCAGCTTACAGCATTTGCAACTTCCAAGGATTCATGAGAATGCAACCCCATATGAAGTCCAGGAATCATCTGCAGGCTTCTGTGTGCGTATCCCGAACCCTAGGTTTAAAGCACACCCCCAAGTGGGGTGCAGTGACGCTCTCCTGTAATCCCAGTACGTAGGATGATGAGATGGGAGGATTGCAGGTTCGAGGACAGCCTTGGCAACTTCTGGAGACCCAGTTTCAAAATAAAAAGGTTTAAAGCCGGGCGTGGTGGCGCACGCCTGTAATCCCAGCATCTGGGAGGCTGAGACAGGAGGACCATGGTTCGCAGACAGCCTCAGCTACTTAGTGAGGCCCTTTGCAACTCATTGAGACCTTGTTTTAAAATAAAGAATAAAAAATAGGGCCAGGGGTGTAGCTCGGAGGTAGAATGCCCTTGGGTTCCATCCCTAGTACCACAAAAATATAATAATAAATAAATAAATAAGGTTTAGGGTTGTAGCTCTGAGATGAAGTGGCCCTGGGCTCAATCCCAGTGCCAGAGACAAAAAAATTAAACCCACCCTCTGACATCTTAACAGGAAAGCCACCTGCCTGCTGCAAAGCAGCCCTGAGTGGCCAGGGGCCACAGGCATACCTCTCCCTGCAGAGCCTGCCTCTTGTCCTCTGGGGTCTGGGTAGGAATTCCTAGACATCTGACACTCGGCTGATCTGAGCACTAATCTGGCATTGAAAATGACCAGGGAGCAGGACGTGGTGGTATACACTTGTAATCCCAGCATTTGGGAGGCGGAGACAGGAGGATTGTGGTTCACAGACAGCCTCAGCTGTTTAGTGAGACCCTCTGCAACTTAAGGAGACCCTATTTCAAAATAAAGAATAAAAAATAGGGCAGGGGGTGTCGCTCAGAGGTCGAATGCCCCTGGGTCTCATCCCCAGACCTGCAAAAAATGAAAGAAAGAAAGAAAGGGAGGGAGGGAGGGAGGGAGGAAGGAGAGAGAAAGAGAAAAAGAAAAAGAGAAAGAAAGAGAAGGAAGGAAAGAAAGAAGAAAAAAAAGAAAAGATAAAGAGAGATAAAGAAAGAAAATGACCAGGGAACATGTTCCTTTATCCCAAATCCCAGCCTCTGGGTCCTGTTTCTGACCTAGGGGCCACCACACCCCAGGGGCCCCTAGAAGGCAGGGCCAACACAGCCACCACCCAGTGACCCCCGCCCCCCACCTCCGGCTCCTCACCCGGGGAAGTAAATGAAAGCCTGCCCCTTGGGCCGCCTTCTGATAGTCACCGTGGACACCAGACACCAGCCCGCATCGGGGCTGCGTCCAACTCACCACCCCCACGCCGCCACCATGGCAACAAAGGTAATATTATTGTTCTAGAGAGAAAAAGAGAAAAATCACACACAAGCGGGTACGTGCACACATATGCACGCACACGTGCTCGCGCGCGCTCGCACACACACACGCACGCTGTGTCTTGTGACAGCTTTCAAAGCCACACAGATAGTAGTTTTTTTCCGCACTCCTTCCCCTGCAACTGCCTGTCATTTCCTGACACCAGCGGAAAGTCACGGGCTGGGCTGGGAGCCATTACCTCCTGCCCCATCATGAGCCGCTGAAGGACCCTGTGCAGGGCACTGGTCTGAGAAAAGCAGGCGGTGGTGAGGTTGGGGGGGGGGCTCTTCACTCAGCCTCCGCCTCGGAGGCAGGGAGGCCAGCCAGGCTGGGCCAGCTGCAAGCCAGATGGACTTTCTTTGTCGGTCTTGTCTGTCTGTCTGTCTGTGTCAGACCCAAGCTGGGCAATGGGGCTTTGGTGGTTGTGACAATGAGCCACATACTAATCTCCAGGCTGAGATGTGGAAAGTATTAATCTAAATGAAAAGACATAAATCAGGAGGGGAGTTTATGGCCCAGAGGGAAACGGCTCTTCCCAGAGAAAGGGAGAAGCAAGTGCTGGGCTGCTGGGCTGTTGTGTAAGAGCGGGGTGAGTCACCAGCCAGCTGAGGGGAGGCCCCGGAGCAGGGGAGGGAGAGAGGGGAGCCCGGGAGAGGCTGGAACACTTCATCCATCTGCAGTCTGAGGGGCGGGGGTCAAGATGTCACCTCCCCCAGGCCAGGAAGTGTTTCAAAACCTGTTCTCCCCAGAGAAATAGCAGGAAGCAATCCGCCCATTGGGCTACTGGTCGCCCTTGCAGCCTACAGCTGTGCCCAGGGAAACCCGCCCATCTTAGGTGCCAAGGACTCTCTGGGGTTCCCATTATGGGGACGCACCTCTCCACCCATCTTTTCTCCCACACTTCAAAACAGTTTGTAATCCCCGCGCTTGGGAGGCTGAGACGGGAGGATCGCACAGGGTTGAAGCCAGCCTCAGCTACTTAGTGAGGCTAGCCTAGAGGTAGAAAAACCCCTGGGTTCCACCCCTAGTATCACACACAAACAAACAAACAAGCAAACAAACAAACATAAAAACCCAGCCAGCTTCCTATCTTCCAGAGAGCCTGTTCTTATAAGCTGGGTTTGTCTGTCTGTCTTTGTGGTACTGAAGATTGAATCCAGGGGCATTCTACCTCCGAGCTACACCCCTCGCAGTTTAAATTTGGAAACAGGTTCTCGCTAGGTGGCTGAGTCTCACTGGTTTGCAGAAGCTGGCCTTGGAACCCGCCCTCTCAGCCTCCCAAGTCCTGAGATGATAGATGTACGTCCAATTTACAAGTTCCTATTGATAAGGCAAAGCTCTAAACCCTCCTCCTCCTCCTCCTCCTCCTCCTCCTCCTCCTCCTCCTCCTCCTCCTCCTCCTCCTCCTCCTCCTCTTCTTCTTCTTCTTCTTCTTCTTCTTCTTCTTCTTCTTCTTTTCTCTCTCTTTCTCTCTCTCCCTCATTCCTGGGGAGAAGCTCACATCTTCCCTGACAACTGGTTCCATCAAGATGGATTCCCCACCTCTATCTGCAGCCAGTTCTAAGAACCTGTTAGGAGCTAGGGAGTGAACGGGGAGATGCGGCGTCCCCAGCTGTGGCAGTGGGGAGAAGAAGCCCCCTGAATGGCCACCACAGCGAGGAATGGAAGCAACAGGAGTCCTGAAACCCAGCGGCTCTGGAAATTAGCTTAGCCACCTAGAAACCCTGACAGGGTCTCCCGCCATCCAGGTCATCTCCATCCTGAAAGGAGGTTGGAATTCGAGATTGACAGGGTGACCGAGGCTCTCACCACCTTCAAGAAACACACAAAACAAGCTAGGCGCGGGAATCCCAGTCCTTGGGAAGCTGAGACAGGAGGATCGAAGGTTGGTGGCCAGCCTCAGCAGCTTAGCGAGACCCTGTTTTAAAATAAAGCGATAAAACAGGGCTGGGGTAGAGCTTTGAGGTAGACTGTCCCAGGGTTCAACCCCCAGTATCAAAAAGGAAAATAAAAAAAGGAAAGAAGGAAGGAAGGAAGGAAGGAAGGAAGGAAGGAAGGAAGGAAGGAAGGAAGGGATAAAACATAACTAAAACAGTAGTACCCTATCCCTGATGCTCCCGGGAATATGTTTCAAGAACACCAATGGATGCCTGAAACCTTACACATGCCCTGGTTCTAGGATTCTCATGGATACCCAAATGTGCAGATGGCCATGTCTCTTACATAAAATGACATGTTTTTTGCATATAACCTAAACACCTCTTCCTATATGCCTTAAATCATCTCTAGGTTACTTATAATACATAATTGATAGGTCGGGTCCTTCCCTTCCCCCACGGGACCCTGCAGCGGGGACGGGAGGCAGAACCCCGGAAGCCAGAGCAGAGATGCCGTGAGACTCCAGGTGTCTTGAGACTCCAAACATCGCGAGACAGACTCCAAGCATCGTGAGACTCCGGATGTCGCAAGAGAATCGGCATTCCCACACTGCCTGCTAGCCCCCCAATCCCTCCCCGACTTTAAACATCAGTATTTCCGCTCTGCCATGTGACTCTGCCAACCAACCAGGACTACTGGCTGATTCTGCTGACCGCATGGCTCATCGGTCCCTTCCCCGGCAGACCCACCCGAAGGCGCTGGTTGATTAGGCTGATTAAAGCCGCTTTTAATAACCCGGTTGGTGTCTGCCTCCTTTGCGGCTCCCCAGCTCAATTTCAACATTACACTAATGTGGTATAAATGCTACATAAATAGTTGTCATATGGTAATATTTAAGGATAATGATGAGATAAAAAGTCTGTACGTTTCAGTACAGATGCGTCTTTCTCCCCCTGAATATCCGCGATGGCCTGTGGCCACGGTGAGAGGCCTCTCACCTTTGTCTCTGGCTGACACAGGAGGCCAACGGTTGTCCTAAGCAGGATATAGCATGATCACACTTTAGGGTTTTAAAAAACCAGACTGGGGCCAGGTACGGTGGTGTGCACCTGAAATATCAGCTCTTGGGAGGTTGAGACAGGAGGATCAAAGGTTCAAAGCCAGCCTCAGCAACTTAGCAAGATGCTATTTCAAATAAATAAATAAATAAATAAATAAATAAATAAATAAATAGGACTAGACATGTAACCCAGAGGTAGAAACTCTGGGTTCAATCCTTAGTACCCACCCCCCAAAAAAAAGACTGGTTGTTTGTGGGCAGGGGCGGGATGGTTAAGAGTTGGCTGCAGTACTCTCAGGGGCCTCAGGACAGTGGGTGTAGCTGTAATCAAGGGGACAGTGGCAGGGTGGGGTGGTGTGATGGGAAATACTTTTTTACTTTTTTTTTTTTTTTGCCATACTGGGAATGGAACCCAGGGGCATTCTACCTCTGAGCTATACCCCCAGCCCTATATTTTTTGGCAGGTCTGGGGATGGAACCCAGGGGCATTTGACCTCCTTGCTACACCCCCTGCCCTATTTTTATTCTTTATTTTCAAACAGGGTCTCACTAAGTTGCAGAGGCCTCACTAAGTAGCTGAGGCTGTTCACGAACCGTGATCCTCCGGTCTCAGCCTCCCGAATGCTGGGATTACAAGCGTGCACCACCACGCCCAGCTCTCAGCCCTGTTTTTTATTCTTTATTTTGAAACAGGGTGTCACTGAGTTGCAAAGGGCCTCACTAAGTAGCTGAGGCTGGCTGAGAACTTTGATCCTCCTACCTCAGCCTCCCAAATGTTGGGATTACAAGCCTGTGCCACCCTACCCAGCTTTTTTAAAAAAATTGTTTGGGGCAGGAAGAGCCCACCTGCTCGCCAGCACATGGGATGTGAGAGAGAAAGAAAGGGTGAGGTTTTTGAGGGTTTACCCTTTACTGAACTCAGGCATCTAGCCTTGGAGCGCTTGTGCAGAAACGTCAAGTTCACAGCTGGGTCTGCTCCTGCCCCGTCTCCGGGGGTGGGGGGACCAGGAAGCCCCAGGGCTCTGTCCCTCTCTGGGGCACAGAGACAGCCTTAACTGCCCCAGATTAAGTTTGCGAGTTTGGGCGCTGGTTGCAAGACAAGATAATAGAGACGGAGTAAACAGGGATTTCGTTTTAGCCCACAATTGCTCAACCCAGCATTTTTCCATAGGATCCTATGGGCGGGAACCGGGCTGTGGGGGCAGGGCGGATCTGGAACGCAGCCTGACCACAGGAACATCACCACTCACTACCTGTCAGCCTCCCTGGCCTGCCCTTCAGGCCCTGGTCTCCCTGCCAGAACATTACCGAAAGTTCTTTTGTCTCTGAGCTGTCCAGTAGGGTGGTCCTACTTCAGGGCCAAGGAAGCCAGTTGGATGTACAGGGCCCAGGCAGACGGCCAGGCTGTGTGGGGACCTCCACGGGGCGGGCGGATCTCCCTCTCTCTCTGGACACCAGCAAGGTGCTCAAGGGACAGGGACAGATGGCGCCAGCTAAGAGCTTCCTGGGCACCTTCATCCATTCGTGCATTTGATAAATATTTATGGGGCACATATCAAGTGCCCTGAGCACCGTGTTTAGGTGCCAGGGGCAGATCCCTGAGTGAAACAGAAGGGGCTGGGAGCCTCCGCCTTCAAGAACTGTGTGTTAGTGCATGACACGGGCAGACAATATACGCGACAGATAAGTAAATAATAGTGAGTATTGCCGGGCGTGGTGGCGCACGCTTGTAATCCCCGCGCTTGGGAGGCAGAGACAGGAAGATCGGACAGGTTCGAAGCCAGCCGCTCTGGCTTAAGAGACCCTGTTTCCAAATAAAAAAGTATAAAAATAGTCCTGGGAGCGTAGCCCGGAGGTAGAAGGGTTTCCAGGAACCCCAGTACCACCAAAATAATAATAATAATAATAATAATAATAATAATAATAATAAGTGTTATAATAGCAGCAAGCAGGAGTTTAATCAGGGGCTTCAGGGTAGACTGAGGTGGGAGAATAGGTGGCAATTTGAGGTAGTTGCCAATGCTTCCAGGTCACGGGTGAAGATCTCGTTCCTTCATGTACAAGTGACTAAGTGCCCACCACGAGATCGTGACTCTCACGAGACCAATGTCTTGTATTCGGAGAGGCAGAGACAAGACAGCTAAGCACAGCAGAGTTAGGAACCCGCAGGAACTTACTGCCTCCTGGGATTTCCCGCCAACAGGCTGATTCCCAAGAAAACAGAGAACACCCTGGTTCAAAGGCTCTCCCAGCCCACCTCTGATTCCTGGTCAAGGTCTTCGTCCTCCCTGGACAAGGTCTGATTCCCCAACGTCACCGTGACCTGGGTTAGTGAGCTCTCTTCTTAGCTAACGGACACCACACCTCGGTGGTTTCTCTAGAAGCTGCCCGCAGAACAGCCTCATGCCTCGCCCGGTCACGGTCCCTGGGCACCTACTGGTTTTAGGACCTTCCGGACTAACGGTCACAGTTAGCCTAGAGGCTGCAGACCCAACATCTCCTCTAGGAGAACCAAGCCCAGATGGCGTAGGCTCTTGTGGCTGCCATCTCCAGGAGGAAGTCCTGACCAAGCACCTGCTAGGTGGTTTCTGCCTCGTTTTGCCTCTGTGTGGCGGCCTGGGGACGGAGGAGGATGTCACACCCAGGCACATCTGGAGGCCAAATCCGTTTGGCACTTGGAGCCTCTGACCACAGGATGACACCCTCTTTTTGGAGGTGTTAACCACCCCAGGGGCTGCTGGGAGCTGAGCACAGAGACGTTTCCTGTCTGGCTTCGGGACACACCCTGCTGGTCCCGCCACTCTGGACCCTCCAGCATCTTTCCACTCACTCCACGTCCCTCTGCGAGCTGGACCCAGAAGAACACACAGCCACCGGTGGAGGAAGCAGCTGCCGGGAGCTGGTCCAGCTGCCATTTGGCCCCCTCTGCCTTTCCAGAAACTCCCCCGTCTCGCCCCACCCCCTGATTGGGGGGTGTTGAGAGCAGCCGCAGTGTGAGGCGGGGTGCCCTTGCTCTTCCTGCGTTCCCAGCAACTAAGTCTCCCTCAGTGGCTCTGCTGGACCCAGACCCAACCCTAGAAGCATGAATGGAAGGTCTGACCCCAAAAGTCATCACATCTGCCCCAGAGACCCCCTGGCAAGGGCTTCTCAGATGGGGAGCTACCGGCCGGGGAGGCAGGAACGCAGAGGAGAGCTGAAGGCACAGCTCCCAGGCCCTCTCTGGATCTCATCACTCTCCCCCTTCCCAACTGCCTGCTCGGACCCCGTGCTGGGTGCTCAGATGAATTCAGGACCAGAAAAGTGACCGAACTGGAGGAGTTCTGTCTGCTCTCTATGAGATAGTATCTCAGTCCATTTTGTGTTGCTGTAACAGAATGCCCGAGGCTGGGTGATTTATAAAGGAAAAAAAGGGTTGTTTTAGCTCACTGTTCTGGAAAGCCAAGGCCATGGTGCCAGCAGCTGGCTCAGCCTCTGGTCACCGTGCATCCTCCTGGGGGAGGGGTGGCATTCCGGGGCAGAGGTACCAGGGAGAGGGACGGGCAGATACACGCATAAGAGGCCCCAACACCAAGGATCGCCGCACTAACCGCCACCTGCTCTCGAGGTAACCGCCTCTCACACTGTTACACCGGCAGTCCAATTTCAACAGGTGTTTTCTTGGGGAGAAACCCAGGCAGACGGGGTACTGGGTGCGGGGACAGTCTAAGGAGAATAGCAGCTAGTGGTGAAGAACTTGGTTCTGAAGCTACACGGCCTGAGTACAAACACCAGCGAAATTACTTCTCTGTGACTCACTTTCCCCGTAGGTAAAAACAGGTTTAACACTCACAGGGCTGTTGTGAGAATCAAATAAGTAAATAAAGGCCAAGTGCTCAAAATAATGCCTGGAAAATCAGAAATGTTAACCAGGAGAAGGGGCACACGCCTGTGACCCCAGGACTTGGGAGGCTGAGACAGGACGGTCGTAGGTTCCATCGAGGACAGCCTAGACAACTTGGTGAAACCCTCTGCAACTCAGCAAGACCTTGATTCAAAATAAAAAAATAAAGAAGGGGGGAGGGTTGTAGCTCGGAGGTAGAATGTGCCTGGGTTCAATCCTCAGACCCAAGAAAGAAAATAAAAATATCTCTGGGAAGAAGAGAATCCCCCAGCTGGAGGTGAGAAGCCCAGCTCTTCTAATCATACCTGCTTTGCAGAGCATGCTGTTTACGCCCATGAATTCTTGACTTTTACACCCAGTAGAAGTCCAACACTCCCACCCCCAACATACCCACAGTTGCAGAATTAACTGAAATTTTAAAAAAGTACAGGCCGACATTTTATTTATTTTTGTTGTTGTTCTTGTTTTAAAGGCTGTCTGGGAGACCTCATGTTTAAACAAATGAAATATGTACATCTGTTTATTTGATGTGTTCAGATGGAGCATGAGCCCACTTGGTTTGCGGGACCCCAGCAGACACAGGAGTCACCGTGGGGCTTGAGAAAGTGTCACAAGCCGTTTTCCCAGAATCTACCTGGGACCATCTTGTGATAGAGATTGCTGAGCCCACTCACGGGAGCTGATTCAGAAGGCGCAGCTCTACCCCGCAAGTTCCTGGGGGATGCTGGTACTGTGGGTCCAGGAACCACTATTTATTTATTTATGTATTTGGTGGTACTGGGGTTCCTGGAAGCCCTTCTACCTCCGGGCTACACTCCCAGACCTATTTTATACTTTTTATTTGGAAACAGGGTCTCTTACACCAGCACGGCTGGCTTCGAACCTGCGCGATCCTCCTGTCTCCGCCTCCCAAACCCGGGGATTACAAGCGTGCGCCACCACGCCCAGCCTTCCAGGAATCACACTTTGAAAAGCCCTGCTTCAAAACTGGAAAGGTGGCTGGCGTGGTGGTGCACGCTTATAATCCCTGCAGTCAGGAGGCAGAGACTGGAGGATCGTGGTTTGTGGACAGAACCCTCAAATCACTCCCACCACCTCCAGCTCCCACTGAGTCCAGCTTAAGGCCCCCTGGGGCTGCAGGAGATGGCTACAGGGGCCCCCAGGCTGCTGAGCACGCTTCAATCCTCAGCTGTCAGCGTCTCTCCGGGAGCTTGCTTCCCTTACCAAGCCTGGGCTCCATCCCGCCCTCCCGGGGATAGATCTCCCTGGAGTTTCCCAGCCAGGGCTTGGCGTCAAAGGCCCATAGGTAGGGGAGAGCCACGGCAGAGCCCTGGACCAGCTGCTTTAAGGACAAGCCCTCCATCCTGGTCAGCGCCGGGAGACGGCGGGTCCTGGGGGCCCGGGGCAGACACGCACACTGGGTCCAGTGTCCAGAGCACACAATGGACAAGGGGCCGTCGGGGCGGGTGGCCAAGGCCCACTCACGCCACCACCATCTGGGAGCATTTGCCAGGCCTCGGAGGGCCGGCTGAAGAAGCTGGACTCTGTCCTGGGGCACAGTTGAGCTCTATTCTTATCTCAAGGGGGAATGTGTGACTCTCCTTCCCATGAATGGAGGCCCCAGGCCAGGCGGAGGAGGAAACAGAGACGTCTCTGTGCCCCAGTGGGCTCCCCACACGGCCCGCCGCCGACCAGCTCCCTGTGACTCTGGGGCCTTGCCCAAGCCCCCAACAAGGAAAAGCCATGCAGAAGGCGGACCGTGCAGAGCCCAGCGCGGCCTGCTCTGCGCTCCAGCTGAGAGGCTTCAGCCAGAGACAGGACCAGAATCACACACACTGGGGCTCCTGGGGAGACCCAAGGGGACGGGGCCCCAGAGAACAGCAGGGTCTCCATGACACAGCTTCACCAAGTCCCAAAGGAAGGGGCCCAGATGTCACATGTACACACACACACACACACACACACACACACACACACACACACACACACAATCAAGCGAACAGACACAGAAACTTGAGACAATCCTACTTTTAGGTTTTTTTGTTTGTTTGTTTTTTGTTTTTTTTTGCAGGTCTGGGGATGGAACCCAGGAGCGTTTGACCTCCGAGCTACACCCCATGCCCTATTTTTTCATTTATTTTGAAACAGGGTGTCACTAAGTTGCAAAAGGCCTCACTAAGTAGCTGAGGCTGGTCTCCAACCCGTGATGTTCTTGTCCCAGCCTCCCAAGTACTGGGATTACAAGTGTGCACCACCACTCCAGGCTCTAGACAACCTTTCTTTTTTTTGGTGGTACTGGGGTTCCTGGAAGCCCTTCTACCTCCGAGCTACACTCCCAGACCTATTTTTATATTTTGAAACAGGGTCTCTTAAGCCAGCGGCTGGCTCCGAACCAGCACGATCCTCCTGTCTCCGCCTCCCAAGCGCGGGGATTACAAGCGTGCGCCACCACGCCCGGCTTGAGACAACCTTTCTAAGGAGAAATAGGACAGCGGGAGTCAAAAAGAACACCACTGACACAGCAGCGCTCTCCGGGAAATTAACCTCAGTGGCAAAAAAGACTGGATCGCAGGGAATCTCCCTGCAGTTGATTTTATTAAGAACAAAAAGAGGACGCGCCTCAGTGCCCATCACTGGGGATTGTAAACAGTAGTTGTCCAAAATATGAGTAAATTGAAAAAGCTGAAAAGCAACAGAGACAGTAGCTGATAGAAATATACATAGAGAAATTAAATTAAAAACAGGTCTCATGGAGCCGGGCGTGGCGGCGCACGCTTGTAATCCCAGCATTCGGGAGGCTGAGACCGGAGGATCGTGGTTCGCAGACAGCCTCAGCTACTTAGTGAGGCCCTGTTTCAAAATAAAGAATACAAAATAAGGGCAGGGGGTGTAGCTCGGAGGTAGATTGCCCCTCCGACCCGAAAAAAAAAAAAAACAAAACAAAAAACAGATCTCATGGAGGTAGGCATGGGGATACACACTTGTAATCCCAGTGCTCCAGAGGCTGAGATAGGAGGATGGCAGGTTCGAGGACAGCCTCAGCAAGTAGTGAGATTCTCATCAACCTAGTGAGACCCTGTTTCAAAATATAAATAAAGTGGGGCAGGGGGTGTAGCTTGGAGGGAGGTAGAACACTCCCGGGTTCAATCCTCAGCACCACAAAATAAACAACAAAAACAAAAAAAGAAAACCCGCAGGTCTCAAAATTGTATGTATCATTACAATGAAAGAAAAAAGTTTGTTTTTTTCCCTCCAGAACTGAAGATTAAACCTACCAGGGCCTGTACCACTAAGCCCTCTACATCCCTAGATTTTATTTTGAGATAGGGTCTCATTAAATTGCCACGGCTGACCTCAAACCTGCAATCCTCTTGTCTCAGCCTCCCAAGTCCTGGGATTCTAGGCGTGCACCACTGGGCTCGGCTGAAGATTATTCTTTTTGTCCCAGTAGGATAAAAGAGGGGTGTAAACGGGGATGGGACAGTGGGAAAGAGGGCGGCCAGGGCTGGGAATGGAGCCAGAGTACCAGAGGGTCAGCAGAGGGTGGGCGCCACTGGAGAGATTCCACTAAGTCCCGTTCAGCCCTCCTCTGGAGCACCCTTAGAGAACCATGAAAACATCCGGAAAATATTTAGCTAGTAAATCTGTTAGAAGCCCCTCCACCCTGCTTTATTTATTAACACTGGCTTTCACTCCCCGGGTCGCACACACACCCGCCCGCCCTCAGACACACTCTCAGAATCCGCAGAGCAAGCAAGAACTGGACTGGCTGACTTCCTGCGAGCTCCGGCCGGGCCCTGCCGGTGGCCTGTCCTGACGTCACCGGGCTGCTGGCACAGAGCGGAGCAGCCCTGGGACATCCAGGGGCCTTGCAGTAAGGGCTGGGGCTGGCGATGCCACCCAGGTGCCCGCAGAGAGTGACCCAGGGACTCAAGCAAAGGCAAAGGTTAAAGGCGCCTTGCTTGCAAAGTGGGAACGGATCCTTACTCAGTCGGGGAGCGGCTTCTGTTCCAACTTGGCTGCCTTCAGTGCTCCGCAGCGTTCTTAGAGAAGCAGCCCTCAGAGAGCAAATAGGCCCGAGAAGGTGTTAGAGAAAAAACTCACGTGTACCTGAGTGTGTATGCACACACGCACGCACACATGCATGCACACACTGAAAACCCTTCCCGGTTCCTGAGAAGTCCCTGGAATTTGGGGGAGCAACAGGTTTTGTTGGGGCGTTGGGAGCCAATCATGGCATGGAGTCCGGGGCTGAAAATAGGCTCCAGAATCTGATTTTAGTTCCCAAGGATAACAGAGCAGATAAGTCAGCTAAATTTGGGTTCAAATCCCAGCTCTGCCACTTGAGCTGGAAAATCTCCCTTAGCCTCTTTGGGTCTCTGTTTCCTCACCTAAAAAGTCTTCACTATGAGTACGAGTGTGTGTGTGTGTGTGTGTGTGTGTGTGTGTGTGTGTGTGTGACTAGGAGTTGAACCAGGGGCATTCTACCTCTGAGATACACACCCCAGTCCTTTTTCTTAATTATTATTTTTCTTTTGAAACAGGGTCTCCCTAAGCTGTTGAGGGCCTCACTAAATTGCTGAAGCTGGACTCAAACCTGCAACCCTCCTGTCTCAGCCTCCCAAGTACTGGGATTAATAGGTGTGCGCCACCACGCCCGGCCTGATTATGCTTAAAAGGAGGAGATGTGGGCAAGGAAGAGTCGAGAAATCAGGTGGGGAGCTGTCTGCTTTGCACACACCGTGTGCCGAGGAGGCGATTCCTACGCACTTTGAAGGTTGCTTCCCTGGGGGGGGCTGGTGGATTTGGGCCAGGAGCGGGCCGGGGTTATTTGTGATTGTTTTTTTTTTATTCAAATCAACTGGCCACATTTCCAGACTGGGGGCTCTGGGTTTCTGAGCTGGGGAGCAGTTCTAGTTATTGGTTGAGACTGCCTTTCTCTGATGGCACAGAAGTGCCAGGATGTAAGCATCCCACTGGGCCCCGTCTCTGCGGCCCTGAGCCCCAGCTCAAGATGGTACAACTTTCTATGATCACAGACACTGATTGGTTCTCAACGGTGGAGTCAGTCAAGCAGGGACTGGGAAGCCCTGCGAGGCAGTAGGGGCTCCATTAGGCCCGGCTCAGACTCCACCCTGCCTTGTCTCAGAGTGATCCTGGTTTCCAGGGACCACCATGCTGCTATCTCAATTCTACAAGCCTCCAGTGTGGACTTGGCTAAGGAGGTGAGTCTATACACTGGGGCCAGGGACCAGGGCTGGGGGCTCTTTTGGGGGGAAGGGTGGTACTAGGGATTGAGCCCAGAGGCATTCTATCTCTGAGCTATACCCCCAGCCCTTTTTATGTTTTATTTCAAAACAAGGTCTTGCTCAGTTGCTGAGGCTGGCTTTGACCCTGTGATCCTCCTGTCTCGGCCTTCCAGATACTGAGATTCCAAGCAGGCGCCATCATATCCGGTGTAGGCTGGACTTGGCCCCAGAGCCTGGGGGAGAGATGGGCTTGAGCCACCACCGCATGGGACCATGTTATTCTTTAAAAGGGTGTTTTTCTCTGTGTTATAACCTCATCATGGACAGTCCCACCCAGCAACCCTAAGAAACATTTCAGCTGCATGGTCACGGAGGGACGCACTGGGGCTAGAGGCTGGATGACTTAACTGCCCTTGACAACTTTGCCTTTAAAGACGTCAACCCAAGCCGGGGGCAGAGAAATCCCCCACACGCAGGGCTGTGATTGGAAAGCAGAGACAGCGGGTCCCCTCCAAGATGCAAACCATACCCAGTCCCATCCTTGGGTCCCCTGAAGTTCAGAGCCTGGACAAGTGCCCAGCGGGCTGTGTGGCTCAGAGGCTAGGGCTCTGCAAAAATCCCAGAACCTTAAGCCTCTCTCTGGAGAGGCTGATTAAACACCAGAGCCCGCGCGCAGAGATCTGAGCAAATTCCAGGACCACCTCTCTCGGGGCCACATAAGCTCTCGGCAGAGAACAGGCAGTGAGTCAGACGTCTAAACATCTGGGGCTTAGCTGATGCTCCGCTCTGTGCCGGTCAGTCGGGTGGACTCCGAGGAGAAGCAGAGCCGGCAGTGGGGGATATGGGTCCAGTTTCCAGTGAGCCAGGCCAGGAGTGGAAGCCAAGCCCTCAACCCGCCCTGGGCCAGAGCCTAGTCACACCGAAGGAAGGCTGTGCCTGCAGCCTCCCCAGCCCACACCAGCAGTTCCGGGGCGGCTCCAGCGCCCAACCCACACGTGGGAGGCAGGCGGAGGCCACAGCGCTCCAGGATTCCATTCTGCGGTGGAGGCTTCCAGAGGAAACAATTCCCTAATCCCCTTCCTAAATCAAGGCCAAGAAACAACTTGAAGAGTGTCCACGGGCAACAGCTCTCTCTGCCTGGCTGGCCCCATGCTGACCTTTGAGGGGCCTAGAAGCCCCATCCTCCTTGGAGGAAGGGGCCAGGGGTGGGGCTGGGAGGGGTACACACAGTTCCCTCAGGCCACAGACAACAGGGTTCCCTCCCCTGACAGTCAGCTTGGGTCTGCCATCCCCAGCTCATGGAATTCCAGAGCAAGCCCTGGCCCAGGACCTCCCCCTCTCACCCCGCACGGGCCAAAACATAAAACTCAGTGTCCCATTACTTTTATTTATTTCATGACAGTGTTCCATTGCCCATTTGCATTTTTTATTTTTTGTGGGTCTGGGGATGGAACCCAGAGGCATTTGACCTCCGAGCTACACCCCCTGCCCAATTTTTTATTCTTTATTTCGAAACAGGGTCTCACTGAGTTGCGGAGGACCTCACTAAGTAGCTGAGGCTGTCCACGAACCGCGATCCTCCAGTCTCAGCCTCCCAAATGCTGGGATTACAAGAATGCACCACCACGCCCGGCTGCCCCAATGTATTTTTTATGAAAAAAATTGGCCAGGCACAGTGTCGCAGGCCTGTAGATTGCAGAAGGAGGAGGCTGAGACAAGAGGATCACAGATTCAAGTCCAGCCTCAGCAATTTAGCAAGGCCTTGTTTCAAAATAAGAAAATGTAAAGCTAGGCGTGGTGGCGCACGCTTGTCATCCCCCGTGCTTGGGAGGCAGAGACTGGAGGATAGCACAGGTTCGAAGCCAGCCGCGCTGGCGTAAGAGACCCTGTTTCAAAAATTTTAAATAGGTCTGGGAGTGTAGCCCAGAGGTAGAAGGGCTTCCAGGAACCCTAGTACCACCAATAATAATAATAATAATAATAATAATAATAATAATAATAATAAGAAGAAGAAGAAGAAGAAGAAAAAGTAAAAAGGGCTGAGAGATGGGGATGTAGCTCAGATGTAGAATAAACCTAGGTTCAATTCCCAGCACCCTACCTCCCCCCAAAAAAACTTAAATGATTTTTAAAAAATTCCAAGCGAAATAATCTTAAAACCTAAATGGTGTTTGATTGATTTCTCCCCAGGGAGCACTAGGTTGGTATGAGACGTTTTCTTGCTGTTCAACTGGAATAAGTGACGCAAGTCAAAGGACACAGCCCAGATGACAAGGCCATTCAAAGGAAAAGGACAGTCCTCAACAAACAACGCTGGGAGGATGACAGTGTGAAAAAGGGTAGAGCTGGGCCCCTTGCTCACACCCTGCACAGCAATGAACTCAAACGGATCACCGTCCTGAACGTCAGAGTTAAAACCATAAGACTCCTAGAAGAAAACACGGGTGTTGGTCTGTGTGGCCAGGAATTAGGCAAGAGACTCTTGAACAGGACGACGAAAAGAGACAAGAGAAAAAGAAACAGATAAATTAGTTTCATCAAAATGAATAGCTTTTTGCTTCACAAGGCAGGAAAGAAAGTTTAAAAAATGCAACCCACAGAGGCGGGTCAAATGTCGGCAGACCATATATCTGATAAGGGACTTGTATCTCGAAGGCACAGAGCATACTGGCGGCTCAATAATAAAGGCTTTTGTTGCGTAACACAATTGGAAACGTGAGCACAGACTCCAAGTAGACTGTTGTTGTTGTTGTTGTTGTTGTTGTTGTTGTTGTTTTTCCCAAAGAAGATACAAGAAGGGTCGGGCAGTACATGGAAAAAAGCTCAGCATCGTTCATCGTCAAGGGAATGCACGTAAAAACCACAGTAAGACACCACTTCACACCCGCCAGGCCAGCCGTAATAAAAAACACAGATACTAACAAATGTTGGCCAGAGTAGAGAGGAGTTGGAACCCTCCATGGACTCCCGGTGTGAAGGGAAAATGAGGCGGCAGCTTCAAAAAAGAGCCTGGAAAGCCCTCACCATGTGATCCAGCGATGCCACTCCTCGGTACACATCCGAGGAAATTAAGAACGTATGTCCACACAAAAGCAAGTACACACATGTACGCACGTAGCAGTACTGTTCCTAAGAACCAGAAAAGTAGCCATTGTTAGGTTGAAAATAGAGTTAGGGGGTGTAGGAGGGAGGTAAAAACACCCACCGGGTTATCAGAGACCGCTGTTTTATTCGGACCCGGCACCCTCCGGGGAGTCAGCCGGCCGTGGGGGAAGGGACCGACGGCCACGCGTCTGGAGAGGTGCGCAGAGTCCTGATCGGCCAGCTGAGTCACGTAGCGGATCAGAGGCACCGCTGTTTTATAGGCATGCCGATTCTCTCGCGACATCCTGAGTCTCGCGATGTTTGGAGTCTCCAGGCACCTGGAGTCTCCCGATATCTCCCCTTCTGGCTTCCACCCCCTGTTCCGCTGTGAGATCACGTGGGGGAGGGACCCGACTTATCAGGCATGACCCAAATCCTCCTTACCAACCGACCAAAGGATAAATGAAAATGTGAAGTGTCTGTTGAAAATGGACCATTACCCAGAAATAATAGGAAACTAAATCCAGATACGTTCTACCACGTGGACGAACCTCGGAAGATGTTCTAAGCGAGCCAGGTGTGGTGGCGCACGCCTGTCATCCAGCACTTGGGAGGCTGAGACAGGAGGATCAGAGGTTCGCGGCCAGCCCCAGCAACTGGGTGAGGCCCTCGGCTATGGAGCAAGACCCGGTTTCCAAATACAAAATCAAAAGGGGTGTAGCTCAGAGGCAGAATGCCCCTGGGTTCAATCTGCCATGCCACAAAAGAAAAAAAAAAAAAAGGAGGAAAGTGCAAGTTAGCAGAAACCTGGAGGCTGTGGCTTTAGGGGGCGATGAGACGCCTTCCTGATTGGAACTGGGGGAGTTTAAAGAACCAGGGCGGCGGGGAGCAGCGAGCCTTGCTTGCTGGGGCTCAGGAAACCCCGCAGAGGACGGTCTGATGAGACCCAGACACCCTGAAAAACTGCAAGCACCGCCCAAATGGCGTCTCTGTCTTTTATTAATTCTTCACAGTCACCGGTGGCTAAATGTCCTGTGACTAAGCCCAACAGTAACCCTGTGGCCTGGGGCCAGCTCACTCATCTTCCTTCCTTTTTTTTTTTTTTTTTTTTTGGTACTGGGGACTGAACCCAGAGGCATTCCACCACTGAGCCGCCGCACCCCCAGCCTTTTGTATTTCTTATTTTGAAACAGGGTCTCACTAAATCGCTGAGGGTCTAAGTTGCCGAGGCTGGTCTCCAATCTGCGATCCTCCTGTCTCAGCCTCCTGTTCCTCTCTGATGGACTCTCCCAGGGCCCCAGGAGAGGCTGGGCGTGTGGGGAGCAACTTCCTCGGTGTGGGGTTCAAACCCCAGGGTGTGCTTTTGGCCTATGAGCTGAACCTCAGGGCAGAGCTTACCCAGGGACCAGCCAAACCCTTCTGTTATTTCGTCTCTCGGTTCAACCAGAGGTTTGGGGCGTCGCTGGGGGGCCTCAGGGTTTCTCCTGATTTAGGGCAATAGTACTGTGCAAAATATAAGCCAGATTTCCCCCAAACAGTAGATGAAGGGGGCACAGGGAGGGACATATTTTCTTCTTACAGGAAAAACCAAATTGCTATCTCTAAGATGAGACTTCCAATTCATCAACTGCTTATAGTCTCAGCCTAAGCCACGGCACCTCGTGTATCTGCGGGTCTCAACTCCTAACCGGGTCCAAATCCGTTATCTACACAGCCTGAGCAATCCTTTAGGACAGGACAACTGATTCCAACACACACACACACACACACACACACACACACACACACACACACACACACACCGCCAGCTCCTCCAAAGGCTTCCCTTCAAGCGCAAAGGAAAAGAAAAAAGTCAGGCCAAGTGTGGTGGCACACGCCTGCAATCCCAGTACTGGGAGGCTGAGACAGGATGATCGCAAGTTCAGGGACAGCCTCAGCAACTTATCAAGACCCTCAGCAACTCAGTGAGACTCTTTTTCAAAGAAAAAAAAAGTTAAAAAGGGGGGGAGGGTTGGGAATAGCTCAGAGATAAAATGTCCCTGAATTTAATCCCTAGTACCAAAAAAAAAAGTTCTTGGGATGGCCCAAATGGTCTTGAAATATTGGACCCTCCTGCGACTCTAACACCTTAAATCCATCCCCATCCCACCTGCTGGTGCAGCCCAAGCTAAGCAGACTTCACCGCATGAGGCCTTTGCACCTGCTCCCCCCCCCACCAGAACATCCTCCCCAGGACTTCCTTGTGGCACCATTCCCTCTCCTCATTAAATTTCTGCTCATGTCACCTCAAAGAGGCCCTCTCAGAACCCCACCACCACCACATTTAAAGTAAGCCCCTCTCGGGCCGGCATGATGGCGCATGCTTGTAATCCCCGCGCTTGGGAGGCTGAGACAGGAGGATCGCGCAGGTTCAAAGCCAGCCTCAGCTACTTAGTGAGGCTCTCAGCAACTTAGTGAGACCCTGTTTCCAAATAAAATATAAAATACGTCTGGGAGTGTAGCCCAGAGGTGGAAAAGCCCCTGGGTTCCACCCCCAGTACCACACACACACACAAATAAGCTCCTCTCATCCAACCTGTCCCAGTCTCCACCCCCGCCCCTCACTCCTTCATTGACCTTCATAGTATCCGTGACTTGGCTGGCCAACACTGGCTAAATAGCTGAGTGCCTCTCTAAGTAGCTGAGGCTGGCCGCGAACCTGCGATCCTCCTGTCCCAGCCTCCCAAGTACTGGAATTGCAGGTGTCCATGATTGGACTGTGAGCTCCCGATTGCAGGGATTTCATTACTGTTGTCTTCCAAGTGCCCACAACAGTTCCCGGGATATTACAGGTCCTCGGCGAGCTCTTCTTGGATGAATGAGCGAACAAAGGGAAAAAAATTTTTTTGTGGTACTGGGGATGGAACCCAGGGACATTTTACCTCCAAGCTACACCACCAGTCCTAGTTTTTATTCTTTATTTTGAAACCGGGTCTCACTGAGTTGCAGAGGGCCTCACTAAGTAGCTGAGGCTGTCTGCGAACCACCATCTTCCTGTCTCAGCCTCCCGAATGCTGGGATTACAAGCGTGCCCGGTTAAACAAAGGAATTTTTGGTTGACTATGGTATAGTAATTGAGATCATGATATGGTCTTCAATTTTATACGTTTTTTTCTTTGGTATGAAGGATTGAACCCAGGGGCATTCTACCCCCAAGATACACCCCTATCCCTATTCTATTTTTTTTTTATTTGGAAACAGGGTCTTGCTAAGTTGCTGAGGCTGGCCTCGACTCTGTAATCCTCCTGTCTCAACCTCCCACGTACTGGAATTACAGGTGTGCGCCATGACCACTAGCTTATTTTATGCTTTTTTTTTCATTTTACAGATGTGAAAGCATTTAAATAAATGTAAAAGAAAGAACTCTTAACTCATCTTAATCCTTCTAATTCACCCTTCAGGAAGAAAGGGTAAACAGGACCCTCCCCACTTCAGAGTTGAGGAAGCATGGATGTGGGCTGTCTGTTGAAGGGAATCGGGGCGTGTGCTGGCTTGTTCAAGGTCAAATCTGCAAATAAGAACCAAACTAGACCTAGCTCCCAGGTTCCCAGACTCTTGCTCCTGTGCTCCTTCCAGAGGCCCCTCTGATTTTAATAGCCTGCTAGAAAAATCTATTAAAATGGTTAATCATATTAACATTTAAGGGATGAAAAATATATGAGGGACAATCTCAGGCATCATCTAATAAAATCGCACATCTATTTTTGGTTTTAAGAAGACTCTTGCTTGATATGAAGACCAACCTAATCTTATACCCTCCATAAAGACACCAAAAAAATACATAAAAAGGATATTAAAATGCTAAATAGAAAATATAAATGCTAATCTAAAAACCAACAGCCAGCATCAGAGTTATGAGGAGATTCCAGAGGAATTCCCATTACAGATAGGAACATGACTAGTTATTAGCAACCTTCTGAAACCATACATCATCAATAACCAATTTTAAAACATAATTAAATTTCATTCACAATAACAAGAAGAAATATCAGGATCCTAGGAATACACAAGCCTGCTGTGAAGAAACCATTTGTCCAGAGACAAACTTAATTACATGAAAACATTGCGTTCCTGGTTAGTATCAGCAACAGGGAAAGGTCTGAGGTTTCTTATTCCAGGTTCAGGAGCAAGTAAGATGCTTGACATTCTTAATTCCATTTAATTCGCCCAATTAATATGTCTCTGTGAAAAGGGTGTTAATATTATCATTCTCTTTTTCTTTTGGGGGGAGGGGCTACGGGAGATTGAATCCAGGGGCATTCTATCTCTGACCTAAATCCCAAACCCATTTTATTTTATTTTATTTTATTTTATTTTATTTTATTTTATTTTATTTTTGCTTTGAAACAGAATCTCACTAGTTGTTGAGGGTCTTGCTAAATTGCTAAGTCTGGTCTTGAACCTGCAATCCTCCGATTGCTCCCAAGTACTGGGATTACAGCCATGTTGCACCATGCCGGGTTTATTATTCTCCTTTAGTAGAAGATGCACAGATAAGAAAACTTCCCAAAAGCCGCACAATAAGGAAGCCAGGACTGAAATTTGATGGGTCTGATTCCCAAGACTGCTGTCTTCTCACCCTCAGTTTTGGAAGCTCCTGTGGCCAGGCAGAACTTTAGTTCTCAGAATTCTTTTTCTTGTCTGTTCTGCCTAGGGTAAGCATTGGAAGATTCTTGGGAGATTTGGTGGGTGAAAGAGAAGCAGCTGTAATTTCGTATTTCCAAGGTCCAGTGACAGACACGAAGGTTACAGCCTAAAAGAAATTTCTTAGCCAGCCATGGCAGCATAAAACCAATCTCTATAAGGTCTCTGTTAAAATGCATGCATCTGGCCAGGTGTAGTGGTATAGGGATCGCAAGTTTGAGGCCAGCCTGAACAACTCAGCAAGCCTGTCTCAAAAATTTAAAAAATTAAAAGGGCTATCTGTTCATCTCTGAGATATAATATGAAGTCTCTGGGGTTCAATCCCCAGTACCCTCCCCCTTCAAAAAATTAGAAAAGATTGGGTGAGGGGTATACAGAAATTTTTTGCAATCTTTGAATAAATCTAAAATTACTCCCAAGTAAAGAGTTTATCTATAAAAAGCTTTAAAGGTCAAAATATAAGAGTAGGGCTGTGCGTTGCTCAGTGGTAGAGTACATGATTAGCATACACAAGGCTCTAGGTCCAATCCCCGGCACCAAACAAAATATAAAAGCAAATTCTACTTGTAAATATCAACATGTTTAAGGTTGAAAATGATTTTTCTGAAACCATACCATTTATAATTGAGTGAAAAAAGCAAGTTCATAGCAGTAAATAAAAGAAAATATGTATAAGATCTCTATGAGAAAATTATAGGACTATCATTAAGATATATTTAATAAAGAACCTGAAGATATACCATGTTCATTGATTAGAATGTTCAATGGCTTATACTATCAAGTCTTTCCAAATCAATTTATAGATTCAGTGCAATCTAAACTGAAATGTTAGCCAGGCGTGGTGGCGCATTCTTGAAATCCCAGCATTTGGGAGGCTCAGACAGGAGGATCTGAGTTTGCAGACAGCCCCAGCTACTTAGTGAGGCCCTCCGCAACTCAGTGAACCCCTGTTTCCAAATAAAGAATAAAAACTAGGGCTGGGGATATATCTCAGAGGTAGAATGCCCCTGGGTTCCATCCCCATACTGCAGTAAAATAAAATAAAATTAAATAAAATAAAATTAAATAAATAAAATAAAAATAAAAATAATAAACTGAAATTTTCTACAGATTTTTGTTCTTTCTACCATCTTCTCTCTATTTGTCTTGCAATCTGCCCCTGTTATCTCCCTCTTTCTCATTTGCTTTCTCAATAGAACTTAAATATATAATTCTAAGCTGGGCATGGTGGCACATGCCTGTAATTTCGGTACTTGGAAAGCTGAGACAGGAGGATCACAGGTTTAAAGGCAGCTTCAGCAGGGTAGTGAGACTGTCAGCAACCCAGTGAGCCCATGTTTCAAAAATAAACAAATTAAAAGAGGACCAGGGGTGGAGCTCAGAGGTAGAATGACTGCCAGTTCAATGCCCAGTACCACACATACACATAAAAGTGTGTTGTGTTTATGTATACATATAAACATATATAATTATATGTGTTTAAGTATATATGATTATACATTTAAGGGAATATAAAGATTAAGAATAATTCTTTCTTGAAGAAGTAAAAGATAGAGGCTAATTGCAGTGGTGCACGCCTGCAGCCCTAGCTACCTGGGAAACTGAGGAAAGATTGCTACTTCGAGGAAAGCCTGGGGAACTTAGCGAGACCCTATTTCAAAATAAAAAAAATGAAAAGGGCTGTGGCTGTCACTCCGCATTTATCTTAGAGAGGGACATATCTGCGTACGAGTAGGTACACGTGCGCTAGGTCTGATATGTCTAGTCCATGGAATCTAGGTCGGTGGGCGCGTCCGTACCTGCGTGTGCGGACTGTCTCTCTGTGTCCGTGCCTCCCATAAGAGTCCACACGCGTCTGTTTACATGTCTATGTCTACCACATACGTGCCAGATACGCTCCTCCCAGCCATTCTGCTTCTCCCGTTGACCCTGCCTGACGCCCACACTGAGGTCCTTCTTACCAGACGCCCCCAGAGGACGGGGCCCATGGAGCGGGAGTGTCACTAGACACGCCGAGGAGCAGCAGGACCTCCGGTCCACCGCTCCTCCCCGGGAGTCACCATCCCGTGGTGCCTCGAGGTCCCCCAGCGGGGTCCACCTCCTGCTGCTGGGTAGACAGAGCTGCTTAGCCAGCCCCACGGTGCCATGACACCCATTCCCCATGAAGACTCTTCTAGAAGCAGCATCTCTGTGCGCCGGCGTGTGTGTCTACACATGTCTGTGACTGGGGTGTCTCTGGGCCCGCCTCCATCTCTCTGGATGTATCTCTCTGGCAGCCATGGAGACCCGGGGAGGGGGCTCCAGGGTCTTGGCCCTCTTACTTCCTGGAATCCTCGCAGGCCACAGAAAAGGGGCATCAGAGCCCCTGTTTGAATGCGTATTCGGGTAGTCAGACCCCTGGGTTTCTAGGGCACACTCGGGCACCTCTAAGACCTGCCAGTCCAGTGGCAAAGAAATAAATAGTGGGGGGGGGGGCAATAGAGGTGATTACCTAGAACGGGCTGGCCCAAGTGGGCAGGGTTAGAAGCAGGGTTCTACAGTCACTGCCTACGGGATGGATTTCAGACCAAGGGGTCTTGGGAAAGCTCCTATCCCTCTCTGGGTCCCGAATCCTTTTAATGTGTTTATAAGTGAGCTGGAAGTGATGGCACATGATGGCACATGCCTGTAATGCCAGTACTTGGGAGGCTGAGAAAGGCGGATCACAGGTTTGAGGCCAACCTCAGCTACTTAGTGAGGCTCTCAGCAAGTCTGTGAGACCCTGTTTCCAATTAATTAATTGATTGATTGATTGATTAAATAGGGGTGGGGGTGTAGCTTGGAGGTGGAAGTCCCCTGCGCTTCCCTAGTACCACACATACACAAAAAGGTATAATATTAGTCATTTTTGCTGAGAATGACACTCTTCCAGCTGGGCATGGTAATCCTGGTATTTAGGAGGTTGAGAGAGGAGAATTGTATGTTCAAGGCCAGCCTCAGCAACCGAGCAAGTCCTTATTTCAAAATAAATATGGCTAGGGGTGTAGCTCAGTAATAAACACTCCTGGGTTCAATCACCAGTAAAACACACACACACACACACACACACACACACACACACACAAGATTAACACTCTTTTAAATAATTTTGTCACTGCTCATAATAATGAGTCAGTAGGTACTCAGAATAGAAGGTAAAGTATATTACCAAGTTGTATAGTAGTTACAAAGATAACTACAGGGACTAAAAGCAGACTGTAAACCTTTCAAATTATCTGAAGAAACACACACAACACAAAATAAAGCCCATAAAACAGCCATATAGTAAGAAACATGCTTTTAAAGCTTTTAAGAATAGAAAACATAAAATGAGAAGATGAAAACAATCATAATTCTTGGAGAAAAAGATTCTGAGATGCTGCTAATATATTTCAAGTAGACATATTATTTCGTGTCCCCTGGATCAAGCTATGTTTTGTGTCTGCTAGTTTGTTTGCTACTGGGGATTGAACCCAGGGGTGTTCTACCTCCAAGCTATATCCCCCACCCTTTTTCTTTTTCATTTAGAAACAGGCCCCGACTGATTTGCAGAGTTGCTGAGGCTGGCCTTGACTCTACAGTCCTCCTGTCTCAGCCTCCCAAGTACTAAGATTACAGGTGTGCGCCACCACACCCAGCCAAGCTGGGCCACTTTATACGGAAGAGCTCACTGAAATCAAGGGGTGCAGACACGAACAACAGGGCGTGTGTCATGAGTCAAACCGTGTCCACTTCCCCAAACACCCCCATCACTATGTTGAAGCCCTGACCCCCTTTTCTTGACTATATTTAGGGAGAAGGTCTTTGTACAGGTCAGTAAAAATGAGGTCACGCAGGTGAGCCCACACCCAATATGACCCGTGTTCTTAGAAGAACTGAAGACACAGATACACACAGGGGGAAGATCCGATGAAGCCGTAAAGAAAAATCTCCAAGGACAGAGGCCTAAGAAGAAGAATCCAGCCGGGCTGACATCTTGAAACCAGACCAGACTTCTGGAAGTGTGAGGAAAAGAAACTGCTGTCACTGAAACACACACACACACACACACACACACACACACACACACACACGCTGGCACTCTGTCCTGGAATCCCTAGCCGACTCGAGAGGCATGTTTGGCCAGTCAAGAAAGATGTCACATGTCACGAAAACAGCCCACAGCAGGGGTCCCAGGAAGGTCTGTCCCTCCCCCTGCCCCCACACGGCCCAGAGCCACGGGGCTGCTGGCAGGAAGGCCTGTGAAGGGCAAAAACTGGGTGCTCAGGGTGCTGGGTCAACAGGGCGGCTTCAGCAGAGATGTGATCACAGAAGAGTCTCACAGTTCCGAGGACCCGATTGGGGACAGGGGAGGTGGCTGCCTGGTTCGGCCTTGGGGCTCTGTGCAGAGCTGAGGTCTCTGCAGCTGGGGCTGCCTGCACCCCTCGCTCACCCTAAAACTGAGCAGGACTGTGCCTGACCCTGGGTGCCACTGTACTTGCCAAAAGGTACCCAGAAAAACAGGTGAGTTTGCCTCTTATGGGCTGTGCCGGGCCAGGGTTGCCAGCCCAAAGGGGAGAGAGAGAGAAAGAGAGAGAGGGAGAGGGAGAGGGTGTGGGAGAGGGAGAGGGGGAGAGAGAGAAAGAGAGAGGGAGAGAGAGAGGGAGAGGGAGAGGGAGAGGGAGAGGGAAGAGAGAAGAGAGAGAGAAATAGAGAGAGAGAAGAGAGGAGAGAAAGAGAGAGAGAGAAAGAAAGAGAGGGAGGGAGGGAGGGAGGAGAGAGAAAGAGAGAGAGGGAGAGAGGAGAGAGGAGAGGGAGAGGGAGAGAGAAGAGAGAAGAGAGAAGAGAGAGAGAAATAGAGAGAGAGAAGAGAGGAGAGAAAGAGAGAGAGAGAAAGAAAGAGAGGGAGGGAGGGAGGAGAGAGAGAAAGAGAGAGGAGAGAGAGAGGAGAGAGGGGGAGAGAGAGAGAGAGGGAGGGAGGGAGGAAGGGAGGCAGGCAGTTAGTTTTGGTCAGAGAACAACTCAGACCCCTCTCAGGGACCTTGGGTTCTCTGTGGAGTTGTAAGATTGGCCTCAAATGAGCAGCCAATGTCTGTAGACCCCCAGTACCCCACAAAACAAGATCTGGCAAAATGCTACAGGCTAAAACATCCCTCATCTGAAATGCTTGGGAAAAATGCTATGGGTTTTTTATTTCCCCTTCAAATTTTTTCAGATGTTGGAATATTTGTACACACATCAAGAGATAGCTTGGAGATGGGACCCAAGTCCAACCACGAAACTCATTTATTTATGTTTTATATATACCTTCCATATAGAGCCTAAAGGTTAATTTCATACGTTTTGTGTATGAAACTTGAGGATGTGGAATTTCTCACTTGTGGCCCAAAATAGCTTGGATTTTGAAGCACTTTGCATTTCAGATGTCTGGATTAGATATGCTCAATTTTGTGTGTGTGTGTGTGTGTGTGTGTGTGTGTGTGTGTGTGTGTGTGTGTTACTGAGGATTAAACCCAGGGACATTCTACCCTGAAGCGATACCTCCAGCCCTTTTTTATTTTTTATTTTGAAGCAGGATCTTGCTAAGTTGCAGAGCCTGGCCTGAACCTGAAATCCTCCTGTCTCGGCCTCTCAAGTACTGGGATTACAGCTGTATACCACTGTATCCAGTTTATCTCTCTCTTAAAGGAAAAATCTCTCTCCCTCTCTCTCTCTCTCTTTCTCTCTCTTTCTCTTTCTCTCTCTCTTCCTCTCTCCTCTCTCTCTTTCTCTCTCTCCTCTCTCTCTCTCTCCCCTCTCTCTTTCTCTCTTTCTCCCCTCTCTCTTTCTCTCTTCTCTCTCTCTTCTCTCTCTTTCTCTCTCTCTTTCTCTTTTCTCTCTTTCTCTCTCTCCTATCTCTTTCTCTCTCCTCTCTCTTTCTCTCTCTCCTCTCTATATCTCTCTCTCTCTCCTCTCTCTCTTTCTCTCTCCTCTCTATCCCTCCCCCTCTCTCTCCTCTCTCCTCTCTCTCCTATCTCTCTTTCTCTCTCCTCTCTATCTCTCTCCTCTCTCTCTATCCCTCCCTCTCTCTCTTTCTCTCTCTTTCTCTCCCCTCTCTCTATTTCTCTCTTCTCTCTCCTCTCTCTTTCTCTTCTCTCTTTCTCTCTCTCCTCTCTTTCTCTCTTCTCTCTCTCCTCTCTCCTCTCTCCTCTCTCCCTCTCCCTCTCCCTCTCCCTCTCCCTCTCTCTCCAGGGAGTGGATTCTCTTGAGCCTCGCCACTTAAGCGTGGGGCACAGATCAGCACCACCGGGGACTCTGCGGCAAAGGCAGCCCCTTGGGCTCCATTGCAGACTCTCTGAATGAGGCGCTTCTAGGGCAGGGCCCAGAGATCTGCGCCTCAGAGATCACCCCTCCAGTGTGAACACCCCTCCAGGAGACCAGTGCTCACTCGATCCCGAAAAGCCACAGCTGGAAACTGGCCACGTCAGTCTGAAACAGGCTGAGTCATCTGCAGGGGTTACAGCCTGAACGCTCCCGTCCTCCTAGGGTCAGACACATGAAACTCCTACATTTAGGACCTTCTATTTGGGGATCTGTACTCCTTTGGGCCTGCTAAACAGATACTACTTACCTATCAAGTCAAGATTATGGCAATCGAGAATAAAGCCCAAAGTCCTCTCCAAATGCTGACTCTCCTGGTTTACTTTTAAAAATCTGTTAACTGAGTGTGTTGGCACATATCTGTAATCCCAGTACTTGGGAGGCTGAGACAGGAGGATCACAGGTTCGAGGACAGCCTTAGCAAGTAGTGATTCTCATCAACCTAATGAGACCCTTGTTTCAAAATAAAAATAATTTCAGATGCTGGGCGTGGTGGTGCACGCCTGTAATCCCAGTACCTGGGAGGCTGAGATCGGAAGATGCCTCAGCTACTTAGTGAGACCCTGTTTCAAAATAAAGAATAAAAAGTAGGGCTGGGGGTGTAGCTCAGAGGTAGAATGCCCCTGGGTTCTATCCCCAGTACTGCCAAATATAAAATGAATGAATGAATGAATGAATGAATGAATGAATAAATAAATAAATCAGGCTGGGGGTATAGCTCAGAGGCAGAATGCCCCTGAATTCCATCTCCAAGACCACATACAAAAAACTGTTAACTACAAAATATTTATCCAGCCGGGCGTGGTGGCGTATGCTTATAATCCCCGCGCTTGGGAGGCGGAGACAGGAGGATCACACAGGTTCGAAGCCAGCAGCGCTGGCTTAAGAGACCCTGTTTCCAAATAAAAAAGTATACAAAATAGGTCTGGGAGTGTAGTCCAGAGAAGGGTTTCCAGGAACCTCAGTACCACCAAAAAAAAAAAAAAAAAAAATTATCTACATCTACCGAATTCATTTGGTGATATTGTTGTTGAATTTTTTGGGGGGAGGAAATTTTGTTTCTTTGTTTTGGATACTAAGGATTGAACTCAGGAGTATTCCGCCTCAGAGCTGCACCTCCAGCCCCCCCCCTTTTTTTTGCAGTACTGGGGATGGAACCCAGGGGCATTCTACTTCCGAGCAACACCCCCAGCCCTATTTTTTATTCTTTATTTTTGAAACAGAGTCTCACTGAATTGCAAAGGGCCTCGATAAGTAGCTGAGGCTGTCTGTCTGCGAACCGCGATCCTCCAGTCTCAGCCTCCCAAATGCCGGGATTACAAGCATGTGATACAACTCCCATCTACCTCCAGCCTTTTTATACGTTGTATTTTGAAACTGTGTCTTGCTAAATTGTCGAGGCTGGCCTCAAGCCTATGATCCTCCTGTCTCAGCCTTTCAAGAGATTATAGGCATGGGCCACTATACCTGGCCGTACCCAATCAGTTTTCAAACACTGCATTCTGCTCACGATATTTGCACAAGTTCAACTATGCACTTGGTTTATGCACAGACAAGACAGGTGTGGTCACACTTCCAGGCAAAGCCACGCTGGAGGCTGGCATGTATGTGTTTATTATGTGTTTAAACACGTTGCTGGAAGTATAAACACAGCCGCTGAATACAACGTGCTGATGCCCTCTGACAACCTCAATTACACTGACTTCTAAACCACGGAGAGAAAAGGAAACAAACCCCGAAGTTTCCGCAAACGGTTCTTCATCCCACGGCTGAGCCTACCTCCCAGTTAGGAATCTACTCGCTGTCTAGAGGAACAGGAACGTCCTCCAGAGAAAGACTGCTTAGACCAGACAAGAGGACTAAGAAACCTCGCGTGCATAAACATAGGAAGCACACTTGTAAAAATACACTGGGGCGCTAGGTTTGCACGCTGCACACCCGTGCTGGTTACATGCGTGTTTTGGGTGCTGAGATGCACACGCCACTCCTCAGCTGTTGTCCAAGATTCAAGCATGACATCTAAGCCAAACTCATCTCTCTCTAATGCAATCCTTACCCGGGGCATTCTAACTCTAAGCTACTCCCGCAGCCCCCTTTATTTATTATTATTATTATTATTTATTATTATTACTATTATTAAAGTACTAGTGATGGAACCCAGGGGCATTCTACCTCGGAGCTACATCCTCAGCTCAATTTTTTATTCTTTCTTTCTTTCTTTATTTTTTTGGTGGTACTGGAGATGGAACCAGACCTATTTTATATTTTTATTTGGAAACAGGGTCTCTTAAGCCAGCTGAGTCTGGCTTCGAACCTGCGCGATCCTCCTGTCTCAGCCTCCTGAGCACAGGGATTACAAGCGTGCGCCACCGTGCCCGGCTATTCTTTATTTTTGAAACAGGGTCTCACGAAGTTGCAGAAGCTGTCGGCAAACCGTGATCCTCCTGTCTCAGCCTCTCAAATGCTGGGATTACAAGCGTGAGCCACCACATCTGGCTTAGCCTCCTTTTAATTAGTTAATTAATTTGTTTGTTTGTTTATTTATTTATTTTCGCAGGTCTGGGGATGGGACCCAGGGGCATTCGACCTCGGAGCTACGTCCCCTGCCCTATTTTTTATTCTTTATTTTTCAACAGGGTCTCACGAAGTTGCAGAGGGCCTCACTAAGTAGCCGAGGTTTGTCTGCAAACCACGATCCACCTGTCTCAGCCTCCCAAATGCTGGGATTACCGGCGCGTACCACCACAGCCGGCTTAGCCTCCATTATTTTTGAAACAGGCTCTCACAAAGTTGCAGAGGACCTTGCTAAGTTGCCAAGGCTGGTCTCAAACCTGCAGTCCTTCTGTCTCGGCCTCCCAAGTAGTGGGATTACAGGCAAACACCACTGTCTCGGCTGGGCGTGATGGCGCACGCTTGTAATCCCGGCACTTGGGAGGCTGAGACGGGAGAATCGCAGTTCATGGACATCCTCAGCTAATCAGTGAGGCCCTTTGCAACTCAGTGAGACCCTGTTTCAAAATAAAGAATAAAAAGTAGGGCTGGAGGTGTAGCTTGGAGGTACAATGCCCCTGGGTTCCATTCCCAGTATCACAAAAAAAGAAAAAGGAGAAGGAGGAGAAAGAGAACCCAGCCTCTAGGCTTAAGACTCAGAGCAGAAGGCTGTCCATGGGTCAAGCTGCAGCCCCTGGCAGCAAGGTCACTGGTGCCCTGGGACACTTGTCCCTGCCAGTTCAGGACAGTCATGCAGAGAGTGCTGGGTCTGATTTCTGGCTGTGCCTCTTTTAGCTGTGACGCCACCTCTCTGTGCCTCGGAGTTCTCATCGGGGAAAAGGTCCGCTATGACACCTCTCTCTCACGGGTCTTTGCATGAGCAAGCACACAGAGAGCTGGACCCCAACACTTCGTGGTTCCACCACCAGATCCCCAGACAGCACCGCAAGCTGCAGCTGAGCTGGGAAGGACTTGGGGGACCGGTTTTTGGGGGGAGGAGATGGGAGGAAGAGATGAGTGACCACTACCAGGAAGGGAAGCCAGGATCCACCGGGAGGGTGAGCGGCAGCCGGGGGTTGGGTGAGCACCCGCCGTTCGTCACAGCGCCAGTTGTATGGATCTCTCCTGTCCTTTACACATTAGTATGAATAAGTCTGGTGAGACCTTTGGGTTGTTTTTTTCTTTTTCTTTTTCTTTTCTTTTTCAGTACTGGGGATAGAGCCCAGGGGCATCCTACCTCCGAGCTGCACCCTCAGCCCTATTTTTTAATTCTTTCTTTATTTTTTGTTTTTTGCGGGTCTGGGGATGGAACTCAGGGACATTCTACCTCCTAGCTACAGCCCCAGCACTATTTTTTATTCTTTATTTTGAAACAGGGTCTCACTGAGTTGCGAAGGGCCTCACTAAGTAGCTGAGGCTGGCCGCGAACCGTGATCCTCCTGTCTCAGCCTCTCAAATGCTCGGATTACAGGTGTGCGCCACCATACCTGGCATTGTGGCTTTTGGGGTTTGAATGGGGCAAAGTTAGGGGAGAGTAGAAAGATACAGGAAAGGAAAGTCAGAGGGTGGGGGACAGGAACAGCTATGGCTGGCGGTGGCTGTGACTTCTTTTAAGCAGCTTGCTTCTCTCGGTATAGACCTCCCTGGGGCGCTGTACCACCTCTCCCTGACCCCCCACATCCTCCACGATGGTGTTTCCCATCCAGACCCTCACTGACCCAGCCTCGGGTGGTGGAAGTCAGACACGACAGCCACGGTGGACGGCCCTGCATGCACCGTGACACACAGGTGACCACGTCCTCTAACCAGGCAGGTCTTGGTCGGGAGCCCCTTCCTTCCAAAATAAGAAAGTTAGCCAGGTGCGGTGGTGCACACCTGTGATCCCAGTACCTGGGAGGCTGTGATAGCAGGATCGCGCAACCTAGCAAGGCCCTGTTTCAAAACAAAATTAAAAAGAACTAGGCTGCCGGGCGTGGCGGCACACGCTTGTAATCCCCACACTTGGGAGGCGGAGACAGGAGGATCGCACGAGTTCGAAGCCAGCTGTGCTGGCTTTAAGAGACCCTGTTTCCAAATAAAAAGTATAAAATAGGTCTGGGAGTGTAGCCCGGCGGTAGAAGGGCTTCCAGGAACCCCAGTACCACCAAAAAAAAAAAAAAAAAAAAAAAAAAAAAAAAAGCTAGGCGTGGTGGCGCAGGCTTGTAATCCCAGCATTCGGGAGGCTGAGACAGGAGGATCAAGGTCCATAGCCAGCCTCAGCTACTTAGCAAGGCCCTCTGCAACTTAGTGAGACCCTGTTTCAAAATAAAGAATAAAAAAATAGGGGCAGGGGTTGTAGCTCGGAGGTATAATGCCCCTAGGTTCCATCCCTAGACTTGCAAAAAAAAAAAAAAAAGCCACTGAGGGTATAACCCAGAGGTATCTCCATCCACAGTACCAAAAATAAAGAAAACTAAATTAGGATGTGGGTATCTCTGCTTCTCTACCAGGAACCAGCCCATTCTTGGTGACAGCCACCTTTGCACAGTCACAGGGCTAGATAGATAGGGCCCCTAGGAAGAGGAGAAAAGGCCCGCTGCTGCTAAACCCACAGCAAACCCCAAGTTCCCGGCCTTGAGACCCTGAAACGCTTAGCCTGCCGAGCCTGGAGCTGCCAAGGGAAATCATTCTTTAAAAGACCCACTCATGTCAGATGTTCTCAAACCTTCTCTGTACCTTCAGAGCTGAAGGCCGATCCGATGGCGACCTGGGGGCCTCGGAGTCAGAATCCCTCTGGCAGCAGCTATTCTCACATCCCATTAAAAAAAATCTGCTAATGATTTCCGGTCTTCCTGCAGGCTGACACTCATCAGACCCAAAAAGCGATCTCACTGGAGATGATTTGAAGATAAGGCTTCAAGCAGCCGCTTAGAGGGTTCCCTGCTCCATCCAATTTGAGGGTGAATTTCAACAGATCAGCATTTTCTTGTTGAAATTCCTTGTTCCCGGTACTAAGAAACTTTGCAAGTGTGAAAATTCTCCTTCTGGAAATGGCAGACACCTGGGAACAAGGCTGCTCCCGGGTACAGATCCTTGGACCTCCAGCCTGCGGCCTGGGTTCATCGCCTCCTGTCCTCCTCCCTCAGAAAATGTAAACAGCGAGCTGGGCGTGGTGAGGCACACCTGTCATAACAGTGCTTGGGAGGTTGAGACAGGAGGATTGCAGATTCGAGGCCAGCCTCAGGAACTTAGTGAGGCCCTGTGCAACTTAGCGAGACCCTGTTTCAAAACAAAAAAATAAAAAGGTCCGGGGTGTGGCTCGGAGGAAAAACGCTGGTGGGTTCAATCGACAGTACCGCAAAATATAAAAATAAATAATAAAATGTTAATGGCAGCGTCTAGGTGGCAAGTATATTAATGAGCTAGAAAACTCTTGTAATTTTCTATAGCTTTCAATTCTTTCTTGATAAAATATTCAAATTAATTCAAAAGGTAAATATCCAGGCATGATGGTGCACACCTGTAATCCTGGTACCTGGCAGGCTGAGACAGGAAGACTATAGGTTTGAGGACAATCTCGACAGCTTAAAGGTTAGAACCTGTTTCAAGATAAAAATAAAATAAGCCTACCCCTCCCAAAGTGGGAGACTGAGGGTATAAGAATGATATGAACCATTTGTTTGAGGCTCAATTCTGTACCAATTTTCAACTGAGTCTCTATTGGTAAATGAACAAACCTGAACAATAAATAAATAAATAAATAAATAAATAAATAGAGCAGAAAGTGTAGCTCAGAGGTACAATGTCCCTGGGTTCCATCCCCATTACCACAAAAATAAAACAAAATAAATAGAATAAAACACAGACAGGAAGTCAAACCATGAAAGGGTCCTACTCAGAGAACACCCCGTTTAATTCCCTCACGTAACAGATGTTGGGAGCTGGGCCTTAGAAGGGTTAAGAGATTTGCCCAAGTTACCCAGCCAGCCAGAGAAAAGACACCCCGAGTCCCATGTACCCCCAACTCCTTGCTGAGCGGCCTCTCCACTGCAAACCACATCTCTGCGGGGTTGCCATGACAACCAAGGGGCATCTTTGCTACCTGTCAAATGACATCACAGGTTCACAGTATGGGACTTTCCTCTATCATGTGAGAAGTTCCTGATATAGCTGCTTAGAAAGAGACACTGTGGGTTGCAAGCATGTAAATCTAAATCAAATGATTTCAGACGCACCTAACGCTATATATACACATAAAAAAATAAAGGGTTGGCAGTGTTTATTGGTTCATACGTCTTGAATAAGCTCAAGAGTGCATGGTCTTCAAGTACTGATGGATTCAGGTGCTCAAATAATATCATCTTCACTGTTTCTCTTCCTTCTTTCCTTCCTTCCTTCTTTCCTCTTTTTTTCTTTTTTCCTTTTTTGCTAGTTTTATTCCCCAAGTATCAGCACGGATAGTGGTGGCAGCTCCAAGTTTATCATCTTCCCAGCTTAAACATCTCAGGGGAGAAAAAGACACCTCTTTCTCAAATGGCACAGCAAAAGGTCTTAGGGGGAGAGCAAGCTCCCTGAAAAAGGCTGGGTCATATGTCCATTCCTGGTACATTCTGGCCAGAGGATTCAGGTCAACCATAGGTCCAACCAAAGACAAACCACTGATTTCAACCAAAACATTAATTTCCTCTTCCTCTTCCTCATCCCCATCGTGTGTGTGTGTGTGTGTGTGTGTGTGTGTGTGTGTGCGCGCGCGTGTGTTGGAGAGGTGTCCTGGGGATTGAAGCCAAAGGCATTCTACCACTGACCTACTCCATCACCTCTATTTTTTTCTTATGATCATAATTTTATTTTATTTTTATTTATATTTTTCTTTGTGAAACAAAATAGTGTTTATTTGTGGTATAGGGGATTGATACCAGAAGAATTTTACCTCCAAGCTTCTACACACCTCTAGTCTACCTTTAGTTATATATAATTTATTATTGGTGCATTGTAGTCAAACATCACAACAGAATACAAGATTTGTGAGGATATACAAGCACACATCATCCAATTAGCCTTTATCTAATCCCCATCCCATTTCCTCCCCCTCCCTCGATCCCATGCTTGATTTGGTGATTAACTTTGATACATTTGTTACCTACATCATGAGTTTTAAAGAGATTCCATCCTCTCCCATCCCATCCCCTCTGATTGGTCACCTTAATTGCTCCTCTATAGGGCCCTTTCTCCAACTAGATCTCCTCCTATTACCTATTTCTTCCTAGTTTTTGCATATTAGGGAAAGCATCTGGTTTTTTATTTTCTGTGATATTTCTCTGTGTATGCCACATTGCAAGTTCCGATCCCACTCTTGAAGACCGTGGCACTGGCCTGGCCACCCGACAGACTCTGATCCCGGCCTCGCTGGCTCCAGCACCGGCCTTGTCTCATGGCAGGCCCTGATTCCGGCCTTGCTGGCCCCAGCACTGGCTTCACTCCTTGGCAGGCTCCAATCCTGGCCTCAGAGGCCCCAGCACCAGCCTTGTCTCACGGCAGGCTCTGATCTGAGCCTCGCTGGCCCCGGCACCGGTCTAACCCCTCAGCAGGCTCCAATCCCAGCCTCGGAGGCCCCAGCACCAGCCTTGCCTCACAGCAGGCTCCGATCCCAGCTTTGGAGGCCCCAGCACCGGCTTTGCCTCACGGCAGGCTCCGATCCTGGCCTCGCTAGCCCCGGCACCAGCCTCACCCCTCGGCAGCCTCCAATCCCAGCCACGGAGGCCCCTGAACCGGCCTAACCCCTCGTCAGGCTCGTATCCTGGCCTCGGAGGCCCCAGCACCAGCCTTGCCTCCCGGCAGGCTCCAATCCCAGCCTCAATGGTCCCGGCACAGGCCTAACCACTCGGCAGGCTCCAATCCCGGCCTGAGAGGCCCCAGCACCAGCCTTGCCTCATGGCAGGCTCTGATCCCGGCCTTGCTGGCCCTGGCACTGGGCTAACCCCTCAGCAGGCTCCAAGCCCGGCCTCGGAGGCCCCAGCACTGGCCTTGCCTCACGGTAGACCCCAATCCCAGCCACCTCTATTTTTTAAATTTTTATTTTGAAACAGGGTCTCACTAGGGAGCTGAGAGTCTATTTGCCAAGCTGGTCTCGAACCTGCGATCCTTCTGTCTCAGCCTCGCAGGTACTGAGATTCGAAACATGTGAGAGTTCCCAGCCCTTGAACATGGAAGCTTTCTGCAGGCTCCAGTTCCCATATATTTCACCAATAGCTCTATATTCCTCTCTCAGATCTGAGTTGGTCCACTTGGTAATTAAGTATTATGTTGACATTGAACAGGCCCACTGGTCCCAGCCAGAAACTCCCCATGCTAGAGGGTGAAGCCAAATATCAATATCACTTGCTGACCAGCCTCACCCAATCACCCTCCCAGCATCCCCGCAGGACCCTCATCACTGGGCTGGGCCGGCTGAGGGTACCAGTTTCTCCCAGGCTCATGCTGGTTCTTCCAGAGACGCAGCCAGACCAGAACCTTGGCTTGGGACCATCCTGGCTTTGGCAGCTGTGCCTGAGGAAGAAGGAGCTGCCCAGCAGTAGAAACAGAGAACGGGAATCCCTGCTCTCCCAGGGAGGGGCGGCGCCCTGTATGAATGGTGCAAACCACTCCTGGCTATTGCTGCCCAGATTTATTTAAAAAACTTAACTTATCCTTCCTGCTTCCTGGGGTCCTGGAGTCTCCTCCTACTCATTCTGGATAATCTTTCTTCTGATTTTCACCCCCTCCCCCATACACACACACTCCCATAATAAGGATTCAATGCAGGAGCTCACAAGCAAACACTCTATCACTGAGCCCCCTGCCAACCACCCCACATTGATATTTAAATTTTAAAAAAGAGGGGAAAAATTAGGGACATTCAGACTTCTCAGTTTATCCTGAGTCATTTTTTTTTCTTTTTCTTTTTCTTTTTTTATTTTTTTTGCCTTACTGGGGATAGAACCCAGGGGCATTCACCTTCAAGCTACACCCCCGCCCTATTTTTAATTCTTTGTTTTGAAACAGGGTCTCACTGAGTTGCAAAGGGCCTCACTAAGTAACCGAGGCTGGCCGCGAATCTGAGATCCTCCTGTCTCAGATTCCCAAATGCTGGGATTACAAGTGTGCACCACCGGCTTTCTGAGTCATTTTTTAAAAGCTCGTTTCGTTGTTTGGTTTTTTGTTTGTTTGCTATTTTTATTTATGTATTTGTTTATTTCTGCAATACTGGGAATGGAACCCAGGGGCATTCTACCTCCAAGCAACACCCCCAGCCCTATCTTTATATTCTTTATTTTGAAACAGGGTCTCACTAAGTTGCCAAGGGTCTCACTAAGGAGCTGAGGCTGGCCGAGAACAGCAATCCTCCTGTTTCAGCCTCCTAAATGCTGAGATTACAAGTGTGTGCCACCACACCTGGCTTGTTTGTTTGTTTAGTATTGGGGATTGAGCCCAGGAGTGTTCTACCTCCGAGCTACACCCCCAGCCCTATTTTATTTTATTTTATTTTGTACTGGAGTCTGAACTGAGGGGCACTCTATTTCTGAGCTACAACCTCAGCCCTTTTTATTTTTAATTTTTTTAAAATTTTGAATCAGAGTCTAAGTTTCCCAGGGCCTTGCTAAATTGTTGAGTCTCTCCTTCAGCCTGCAATCCTCCTGTCTCAGCCTCCGAAGTCCTGGGTTTACAATCTAAGGAGTCTGCACCTTACCTGGGCCCTTCTGCCTCAACTTAAGGACAGGGCTACACTGTCTCCCTAAAAGCCTGCAAACCTTTGGTTCCAACCCATCCTTGGAGTTCCCACCTGCCCATCCAGCCCCTTGCATTCCCCACGTGTCCGAGTCACACTAAGGGTTGGATCTCTTGTTGACTCACAGACCGGGACACTGCTTTCCGATTGTGTGATCTTAGATCGTGTTTACCCTGCCCCTACCTGTCAGATGAACAAACTCAAGTCCTCCCTGGTAGGGCTCAGGTTCAAGTAGAGAAGGCAGGTAAAGTACTCACATGGCCAGCTGTCTGCTGCCAAGTCCTTGCTTAAGGCGTGACAGGTGTTACCAACAGCGCCTCAGCCTGCTGAGACCCCACAATGTGGATGCTCGGGATTTCTCTGTAGCTCACAGCAGAGGCCAAGGGCTGCGCCTCCCCTACCTCCTAGGCCCCTGGGTGTCCCTGCCCAGCTACACTTCCCAAGCTGGGAAACATGACTCCTGTCAGAGATGGTGACAACACCTGTAATCCCAGTACTTGGGAGGCTGAGACAGGGGGATCACAGGTTCAAGGCAGCTTCAGTGACATACCAAGACTGTTTAAAAAGAAAAAAAGGACTGATGTTGTAGCTTAAAAGTAGTTTGCCCCAGGTTCAATACCCAGTACCAAAGGGGTACAGTGGGACACGCTTGTAATCCCAGCATTCGGGAGGTTGAGATAGGAGGACTGCGGTTCGCGGACAACCTCAACTACTACTTAGTGAGGCCCTTTGCAACTCAGTGAGACCCTGTTTCAAAAATAAAGAATAAAAAATAGGGCTGGGGGTGTGGCTCAGAGGTAGAATGTCCCTGGGTTCCATCCCTAGTATAATAATAATAATAATAATAATAATAATAATAATAATAAATAATGTAATTATTATTATAAAAAGGGCTGGTCATGGAGCTCAGAGTTAGAACACTCTGGGTTCAATTGCTAAAGGGAGGGAGGGAGGGAGAGAAAGAAGGAGAAATATGGCCCTGGCTGGTCTTCCTCTTGGAGAAAACACCCCAGCAAAGACTTAACTCATCTTTCCTAGAGATGCACCAGGATTGCATCTTGCTCCTGCTAAGACAGAAGCAGAGACAAGTGGACACGCTACCAGAGGTCCCCAGCCCCCCGGGGCTCAGGGCAGCCTCTGGCACCCACTTGGTCCCCGGGTATCTCCACCTCCTCTGCACTTCCCAATGCCCCTTGCGCCTCAGGCTCTACAGACAGCTCAGTAGACACGCCAGCCTCATGCAATGGCAGCCAGGTCTTCCTTCTCCCTCTGGACGTCTTGAAATAGAACTATGTCCCCAAAGTTGTAGGACCGAAGCGGGGCCATGACAGGCTTCATCCATACAGCAAACCATACAGCAAACACGCTAGGCCTAAGTTTCAGTTTCCCAGGAATACAACTAACAGTTAAGTGCCAGTTTTGGCACCTGGGTCAGGATGAAAAACTCCCAACCAACCTCAGGAGGCACGAACCAAATGGGAGGCACCAAGTATCCTGTCCAGATGCTTGTGATAACAGCAGCAAAGATTCCTTTTGGTTTAATTATAACTCCTTTGTAAACCACAGCCCGACTGACTGAAATGTAAATCACAGCCCACCCGAATGACTGAAATGTATAAAACTGCCTTGCAACAAAGACTTGGGGTCCTTGTCAAGACTCCTTTACATTGGAGGGACTTGGACCCTAGCTCGAGCTAGTTCCCCAATAAACCCCTTTCTGTTTTTTTTGTTTTTTTTTTTTTTGCATTATTGTCTGTGGTGGTGGTCTCTCTCCCCCTGAGATCCCGGACTTTGGGTATAACAAAAGTAACCAGATGCACTGCTAGCATCTGGCGGGGGGAAAGGTAGGTACAGCCTCAGAGTACTCAGAGCCAAAGGCCCTGGGGCCACCAGGCGCTTCACACGAGCAGGGTCCCAAGAAAGCTCGTCACCTCATTTGAAGCAAGAACTCAAATCTTACCACAGAAGCCAGGTGCAGTGGTGCATGCCTGTAATTCCAGCTATGTGGAGACTGAGGCAGGAGGATTGCAAGTTCAAGGTTTGCCTGGGAAACTTAGCGAGTCCCTGTCCCAAGATGAAATAAACAGGGACAGGAGTGTAGCTCAGTGGTAGAGGCACCTGGCTTCCATTCCCAGTAAGGGGGCAGGGGAGAGGGTTTAAAAATGGGTATCAGGAGTCAGGCGTGGTGGCACATGTTTGTAATGCTTGGGAGGCTGAGACAGGAGAATCGCAGAGATTCGAAGCCAGCCTCAGCTACTAAGTGAGGCTCTCAGCAAATTAGTAAGACCCTGTTTCCAAATAAAGTATAAAAAAATTGGGGAGTGTAGCCCAGAGGTAGAAAGCCCCTGGGTTCCACCCCCAGGACCACCGGAAAAAAAAAAAAAAAGAAGAGTATCAGAGTTTGCAAGAATTGAGTTAAGAGAAATAATCTCTTTTCTGTCCCCAATTTCCTTCCTTTTACATTTTAATGAAAATTATATTGATGCTTTTCTTTTGCAATGCATTATGTTTTTCTGATTACAACGTTCACACATGTTATTTGGAAAACATTAGAAAGGAGAGCTATACAGAGAAATTTCCCTCCTCTCCTCCCTCCTTTTCTTTCTTCATTCCTTCCTTGTTTGATACTAGGGATTGAACCCAGGGCATTCTGCCTCCCAGCTACATCCCTGTTTTATTTTTTATTTTGAAACGGGATCTCACAAAGTTGCTGAGGGCCTAAGTTGCTGAGGCTGGTCTCGAACCTGTGACCCTCCTGTCTCAGCCTCCCAAGTACTGGCACTACAGGCCTGTGCTACCTCGCCCAGCTAACTAGAGAAATTTCTAGAAAGGAACTATAGGGCTCCATAATCCCTAGGCCAGCGATAGCTACCACTCACATATGGCTGAATCTTCTTCTAGAGTCTCTTGTATATACACGTGTGTGCACACACACAGATTTGGAATCTTATTGTTCATGGTATTTTGTTCTCTTTATTTAACACATCCAAAGTTTTGTTTGTTTTCAGGGACTGGGGATTGAACCCAGGGGTGAGCGACATTCTATTTCTTTTCACATTATTATTTTGAGACAGGCTCTAAAGCTAAGTGGCCTTAGCTGGCACTGAACTTGGAATTCTCCTGCCTCAGCCTCCTGAGTTGCTGGATTTACAGGCATGCACTTCAGCGCCCTGCATGAGCTTTTTTTTGTGTGTGTGTGTGGGGGGGTCTGTGGATGGAACCCAGAGGCATTTGTCCTCCAAGCTACATCCCCTGCCCTATTTTTTATTCTTTATTTTTGTTTATTTATTTATTTTTTGTAATCATGCATCACTTTGGAATAATACAAGACTTGAGAACATATACAAGCACATACCATCCAATAAGCCCTCATCCAATCCCCATCCCATTCCCTCCCGCTCCCTCGATCCCATGCTTAATTGGTGATTATTTTTGATACATTTGTTTATGCACCTCATGAGTTTTAAAGAGAGTCCATCTACCCCCATCCCCTTCCCTCTAATTGGTCACCTTAATTGCTTTTCAATAGGGCCCTTTCTACTACTCGACCTCCTCCTGTTACCCCTTTCCTCCTAGTTCTTGCTAATTAGGGGAAGCATCTGGATTTTATTTTCTGTGCTATTTCTCTGTGCATGACACATTGCAAGTTCCAATCCCACTCTTGACAGCACCAGTACTGGCCTGGCTACCCGGAGGACTCTGATTCCGACCTCGCTGGCTCCAACACCGGCCTTGCCTCATGGGAGGCCCCGATCCTGGCCTAGCTGGCCCCCGCACCGATCTAACCCCTCGGCTGGCTCCGCTCTGGCTTCGGAGGCCCCAGAACCAGCCTTGCCTCATGGCAGGCTCCGATCCCTGCCTCGCTGGCTCCGGCACTGGCCTAATGCATCATCTGGCTCCGATCCCAACCTCGGAGGCCCCAGCACCGGCCTTGCTTCATGGCTGGCTCCGATCCCGGTCTCGCTGACCCCAGCACCGGCCTAACCCCTCAGCAGGTTCCAATCCTGGCCTCACTGGCCCCAGCACCAGCCTTGCCTCACGGAAGGCCCCAATCCTGGCCTCACTGGCCCCAGCACTGGCCTAAACCCTCGGCAGGCTCCGATCCCGGCCTTGGAGGCCCCAGCACCAGCCTTGCCTCACAGCAGGCTCCGATCCCAGCCTTGCTGACCCTGCAACCAGCCTAAACCCTTGGCAGGCTCCGATCCCGGCCTTGGAGGCCTCAGTAGTGACCTTGCCTCATGGCAGGCTCTGATCCCGGCCTCGCTGGCCTCAGCACTGACCTAACCCCTCCGCAGCCTCCGATCCCGGCCTAGGAGACCCCATCACCAGCCATGCCTCATAGCAGGCTCCGATCCTGGCCTCGGAGGCCCCATTACCAGCCTTGCCTCACAGCAGGTTCCGATCCCGGCCTTGCTGGCTCCGGCACCGGCCTCACCCCTCGGCAGGCTCCAATCCAAGCACCCTCTTCACCCAGCAGGTTGTCCCACGTTCCCAAGGGTGCATGGTGGTAGTATTCTGCCTCTGAGTTAATTTCTTCAAAAGTTCCAGGTGTATTACATCAGATCTCTGCCTCCCCTGGGTACGTGCCACTGCCAATGCGACTGCCTCCACCATTTCAAATCTTTCCCAAGCTGTTTTCCCATACCGCATAATGTCCAGTGTTCCTAGGCATGTACAACAGTAGCTTTCAACCTTTGGAGTAATTTCTTCAGAGGATCAGGGTGGATTGGATCAGATGTCTGCCTCTCCCAAAGACAAGTCTCCACCGCCATCCCGGCCACTGCTGTCGCCACCGCCTTCCTTCTAGGTCTGTGCTAGACCCTCTCCTTACAGGTGATGACCCAATTCTTAACAATGTAGAGAAGCAGCAGTCTTCCTTCGCGGGGAATTTTTCCAAAAGTTCCAGTTCAGATGGATATGTTTTGTCTGCATCTCCAATATTCTAGCTGCTGCCGCAGCCATCTTAACCCCTCTCGAATATTTTTCTTCCCCCCCCCCCCTTTTTTTTCAATAAGAGAAGAGAGTATGTGTGGTTTGGGGAGGATGTAGGATCAGGCACTCGGTAGCAATGAATTTTTTTTTCTTTCCTCCCTTCCAAGAGCGGAGTCCAACAGCCTCACCATGCAGAGCAGATTCTGCTGTTCTAAGCACACCACGGCCTGCTCCAGCATTGCAGTGCTGGGTTCCTCTACACCTTGCGGCTGGGCCTTCTGTTTGGCATTGGGCCTCCCGGGACTCAGACTCGGCCTCCTGCCTGGTACCATGCCTTCCCATGGGTAGGTTGTGTCACCCTGTCTCCGCCCAGGGCCCTTCCAGGGGGGGAGGCGCGCCAGCAGGTGCCCCACACGCACTTGCCACCCCGCCCAGGGCCGGGGCCTTGCGGCCCAGGCCTTTGGGCCCTTCCAGGGGGGGGGTCACCTAAGGGTGCCCCGTGTGCACCCGCCCACCCGCCCGGGGTTGGGGCCATGCAGCCCAGACCTCCGGGCCCTTCCGGGTTGGGGGAGGGTCACCTAAGGGTGCCCTACGCACACCTGCCCCTTATTCTTTATTTTGAAACGGGGTCCCACCAAGTTACAGAGGGCCTCACTACGTAGCCGAGGCTGTCCACCAGCCGTAATCCTCCTGTCTCAGTCTCCAGAATGCTGGGATTACAAGCGTGTGCCACCACGCCCAGCTTTGCATGAGTTACTTTTTGAGGCACTGGGATCAAATCAATGGCCTCGCCGGTGCTGGGCGTGCACTCTACCACAAAGCTACTTTCCCAGGCCTAAGTTTCTGGGATTTTTTTTTTTCCTTCAAGAAAAATGCTACCTATTTTGCTTAGTCAATGCAAACACAAGACAATTAAAAAAAAAAAAAAAACAGCATCAAGAACCGTAACATTTGAGAAATGAGGAGCTCTTAACTGCAAGAAAGTGATCAATCGGCATCTTGAGGAAGCCAGGACCCAACCTATGAACTAGGCGCTGGGACGACCCCCAAGCACATTGGAGGGCAGAGCTGAGGGGAGCCCCAAAGTCCTATGTCGCTTGGCACCTCAGGGCCTGTGGAACCGAGACCCTGGCCCAGGCCTTCTTCACTCTGCCGCAGCCAGCACTGAATGACCTGACAAGTGACTCGGCCTTATTAAACTCCAGTGGCTCAAAGCTAGACAAGGGGGCAAGGAAAAATATTCATCGCCTGTGGGTGTCAGAAGGATTAAGAGACGATGCGCTCCAAGGGAGGGGGGCCACGGGGCGTGAAGCAAGGTGGCTGAGCCCATCTCCCCATTACAAGGTTCTAGAGGACTCAGGCATATCCTCTGTGCCCCTTGAGAATCATCAGGCATAGACACCCGGCAAAATGGGCACCAAAATTAGTGTGTGTGTGTGTGTGTGTGTGTGTGTGTGTGTGTGTGTTACTGGAGATTGAACCAAGGGGCATTCTATCTTTCATCTATACCCCCAGTATCCCCCCCTTTCTTGGGGGCTGTACTGGGGATGGAACCCAGGGTCATTCTACCTCTGAGCTATACCCCCAGCCCTAATTTTTATTCTTTATTTTGAAACAGGGTCTCACTGAGTTTCAAAGGGCCTCACTAAGTAGCTGAGGCTGTCTGCGAACCATGATCCTCCAGTCTCAGCCTCCCGAATGAAGGGTATTTTTAATAGCAAAAGGAAGAAAGGAAAAATTTAAAGTGCTCTAAATACCCATCAATTATGCCAAATAAAATAAATTAAGGGGCCGGGGGTGGTTACGCACAGTGGTCAGGTGTGCTTATTAGCACATGCGAGGTCCTGGGTTCCATCTCTCGGACCAAAAACAATAAACTATGATGCTACATCTACGTTTTAGCATACGGTGTAGCTTTTTATAAATAATCACTAGCATGCATGCGCTAACAAGAACATATCTTCAAGATATATTATCGAGTGGGGAAACAAAGGAGTTAAGAAATAATTCTTTTATTTATTTACTAGGAGACTTAAAGCTACAGAGCATCAGGGCATATTTTTCACAGGCAACATGGGGAGGTAGTTAAAGGGGCTTTAGAATAATTCTGGATTTCTCACCTTTTTTTTTCTCACCACCATCTCTAAGGAGACTTTTGAGATATTTCTTTCCTAATCGCTCCCTCACTCCCATGAAATTTTAATACCGCTGACACGCTATATATCTGTTTATACACTGTGGCCCATTGGAGGGTTATAAACCACCCTGAGATCGAAGATGTTTTGCAAACCAAGAGCCAATTTCTTCCCTCTTTAGGGTGACGCCGCCACTACTGAGGATACATGATCTACTTCATATATTGCTTATGTGATTAAAAAATAATGAGCAGGACAAGCCGGGCGTGGTGGCGCACGCTTGTAACCCCAGCATTTGGGAGGCTGAGACCGGAGGATCGCAGTTCGCAGACAGCCTCAGCTACTTAGTGAGGCCCTCTGCAGCTCAGTGAGACCCGGTTTCAAAAATTAAAAAAAAAAAACTAAAAATATATAGGGGTGGGGTGTCGCTCAGAGGTAGAATACCCCCGAGTTCCATCCCCAGTACCGCAAAAATAAATAAATAAATTAATTAATTAAAATTAAGATAAAAAATAAAAACTAGCTTGAAGTAGAATGCCCCTGGGTTTCATCCTCAGTACTGCAAAATAATTAATTAATTAATTAATTATCAGCTGGGTGTGGTGGTGCACATCTGTAATGCCAATACTTGCTTTCTCAGCCTCCCACTTACTGGGATCGCAAGCGTGCACCACCACCACGCCTGGCGTAAACTTAAACTTTAAAACTTCAAATCAATTTTTAAATCACCGCGTGGTTCATGTAGTTTTACTGGCTCTCTGTTGCCGCACAGTAAGCTGTAAGTCCCAGGAAAGTGAGCGTGGGGATGTTGCGGGCTTTGATCACGGCTGTATCTCCAGGGACCGGGCTATACGTTGCACACAGCTGGTGCTCAATAAACGCTGCTATTGTGAAAGTACCCTTATCTTGTCCATGCGCCAGAGGGTTCCAGAGAGAAAGGGAGGAGGACCCTTTAACCTCAGGCCTTCCGCTTAGCATCCCTCACCTCGGGGGAGGTCGGAGCTTTAGGGGACTCTACCACACACAGGCAATACCACCACAGATCTGGGAAAACTCTCAGGCCAGCGGGCGCTTACTGTGGCCGGGCCAGCCAGCCACCGCCACCAGCGAACAACGGTTTTCCAAGTTCAGCAATTTGCTTACGGTCCAGCCAAGGGCAATAGCCCCTCTGACTCCCAGACACTCTCTGTCCCTTTGTCTGAGCCACCAAGAATCTCAGGTGGTCACCAGCTCTGAGATCCAACTTTAAAAAAAAAAAAAAAAAAAACCTAAAACTTCCTTTATCCCTTAAAATCAGAATCTGTTCCTCTTCTGGTTTGGAAGAAAACCAGAGGTGTTAAAAGCGAACATCTTGACCAAATTTCCTCTGGGCAAACTTCCCCCCTGGGCTTCCTCGCTCCAGCACACCAGCCCCTCTGCCAGATCCCGCCGCCGGAGCCAGACTTCTCGGGAACGCTGGCCAATGCGGGGCTCCAGAGGAGAAGCCGGAACCGGGTCCCAAGCTGCCACAGCCACCACGGCCGGCCCCGCGCCTGTCACCAGGATCGTCCGCGACAGTTCCTCAAACCAGATCCTCTGGGAGCAAACGAGGAAGGGGCCGATTTCGCAGGAAATCGACTTTGCTTGAAGCATCTCTGCGGCGTGTGGAGAAAAAGCGGAATCCATCCCGCTTGAGTCATAGGAAAGACCACCTGCCACTTTGACAGAACTTCTTCCAGATTTGAGAATTCTGAGACGTTAAGGGGGAGGGGGGTAAATATTTCCAGAACAAATGAGGCCCAAGTGCATAAGGATTCACTCCCCGTCTCCCTAAATAAGCCCCAATCACATGGTTCCTATCTGCTGGGAAAGCCAGGAAGCCCCCGTGAGGAAAAATACAGCCGTAGAGAACGCTGGCTCCAGGCAGCGCTGGAACCTCAGGCTGGCTGTGTGTCCCCAGCAAGTCCATTAACCTCCCTGAGCCTTAGGTATTTTTCTCTAGGGAGAAGGAATCCCCCTGGCAGTCTATTGAGAGGATTGAATAAGAACCCTATGAGAAACCCCACTGTACGCGTTACAGGACGAAGGGAATGAAGTCGTCGACCTCCCAGAGAGTAAATGCCACTTTGAAACTCAGAACCCCAGGGAGGAATAGAAGACCTTCAAGAAGCTTCCACGACAGCTGGGAACCAAGGTGCACAGGACCACAGAAGGTTTAGCATCTGCGAGGCAATACACCAGGAGAAGCCTGCATCGCCATTGTGGCTTTCCTTGTGGGCCCCCCTGCTGGGATTCTAATATCTGGCTCAGTATCCCTGATGGCTACTTTATGACCCACAAAAACCTTGACGCCGTCAACCAAGACTAATTCCAAGCCAGCCGGGATGGCGCACCGGCATGGCCCACGGGGGCCCTCCTGACCTTCCCCAAAGCCCTCCGCCAAGGCGGCCAAGCCCCTTCCCCTGCTGCAGGTCCGGCCCCCGGGAGGAGGTGCCAAGCAGCTTCCAGGCCCAGGGGTCGCCCCCAGCACCGCGCAGTGCAGAAACTCTCCACCTCCGTCCCCAGGCCATTGAAGAAAGGGAAGGAAGAAAAAAGGAAAGGAAGGTCCTAAAGCAGCAATTAGCAACAGCAGAAAAGAGAAGCCGAAAGGAGAAAAGTCAAAGGGAAAAGAAGAAATGAAAACTGTCATCATCGGACAATCGGCTTCCCAGCTTGGGTCTGAAGGGCGTAAGCGTACGGCCCCTGGTCTGCGCCTCTGAGGCTCCTCTGCAGGGCTGGGGAAGAGGCTGTGCGGCGCATGCCCAGTTAGGAAATGAGCCAGCTGAGGCTGGAGAAAAAGCTCCTGGAGAGAGATCTCAGAGCAGGACGCCTGTCTGCCTCCTCTAGAGGTTTCAAGTGTTCTTTCCATTCTCAATAATCCGGGCAGCTTTAACATGAGCCCGCAGCAGCAGCCTTTGGAAGCAGAATGAGGGACCAGAAAAGTATGGTGTGGTGCTGCTCACGCCGTCAGAACAAGGCAACCACCCCCATAGACTGATGAATGGGTAAATTGGTGTGGCGTATCCATCAGAACGGAATACTATGCACTCATCAAAAGAAACAAAGTACCTATGCATGCTACTACTGTGTGGATGAGCCTTGAAGACATTATAGGAAGTGAAAGAAGCCAGATACAAAAGGCGCCACATATCCTAGCAGATGCTGAGATGAAAAACAGATTAGCAGCTGCCAAAGGTGGGGATTGGGTGGACGGACAATGGAGGCTGACAGCTTCCTGGGTACCAGCTTTCTTCCAGGGACGATGAGAGTCTTCTAGAACTGGTTAGTGGTGGGGGTTGCTTAAAACGGTGACTTTTATCAAGGTGTGGTGGTGCGCTTTCCCATGAGTCCCCAGCTCCGGGCCAGGCACTGCCCAGGCGCAGGGACCACGGCCCCCCAATGTCCAGCTCGCTGGCAAGTTGATCTTAGCATGAGCTGGTTGAATAGAATCTAGGGCTCAGTCCACCAACTGTAAAACAAAATACACAGCAGAACCTTCTGTCTCTGATTTAACACGTATTAATCACACCGGGTACCCGGGTAGGGATTAGAGGGTCCCGGGTCACACAGACTGCAGGCCGCCGCGCAGGGTGAGCTCACCCAAGACCTGGACCTGGACAACCAGCTGTTCTCATTAAAAAATTCTGGATTTGGGCCCAGAGTAAGGAATTTGACCCTCAGGCTCTTATTTCAGACAGAATTTACCCAAAAGATGTGTGCCCAGTGCCTCTCAGGGCCTTGGCCTGTTCTAGACATTGGGGGAATCCTGCCATGAACAGACAGAAAAAAGTGCTGTCCTTTAGAAACTCAGGGTCTAGGGAGAGAGGTTAATGGCAGATGTGGTAAACACATAAAAGATGTGGCCGGGTAGCTATGAATACATGTTAGAAAGGAAAAAAAAAAAAAAAAAAAAAAAAACCAGGGACAAGAAAAGCATCCTTTTCTTCCCCCCACCCCCAAGGTTTTATCCCAAGTAGAACCAGGTAGGTAAGTCACCTACCCAAATCTGGGATAAGAACGGGAATCAGCGAAGACAGCGGGGACAAAGTCCTACTGACTGGGCAGCTTACATGACAAAAATCTCTGGGGCTCCGTGGTGCACGCCTGTAATAATCCCGGTACTTGGGAGGCTGAGACAAGAGGATCGCAGGTTCGTGGCCAGCCTCGATGACTTCATGAGATATTTCAAAATAAAAAGTAAAATAGGGCTGGGGGTGTAGTCCAGGGGTAGAATGTTCCTGGGCTCAATTCCAGTTACAACAAGGACAAAAGAGATGCTCCCAGCCTTTGAAGGCGGGCTGTGCCTTTTTCTTCATCCCTCCCCTTATCTCATCCAGCCAGCCTGCCACCAAATACTCCTGGAGCCAGGCTTCCCCAGTGGGGAGCACTGAGCCCGGTCAGATCAGTTAGAAAGGTTTAGAAAGTCCTCTGCTAGCCAGGTCCTGGGACCATTCTCATTCCCCAGCATATTAGTCCACTTTTCATTACTATAACCAAATGCTCGAGGCTGGGTGACTCTGCAGAGAAAAAAGGTCAGAGTAGTTCACAGCTGTGGAGCTTCAAGGCACCTGCGACAGCTGGGCTCTGGTGAGGGCCTCCTGATGGACAGCATCCTGGGGGCAGAAACTTGCAAGAGGAAAAGATCAGAGGTCCAGAGAGGAAGCCGGGGGAGAGAAAGGGCAGTGCTTGATCTTTTCACAAAAATCCTCTCACAAGAATTAATTCAGGGGTCCCACAAGAATTAGGTTAATCTCTTCACAGGCCAGAACCACCTAAAGGCTAGGTTCCACTGTGTTGCTGGGCATTGAACTCAGGGGCATTCTACCTCTGAGCTATACCTCAGCCTTATTTTATTTTTATTTCAAAACAGGGTCTAAGTTGCCAAGGGCCTTGCTAAGCTGCAGAGGCTGGCCTCAAACCTGTGATTCTCTTATCTCAGCCTCCCAAGTCCTGGGATTAGAGGACACATGCACCACCACACCCAGCTACAGGCTCCACCTCTTAAAGGTCCCACCTCCCAACATGGCCACACCGGGGCTACGCTTCCAGCACAATCAAAGCACATCCAAACCACTGTGCCTAGGCAGGGGTGCTGAGGGGCCTCCAGACAAAAGCAGAGTTATTCAAAGGTACAAAGACATCAAGGTCAGGGTCCCCATTGCTCCAGAGGAGAGTAAGCAGGATGCCGGAGGAGGGAGGCCAGGTGTCTGGTGTCTGTACAGAGCCCAAAGAAGACCCAACATCTGGGTCTTGGAGATCCAATGGGGAATGTGTGTGTGTGTGTGTGTGTGTGTGTGCATGTGCGTGTGCGTGTGCGTGTGTGTGTGTGTGTGTGTGTTACTGAAGACTGAACCCAGGGGCATCCTACCTGAGAACTACACCCCAACTCTTTTAATTTTTAATATTTTGGGAGGCGGGTGTAGGGATGGAACCCAGAGACATTCTACCTCCGAGCTACAACCCCTGCCCTATTTTTTATTCTTTATTTTGAAACAGGGTCTCACTAAATTGCGGAGGGCCTCACTAAGTAGCTGAGGCTGTCCGCGAACCGTGATCCTCCAGTCTCAGCCTCCGAATGCTGGGATTACAAACGTATGCCACCATGTCCAGCTTTCTTTTTAATTTTGAAACAGAATCTCACCAAGCACCTGAGGCTGGCCTGGGACCTGCGATTCTCCTGTCTCAGCCTTCCAAGTACTGGGATTATGGGTGCACATCACCGATTCTGGTGCCAATGTGGATTTTATTTTGTTTTATTTTTCGATGGTACTAGCAGTAGAATCCAGGGGCTTTTCTACCTCCGGGCTACACTCCCAGACCTATTTTATATTTCATTTGGAAACAGGGTCTCACTAAGTTGCCGAGAGCCTCACTAAGTAGCTGAGGCTGGCTTCGAACCCGCGCGATCCAAATGTCTCAGCCTCCCAAGCGCGGGTATTACAGGCGTGCGCCAAGGCTCCAATGGGGATTTTAAGCAGAGGTGACTCTAGTCTCTAGTGGGCTAAGGTTTGAGGAGGACTCTGTGGATGGTGTTGTGCAGGCTGGAGTCCCCAACTCTGCAAACATGCAATAGATACTTAGCAAAGAGTGGGCTCATGGAGGATGTGTCCAGGCCTAGAGAAAGATCAGATCTCTCCAAACCACTCTGTCTAGCCCTGTCCTGTGGATCACAGCCTCGAATCATGCCTGCCGCTCCGGCCCTCCCTGCAAGCCACGAAAGCCACACCCAGGTAGCCCTGGCTACCCGTCATGTCAGCCGTCCATCTGCACCGTACCCCTTCCCCATCCACCTGTGTCTCTCACTGGCCCTCATTCGCAGGAGATGTGCCGCTGTGGCTAGGTAAAGATAGACAGGGTCCTGATGATTCGCAATGAAGCATAATTTACACCTTCTGCAGCTTCCCCGAGAGATGATTTCCCCAAGACTATTAATAAAGCACACCAGCCAGCCAGAGGAAAAAAGCCCAACCACCCTGGGCCAGGGATTCGGAATCGCACCAGAACGGCCTGGCACCCCCACAGAGATGCTGATGGGCAGAGAGAAGCATCTGGGCTTGATATCACAGAGTATATGGTTTTCTTTTCTTTTCTTTTTTTTTTCTTTTTTTTTTTTTTTTGGTGGTACTGGGGTTTCTGGAAGCCCTTCTACCTCCGGGCTACACTCCCAGACCTATTTTTTTTATATTTTTATTTGGAAACAGGGTCTCTTAAGCCAGCGCGGCTGGCTTCGAACCTACGCGATCCTCCTGTCTCCGCCTCCCAAGCGCGGGGATGACAAGCGTGCGCCACCACGCCCGGCAAATATATGGTTTTCAAACTGGGTCCGCAGGGATGCCTGGAGGGAGCAGTTCAGGGCCCATGTCATAGTTCCCTGGAGCAGGATCAGGGTATAAGAGGAAAAGCAGCTGCTGTGACCAGGTCCCTCTAAAGCCAGCGCCAGTAAGCCCCAGAACTGGGAGATCAGGGGGTTCTAATGCACCCGGATCCCCTGCCTCCCTCTCTCCCTCCAACGCCTCTGGCTTCTCCAGCCAGGAGCCCGTTGGTGAAGGGCTGAGGCTGGAGCCGGTGCTGTGGTCCCCACCGCGCCTGGCAATGCTCTAGCCAAGCCCCATCCCAACGTCTCCCCCATTAGCAGGATGACACCCCGGCAAACACCTGGAATCGCTCCATACAGAGGCTCGTCTCCCCGCACACAGAAGTCTCACTTTATTTCATCCGGGGTGCGGAGCAGGAAGGAAATCCGCCTGAAATTCTAAGCCTGTCAGGACCTCTGATGTCCGTCCATCCCGTCCGCGGGCCTCCTGCCAGGGGCGTCCACAGAGCCTGGCTCCAGCTCTGCTGGGTGTCTACGTGCCCAGCTCCCGGTCTCCGCAGCATGCATCTGAAATCTGGCTGGAGGGGCTGTGAGACCTACCCGCCACCTCCTCTTGCATGAGCCGAGGAATAAATATCGCCGCCACTTCTGTTCAAGGCAGAGAGGTAGAGACAGGGAAGCTGGTCTCTGACCTCCTTCCCAGCTGAGCCGTCCGGAGCCCAGAGCGAAGACTCCTCCAGTCCCTGGTTAACCTAACCAAGAGCAGTGGAGAAAAAGAAGGAGCAGAGAGTCCTCCATTGAAGGACTGATGAGAGGGATGACTGACAGGGACTGGGGCCCAGGTGGAGCCTCTCAGGCTGCAGCCATGGGGGCCCAAAGCAGGAAATCAGGCCAGGCGTGGTGGCACGTGCCTGTAACCACAGGACTTGGGAGGCTGGGATAGGAGGACGGCAGGCTCAAGGCCAGCTCCAGACCCTTGGACTCAGTTTCAAAATAATAAATGAAATAGGGCTGCAGGGGTAGCCTGCAGGTAGAATGTCCCTGGGTTCAATCTCTAGTAGTGTGTGTGCGCACGCACACACACACACACACACACACACACACGCGCGCGCGCACACCGCACGCAATCAGCATCCCGTTTTGCCATGTCACAAGTTGAAGACATCCAGAGGTCTTGTGGCTCTCCGTGATGAGACAGCAGTTATGTATCCTCACACTGAGCAGTGCCCTACTCATAGGCGGGGCGCATCTCAGGGACCCCGGGATGGGGATGCAATCAACTGCAGAAACATCCATACTTCACCCATTTTCCTGCAAATGACATCTTTCTGTTCTTCTTTATGGCTCGGTGGGTCTCTCTCCACTGTGTGTAGAGAACACAGTTCTGTTATCTGGTTCCATGATTTACCTGCCGTGGATTGTACTGATAGACATGCATGGATCTAAAACGCGCTGACTTCAATCCCTTCGGAAAGATGCCCGGGGGTGGCATGGCTGGGCTACCTGGTGGATCTGCTCCTAGTCTTCTTAGGAACCTTCACACTATGAAGTGTGTGTGTGTGTGTGTGTGTGTGTGTGTGTGTGTGTGTGTTTGCATGCATGTGTACACGTGAGTGATACCAGGGATGAAACACAGGGTGTTCTACCTCTAATCTACACCACTAGCTCTTTTTATTTATTATTATTATTATTGTTATTGTTATTATTATTATTATTATTATTATTATTATTATCAAAACAAAGTCATGCTATGTGGCTAAGGCTGGCCTCAAACCTGTGATCCACCTGTCTCAGCCTCCCGATTACTGAAATTAAGGGTGTGTACTACCATGCCTCGCTGGAATTAATCCTCACTTTCAAGATAATCCTTAGCAGCTGTGCTAATTTGCAACCCCATCAACAGTGTAGAAGAGTTCGTATTCCTATTTCCCCATGTCCTCGCCAGCACTTACTGCTGACATCTTGACGATCGCCATTCTTTTTTTTTTTTTTTTTTGGTGGTACTGGGGTTCCTGGAAGCCTTTCTACCTCTGGGCTACACTCCCAGACCTATTTTATATTTTTCTTTGGAAACAGGGTCTCTTAAACAAGCGCGGCTGGCTTCGAACCCGCGCGATCCTCCTGTCTCCGCCTCCCAAGCGCGGGGATGACAAGCGTGCGCCGCCACGCCTGGCTGAGATCGCCATTTTAACTCAGCAAGCGAAGAGCTGTGTATTTCCTCTCCTCTGTGGATGCCAGAAGAAATTGGGTAACAGAAGAGACCTCAGATAAGAAAGTAGAGACCCCAATGGAGCAGTAGAGGAGGGGGAAGGGCAGGAGGAGGGGGAAGGAGACATAATAAATCTAACGGTTTAAATAATGCTATTGGCACAAATACAAAATTTATCACTTATAGTACATAAATGAAATGATTGATACCAATCTCAAGGACGTGTGGAGAAAGAGAAGGCAGGGTGAGACCTGAAGGGACACACACCAAGCGCCGTGTGTATGTGTATTCTTATCCCTTCATCCCTCATTACGTTGGCCATCCAAGTCTAAAAATAAAAAATAAATAACAATAAAGAGAAATCCGAGTTTCAGGTTCGGTCTGTCTGTCACCAGCTTTGAGATAAGATTCCCCGTAATTATAGACCCATAGGTAAGATTCTAATCTTCTCACATTTTTATCACACCCAAAGGCTCTGGGTGACAGGAGGATGCCCAAAGGAATGCCAGAGTTTAAGTTCACAGTCCAAATATACTTTGACCAACTTAAAGGCCCACCGATGCTCAGGACTTCCTTGGGCAAACTCACCTTCAGCAAAGATGCTAAAAAGTCAGGCCAAAAGGGACTGGGCGGAACCCAGAGTGAGACCAAATTAAAGTGATGATGGCCAGGAGTCAGAAAGACAAGGTCGTCAGCACAAAAATGGTAACAGAGGGGGCTCAGAGGGCCTCTTCAGGAGAGAGGCCTCTTGTAGTAAGGAAAAGCAAATAACTAGCCGGCATTCTGAGTGACTGACAGACAGAAAATAGGAAATAATCAGGCATGCCCAGCACCGCTAAACCAATGAGCGATGGTACCCAGTTCTCTGCAGAGTGTATGTGTTCAAAGAGACAATCCTCATTTCCTTTCTGTGTGTGTGAAGTGTGTGTGTGTGTATGTGTGTGCATGCGTGTGTGCATATGTGTGATACTAGGGATGGAACCCAGGGTGTTATACCTCTGAACTACACCCTTAGCTCTTTTTATTTATTTATTTATTATTATTGTTATTAGTATTATTATTGTTATTGTTGTTGTTATTATTATTATTATTATTATTATTATTAGAAACAAAGTCATGCTAAGTGGCTAATGCTGGCCTCAAACCTGCAATCCACCTGTCTCAGCCTCCCAGTTACTGAAATTAATGGTGTGTACTACCATGCCTCGCTGGAATAATCCTAACTTTCAAGATAATCCATCGATATGGGTTCTTGTGATTCCCAATCAAAGACAGAGGAAACAGCAGGGTGTGGTAGTGCACACTGGCAATCCCAGGACTTGAGAAGCTGAGACAAGAGGATCACAGGTTTAAGGCCAGGCTCAGCTACTTAACAAGACCTTGTTTCAAAACAAAAGAAAACAAAACACAGGGTACAGGGTGTAGCTTAGAGGAAGAATGCCCCTGGATTCAATCTCTGGTACCATTAAGGAAAAAATAAAATCAGCTATGGAACCTATAGTTCAAGGTAGAACAATGTACCCAAAGTCATATCCAAACATCCAGGTGCAGTCAACTAGTCAACCTTACCACCATCACCATCACCGTTACCATCACCCGAGGCTGCATCCCTGGTACCATGGACTGAGGACACTTCTGCTATTGTTTGGGACTTAAATGTCTCTCAAAGATCCATGTGGAAACGTTGGCCCCAGCCTGTGTTGCTACTGGGAGGTGGTGCCTCATGGAAGGAAGTTAGGTCATTAGGGGCGTGCCGTTGAAGGAGATATCAGACCCTGGACCCTTCCGGTGCTCCTCTGCCTCCAGGTCATCCTGAGATGAGCAGCCCTTCTCCATCCTGAGCGTCTACCGTGATGTGCTGCCCTGCTAAAGGCCCAAAGCAACAGGTCCAAGCAACCTTAGACTGCAACCTCTGAAAACACGGGCAAAATAACCTCTTTTCTTTATTTTCTCAGGTACTCTGTCATAGCACCAGAGAGCTGATGAATACAACTCCTATTCTAGGAGTGACCCAGGAATCAGATCCTGTTTTTTCTTCCAGCAGTAAATGATAATGGTTTGTTGTCCTAGAGGTAACAGTCAGGTCACTGACAGGTGGCAACCCTACTTCGTGGAATCTGAGTTACGTGCCTGTGGCAGGATGTCTGATTCATGGGCTCTCTTTTCCGGTCTGGGCCTGTTACCTGTAGTACTTATGTGTAAGATACCTGGATGGGAACAGAGACTCAGTAAGACAGCCATTCTGCAAACTCCTCTTTACTGTTCTGTTGTTCTTCACCGTGTAAAACCAAACAACCACCACAGCGGCAAACCCAGAATCAGGTTCATCAACACCACGGTTGAAATGACTGAACCCTGGTCCTTCGTCTCTTTATCAAGTCCCTATGGCAGGCTGTGTGCTAAGTGCTGAGTCTATAAAGACCAAAGATCCCAATCCTTGACCTCAAAGAACCCACGGCGTAGTGGGGGCGGCAGAAGCCCAGCCCAGGTGGTTGGGTAGGAAGGGGTTCAGAAGGAGGATGTAGGAGGCATCAGCTGAGTCCTCCCAGGAGAACAGCACCCAAAGCTAAGGCACAAGGACAAATACGTGATGCCGTGAAAAATGTATTTGGGCCAGGCACAGTGGTGCATGCCTGTAATACAAGCAAGTCCAGAGGCCGAGGAAGAAGGATCGCAAGTTTGAAGCTGGCTTGGGCAACTTTGGAGACCCTGTCTCAAAACTGAAAATGAAAAGGGCTTGGGGTGCAGCTCAATGGCAGAGTGCCTCTGGGTTCATGGTCCCCAGAACCATGGCTGGGGGGAAGGAATGAGGAAGGAAGGATGGAGAAGGGACAACCACAAGAAAAAAACAAAAATAACCCAACCCCAAACGAGCAAAGAATCTGAATAGCTATTTCTCTAAAGAAGATATAAAAGCTACCAATGAGCACGTAAAAGATGCCCAACATGGTTAGTTATCAGGAAAATGCATCTGGAGCACAATAAGATACATCTTCATGTCTACCAAGACGCCTATAATCAAAAAGACAGACAGACAATAACAAGTGTCGGCAAGGGCACAGAGAAACTGGAAATCTCACATTCCTGAAGGAATTGCAAAATAGTGCCAGTGCTCAAATTGTCAAACACAGAAGTACCCTATGACCCAGCAAGTACATACTCTGTACACTGAAAACATATCCGCATAAAACCATTGTAGACAAATTCTCAGGAAGCTGGGCGTCAGAGCGTGCACCTGCTATCACAGCTCTTCAGGAAACTGAGATGGGAAGGTCACAAGTTCAAGGTCAGCCTGGACAATGTTAGTGAGGCCCTGTCTCAAAATAAAATTTAAAAGGGGTCGGGAGGCAGCTTAATGGTAGAGCATTTGCCTAGCTTACAGAAGATACTAGGTTCAATTCCCAGGAAAGGAAAAAAGAAAAACAATTAATACTCATAAAAGTAATAATCATAATAACCCAAAAGAGAATAATCCAAATGTCCACCCATTGATGAATACATAAGTCAAAGCCAAATATCCACACAATGAAATACTCAGCTAGCCGGGCGTGGTGGCGCACGCTTGTAATCCCCGCGCTTGGGAGGCGGAGACAGGAGGATCGCGCTGGTTCGGAGCCAGCCTCGCTGGCTTAAGAGACCCTGTTTCCAAATAAAAAATATAAAAATAGGTGTCTGGGAGTGTAGCCCGGAGGTAGAAGGGCTTCCAGGAACCCCAGTACCACCAAAAAAAAAAAAAAAAAAAAAAAAAACTCAGCTATAAAAAGGAATAAAGGAGCCAGGCGTGGTGGCGTACGCTTGTAATCCCAGCATTTGGGAGGCTGAGACCGGAGGATCGCAGTTTGCGGCCAGCCTCAGCTACTTAGTGAGGCCCTCTGCAACTCAGTGAGACCCGGTTTCAAAATAAAGAATAAAAAAATAGGGCAGGGGCTGTAGCTCGAAGGTAGAATGCCCCTGGGTTCCATCCCCAGACATGCAAATAAATAAATAAATAAATAAATAAATAGGAATAAAAGGCTGATACGTGCTATCACATGGATAAACCTTGAGAACTTACGCTCAGTGAAAGATGCCAGGTGCAGAAATTCCTATATTATATGATCCTATTGCTAGGAAATCCCTAGACCAGGAAATCAACAGTGACAGACAGCAGGCTGCTGGTCGCCTAAATCCGGGGTGGTTGAGGAGAATAGGGAGTGACTGCTCATGGGGACTGGTTTCTTTTGGGGGTGATAAAAATATCCTAAAATTACTCGTGGCAACAGTTGCTCAATTCCATGACTATTTAAAAAAATAGATTGACTTGGACAGCTTCATCAGTACCTGTATTTTATCTTGAGAAAGCTGTCGACAAGGAAAATAAACAGAGTTGGAGGGAAAGAAAGGGTGGGAGGAAGGCTATTTCAGGGAGAAAAAAATGTCCTGGGCAAGAAAGGAAGAATGAGATAGATAGATAGATAGATAGATAGATAGATAGAGGCAGAGACAGAGACAGAGACAGAGAGAGAGAAACAGAGAAAGAAGAGAAAGCAAAGTCACACCCAAGAGTTAGAAGTTTGTATTTTGTCTTTGTTTTCTGGAGGGGCAGGACTGAACACGGATTAAACTCCAAACTACCAAACTACACCTCTAGCCTTTTTTTTTTTTTTCCAGTACTGGGGATGGAATCCAGAGGATTTCTACCTCCAGGCTATACTCCCAGACCTATTTTTTATATTTTATTTGGAAACAGGGTCTCACTAATTTGCTGGGAGCCTCACTAAATAGCTGAGGCTGGCTTCGAACCTGTGCGATCCTCCTGTTTCCGCCTCCCAAGCGCAGGGATTACAAGCGTGCGCCACCATGCCTGGCTTTTATTCTTTATTTTGAAAGTGTCTCACTAAGTTGCGGAGGGCCGGTGAACCGCAAACCTACAGTTTCAGCCTCCCAAATGCTGGGATTACAAGTGTGCACCACCATGCCCAGCTTAGCCCTTTTTTTTTTTTTTTTTTTTGGTGGTACTGGGGTTCCTGGAAGCCCTTCTACCTCCGGGCTACACTCCAAGACCTATTTTATACTTTTTTTATTTTTGCAAACAGGGTCTCTTAAGCTAGCACAGCTGGCTTCAAACCTGCGTGATCCTCCTGTCTTCACCTCCCAAGCGCGGGGATTACAAGCATGCAACACCATGCCCGGCAGCTTAGTCCTTGTTTTAAAAATATTTTATTTTGAAACAGGGTCTTGCTAAAATGCAGAGGCTAGCCTCGAATCTGTGATCCTCCTGCCTTATGCATCCCAAGTACTGGGATTACAGGCATGGATGACCATGTCTGGCTTCCACTTGGTTCTGATAAGATTATGCATGTTATAAAATGTGTTTTGATAAGACTACGGATGTGATCAAATGGCTGAAAATGTAGCCGAGGAGGCAGACAGGCCAGGTCTACAAGGGCCTTGTGAACACAGCTAAGGCACCTTTTATAGGTGGGCCATCCCTAACCCCCAAATCCAAAGTCCAGAAAGCTCTACAATCTAAAATTTTTGGAGACGCACATGACACTGCAAGTGGAAAATTCCACACCTGACCTCATGAGATGAAGGTTCAGAATGCAAACACACCCAAACTGCACACAAAAGTACCTTCAGGCTGTGTGCATCTATAACACATATGAAATATAAAGGAATTCTGTGTTTAGAGGGGGCCCCATCCCCAGGACATCGCATTATGCACGCGTAAATACACTGAAATCCCAAACACTTCTTGGTCCCAAACATTTCAGATAAGGGACACGCATTCTTATCGGGCAACGAAAAATGTAGGAAAAGACTTAAACGGGGGAGTTCTATGATCGCATTGGGGGGAAAATTCACTGCATTGGCACTACAGAGAAGAAACGGAAACAGCTGGAAGGAGAAGCTACTGCCCCCTCTGTGAGGGGCCACCGCAGTAAGCTGGACGCAGAAGTCAGCAACCTGAGAAACCGCCCCAAGATGCGGAGGCCACATCTCAACACTGCGGGGACCTGGTAAGACTGCGCCCCGTCTCACTCTGCAGTCCTAGGTCACGAGTCCAGACCTTGGCCACATCATCTGCACTACCTCGCCTGCAACCGCCCGCCTGCCTGCCTGCTTGCCTTTATGGTACTAGGAACTGGATCCCTGGTTCTACCTGAAGGTCCTCCCTCCCTCCCTCCCTCCCTCCCTTCCTTCCCTCCTTCCTTCCTTTATGGTACTAGGAGTTGAATCCCAGGTGTTCTACCTGAAGATTCTCCCTCCCTCCCTCCCTCCCTCCCTTCTTTCCTTCCTTCCTGGTACTGGGAATTAAACCTCAGGTATTCTACCTGAAGGTCCCTCCCTCCCGCCCTTCATCCTTCCTTCCTTCCTTCCTTCCTTCCTTCCTTTATGGTACTGGGAATTGAATCCTGAGTGTTCTACCTGAAGGTCCTTCCTTCCTCCTTCCTTCCTTCCTTCCTTCCTTCCTGGTACTGGGAATTAAACCTCAGGTATTCTACCTGAAGGTTCCTCCCTCCCTCCCTCCCTTCCTTCCTTCCTTCCTTTCTTTATGGTACTGGGAATTGAATCCTGGGTGTCCTACCTGAAGGTCCTTCCTTCCTCCTTCCTTCCTTCTTTCCTCCCTCCCTCCCTCCCTTCCTTTATGGTACTGGGAATTCCAGCCTTCTTAATTTATTTATTTTTAACAGGGTCTAAGTTGCTGAGCCTGGTCTCAAACCTGTGATTCCCCCAGCCCTCTAAGGGCTGGATCCTGCACTTCCTCTTAGCCAGGCTCCCGAAAGGTCCCCAGGAAAGCCTTTCTGGGTCCCGCCTCCACCCTGGGACCGTGTGGACCGACAGGAACACCAGCCGCACCACATCTCTGTCATCGGATTAAATATATTCGCAGAGGGGTCTAATTCCAAAACCTGTGTTCTTTCCATGATCTCATATATAATCCACTTAAAAAAATCCAATCTAATTCCAGGATTTAAGGTGTTTGGCACACAAACTTAAAAACTTCTCAGAGTACCCAAATTCCTTGTTGCTAAAATTGTGGCACCCAGCCCGGTACCGTGGTACACACCTATAACTCTAATCTGGGAGGCAGAGACAGGAGGATGGCATGTTCGAGGCCAGCCTTGGCAGCTTAGACTCCATCTCAAAATAAAATAAACAATTAAAAAGGGCTGGGGGGTGTAGCTCAGTGGTACAGCATCACTGGGGTTCCATCCCTAGTATCACACACACACACACACACACACACACACACACACACACACTGTGGCATCCACAATCTACAACAGCGGTATGCACTGGAAGTTAGTTGGAAATACAGCATGGTCTAAGATACAATACAGTTGCCCACAGCTGGTGTCCGCTGAGAGCTGCTTGGGGTGTGGGAAGCCCCTCGAAGGCAGGTGTTCTGTGCTGCAGGAGTGGACAGAAAGTGTCGTGTGCAAGCAGAAAGGTGCTCTTCCTTCTCACTTAAGTCCACCCCAAGCCTACAAAAGCGCCACTTACACATTCACAGGCACCCAGGAGATCTGTGTGCACAGAACACGGTGAGGGCCCCGTCTAATGCCCTCCATAGTAATGCCGCAGGTGACATGCTCACACCACAAGATAAGCCCCTGGGAGCCGGGCGTGGTGGCGCACGCTTGTAATCCCCACGCTTGGGAGGCTGAGACAGGAGGATCGCGCGGGTTCGAAGCCAGCCTCAGCTACTTAGTGAGGCTCTCAGCAACTTAGCGAGACCCTGTTTCCAAATAAAATATTAAAAAGGTCTGGGAGTATAGCCCGGAGGTAGAAAGCCTCTGGGTTCCACCCCTCGTACCACACACACACACACACACACACACACACACACACAAGATAAGCCCCTGGTATCTGGACCCTTCCCTATAATACAAAAACATTACACCGAGCCCTGGATTTAATCTTGTTTTGAGTGTGTCCTTGATAACCAACTACTCAACATGGTTGTATTTTTGCCTCCAAGCCCCCAAAACAGAACAAAACAAAAAATACGTGTCGTTATTTATCAATAAAACCCTTGCTAAATGAGAACGGCAGTCTCGAACTAAATTTAAAGTTAGGTTTTCCTATTTCTCTGCCTAAATTATATTACAAATCAGAACCAAATGTCACAGTGACTGTTTTCCGTGAACCACAGCTAAAATAAGGATCCTCTCTCTCTCCGGATTAAATTAGGACGAGGACCCCTTTCTGAACGCGTTTTAAAATAGCATCCCTAAAGAATTTCTTAAAACTTAATTTGTTTTCTGTTGTTGTCTAACCCTGGAGTTTTCCTGTGAACTTGACAGGCAAATGGGAAAAGAGGATGGGGTTCCTGGAAGCCCTTCTACCTCCGGGCTACACTCCCAGACCTATTTTTACATTTTTATTTGGAAACAGGGTCTCCTAAGCCAGCGTGCGCGGCTGGCTTTGAACCTGCGCGATCCTCCTGTCTCTGTCTCCCAAGCGCGGGGATTACAAGCGTGCGCCACCACGCCCAGTGAAGGTCTTTTATTTTAATGGGACAAGTCTAGAGCTGAAGTTTCTTGAAAGAGGTCAACCAGCCAGGAGGGAGAGTCCCCAAGTGACCCCCAAGGAAGCTCGGTGCTAACTTCAACCCCTGCCTTGACTATATCCCTGTCTATCCCTTCAGCCTTGAAGAAAGCACTTCACAGAGTAGGTCCTCAATAAATACACAAACAGTCACGGTGTGGGGGGATCTGGAATCAAGAGACAACCACATCTGTTCAAAAACGTACAGACCGAGCCGGGCACAGTGGTGCCCACCTTTACTCTCAGTACTTGGGAAGCTGAGACTGGAGGATCACAGCTTTGAGGCCAGCCTCAACAACTTAACCAGACCCTGTTTCAAAATAAAAAGGGGCTGGGGTGGGATAATCCTGGGTTCCGTTCCCAGTACCAATAAAAACAAACAGAGCGTAGACCAAGTATTCAGCCGCAAAGCAGGATACGAGATGGTTAGGATGTCCAGTGGGAGAAAGGCCCAGGGCAAAAGCGACTCTCTGTGTACCCCACGAAGAGTTGGTGATTTCAGTCTATAAAACAGACAATAGATTAGCAAGAAAAGACACACAGGTGGATTTAGGTGCAAGTTTGCCAGAGTCATGCTTAAAAAAGGCCAGAGGGTTGAAACATGTGTCTTCTTTATAGGGGAGAAGGAAGCCCCTGCAGGCAACTTGGGAGGAAGAGTAAATGGTTTTCAGGGGAGATGAATGGGCTCCAATAATAGGCAACATCCCAGGACCAATTGCACCTGTGCTCTGGGTGCGGCACCGACTCTAGTCTTTCTTCCTGCTCCTTCACCTGGAGAATCCAGCCTTGGGTAGACAGGAGGACATCAGACAAAGTCTCTTCCTCTGCTTCAGGAGAGAACAGGCTGAGACCTGGGGGAGGCGCTGGCGGGAAGGTCAGAAGGCCCTTGGGTCTGCTTCCATTCAAAAATCACTCAGAACTCCAAAGCACCACACTTCGGGGTATCATTTTCTGAGCCCGACAAAGCTGATCCGAAAGGATAACACGAGCTTAGCACAGCTCTCAGAAGCAAAGACACACGTGCTCAAGTCCGCGCTGTGCGCTAACTCCTTGCAGCCTCGGGAGCCAGGGAGAGCATGCCAGACACGCAGAGCCCAGGGCCCCATCCCAGACCTCCTGCATCAGAACCTACACGCAGAAAGATCATGAGAAGTCACTGGAAGAAGACTTCCTCGAGAAGCATTAAATTCACTTAAGATGCATTGTTCTCGGCAAGCGTGGTGATCACGCCTGTAATCCCAGTTCTTGGGAGGAGACAAGGAGGGTCACAGGTTCCAGGCCAGTTTCAGAAACATAGCGAGGTCCTCAACAACTTAGGAAGACTCTGTTTCTAAATTAAAAAATAAAAAGGGCTGGGGGTTTCGCTTGGAGGTAAAATGCCCCCTGGGTTCCATCCCTCCCTAGTATGAAGAAGAAGAAAGAAGGAAGAAAGAAGGAAGACGGAAGGAAGAAGAGGAGGAAGAAAAAGAGGAAGAGGAGGAAAGGAGAGACCTACATTGTTATAACTACTGAGATTCTGGAGTTGTTTGTTATGTCGGCATATCCTAACCCATCCTGACTGGTACAAGCATAGACCTCCTTGATGCCACCATTTTCAGAACATTTGTTACTTCTCCCTGGGACCTGATCAAAAGCAATATTTCTTTAGGGGTAAGGGGGATCTGGCCTTTTTTTTTTTAACCCTGAACTGTCACTATTTGACCCAATTACCTTCTTTACCCATCAAACTTCCTGCCAATAGCCACCTTATTTTCCCTTTCCTTTATTTTCTCCTTTCTCCAGATCTCCTTGCGTATTTATGCCTTTATCTTACTGTACCATATGTTTTTTTGGTAAGGTGCCTAAAGTCCTTTCTGCAACAAGGTGACAGACAGATTGTCACATGCACAGATACAGACACACCAGACTTGGCTGCAGATAAATGTTGGCTCTTCCCAAAAAAGTCAAATCTACCTCTTGAAAGACAACGGTTTGCTGTTACTGGGGATATTTAAAGGAAGTTGGCCTGGGGCCAGCATGTGTTCCTTCAACCTGAACTTTTCCACAAAAGGATATTTAGGGAATGTGCATTACACACAGTCCCTGGGGTGTGTGTGTGTGTGTGTGTGTGTGTGTGTGTGTGTTCGTTCTTGGGGATTAAGTACAGGGGCACTCTACCACTGAACTACATCCCCAGCCCTTTTTATTTTTTTATTTTGAGACGGAGTCTCACTAAGTTGCCAAGGCTGGCCTCGAACCTGCCAATCCTTCTCTTTTCGCCTCCCAAGTACCGGGATCGCCAGCGTGCGCCACACAGTCCCTGCTTTTAAACAGTAATTCACTTCTGGACTACACCATCTCTTTTTGCATCGTTGCCAGAACTCAAAACTATGCCTACCCCGTGAAAATGGATCCCAAGGTAGGCCAACACTTTTGAAATTCTTAAAAGTCAGCTTATAAAATTTAGTCACTGAGCCCTTCTGCATGTCTGGGCTTGTGCTAAGCACAGGTGACTGATTCTAACCCGTTTGTTTTCCAGGTGCGTTTAGGTTGTGGTCAGTCTCAAACTATGAGAAGCACTTTGCAAAGGACCCTGAGTTTGCCCTCTCAGAGGCTTCCTGAGTCGAAATTCCAAGAACTTTCCTGGGCCATAGTATGTACACTGTTAATGCTCTCTCTCTCTCTCTCTCTCTCTCTCTCTCTCTCTCTCTCTCTCTCTTTCTGTCCTGAGAATTGAAATCAGGAGTAGTATACCTCCAAGTCACACCCTAACCCCCATTTTATAATTTTATTTTGAAATAAGGTCTCACTAAATTACTGAGGGTCTCACTAGCTTGCTGAGGCTAGCCTTAAATCTGTGATTCTCCTGTCTTAGCCTCCCAACGGCTGTGATAACCACCGTACCTACCTTGTTAGGCTGGTTGAAGCTTTAAAGTGAAATAAAATAATTTTCCTACACCTTGCTAACACCCATTCTGTTGTGATATTTTTCTCTGAAGCCATTTTTATTAAATTTGCAGGTCTTTACTACTCTGGATATGTTGATGACTTTGTTTACCTTTTATTATAAAGTTATCTCTCCAAATGTGTCACCCATTCTCATACAGATGTGCTCCTCTTTGACTTACATAAGTATTTTCTAGAATTAAATGATGTTAACTTTTTCCCAGGCAGCAGCCTGCCCCTCCCTCCCTCCCTCCCCCCCCCTCTCTCTCTGGTGGTACCAGGGGCATTGTACCTCCGAGCTACAGCCCCAGCCCTATTTTATTTTTGAAACAGGGTCTCACTGAGTTGCGAATGGCCTGGCTAAGTAGCTGAGGCTGTCTGTGAACCGAGATCCTCCAGTCTCAGCCTCTAGAATACTGGGATTACAAGCATGTGTCACCACGCCCGGGTGCCTTTATTCTTTTTAAAGAATAGGTCTCAGCCAGGCGGCACAGTGGTGCATGCCCTTAGTCCCAGCAATCGGGAAGCTGAGACAAGAGGTTCACAAGTTCCAGGCCAACTTAGTGAGAACCTGTCTGTTATGGTCTGGATGGGAAATGTTCCCCGAAGGCCCGTGTCCTGAAGGTTTGGTCCCCGGTGCAGAGATGTGCAGAGGTCAGGATTTGGGGAAGTGATTGGATCCTGAGAGATCTAACCTCCTCCTCGGATCAGTCCACTGATGGGTTCATATTTGAATGGACCACTGGGAAGTAGTGAGAATGCAGGAGGCGGGGCCTATCTGGAGGAAGTAGGTGGTACCCTGGAAGGGTGTGTCTTGTCTCCAGAGCCTTCCCCCTACCTCTCTGCCTCCTGACTTTCTTGACAGGACAGCTTTCTTCGACCGCTCATTTCTGCCATGATGTTACTACTGCCACACCACGGGCCTAACAGCAATGGAGCCAAAGAGCCATAGACTGAAATCTCTGAGACTGTGAGCCCAAAGAAGCCTCCTTAGCGAGGCTTGCTGGTGCACACCTGCAATCCCACTACTTGGGAGGCAGAGACAGGAGGATTGCAGGTTGTAGGCCAGCCACACCAAATTAGCAAGAACCTGTTTTGTTTATTTTTATTTATTTTTATTTTTTTATTTTTTGCAGGTCTGGGGATGGAACCCAGGGGCATTCAACCTGAAAGCTACACTCCCTGCCCTATTTTTTATTCTTTATTTTGAAACAGGATCTCACTAAGTTGCGGAGGGCCTCACTCAGTAACTGTGGCTGTCCACGAACCGCGATCCTCCAGTCTCAGCCTCCTGAATGCTGGGATTGCAAGCATGTGCCACCACGCCCGACAAACCTGTTTTAAAATAAAAGATAGCCAGGCGTGATGATAAAAAGATAAAAAGGACTGGGGTGGTATGTCAGAAGTAGAATGACTGAATTCAATCCCCAGTACCAAAAAAAAAAAAAAATATCCCTTTAAGTTTATTTTTTCAGGTATTTCATCACAGCAATGAAAAACTATCTCCAAAAAATCACTAATAAAAGAGCCAAATACATAAAGTTTTATTAGAATGCAAGCATGCCCATTAGTTCTGAGGTTGCCACAGCGTTTACACTAGAGCGGTAGACTCAAGTCGTTGCGACAGAGCACAGATGGGGCGCCATCCCCACCTCTCACCGCCTCTGGCGCGCTCCATATCCCAGGGAGGAAGTCGTAACTCAGTTTTGCCTCTTGGCCTGAAAAGCTTAAAACATTTCCAACCAAGTTAAGAAGGAGGCTTTGAGAAATGCTTCTACGCAAACCAGAAGCATTGGTCACACGTCCCTGTAATCCCAGACACCCGAGAGGCTGAAGCAGGAGGATCACGAGTTCACAGCCAGCCTGGGTAACTTACTGAGACCCTGTCTCAAAATAAAATACAAAAGCCGGGCGTGGTGGCGCACGCTTGACGCTTGTAATCCCCGCGCTCGGGAGGCTGAGACAGGAGGATCACGCTGGTTTGAAGCTAGCTTTGCTGGCTTAAGAGACCCTGTTTCAAAATAAAAATATAGCCGGGCGTGGTGGCGCATGCTTGTAATCCCCACGCTTGGGAGGCAGAGACAGGAGGATGGCGCAGGTTCAAAGCCAGCCACGCTGGCTTAGGAGACCCTGTTTCCAAATAAAAATGTAAAAATGGGTCTGGGAGTGTAGCCCGGAGGTAGAAGGGCTTCCAGGAACCCCAGTACCACCAATAAATGAATAAATAAATAAATAAATAAATAAAAATATAAAAATATAAAATAGGTCTGGAAGTGTAGCCCAGAGGTAGACGGGTTTCCAGGAACCTCAATACCACCAAAACTAAAAATAAAAAAATAAAAAATAAATAAGATACAAAAAAGGGCTGGGGGTAGGGGAGGTAGATCAGAGTACAATGTCCCTGGGTTCATTCCCTAATACCACAAAAAAGAAAAAGAAAAAAAAAAGAAGTGCTTTTAGTGGAGAATGGACGGGGCTTTCTAGTTTAATGAACAGGAGTGGAAAGAGAAGAGGAGAAGGGACCCGCCAGGTGGCCCGGTGGACAGGTAGTAGTGACAGTCATAAAGGTTTGGAGGGTAGAGGTAGGAAGCCATGAAGAGAGAGCTGAGGTTGTAAGCTTAGTTCTGAACTATGAAATTATTCGAGGACCTGGGAGTTGAATCTGGATCCCAGTTTGTAGAAGTAGAGAAGTAGAGAGAGAAACAAATCCTGGGCTAGAGGAGTAGCTCAGTAGCATGTACAAGGTCACGGGGCTTCATTCCTAGCGCCACAAAAAATATCAATAATTATGATTAAAACATAAAGCTGGGCTTGGTGGCACACACCTGTAATCCCAGGCACTTAAGAGGCTCGTAAGTTCAAGGTCAGCCTGAGCAACATAGCCAGACCCTGTCTCAAAGGGTTGGGAAAAATAAAAAATTAAATAAATTAAATACATTTTAAAAGATTTTTAAAAAGGTTGGGAGTATAGCTCAGTGGTAGCAACCTTAGGTTCACTCCCCAGTACTGCATAAATGAAAAATAAGTGGGACGTGCTGGCACATGCCTGTAATCTTAGTATTTAGGACAGGAGGATCACAGGTTTGAGGACAATCTCAGCAACACCACAAGACTCTCAGAAACCTAGCAAGACCCCGTTTTCCAAACCAAAAATAAAAAAGGGTTGAGGGCGTAGCTCGGAAGTAGAATGCTCCTGAGTTCAATCCTCAGTACCACGAAAATAAATGCATTCATTCACTTAATTTAAATCCAATAAAACGAGCCATCATCAGATGGTAGACAGCAGAAACGCTAAATGTGATCGGAGTTGGATGGATCCGCTTCATACGCAGTACGTTTGGGCTGGGCGCACAACTCAGTGCAGAGGCACGAATTTGTTTTTTAAAAAAGGACTCCGTGGTAAATTAGTCACGATTCGTACACTATCACAAATACGCCTCCTCAACGTCACCCCATGCTCTGGTCTGTCAAAGGAAAAGACAGACACACCTGCTGGCCACCATTTCTCCTTTTCGCCACAGGCCCACACCCCCCAGAAGCTTTGCACCGCAGGGAAGGAGGCGTCTACTCATTTTGCGATTAAATCCAGGGGAGCTCGCTCCTGAGAAAGCCTGTCATGTGCTGCCCTGCCACTGTGGGTAAGAGGAGGGCCAGCCGCAGGAACAACGGCCCCTGGCGTGGCCCGCGCACAATCACAATGCCTTCTGTGTACACCAGACCTCCTGGTTTACCAAACATTTGCTTTCACCAGCGAAGTGGGGAACCAGCCTCGTGTTCATGGATCGGGGCCACTGAGCCGCCAGAGACCAGCTGGGCCTTTGCAGACTCAGACTCAGAGGTTCCTGTTTCTGGTTGGAAATGGATGTCAGGGAATTCAGACAGAGGTTAACAGATGTCAGGGATTCCCGCCGACTCGTTGCTAAGGGAACTTTTGTGAGGATGCCCGGAGCCCATAGAACCCAGAAGCCCTGCCTGGCGCTCTCAAGTCTTACGAAGTGGCCGCCACGCGCACCGGGTCACATCTTGGAGATGGCGGAGGCTGAACAGAGGCAGATGGAGTGGCAGCAGCTGAAGGTACATATTCCAACTGCCCGAGCTGCAGATGCAGGCCATGGCCCCGAAACCAGAGAGCAGGGCGACTTGGTGAAGACGGATTAATTTCAGTCCAATTACATACCTGGCAGCTGCTGGCCCTAATATGCCTTTTGTGAAGAGCCTGAGGATGCCTTAAAACATACTGATGTTGAGGTTGAAGGTCACACCCATTTTCGTGGATTTTTCACATTACAAGGAGAGGAGGGGCCCTGTATTAAGATCAGTTTGTGTACCACAGCAAGCCTCTACTAATGATCAGGTAGCCCGGATGCTCTGTGTCCATTAATCCTCCGGGCCCTGGCCGGAGGGCTTAGGCATGTCTGGACCAGTACAGTAATGGCTCAGTGGACAGGGCCAGGCTTTAGGGCCAGGTGAATCCAATTTCAAATTCCAACTGGCCTCATAAAAACAAAAAGCCCTACAGGTGTGTGTGTGTGTGTGTGTGTGTGTGTGTGTGTGTGTTGCCAGGGATCAAACCCAGGTCCTTGTTCATGCTTGGCAAGTGCTCTACCACACAGCTGGCCCCTTACCCTCTCTGGAGTCTTAAACAACACCAACAATTTCTCTATGGATGGCAGGAGAGAATCTCCAGGCAGATCTGCTAAGGTCTTGCATTTTACCTCCCTCCGGCGGATCCCTCTCTCAGAAGCCTGGCCTGGCACGTGTTGATTGCCCTCTAACGAATCATCTGTCCCGTGTAGGTCCTCCCATCCTTCTGAAGCAGCTAGTTTGCAAAATGGTCCTCAAGGAACCACACACCTATTGCTTCTGTCCCTGCGTCCGCCTCCTTCCCACATCCCCTTTCCACGCTGCCCCAGGACTCTACTGTGAACCATGTCACTGATCCACAGAGAAAGAAGTGACATGCCTGTCCAGGGCCCAAGCCTGAAGAAAGCCTGGTGAGTTGTGCCCCAGCGTCTGGGGAGCCAGCCACATATAAAAACCCCAATTAGCAGGATGTGGTGCTGGCGCATGCTTGTAATTCTAGTACTTGGGAGGCCAAGACAGGAGGATCGTAAGAACAAAGCCAGCTTTAGCAACTCAGCACTACCTCAATGAAGAGAAAGGTGATAGGCAAAGGCCCTACAGGAGCTGATATCACACAAAGACAGAGGCCACATGGAAGAGGGCCAGCCAGGGAACCAGACAGGTGGGCAGAGACGCCACTCTGCTGGGCGTTGGCGCACACCTGTAGTCACAGTTATTCAGGAAGCTGAGGCAGGAGGATTCCGAGTTAGAGGCCAGCCTGGGCAGCTGAGTGAGATCCTGTCTCCTAGCAACAACATCATCAACAACGATAGTGCTTCGTAGTAGAGCACTTGTCTAGCAGGCAAGAGTTCCTGGGTTCTATCCCCAGTACCACAAAATAGTGCCATTTTGGGGGTTCCAACTCAGTGGACCCTCCAGGACCCCATCTGACTACAGCTGCATGAGAAAGAGACACTGAGACAGACCAGCAGAAGAACTGCCCAGCGGAGCCATGTAAGGTAAGTTCAGAGTGCCTTGTTGCCTAGCAACAGAAAGATGCCATCTCTTAATTGTCCAGAGTGCAGCCCGCTGTCTCTCACGACAAACTCCTTGCAAACCCTGGCAGCACGGAAACAGGAACCTCAAATTGGAGAACTGTGGGTAGAAAGGAGATAAAAGGCGACGCCCTCCCCTCAACCCAGCATCCTTCTTAGTTCCGCTAGCAAAACAGCAACCTATACTGTGAGCGCCTGTCTCGGTCCATTTTGTGTTGGTAGAATACAGGAGCCTAGGTGATTTATTAATAGACTTTATTTTTTACCATTCTGGAGGTTGGTCGGGAAGTCCAAGGACAAGGTTCCAGCATCTGGTGAGTGCCTTCTTGCTGCAGAAGCCCACGGCACAAGGACAAGATGGCAAGTGCTGGAACTCAGCCTCACGCTCTTTATGAGAATTCGGTTTCTGGGCTGGGGGATTAGCTCAGTGGTAAAGCACTTGCCTATGTGCAAGGCACTGGGGTCAATCCCCAGCACCACATACACACACCAAAAAAGAAGTTTCCACCTGTAATTTCTGTACTTGTGAGGCTGAGACAGGTTGCAGGTTCAAGGTCAGCCTCAGCAACTTAGTGAGACTCTTCGGCAACTTAGTGAGACTCTGTTTTGAAGTAAAAAAATAAAATAAAATAGGGCTGGGGGTGTAACTCAGAGATAGAATGCCCCTGGATTCGATCCCCAGCACCAAGTAAAGAATTAAGTTTCCAACAGATACCTTTTGAAGGGAACCCATTCAAACCACAGCAGTGCCCCTAAGGTCTAGACCTTCCAGCCAGATCATGGATTCTAACAGCAGCACCTACTTAAAGGAAAGCTCTGTTGTGCTTGCATTCCGATCTTATGACCCCTCCAAAATTATTTCCCAAATGCGTCTGGAGTTTTTGCAGATGTCTACAGGATCCTCTAGGCCCTTAAGTTCTCCTCTCCAAAGTCGAAGAAGGATACAAGGAATGCCTGGGCCCAGTCAGGCCCTACAGGCACCAGACCTTACCAACCACTAGACCGGTCCTGGTCCCATGCCCAACTCTCCATGTCTTCCCTGGGATGGAGATGCTTACGCAGGTGACCTGGGGCTTGGCTCAGAGCTGATGGATCATGCCCCGCAGCCTCAGCCCCTGGTCTCCGGTCTCTCTCCATCACTAACTCCTGGACCATGCCTCTCAAATGACATTACAAGAATTCTCTGCTCCAGTCCATCGTCATGGCTAAAGATGCCCTCAAGAGAGATCCATCAGCCAGGCACGGTGCCTGAAATCCCAGTACCTGTACTGAGTACCTGCAATCCCAGTACTTGGGAGGCTGAGACAGGAAAATCACAGGTTCTAGGCCAGCGTCAGCAACTGAGCGAGCCCCTCAGCAACCTAGTAAGACCCTGTTTCAAAATAGTAAAAGATTGAGGAGTGTGGCTCAGAGGCAGATGCCCCTGGGTTCAATCCCCAACCAAAACAGAAAGAAAAGAAAGAGAGAGAGGAATAAAAAGAGAGAGAATTTTTCAAGCTTCTCTTAGCTGAGGGCCTTTATAACCCATGACCAACCATGAGTCTTGACTTTTAGGTGTTGTTACTGTTTAGATCTTAAATGTCCCCCAAAGGCCCATCTGCTGAAGGCTGAGCCACCAGCCTGTGGTGCCATTAGGAGGAGGTAGAACCTTTAGGGAACGAAGCCCATTTGGAGAAAGTGAGGTCATTGCCAATGTGCCCTTGAAGAGGCTGTGGGACTCAGCCCCTTCCCGTCACTTTGCTCCACCATGGGACCCAAAGAAATGGGGCCAAGCCAACAAGGACCGAACCCCTGAAACTATCACCCAGTGTTAGAGTTTATATATCAAATGTCCCCCAGAGAAGCTTGAGTGTTAGACTAGGTATCCAGGTTTGGGGGTAGGTCATGCCTGAAAGATGCCTGTCCATCTGTTCTCTCTGTCTCTGTCTCTCTCTCTCTCTCCTTCTTGGTCATGATGAGGTGATAATAGCCATTGCTCCTCTGCCATGCCCTGGAGCTGCCTGACCCTGAGCTGACCTCTGGAACCCGGAGCCCCAAATAAACCTTTCTTCCTCTAAGTTACGCTCATCAAGTATTGTGGGCGTAGGAATGAAAAAGATGACTAAAGCAGCCAAAGCAAACCTCTCTTCCTTATAAGCTGTTTATCTCTGGCATTTTGTCACAGCTACGGAAAGCTGGCTAACACAGCCCTCATTCCTTCCCTGGGGATAACGGGTTCCCTTTGTAGCCAGCACCCCTGTGGCCAGACTCCTTGGGCCTCCCAGAGCCTCCCACCCTTCTCTGCTTGGGTTTTCTCCAGGTTTTCTTGGAGTCCTTCTTCTGGAAGCCAGCTGTGTGCTGCCCTGCTTTGCCAGTTCCTTCAAGTCCTGACCACAAAGATTTCCTCAATGGCCAGGCCTTCCATCACACTGGCCAGCCATGGAGCAGACCCTCTCAGTGTTAGCGTCCAACTCCCCTCTGCAGCACGTGCCTGCTGCAAACAGGGCCTCCGGATTCCCCTGTCTTCATCTGAAGTAGGAGGAAATCCTCCGGCAGCGTCCACTTTGCACACACATTCTCAATGTCTCCCACCGCTCCACCAATATGAGGTTTCCTGTTAGCACTCTTGCCGTCGCAGGACGAGAGATACGGCAGACGGAGCAGAGAAGATGCTGGGAGAGCCATGCTCAGCTGGAGGCGCCATGCTCGGCTGCGGGCCCGCCTCCCATCCTTCCTCCAGGAGGAATAGTCCATCATATCTGGCCTTTTGAGCTGTGTGCCCCTGGCAAGCTTAGCGCCAGGCACCCCACAAGCTAATGTCCCAGAAGGCCTGCCACCTCCAATACCTGTGTGCCCTCTCTCTGGTCTCCTGGCTTCTGTGCTATCCGATGTTGATGAGCCCCGAGGATGTTCCGCCGGTCCCAGTTCCTCTGTGCTGGCCACTCTGCCCACCAGCCAATCCCTTTGGAGCGCTGCCTTCTCCAGCTGAGTCCACCTTTGCGGATTCGCCCTATCACGAGGGACCCTTCCTGCACATCCACTATCTTACCCAGCTTTCGGCCCTGAGGTCCAGCTTGCTTACGTAGGAGGTTCTCAGACATAGAAGCTGGGTCCTTGGTCCCCCCTGTTGAAACTGCACCTGCTTTGGTCCTGAGAAGAATCCCACTGAATGCTTAGGCCACCGGGCTCAGGCTCACCCCTGCCTCTGCCTGTGGGAAAACTAGCTGCCTCTGAGTGAGATCAAACTTCAGGGTTAAGCGGGGCCTGGTGGCGCAGGCCTGTGATCCCAGTATTTGGGAGGCTGAGACAGGAGAATCTCAGGTTTGAGGATAGCCTCGGCAACTTAGTGAGACCCTTGGCAACTTAGCAAGATCCTGTTTCAAAATTAAAAAATAAAAAGGAGCCGGAGATAGAACATCCCTGGATTCAATCTCCAGGACCAAAGGAAAACAAAACAAAACTTCTGGGTTAGCAGCAAGGATCTCCAAATTGACTCCAGGATCCAGCTGCCCTCGTTTTAACCCTAACATTTTAGCTTTTGTATTGATGACCATGAACTTGTCACACCCAGTGCCTCGTAGACGCTCAGAAAATGGAGGTCCCCCCTCTCGGTGGTACTGCTCACACTTGGGTGCTTCTGTTGCAAGTTTCTAGCTGGGAGCTAGGTCTGAAAGATTCTTGGCTACCAGATTTCTGAAACATGTGTAAGCCATGGGCTATGACTGTCTTCACACCCCGCATTGTCCCCGGTAATAATTCTGCCTTCTCCCCCTGGGCTTAGTCCAGCCTTCCTTCCCCTCCCAAAGAGAAGCAGAGCCCCTCCGTTCTCAGTCACCCCCACCCAGAACAGCTGGCTGAGTCCAGCCAGAGACGCTGCTCCTCGTGGACAGACATCTCTACCAGCCAAATTTTCACATCAGTATTTCCTGGGGAAATGTAGCCACAGAAGAACTCTCAGAAAATGTGTCTCTCCCAGGGCTTTGGAGCTAGACGGCCAGAGGCTCCCGACCTTCCAACGGATGCCATGTGGCTGGGCGTCTTTTCGCATGGAATCTCGGGAGAGAATCCGGGTAAGGGACACACCTGTTTTTCTCTTATAGGTACAGCCAGGCAAAACACAGAACCAAGAATTCAGCACATACTCCGTTCCTTCCCGCCCGTAGACAGAAATGGCCCCTAAACTTTGCTCAAATGCAACGGATCCAGTTGGAAGAGAGTCTGGACCTGAAGGAAGCTTTGCGGACCCTCTAGGTGGTCTGGCCTAGTTTTGATAGGTCACCGCTGCATCCTTCTCAGACATTCTCACTGGAAACCATTTCATACACCTCTCTCTCTCTCTCTTTCTCTCTCTCTCTCTCTCTCTCTCTCTCTCTCTCTCCTCCCTCCCTCCCTCCCTCCCTCTCCCCTCCCCCTCTGGCTATAAATTGCCCAGAACATAGAGGATTTTCATTCAAAAATTGCTACTCTGTTATTTATGGAGTAGGTCAGGATAAAATCATGAATGCATTCAGTTAACATGATCAGAGCAGGATTTGTAAAAAAAAAAATCATACTGTTTACATATACTTAGGCAATTGGGGTAGCCCCTCGTTTAGTCTTTACAATAATTCTGGGGTCAGAGAGCCTTTTAATAAAGGGGATGTCCTGGAAAGCCACCCCCCCACACACCCACACACACAAAGGACTTTCAGAAACTTTACATCTCACTCTGGCTGCGACCATGAGCTCAGTGATTAGAGGACAGAGAGGCCTCCCAATTGTCACCCGGACAATAAACAGCCAGCTGACTTGGCCCAGCAGGTCCTGTGCAGCCTTGGGGCCAAGCCAGAACCCCAGAAACAAGCCACTTTCGTGTTCTGAGCCCAGGGGAGGGGACTCTGGCTGGGGGGCTGCCGCCACTCTGAATTAAGCCCGCTGCTGAGGACCGGGCTGGTGGCCAGCAGCGCTCAGTGGACCAGCAAGTGCCCACCCCCAGACCCCGGAGGCGGCCTGACCCGGGACATCAGGACCATCCGGAGTGGAGAAGAGGGGCTCCTTCCCGGATGATTCCCACCCTAGGTGTGTCTCCTCCGCGGACCACCAGGCTGGGGCCGTGCCCGATGCCCTGCCCACCGCCGGCACCGCGCCCGCCGCTCCAGAACTCACACAGGCAACAAGTTCTGGCTTCCCCAGCGCGGCCGGAGCGCTCGGCCCAGCCCACGCTGCCCACGCTGCCCGCGGCCCACGCCTCGAGGGGCGCGCTGCTGTGGCCGCTCCCGGGAGCTCGGGGTGCAGGTTGCGGCTGCAGATCAGCCCCCCCCGGGGGGGTGCGCCCCCCCTCGGACCAGGACCACCGCTCCTCCCGGCTGCTGCGGGCAACAGGTCTGCGAGCACCCGGGGAGGGCCCCCCAGCCCCTTACCTCCAGCAACTGCACGTAGCTGGCCGGGAACCAGCCTCGGAGCCCGTCCTCCTTCTCGCCTTCCCACCAGCCGCCGTCCGGGACCTGCAGCAGCGTGATGAGCTCGCCCGCGGCGAAGCGCAGCCCCTGGCTGTGCCGCTCCCCGGAGAAGGGGTACAGGGTCCGGCAGCGGGCGCCGGACATGGCCTTGGCGCCGCGGGGGCTCACAGCGCAGCCTGCATCCCGGCCGAGCCCCGCGCCCCGGGCTCCTGCGCCCTGGGCGCGCGCCGTCTCGGGGCTGCGGGGTCCCCGGCGGGCGGGCAGGGGCGCGGCGGCGCGGGGGCGGCGCTCAGGGGGGGGCAACCCGGCCCCGCGGGCTCCCGAGACAACTTCCCCGGGCGCGGGAATGCGCAGCTCCCCGGGGAGGCGGGACGCCGAGCATCCCCCTTGGCCGCGGGGCGAGCGCTGGCTGCCGCGGCCGGGCGGGGGCTCCCTCGCAGGCGACGGGGGCGGGCCGGGGGCCGGGCCAGGGCGGCCACGCCCGCCGAGGGCCGGGCGCTGGCTCCGGAGGGGCCGGGTGGGTCGCCGGGGGGAGGGAGACGCCCCTCCACGCCGGATCTGTCAAAGCCTGGGGACCCGCGGAGGAGGGGGGGCGGGTTTGTGGCGGGGCGGGAGGAGGGAGATGGAGTCAGAGTTGGGAGGATCGGGATCCGGTCCGTGGGGGTAAAAGGCAGAAAGGCGAAAGGTGCGGGGTGGGTGGGGCGGCATCCTTAGCTTCGCCAGGCAAACGAAGGCCGGTCAGGGTCCAGCCCTCCTGGGCGCGCCGAGGAGCAATGCTCATGGGGTCAATCAACAAACATTAGAAGTGGCAGCCGCGCTCTGTTCGTGGTGCTGGGCACTACAAAGCTGACTCGGGGAAGTTCCTGCTGCCCAGAGACTCGGGAACCGCAGGTGCTGGACAAAGTCGACCTTGGACCAAGGGTACTGAAGACAAAGACAGGTCGGTTTCTTGCTCGCCTACTCTATTGTAAGTAGCTGGACCCTCTGCTGTCTCTGTGCGCAAGTGGGGCATTCCCAATTCCCAACCTGAAAACCCAAGCTCCAGAACGCCCCAGAAACCAAAAGGATCCGAGTACCAACAGTCACACCACGCGTGCAAAGTTCCACAGTGGCCTCAGGCCCGGGTCACAGGCAGAAAACAGAGATGCACGGAAAAGACTGTATAAAGTCACCTTCAGGAAATGCGTATGAGAAACAGAAGTGAATTTCGTGTTTACACTTAGGTCTTTATTCCCAGGATATCACATTACACACATGCAAATATTCCAAAACCCTACACGTTTCTGGTGCCGAGATAAGGGTGACACAACCCGTACTTTTCTGCCTCCTCGTTTTCCTGTTCACTAGTCTTTCGTGGCTCCCTGTTGCCTAGTAAATTGGGTACAGACTTCTCAACTTCTGCATTTTCAGCCTTCCACAGTTACCAACTCTAGCCTCCTCCCTCACTGATGTCTGTCCAGATACTCATTGCAGGAAGTCAGGCTAAAGGTTAAGAGCACCTGTCAAGGCTTTGAATCAAACCCCGGCACCAGCCTTTTACCTATTTCGGAGTTTCTGAAGCCTGGCTATACTTTAGAACCACCTAAGTAAAATTTTCCCCCCAAGAGGAATTGAATCCAGGCGTATTCTGCCTCCCAGGCACACCCCAGCCTTATTTTACTTTTTATTTTGAAACAGAGTCTCACAAAGTTGCCGAGAGTCTGGCCTGGCACCTGAGATCCTCCTAGCTCAGCCTCCCAAGTAAGTACCTAAGTAATTGCTGAAAAGATATTCAGGTGCTCCCCCCAGGTTGAGAACCACGGAGCAGCCGCAGTGGGCAGGTGAGCCCCTCACCCGAACAGCCTCCGCCTGGCCTCTGACCCTGGGCAGGTTGACAAAGGCAGACAGTCTGGAATATTCCACCCAAGGCAAATTCACAACCCTTTGCCTGGCCAGAAATGCGGGCAAACACACCCTCGCCCACGGCCACTATTAAGGTCCCTTAAAACACGATAACAGGGCTGAGGTGTGTGGCTCGGCGGTAGAGCGCTTGCCTGGCACGCACGAGGCCCTGTGTTCAAACCCCAGCACCGCACCTACATCAAACTGTCGCTAACCCTAAGTGCACTGGTCAAGCGTGCCGGACTCAGGGAAGCGTGTGATTTTCTGCAGACTAGCCTCAGGCTGCCCACAGAATGATGTGATGTGGCCTGGCTCTGTGTGGAATGACTGACCCAGAGCCATTGCACAATCCAGAATTCTCCCTAACAACCTGTGGGCAACCCGTAATCCACTCTGAACTTGAGAAATCCCAGCCACGCCTACGTACGGCTTTAGAGCCCAAATAGCCGCCCTGAACAGTCCCCCCAAACCCACGTGGATCGTGGCTGTCAGTGTCTTAATTTATTTCATTTTATTCCTGTCATCCTGAGAGCTGATTATTGCCCCCAGATTAGAGGCAAATAAAATGAGATTCATAGGGTATCCAGCCTGCTGTCACACAGTCAGTCAACAAAACAGGGCTTTGGCCCCAGGTCTGGCTGACTGTATATCTAGTCCCCCTACCAATCAGAAAATGTGGGTCCTGTAGCTCAGATCCCATCAACTCCTAAGCAGGCCTGCAATCCCAGTGCTCAGGAGGCGCAGACAAGAGGATCACAAGTTGGCCCTCTGCAATTCAGCGAGACCCTGTTTTAAAATAAAGAATAAGAAATAGGGCTGGGGGTGTAGCTCAGAGGTACAATGCCCCTGGACTCCACGCCTAGTACTGCAAAATAAATAAATAAATAAATAAATAAATAAATAAATAAATAAATCAGGGCTGGGGAAATAGCTTGAAGGTAGAATGCCCCTAGACTCAATTCCTACTACTTCCCTCCCTCCCCCCCCAAAAAAAGGACTTCCTGGAGATAACCGATATTGGTCTGGATACAAATAACACAGCTGGGCGCGGTGGCGCACACTTGTAATCTCAGTACTTGGGAGGCTGAGACAGGAGGATCGCGGTTTGTGGCTGACAGCCTCAACTACTTAGTGAGGCCCTTTTGCAACTCAGTGAGACCCTGTTTCAAAATAAAAAAATAAAAAAAATAGGGCTGGGGGTGTGGCTTGGAGGTAGAATGACCCCTGGGTTCCATCCCTAATACCACCAAAAAAAAAAAAAAAAAAAAAAAAAAAATAGGGCTGGGGATGCAGCTCAGAGGTAGAATGCCCTTGGTTCAATACCCAGTACTGAAAAAAGAAAGAAAGAAAGAAAGAAGATTAGACCATCAGAGAGTGGAACTTTTGTTTCTACTAAGCAGTCTCTCAACACCTTAGAGTCTATTTCCCCCAACTGTGATGAAGATTAAAGCCAAATACAACTGGCGTAGGAGACTTGGGAGACACAGATGGGGTTGGTTAAGTGCGCAGGTGATGGACTGGTGTGTTTAACCCTCAATTCTGCCACTTTCTGTCTGTCTTTGGGCAATTTCCTTTACCTCTCTTTTGCTTCTTGTCAAAAGAAATATAACGCCGGGCGCGGTGGCGCACGCTTGTAATCCCCGCGCTTGGGAGGCGGAGACAGGAGGATCACGCAGGTTCGAAGCCAGCCTCGCTGGCTTAAGAGACCCTGTTTCCAAATAAAAATATAAAATAGGTCTGGGAGTGTAGCCCGGAGATAGAAGGGTTTCCAGGAACCCCAGTACCACCAGAGAGAGAGAGAGAGAGAGAGAGAGAGGTGGGGGGAGGGAGAGAGAGAGGGAGAGAGAGAGGGAGAGAGAGAGAGACCCTGTTTCCAAATAAAAAAGTATAAAAATAGGTCTGAGAGTGTAGCCCGGAAGTAGAAGGGTTTGCAGGAACCCCGGTACCACCAAAAAAAAAAAAAAAAAAAAAAAGGATAACAGTGTTTATATCATAAAGTTATTAAGAAGATTAAATAAGCATGTGTGCCACTTACAATAATGCCTGACATGTTAAGTACCCAGATATTGAGTATTTATTATTATTATTATTATTATTATTATTATTATTACTATTACCTATTCTAGTCAATGGCCCTGGTAATTTGTTATCTAACACATTTTTTTTTTTATATGTATGGAACTGGGGGTTGAACCCAGGGCCTTTTATCTCCAAGCTACACCCCCAGCCCTATTTGTTATTCTTTATTTTGAAACAAGGTCTCACTGAATTGCAGAGGGCCTCACTAAGTAGCTGAGTGGAAAAATATCTTCTCTGATTAAGGAGACCTTGCTGCCTTTACTTTTGTTTTACATTAACAGCTTTACTGGGGTGTCATTTCCATACCAAAAAAAAAAAAATCGACTTGTTTTAAGTGTGCAATTCAGTGATTTGCCAAGTTGTGCAATCGTGACCATCACCTAATTTTAGAGCATTTTCACTACCTCAAAAAGCAACCTTGTGTTCCTGTGTTGCTCCGGGCCCCAGGCAACTGGCAGTCTATTTACTGTCTCTGTGGAATTCCCTTCTCCGGCCGGTTCCTATCAACAGAATCATTTAAGATGTGGCCCTTTTACACATGGCTTCTTCCATTTAAGTATCGTGACTTGGAGGCTCACCCTGTCACAGGGAATATCAGTACTTTACTGTCTTTATGGCTGAAAAACTACTGTTGTACCCAGACACGCTGCAGCTTGTCCATGCAGGCACAGGTAGATATTTGGATTATTTTCACTTTGGGGCTATTTTGAATAGGGCTGCCATGAACATTCACTACATATTTTATTTTTATTTTTGTTTTTTTTTTTTGTACCAGGGATTGAACCCAGGGACCCTAATTTACTTTTTAATTCAAAACAAGGTCTCATTAAGTTGCTGAGGGTCTCACTAAATTGCTGAGGCTGGCTTCGAACCTGCGATCCTCTCTGTAATCCCAGGGGTGGGGACCACCATGTCCGGCTCCTTTATAATTTTTCCATCCCAAAGAAGTAAGCGTTCCCCATTCCTGTAATTGTCCTAGAAATTCTAGTTCAGAATTAGAAGTATTAGAATTAGAAGAATTCTAGTTCAGAATTAGAAGTATTAGAGCCCGGCGTGGTGGCGCATGCTTATAATCCCAGTACTTAGAAGCCTGAGACAAAAGGAGCACAGGTTTGAGGCCAGTCTCAGCAATTTAGGGAGACCACAAGCAATCTAGTGATGACCATATTTCAAAGTAAAAGACTAGGCCAGGGCACGATGGTCCACGCTTGTAATCCCAGCCTTTGGGAGGCTGAGACCTGAAGATCTGAGTTGCCTCAGCTACTTAGTGAGGCCCTCTGCAACTCAGTGAGACCTTGTTTCAAAATAAAGAATAAAAAAAAAAAATAGGGCCGGGGGTATAGCTTGGAGGTAGAATGCCCCTAGGTTCCATCCCCAGTGCCACAAAAAAAAAAAAAGATAAAAAGAAAAAAAATGAAAGAAATAATAATAAAAATAAAAAAGAATAAAATAGGGCTGGGGGGTAAGAGAGTAAGAGGTAAGATGCCCCTGGGTTCAATTCCTAGTACCGCACACATTCGCATCTGCACAAAAGAATTCCTATTGCCCGGGTACAGTGGCCCATGCCAGTAACCCCAGCATCTCTGGGGGCTGAGGCAGGAGGATTGCAAGTTCAAGGCTGGACTGAGAAACTAAGCCAGACAGACCTGGATTAAATATATACATAAATAAAAATCAATCAACCAATAAATAAAAATTGGTAAGAAAAAGAAAGTTAAGTTAATGTACTGGAAAAAGCATTTTGGAATTATATCTTTGGAGAAAATAAATAGGCTCAGTTCTTCCCTTGGAGTCTGGGAGAAGCCTGACCTTAGGCCAGCTGTGTGGAAGAGAAAGTGTAAAGGAGTCTCTCCATCCCTCCTTTCCTCTCTCCATCCCTCCTTCTCTCCCTCCATTCCTCCTTTCCTCTCTCCATCCCTCCTTCTCTACCTCCATCCCTCCTTTCCTCTCTCCATCCCTCCTTCTCTCCCTCCATCCCTCCTTTCCTCTCTCCATCCCTCCTTCTCTCCCTCCATTCCTCCTTTCCTCTCTCCATCCCTCCTTTCCTCTCTCCATCCCTCCTTCTCTACCTCCATCCCTCCTTTCCTCTCTCCATCCCTCCTTCTCTCCCTCCATCCCTCCTTTCCTCTCTCCATCCCTCCTTCTCTCCCTCCATTCCTCCTTTCCTCTCTCCATCCCTCCTTTCCTCTCTCCATCCCTCCTTCTCTACCTCCATCCCTCCTTTCCTCTCTCCATCCCTCCTTCTCTCCCTCCATCCCTCCTTTCCTCTCTCCATCCCTCCTTCTCTCCCTCCATTCCTCCTTTCCTCTCTCCATCCCTCCTTTCCTCTCTCCATCCCTCCTTCTCTCCCTCCATCCCTCCTTTCCTCTCTCCATCCCTCCTTCTCTCCCTCCATCCCTCCTTTCCTCTCTCCATCCCTCCTTCTCTCCCTCCATCCCTCCTTTCCTCTCTCCATCCCTCCTTCTCTCCCTCCATTCCTCCTTTCCTCTCTCCATCCCTCCTTTCCTCTCTCCATCCCTCCTTCTCTCCCTCCATCCCTCCTTTCCTCTCTCCATCCCTCCTTCTCTCCCTCCATCCCTCCTTTCCCCTCTTCATCCCTCCTTCTCTCCCTCCATCCCTCCTTTCCCCTCTCCATCCCTCCTTCTCTCCCTCCATCCCTCCTTTCCTCTCTCCATCCCTCCTTCTCTCCCTCCATCCCTCCTTTCCTCTCTCCATCCCTCCTTCTCTCCCTCCATCCCTCCTTCTCTCCCTCCATCCCTCCTTTCCTCTCTCCATCTCTCCTTCTCTCCCTCCATCCCTCCTTCCCTCTCTCCCTCCATCCCTTCATCCCCAGCTCCGGCATGTGTGATCTCAGCCAGAGAGCCCAGGCAAAGATCCTGAAGCCCCCGTGTGTGCACAAGAGTCCCCAAGGAGGAAGCGTTGGACCCGAGGTCTATTCCCGGGCCTCGACCCCAGGGCCTCGGATGTCGTGAGTCGAAGGTGGGACCCGGAATCTGTGCTTGTAACAAAGAAAAAAAAATCAAAAACTACCATGGCGAGGTTCTCAGACCACCCTTGGAAGGCTGCCGCGCCATCTTCTGTTACTGTACAGAAGAGAGCGTGGCCACTTACAAGGAAGAAGGATTAGCATTGGCTCGGCATTTTGTCCAGGCCCATCCTACATGTAAAAGAAGGTGGGATGAGTTTGGTGGCCCAGGCCTTGGGAGGCTGAGACGGGAGGATCGCAGGTTCACGGCCTGCCTCAGCTACTTAGTGAGGCCCCTGCAACTTAGTGAGACCCTGTTTCAAAATAAAGAATAAAAAATAGGACTGGGGGTGTAGCCCGGAGGTAGAATGCCCCTGGGTTTCATCCTCAGTACCGCAAAAAAAAAAAAAAAAAAAAAAAAAATTAAATAAATTTAAAAATTAAATTAAAAAGGAGAGAGGGGAAGTCTGGTAGAGGCAGACAGGAAATGAGTAGGAGAAAGGAGAAGAGGTGTCAAAGATCAGAATTACAATGGTTTCAAACTTTTAAAAATTTTTTATATTTTTGGTGCCGGGGACTGGATAGCCCAGGCCTCACCAACCACTGAGCTACACCCCCAGTTTCAATAATCTCGTGACACTGGGGATTGAACTCAGGGCCCCAAGTAGGTGAGGCAAATGCTGTACCACTGAGTTACCTCCCCAGCCCACTATTATTTATTAATTAGTACTGGGGATTGAACCCAGGGGCATCCTATCTCTGAGCTATACCCCAACCCCATTTGTTTATTTGTTTAGTGGTACTGGGGATTGAACCCAGGGCATTGTACCTCCGAGCTACACTCTTAGCCCTATTTTACTATAAATATATATATATATATATATATATATATATATAGTTTGGGGTTTTTTTGCAGGTCTGGGGATGGAACCCAGGGGAATTCGACCTCTGAGCTACAGCCCCTGCCCTGTTTTTTATTCTTTATTTTGAAACCGAGTCTCACTGAGTTGCAGAGGGCCTCACTAAGTAGCTGAGGCTGTCGGCGAACCGCGATCCTCCTGTCTCAGCCTCCCGAATGCTGGGATTACAAGCGTGCGCCACCACGCCCGGCTTACTTTTATATTTTAAAACAGGGTCTCCCTAGGTTGATGAGAGCCTCACTAATTGCTGGGGCTGTCCTCAAACCTGCGATTCTCCTGTCTCAGCCTCCCAAGTACTGAGATTACAAGCATGTGCCACCATGCCCAGCTTACTTATTTATTTTTTGAAACAGGCTCTGTCTTGATTGCTCAGAGTCTCACTAAATTGCTGAAGCTGGCCTCTAACCTACAATCCTTCCTCCTCAGACTCCCAAGTAATGGGATTTTAGGTGTGGGTCACTATACCTGGTCAGTATTATTTTACTTCTTTACTGAGGTGCAGGGGATAGAACCCAGGGCCGCAAAAGACTAGGAATGAGCCTGGCATGGTGGTGCATGCCTGCAATTCCAGTATTTTGGAGGGTAAGACAGGAGGATCGCAGGTTCGAGGACAGCTTCAGCAAGTAGTGAGGCTTTCAGCCACCTAGTGAGACCTTGTTTCCAAATAAAAATTAAATAGGGCTGGGAGTGTAGCTTGGAGGTAGACTACCCCTGGGTTCAATCTCCAATAACACACACACACACACACACACACACACACACACACACACACACAGGCTAGAAGTGGAACCACCATGTGATCCAGCTCTACCACTCCTTGGTATCTTTCCAAAAGAATTAAAATCAGAATACTAGAGTGTTACATGCATACCCAATTTATAACAGCACAATTCACAATAGCCAAATCATGGTCCCCCGATGGATGGATGAACAGATTTTTAAAAACTGTGGTCTATACACACAATGGAATTTTACTCGGCCATAAAGAACAAAGTTACATCATTTATGGGAAAATCGATGGAAGTCAAGTGAGATCAGCTGGTCTCAGAGAGGCAAGGGTTGGAGGCTTTCTCTTACAGGTGGAAGCTAGCAAGAAAAGAGAAAATAAAAGAGACCAGAAAAATTAGGAGAGAGACCAAAAGTGGAAGGGAGCCTGGGGGTGGGAGGTGGAGAACAGAAAAAGGAGGTCTGAGGGGAGAAACAGTTCAAATAATGTTAAGTTCTGGTGTGAAGGCGTCTACCGATCAGTCTAAACAGAAACCCACCAAATGCTACGACCCTGTGTGTCTGTGTCACTGTGAACCTCACTAGGATATACAATTACGGCGCACCCATAAACGTTTATCTTAAAAATAGAGCCAGGCGCAGTGGCGCACACATGGAACCCCAGTACCTGGGAGGCGGAGTCAAGAGGACGGCAGGTTCAAGATCGGCCTCAGCAACTGAGCAAAGCTCTCAGTGACCCAGAGAGAGGACTACGCACACACACACAAAACCATTTTAATGACCAGAGCAGAGGACTTTGGGTTTTATGGACAAAAATAGGCTGAAAAATGTTGAAACAGATTAACAGCTTTTTGTGTGTGTGTGTGTGTGTGGAACTCAGGGGTTTTCCCACCTCCGGGCTATACTCCCAGATCTATTTTATACTTTATTTGGAATCAGGGTCTCACTGAGTTGCTGAGAGCCTCACTCAGTAGCCGAGGCTGGCTTCGAACCCGTGCCATCCTCCTGTCTCCGCCTCCCAAGAGCTCCTACAAGCGTGCGCCACCACGCCCGGCTCTGAAACCAAATTTAAAGAGGATCTGAGGTGTTTTTGTTTTGTTTTTGTTGTACTGAGGATTGAACCCAGGGGCATTCTACCTCTGAGCTACACCCCCAGCCCTATTTTTTTTATTTTTTTTTTTTGTTTTGAAACAGGGTCTCACTGAGTTGCGGAGGGCCTCACTAAGTAGCTACATCTGGCCTCGAACCTGCGATCCTCCCGTTTTGGGATTACAAACGTGCATCACCACATCCAGCTAGGTCATTTCCTTGTAAGGTAGGTACAGGGAGATGAAATAACAGAAAAAGAATGGGTTCGTTAACACCAGGTAATTTTTGTGTATCCTGGTGGAGGTGGAAGAAAGTTCATTATCATTCTGATTGAAACTGGCCAGATTTGGGTACTGTGCCTGTTGTCCCTCTAATCGGGATCTGTCAAGTCAGATGAACAGCTTAGCTACAGCTTGGTGAGGTTAGCACTAGTGACTTTATTTATTTATTTATTTATTTATTGGTACTGGGGACGGAACCCAGGGGCATTCTGTTTTTAAGCTCCACCCCCAGCCCTATTCTTTATTCTTTATTTTGAAACCGGGTCTCACTGAGTTGCAAAGGGCCTCACTCAGTAGCTGAGGCTGGCCGCGAACTGGGATCCTCCCGTCTCAGCCTCCCGAATGCTGGGATTATAAGCGTGCGCCACCACGCCTGGCCAGTGACTCCATTTTAAAATTATTTTTTTTTTTGGGGGGGGATGGTCTGTTTAGGCCCAGTACAGGAGCTTAGTCCAAAACAGTGGCCTGTCGTTATGATTTCATAGTGGTAAGAGAGAAACTGGGGAGAATTGGAGAAACCAAGAACAGAGAAGGAGAAAAAAAAATAAAAAAAAAGAATGAGAGAGAAGAGAAGGGAGCAGGAGAGCGGTCAGGGAAGAGAAAACCCAACCCCAGCTTCCTTCCAGCTCTTTCCAGCCCTCCTCCTCCTCATCCGCACACTCGGAGGAAATCCCAGCCCAAGCCCGCTCCCGGGGTGAAAGCTAGAGGTTCCATCTGTGAGCAGGCAAAAAGAGGAGAGAGGGGGACCCCGCAGAGAAGAAGGGCCTCGGGGACATTAAATAGTTGTAGGGCTCAAAATAATACTTGGACGTCAGGGGCTGGCGGGGCAGCGTGCTTGCCTGGCTGCGTGAGGCCCCGGGTCAGCCCAGCGCCATCAGGGAGATAGAAACCTGCCCGGTCCCTTCTCTTGTCCAGAGAGCGTGGAAATCACATCCTCCCTGACTCCTACTCTGCCTTCTCTGTGGCCTGGAAATAACAACAGAATGCCCCCAAAGGAGCCGAGCCAGAATAAGCAAAGCCAAGGAAGAGAATGGAGGTCTCCAGGGTCCAGACCCAACTTCAACAGGATGGCCACTGTTCATATATCTAAAACATGGAAAATCTGGGTGCGGTCGCACAGGCCGGTAATCCCAGGATTTGGGAGGCTGAGACAGGAGGATCGTAGGTTTGAGGTCAGCCTCAGCAACTTAGCGAGGGCCTCAGTAACTTAGACCCTGTTTCAGACTAAAAAATAAAGAGCTGGGGATTTAGCTCTGAGATGGAGTGCTCCTTTATTTATTCCGGGATACAAATAAATAAATAAATAAATAAATAAATAAATAAATACACACAAGTAAATACATAAATAATAAAAATTTAAAAAGAAATAAAAGAAAAAAGAAAAGAAATAAATGTATTTACCCAAGGAGAGCTGAGCTCTCTTAGAAAGGCTGTACTGGAGCCGGGCGTGGTGGCGCACGCTTGTAATCCCCGCACTTGGGAGGCAGAGACAGGAGGATCACGCAGGTTCGAAGCCAGCCGCACGTGCTGGCTTGGGAGACCCTGTTTCCAAATAAAAATGTAAAAATAGGTCTGGGAGTGTAGCCCGGAGGTAGAAGGGCTTCCTGGAACCCCAGTACCACCAAAAAAAAAAAAAAAAAAAAAAAAAAAAAGAAAGGCTGTACTGGAGCCAGGTATGGTATCATATGCTTGTAATTCCAGTACTTGGGAGGATGAGACTGGAGGATCGCAGGTTTGAAGCCAGCCTCAACAACTTAGCAAGGCTCTCAGCAATTTAGCTAGACCTTGTTTCAAAATAAAAATAAAATAGGGCTGGGGGTATAGTTTGGAGTAGAATGCCACTGGGTTCAATCTCCAGCAGCAAACAAACAAAAACAAGAGCAAAAAGAAGTTTCAGTTGGATGTGATGGTGCGTCCTTGTAATCCCAGTACTTGGCAGGCTGAGACAGGAGGATCGCAGGTTCCAGGCCAGCCACAGCTACATAACCAGACCCTCAGCAATTTAGCGAGACCCTGTTTCAAAATTTAAAACAGCAGCTGGGCGTGGCGGAGCACGCTTGTAATCCCCGGGCTTGGGAGGCGGAGACAGGAGGATCGCGCAGGTTCAAAGCCAGCCTCAGCTACTTAGTGAGGCTCTCAGCAACTCAGTGAGACCCTCTTTCAAAACAAAGAATAAAGCCGGGCGTGGAGGCGCACGCTTGTAATCCCCACGCTTGGGAGGCGGAGACAGGAGGATCCTGCAGGTTGGAAGCCAGCCGTGCTGGCTTAAGAGACCCTGCTTCCAAATAAAAAGTATAAAATAGATCTGGGAGTGCAGCCCGGAGGTAGAAGGGTTTCCAGGAACCCCAGAACCAACAAGATAAATAAATAAATAAATAAATAGTAAAAAATAGGGCTGGGGGTATAACTCAGAGGTAGAATGCCCCTGGGTTCAATGCCCAGCCCCCAAAACAGACAAAAGAACTCAGGACAGTTCAGAGACTTAAAACACACATGCAGTGATAGAACGCCCCTGGGTTTAATCCCCAGTAAAACACACACACACACACACACACACACACACACACACACACACACACACACACACTGGCTTAGCCTGGGACCAATCCCAGGGATCCAGGGACTGTCGAGTTCCCCAAAGCCATGCACTGGAAGGGCCTGACTGCAGGTTCTGGGCTTTCTCCTCTCCCGCAGGAAAGGGCCGGGCGCAGGAAGACTGTCATGTCAGGAATGAGCCCGTTTCTTTCTCAGAACAAAACCCCACCACCGCGAGTCTCCATTCTTCTGCGGGCTAAAAATAAATTCCGAATTAATCACAACAGAGAAGGAACATTCTCTCCGATGACTATAATTAGCTCCCCATTTATTAATGAAGACTGAAATAATGAGGCTGGTCCGAGGCCCAACTTTTTTGCTCACTAATTACATGCCGGGGGACCAGTGGCCGCGCCTCTGCGCACCTCTGCAGCTTGGGGATGGGGATGTCTACTGCGCCAGGCCCTGCGCAGGCCCCGGGAGGATGTCCCGGGGAATGTGCGGCTCAAGGGGTGGCCTCTGCTACAGGAATTCCGTGTCAGACAGAGGAGGTACCCCAAACCTCAGAGCTTAGAAGGCAAAGGTCTACTCAACACGGACCTGGAGGCTGAGAGGAAAGGGCTTTGGAAGAAGCTTCTAGCAAATTTGAAGGCTAAAAGGCACATGGCCAGGATCCCCTCGGGGGATTGAAGGTCAAGGATAGCCCGGTGTCATGGTGCATGACTGTAATCCTACTACTTGGGGGGCTGAGACAGGAGGATTGCAGGTTTGAGGCCAGCCTCAGCAACTTAGCGAGATTCTCAGTAACTTAGACTTTGTTTCAAAATTGTAAAAAGGGGGAGCTGGGGAATTTAGGTTGGAGGTAGAATGCTCTTGGGTACTCCAGTATGGAAGGAAGGAAGGAAGGAAGGAAGGAAGGAAGGAAGGAAGGAAGGAAGGAAGGAAGTGGAGGGAAGAAAGGGAGGGAGGAAGAGGAGGATAAAAATACAGGAAACCCTGCTTCCCTAAAGGCCAATATCCAGATTATCCAGATATATCAGTAATCTAGAATTCAACAAGAATTGGGCAAAAATAATTTTGAAGAAACAAGGCAAAACTATATACAATGATGTTATTATTGAAATTGACAGGGACTTTTTATGGGGCTTCCATTATCTTGAAATTTTCATAGGTTTGGAAATTTTTCATAATACTAAAATAAATAAGTAGCCCTGGCAATGGTGGCACATGCCTGTAATCCCAGTATCTGGGAGGCCGAGACAGGAGGATCACAGGTTCGAGGTCAGCCTCAGCAACTTAGCAAGGCACTCAGCAACTTAGTGAGAGCTTGTTTCAAAAAATAAGAGCTGGGCGTGGTGGAGGACGCTTGTAATCCCCGCGCTTGGGAGGCTGAGACAGGAGGATCGCGCAGGTTCGAAGCCAGCCTCAGCTACTTAGTGAGGCTCTCAGCAACTTAGTGAGACCCTGTTTCCAAATAAAATATAAAATAGGTCTGGGAGTATAGCCTGAAGGTAAAAAAGCCTTTGGGTTCCACCCCTAGTACCATAAAATAAAATAAAATAAAATAAAATGAGCTGGGGATGTAGCTCCGAGATACAATGCCCCTGGATTCAATCCCCAGTACCATTAAAAATACAGTCAATATTGGCTGGGCTCACGCTTGTAAATTACCGCACTTGGGAAGCAGAGACAGGAGGATCACAGAGGTTCGAAGCCAGCCTCGCTGGCTTAAGAGACCCTATTTCCAAATAAAATATAAAATAGGTCTGGGAGTGTAGCCCGGAGGTAGAAGTATTTCATCTCCAGTACCACCAAAAAAAAAAAAAATATATATATATATATATATATATAGTCAAAATATATAGTCAAAAATATAAATATATATAGTCAACATATACAAAGGATTCCATCCCCAGTACCATCAAAAATAAATAATAAATATCAAAACTACCCTGAGATTTCACCTAACTCCAACTAGAATGGCCATCATTCAAAACACAAACAACAACAGATGCTGGCGAGGATGTGGAGAAGTGGGAACTCTAAGACATTGTTGGTGGGATTGCAAATTAGTGCAACCACTTTGGAAAACAGTATGGAGAATCCTCAGAAGAATGGGAACAAATCTTCCATTTGATCCAGCAATACCACTGTTGGGTATCTACCCAAAAGAAAAGAAACCAAACTACCAAACTAATGCATGTGTATCTATGTTCATAGCTGCACAATTCACCATAGCCAAACTATGGAACCAGCCAAGATGTCCATCAACAGATGAATGGATTACAAAACTGTGGGATATGTACACAATGGAATTTTACTCAGCCATCAAAAAAAACTCAATTACATCATTTTCAGGGAAATGGATGGAACTGGAGGACATTATGCTAAGTGAGATTAGTCAGGCACAAAAAATAAGAAATCAGATGCTTTCCCTAATATGTGAGAGTTAGGGAGAAATGGGTCATAGGAGGAACTCTTGGAAGAGGATCAGTAACTTTTAACTCTGTTTACATTGTCTTTGGATATATAATTTTTTTTTATTTTTTAGGGAGTTTGTTTACTCTTTTGTTGCCTGTGCCATTGAAATCATATCCAAGAAATCACTTCCAATTTCAATGTTGTGAGGTTTTATGACCCAGTTTTTCTTCTAAAAGCTTATAGTATTAAGATTTATATTTAGGTCTTTTATCTATTTTGAGTTAATATTTGTATATGTGTTAGGTAAGGGTCCAATTTTATTCTTTTTCATTTATTATTATTTTTCAACAATATTTAGTTAAAAGACTAGTATTTCCTCCACCAAAAGTTCATGGAAACCTTGTCAAAAATAACTTGACAATGTATGGAAGAACTTATCTCTAGGCTTTTATTTAGCTCCAACGGTTTATATATCTGCCTTTAGAACAGTACTACACTGTTTCAATTATTGTAGCTTTATATGGTTTGAAATCAGAAAATATACATCTTCTAGCTTTGTTCTTTTTTGAGACTGTTTTGGGTATCTAGAGTCCATATTCCATATCATGATAGATTTTTTCTGAAAAATAAATAAATAAATGTATGATAGTTTCACCTAAAAAAAAAAAAAAGAAAAAAATATTCTCTGGTAAGAAAGAAAGCAAAAAGAAATACTGAAATGTTATCTTTAAGTCATCAAAAGTTTGGTACCAGACAAATGAAACTGTTATGTGAGATTATCAATGTTAATATTGTATAAATTGCTATAATACTAGATGTCAACCAGTAAGCCAAGCGTGGGAAGGAGGGATGGGGAGGGAATGGGGTGGGGATCGTGGTAGGGGCTAACTGGGCGAGATGTGCATGTATGTCTACAAAAGTATTTTCTTTATACCACTATGATGTATGAATACATTGCACCAATAAAAAATAAATTAAAAAAAATAAAAAATAAAATAAAATAAAAAAAGAAAAAAAATAAATAATAAATAAATAAATACATAAATAAAATCAACACATAAAGGATGGGGATGTAGCTCAGTGGTAAAGTGTTTGCTTGGCATGCGTGAGGCCCTGGGTCTGATGCCCAGCACCTCAATAAAGCAAAAATAAGTAAAAAGCCAACACGGCAGAGAGTCACTTTTTGAAAGATCTTCACGGGTTGAAAGATGTCAAGCCATTTCAAGTGTCTGTAAGGAAAGGCTCGGTCCTGGTCACGGGGCGGATCCATCCCATGTGGGAACAAGTGGCTTCCGAACTCATATGAAACGAGGCGATGGCTCCCGCTGGTCCCGGGGAGCCGGCCGGGCTGGGGACGGAGGGGAGGCTGCGAGGGAAATTAACTTTTCTTTGTCAATCCCGGCCTTGACTCATTAGTTCCAGAGAGCTCGTACTGGCTCCTCATTACTTTTGAAATCCCAAAAAGATTAAATGCAAAATTAAGTCATCATAATAAGCGACGGGACGATGAGCACGGAGGTTGCACCTGCGGCCTGTCGCTGAGAGGGGTTTGGGTCCAGATGCTGGAGCCCGAGGTGGGCTCTGCCTTCCCTCCGCTCTGCCCTGAAGCGGAGGAGGCTGCTGGCTGCCTGAAACCCTGGCGGAGATTGAGGACCTTGGACTCTGACCCTGGCCTTTGTGAAAATCTTTATTTCTATCTACTGAGTTTTGCAGAACTTGGGGGTTGAACCCAGCGGCCCTCTGCTATTTAGTTACATCCCCAGCCCTTTTCATTTTATTTTGAGACAGGGTCTTTCGAAGTTGCCCAGACTGGCCTCAAACTTGTGGTCTCCTGTCTCAGCCTCCCGAACTTATGGTCCTGAGTCGCTGGCATTACGGGTGTGAGCCGATGCACCCAGCCACGGTGAAATCTTACAGAAGCCTCATAGAGCAATCATCTCCCAGTAAATTGATATTAGATTAAAACATTCAAAAATAAGGATGCCAAATTATTATTATTATTATTATTATTATTATTATTATTATTATTATTATTTGGTGGTACTGGGGTTCCTGGGAACCCTTCTATCTCCGGGCTACACTCCCAGACCTATTTTATATTTTATTTGGAAACAGGGTTTCTTAAACCAGCGCGGCTGGCTTCAAACCTGCGCGATCCTCCTGTCTCTGCCTCCCAAGTGCGGGGATTACAAGCGTGCGCCACCATGCCTGGGAAGATGTCAAATTATGATTGTATTAGTCTATATAAATAAAAAGTTGTTTATTATTATTATTATTATTATTATTATTTATACTGAGACTAAACCCAAGGATGCTCTACCTCAGGGCTATATCCGAAGTCTATTTTCTTTTTTGTGGTACTGGGGATGAAACCCAGGGGCGTTCTATCTCCGAGCAGTACCCCTAGCCCTATTTTTTAATTCTTTATTTTGAAACAAGGTCTCACTGAGTTGCAAAGGGCTTCACTAAGTAGCCGAGGCTGTCTGCAAACGGAGATCCTCCTGTCTCAGCCTCCCAAGGACTGGGATCACCATGTGGTAATTCACCACCATGCCTAGCTTACTAATACAACTTTGAAACTTAGTTTCAGTGCAACATCCCCATCTAGACCTAAGCTCTAAGGGTAAATGAAAGCCTACAGAAGCCTCCAATTCATCCAATTTCTCCCACACTTCTTACTGACCACCCATTCTGCAAAGTGGGTGCCTTCCGCAGGGCTGGATTTGTAACACACACAGCCAGCAGCTTGCAAGTATCCGAAAGTTTCTAAAAATTTCAAATACCCACAGGGCACAGTGGTATGTGCCCATAATCTCAGTACTTGGGAGACTGAAACAGGGGGATCACAGGTTCAAGACCAGCCTCAGCAACGTAGTGAGACCGTCAGCAACTTAGTGAGACCCTGTTTCAAAATAAATAATAAAAAATAGGGCTGGGGGGGGGGTTAGTTCGGAGGTAGAATGCCCCTGGGTGCAATCCCTAATGTTGCAAAAGAAAAAAAATAAATTCAGATACTTGGGTCCAAGTCAGGAGATTTTAAAATGAGTGAGTCCAGGACATCTACATTCTTTCCTTAAGCTCCTGCGGCAGTTCCCACGCACAGACCTGGCTGAGAACCTTGACCCAGTGCGGCGCTTCCCACGCAAGGCTGCATGGTGGAGTTACCTGTGGATTTCAGAATGTCTGGGTGGGAGCCAGGCATGGGCATTGTGAAACCATCTCCAAGTGATGTCAACGAGAAGTCAAGTTTGGGAGCCCAGAGAACATGTCGACTTTCTTTTCTGAAAGTGAGAGTCACCTGGCGCCCCAAACTGACCGTATCGTGGAGGAGTTAAACAGCGAGGGCGCACAGATCTGCCCCCACGGCGACTCCGGGCACACCCTGGGTGCTGGCGCAGGGCTTGCAGGCTGCCTCTGGAGATGGGACGCCTGCTAAGCTCCTGGCCTCGGCTCCTTCTGTTTCCCGGGCAGCTTGCCTTCCGGTTCCCTCTCCATGAGGGAATCGTTTCCCCTGCCTGGGAGTGTAGCCCAGGACCCACCAGGGAGCATGTTGCCATGACAACGTGATGGGTACCACTCCTCCAGCCTCTTCTGCCGCTGCCAAAGTCCTGTGAAAAATCAGGATGTGCTGGGTTCTTCTGCCTGCCTGGACTGGATGCCAGTGCAGGGAAGGGTTGGGGTACGCTTCTCCCTGCTCTGTGCTGAGACAAACCAGGAAACCCGCCAGGACAGGGCCTTCTCAGTTTGCTGAGATCCATAAAGAAGCAGGGCTGGCCCACAATAAATTGCTGTCATGATGTTTGTCAAGAAGAAAACGCTCGGGGACAGAGGAGGAAGAGTCTTATTTTTGGGGTAGACGAGGGAGCAGGAACAGATGGAAAGGAGATGCTTGCCACCAATCCCAAAGGAAGATTCTTTTACATTTTTTAAGAGGTGGGGTCTAGGCAGCTGCAGCAGCACTCGCCTGTCATCCCAGCGACTGAGGAGGCTGGTGCGGGAGGATCAAAGTGTGAGGCCAGCTCTGGCAACTTTGCGAGAGTCTGTCTTAAAGAAAATAAATAAATAAATAAAAGGAGCCGGTGTGGTGGCGCATGCTTGTAATCCCCGCGCTCGGGAGGCGGAGACAGGAGGATCGCACAGGTTCGAAGCCAGCCTCAGCTACTTAGTGAGGCTCTCAGCAACTTAGTGAGACCCTGTTTCCAAATAAGGTATAAAAGAGGTCTGGGAGTATAGCCCGGAGGTAGAAAAGCCCCTGGGTTCCACCCCCAGTCCCCCCAAAAAATAAAAATAAAAAATAAAAAGGCCTTGGGAAGGAGCTGAGAGCTAGAATGCCTTGGGTTTCATCTCTAGTACTGATAAGATTAAAAAAAAAAAGATGGGGTCAAGCTATGTTGCTCAGGCTGGTCTTGAACTCTGGGCAAACTCCTCACTTCTGTTTTTATAATAAAACTACTCCGGTAATAATGCATGAATTCATGTGTGTGTGGGGAAGGGAGGCTCTGTGGACTGAACCAAGGGGCATTCTACCCCTGAGCGACATTTCCAGCCCTTTTTATTTTGAAACAAGTTCTCACTAAGTCGCTGAGGGTCTCGTGACGTTGCTGAGGCTGGCCTGGAACCCGTGATGCTCCTGTCTCGGCCTCCTAAGTACTGGTTTGACAAGCGTGCGCCATCATGCGTGGCTACATTAATTCTTTCATCTACTCAAGGCCTACTTATCCCCACAGGTCTCACCTCTCGACATTGCTACACGAGGGACCAAGCTCTCAGCATATGGGATTTGGGAGACTACCTTCAGATCTGATAACATAACTTACCAGTCTCTGCTCCCAGGCTTAAGCAAGACTGGTCTGGCTGTTTGGGAGCTGGAGACGCTGAGGGCTGTGCTGTTCTGACAGTTTCCATTCTTGGAATGAACCTTGGTTCCTTTGCTATTCCTCTACTCTTGGGAAACTATTTATTTGTTTTTGCAGTACTGGGGATGGACTCTAGGGGCGCTGTACCACTGCGCAGAACCTCCAGCCCTTTTTATTTTTTGAGACAGGGTCTCACTTAAATTGCCCAGGAATTTGTCATCCTCCTGCCACAGCCCCCCGAGTGGCTGGGATTCCAGGCCTGTGCCACTGCACCTGACATGGGGAGCTTTTTAACAGCGGCAGATTCCTCTCCAGTTGGGAGTTTTATTGATTCTACCACCTCAGTAATTTTTCAGTATTTTCAGAACCTTCTTCTGCACAGCCACGGTGATGCACACCTGTAATCCCATTTACTTCCCAAGGCTGAGAAAGGAGGAATGCAGATTTGAGGCCAGCCTCAGCAATTTAGCAAGACCCTGTTTTGAAATTAAATAGCACAGAGGTAGAAAACGCCTAGGTTCAATCCCAGTACCACAAAACAAAACAAAAAACAAAAAACAAACCCAAAAAAACCCAAAACCAAAAAACCCAAACAAACAAACAAACAAAAACCAATAACAACAAGGAACAATACACTGCCTCTCCCTTGCACAGCTTTACCTACGAGTCCGACTCCTTTTCTGAGGCAGAAAAGACACAAACTGGCGGAGGGGCTGCAATTCCAATTTCAGGCTGGGAAAAGTGGGCTCCTCTTAGCTGATTTTGCTGCCCGAGCCAGCTCCCTGCTAGCACACTCTATGGCTCCCCCTTCCTCCTTTAAGGATCCTTATCTATATGGTAGTTACTTGACCAAGAACGATTTGAGATTCTGCTACATTGCGCATTTTAAGACCCAGCTCTGTGAAATTCTTCAGGAGTGACGGCTTCTATTTTTAAAAAGACTGATTTTTTCTTTCTTCTCATCGTTTTCAAGTGAAATTTGAACTCCACAGAGCAGTTTGGAAAGCCCAGCTGCATCGTGGATTCCTTCCAAGCTGGGGAGCTGTGTCAGTGTTTTACAAAGTAGAGAAAGAGGGTCACTTGAATTGATGGCCTGGTGGTTTATTAGAGAGTTGTGGGGGGCCCAGGGGCGAGCCCTTAAAAAATGCTGTTAGACTGAGTATTTACTTTATGAATATCAAGCTTGCGATTTCATAAATAATTGCAAGGACCAGGTGAAATTAAAAAGCTAGGTTAGCTCACAATTGACTGAAAGAGCTTGGCGTGGTGGTACACACCCGGAATCCCAGGACTTGGGAGGCAGAGACAGGAGGAGCTCAGGTTCAAGGCCAGCCACAGAAACTTAGCAAGGCCCTCAGTGACCTAGTGAGACCCTGTTTCAAAACAAAATCAAGCCGGGTGTGGTAGTGTACGCTTGTAATCCCTGGTGGAGACAGGAGGATCATCAGGTTCAAAGCCAGCCTCGCGGGCTTAAGAGATCCTGTTTCCAAATAAAATATAAAATAGGTCTGGGAGTGTAGCCCGGAGGTAGAAGGGTTCCATCCCCAGTGCCACCAAAAAACAAAACGAAAATAAATAAATAAATGAACACAAAAATAAAACCCCCAATCAATCAATCAACCAACGAATCAAAGGGCTGGAGATGCAGTTGGGAGGTACAATGCTCCTGGGTTCAGTTCCCAGTACCACAAAGAAAAAAAAAATTGATTGAAAGAAACATGTTAGTAAACAACACTAACAACACAACTGCTATTGGTATGCAGAAATGGCAGCAATCCTGAAGGTGGCGCTATTTGTTTTTGGTGATTAAGGTAATACATTACTATTAACCTGGTCACTTAGAACAGTACAGTTGTTCTCTTACAGTTAAGGAGGCCAGAACATCTGGATCAGATCATCAACCTGTTGGCAGGCCCTGCTCCCTCCGAGGCCGGAAGGGAGAATCTACTGCTGGCTTCTTCCGGTTCCTTTAGAAGTTACCTGCAGTCCTTGGTTTGTGGCCACATCACTCCAGTCTGGGCCTCTGAGATCACACTGCCTCCTCTTCTTCTGTGTGTGGTAAAATCTGCCTCTGCTTTCCCGTTATAAGGGTGCAAATGGTTCAAGACCCACGGGATAATCCAGGATCATCTTCTCTTCTCATTTCAAGATCCTTGTTTGTTGAGCAAGGTAACATAGTCCCAGGAATTAGAACACGGATGTTTTGTAGGGGGCCATGGCTTAGCCTACCACAGTGGCTCAGCACATTTGGAAAGCGTGGAGGAGGTTAAGGAGTAGAGCTTTGAAAGCCGGGCTTGGTGGGGCACATGTGTGACCCCCGTACTTGGGAGGCTGAGACCGGAGGATCCTACGGTTTTCCATCGGCCTCAGCAATTTAGCAAGATCCCCTGCAACTTAGTGAGACCCTATCTAAAATAAGTAAGTAAGTAAATAGGGCTGGAGACGTAGCTTGGAGGTAGAATGTCTGCAGCTCAATTCTCACTGCCACATACAAGGAAAGGAAGGAAAGAAAGAAAGAAAGAAAGAAAGAAAGAAAGAAAGAAAGAAAGAAAGAAAGGGAAGGAAGAGGGAGAGATAAAGAGAAAAGAAAGGAAGGAAGGAAGGGAGAAAAGAAGGACTTAGCTGGGTGTGGTGGTGCACACCTCTAGTCCCAGCTACTCAGAAGGCTAAGGCAGAGGATTATTTCATCCCAGGAGTTCAGGGCAGCCTGGACAGGATTGTGAGACCCATCACAATAAGAAGGAAAGAGAAGAAAGGAAACGAAAAGAGGAAAAAAGAAGAGAAGAGAAAGAAAGGCAGGTAAGTCTTTGTGTTGGCAGCATCCATATTCCTGAAGGTCTGCGCAGACTCTGGTAGGCTCGATTTCACCCTCTGCTTCTTCCTTCGTCTCACTGAACACCCTGGAAGAAAGGTATCTAAGGCGAGGGACCCACGGCTCCAGGCTCCTGCCACCTTTGCAGAAGGAACACTTCTGGGAGAGACCCTGGACCCATTCGCCGGGGACTCTGGCTCTGATTTGATCCTCTGGTGCACAGGTTGGCAAGGAACAGCCATCTTAGAAACCACGAATTTGCAATTGCCCAATTCCATCCAACACTGTTTAACCCCATCCCGATCACTACCTTGGGGCTCCAGCCCAGCTTCTCTCTGTATTTATTGAAATTGCTTTTGAAGTGTTAATCATCGCATGTTAATAAACAAAGTAATCATTCCTGATGCTCCTTATGGGCTCCATTTATTAAAGGGAACTGATACCATTCGCGATTTGGCGAGGAAGCGTGAGCTCTCTGAGTGCGCTAATGTGCTCTTCTTATGAAATTAAGCAAGACATTTTCCTGTTGCATAATCAGTCAACGAGAATCGGGATTATCACGTTTCAGGGAAAGGTGCGGGGCACAGCTTCACGCTGGATCTGATTAGTGCATTCACAGCGAGAGAGCGGGCTCTGAGAGAGGGTGGTTCTCTTTTGGAGCCTTTCTGGAGGGAGGGTTTGTCGACAGAGCTCCTGTTATCTGGCAGGTTTCATGAAAGTGTGTGAATCCAGGGAGAGGAAGGGAGGGACAACACCAGCCACGCATCACCCTGGGTTTTGACGAGACCCGCTTTACCACCCACCCGCGCCCTCCAGGTCTGCACGAGCCTACTGTCTCTCTCCAGTGGCACCAGCAAGTGATGTCTCCTTTGGCCAAGCAGACAAAGAAGCAAAAAAGCTGTGGGAGAGGCAGACAGGCTGCAGCTGGAGTCGAGGCAGAGGGGAGCTTTGTCTCCGGAGCCCCGTCCTTTGAACTTTGGTGGGGAAGCCAGTTCTAAGCGCCCCAAAGGTTCAGCCTAATAATTTTTCTGTGACGTGTTCTTCCTGGGCCTAGCTAGGGGAAGAGATGCTGACTCTGGTCCCCAGTAATGGGCCCCCATCATTTTTGCTTTTTGTAAAATCAGCACTTTGTATTAATCCTTTTTCTAAATTCGAGGTGCTGGGGATGCTAGCTCTGAATTATACCCCCCCAGCCTTATTTTTAATTTGGAAACAGAATCTCGCTAAGTTGCTGAGGCTGGCATCAAACCTGTGACCCTCCTGTCTCAGCATCCCAAGTACTGGGATCACCGGCGTGCACCACCACGCCTGGCCTTCTACTGATTCTTGATTTTTTTTTTTTTAAACCAAAGGAGGGTCCTTTTAAATAAAAGGTGTGTCCTTATAGGGACAAGGAGGGCCTCATTTCTGTAATGGGATCTGTAGTTAGACACAGAGCTGACCTCCTCAGGGAGGGAGCAAGGGCCAAGCCATTAGAAGTTGATCCCAGAAGTTGGGAAAAGAGGAAGACTGCAGCCGAAGTTAGTCACACTGTAATCCCGACACTTGGGAGGCTGAGACAGGAGGGGTCTGGGTTCAAGGCCAACCTCAGCATCTTAGCAAGGCCCTCAGCATCTTAGTGAGACTCTGTTTCAAAATAAAATAAAGTGGGAGCCAGGCATACTAGCACACGTCTGTAATCCCAGTACTTGGGAGGCTGAGACAGGAAGATCACAGGTTCAAGGACAGCCTCAGAAAATTAGCAAGGCTCTCAGCAACCTGCTGAGATCCTATTTCAAAACAATAAATAAATAAATAAATAAATAAATAAATAAGGGGCTGGTGGTGTTCCTCAGAGATAGAATGCCCCTGGGTTCAATCCCCAAGACCACACATAACACACAAAATAGGGTTGGTGGCGTAGCTTGGAAGTAGAACGGCCTTGAATTTAATCCCTTGTACCACAAAGCAAAAAACAAAAACCATCACCAAAAATATCCAGAGTTGTTCAAAGACCTAGGTGAAGGGACATTTTGCTGGTTTGATTCACAGGAATTTTAAAGAAGGGTCTGGAATCCAGTGGGGTATCAGACTGAGAAGCCTCAAAGGTCCTTTCCTGTCCAGTGAGTCTGATTCTGGGCTTCTATGATCCACACAGGCCTTGGGGCAGAACACGGGCTCTGGCGGCAGGCAGCCCTGGGCTTCAATCAAATCTCAACAGGCACACCCAGAGGACTGGCACTTGCCTGTCACTTCTCCAAGTCTGTTGTTCTTATTTACAAAGCAGAGATACCTCCTCCCTCCTGAGAGTGACAGGGAAGGATGTTGCCCACGTCTTAGTCTGTGTTGGGCTGCTGTAACAAAACATCACAGACCGAGTCATTTATAAGCAATAGAAACATACTTCTCTCCCTTCTTCAAGCTGAGAACTACAAGGTCAAGGTTTGACAAGGCCCCCTTCCTTATACATATGCCTTCTATGTGTTCCTGTATGGCCGAAGTGGCCAGGGGGCCCTCAAGTCTCCTTTGAAAGGAGCCTAAGACTACAGCCCTCTTGATTTAATTACCTGTTTAAATACCCCACTTTTTTCTTTTCTTTCTTTTTTTCCTGCTAGTAGAGACTGAGGCCTGGGGTATTTTACCTCTGAGCTATACCCCCAGAACTTTTTATACTTTTATTTTGAAACAACCTGTCCTCAAACTTACGATCCTCCTGTCTCAGCCTCTCAAGTACTAGGATTACAGGTGTATGCGGCTGTTCCTGATAAGGCCCTGGTCCTTAATACCAATGCATTGAGGGTTGGATTTTGATATGTGAATTTGGACCACTGGGACCACAGCAGGCCAGGTTCCCTAATCCCCCGAGATTGACAGGCTGCTGTGCTCTGATGGTGTTTCAGGACAAAGAGATGGGGGTCTTCCCGCACAGAAGCTTGGATCTTCTTGGCTCCTTCTTTCCATCCTGGGTTAGCTTCCACAGGTGGATGCTGCTCAAGTCCTCCTGGGTATCAAAGGTTCGAGAGACAGGGATCGAACTAGAGGACCCAGGACAATTCCAATACTGGAACATCCCAACGAAATTTCCAAGAAACGGTCAAGGAAAGACCTTGCCACAGGGGCCTGAGAGGCTCAGAGGACTTTGCCCGTCACATCAGACATGCCACCCTTTGGCTGCTGGGAGGGATGGAGTTTGGCTTTGTCTCCAGGAGGATGGGCCAGGTGTGAAGAGGGAGGAAGCCTTCAGCTCCCCCTAGTGGCGGTGGCTGAGCATGTCAACAAGGGGCTTGGTCTGCTGGAGGTGGCGCTCCACACAAGGTTCTGAGCCTGCTAAGGCTGGTCATGGCTCCTTTCTGTTTATCTTGAAACAGAGACTAGCTGTTCATTCACTTTATAGTTTTCTCACCGATCACATACTGGGGTCTGGCACTGGGTCAGGCACAGGGGACAAAGTCATCCTGCCCTCAGGGACCCTCTCACCTACTAAGGGAGAAACCGGCGATTATAACCAAAGGAATATATATATATATATTGGGACAAACTGCAGGAAGAGAAAGAAAATCCATGGAGTACTGAGTATGTAACAGGGTATCGAGCTGATCACATGGGGCCAGGCAGAGCCAGAGAAGGTTTTCCTGCAGAATCAACCTGAGGAGGGCAGGTAGGAGTCCTACACGAGCCGGGCATGATGGTGCACACCTGTAATCCCAGTATGTGAGAGTCTGATCGCAGTTTCAAGGACAGCCTCAGCAACTTAGCGAGACCCTGTTTCAAAATAAAAAAGGGCTGGAGGCATAGCTCGGAGGTAAAATGCCCCTGTGTCCAACCCCCAGTACTCAAATAACAGTAATAATGATCATAATTTGTTGTTTTAAGTGGCATCAAGCAGTTCTGTGACATTTGCGCAGGGACAGCCACCGTGGGAAAGACAGAAAGTGAGCCATCCTTAAGTAGATAGGAAGGGCACCGTGAAGGTACATTTTCCAGTGTGGCTATCATGGTCTCCTCCATTCTAGGGGCTCTTATTATAAGGTAACCTCAACATGCACCCCATAAAGAGGTGGGGTCTATGTTCTGTTCCTTGGTAATCAGGAGAAGGTTTTTGGTTAACTTATTTCTGTATTTATTTTGCAGCACCGGAGATTAAACCTCGGTCCTGCACACGCTAAGCAAGCGCTCTGCCATTGAACCACACCCCCGGGCTTTTCTATTTTATTTTTGAGTCAGAGTCTCACTAAGTTGCCCAGGCGAATCTCCAACTTGAAATCGTCCTGAGCAATCAGGATTACAGGTGTGTGCCACTGTGCCAAGCTAGGTGAGTTTTTGTGCATGTCTGACAAATATTGGAGCAGAAAGTTAATAACAAAGCAAACATCCCTGGAACACTCTGGCCGTGTAAGCATTCCTGCTGCCCTGGAGGCCGCCATATTGTGAGGAAGCCCAAACTCCTCTACCTGGAGAGGACTCAAAGCTACTTTAAGAAAGATATGAAGTCAGGCCCCAGCCGCTGCAGCCACTCTCTGATTGTGATTTTGAGAGACACTCACCAGAATTACCCAGCTAAACCCTTCTGCTATACTTCTGCTCAGACAGTTACAAAAGCTCAGCAAGCCGGGCATGGTGGAGCACACCTGTGACCCCAGCTACTCGAGAGGCCGAGGTAGAAGGATCTACTGATTCACAGAAACATCGAAGAATGATAAAATGATTATTGCTTTAAGCTGCTGAATTTGGGGCCAATTTGTAACAGAGTAAGAGATAACTAAAATAGCTTTTGAAGTCAAAGAGCTTAAAAACTTGTTTTGAAAGCCAAGAAGCGAGTAAACTTAACCACGTTTATTAGCAAGGGCTTGCAGTCTCTGAGTTATAAGGGCTCAAAGTCCTATCTGTGTAAACATACCCACCCCATACCCTTCTCCCTCTTCCTGTTCTTCCATGTCCCCTACCCCCTAATCTTGCCTGGGCTCTTAAAATCCTTGATCTCCATCATATGCCTGCCACTCACAGCTGGGCTGAGACTTTTGCAAATTCTCAACCAGATAGAGCTTTAAATGAACAAGCTACCCGGTCTCCCCAATTTCACTGTGGAATATATGGCAGGGTAGAGTCGAAGATGTTTTGATCACAAATCCCTAATCCTGGCCTCTGGGTGTTGGCAACAGTCACCACATAAATCCTCTAGCAAGCGACACGTCCATATAATTAAACCAAAGATAGCGCAGACTCAGACACACGCAGAGAGGGCAGGGCCGGGAGAGGGGCACTATTCATCAAAACCTCATCATAAATTCAAGTTGGAGAACCGCAAAGAAGGAAATCGTGGATATTTCCCAAACCCAGCAGCTGGACCTCTCACTGAAACTCCGAAATCACTGCAGCTCAACTCAACATCTGGGAGAGAATAAAAAATAATAAAGATTTAAAAAGAACAGACGCCGGGTAATTACCAATTGAAGGGTGGATCAGGAATATAAATTTTCCGGGAGCCTAGAGACAGAAATACACATTGGCACACGGGTCTTAGGACTGTGGATTTCAGACAGCTGTAGTCATCATTCTTCTTCATTATGATTAATATTTTGTTAGCAAATGCACTTTCGAAGCAATGAACATAATTATGTTCAGGTTGACATGGCCCGAATTAGGGTTAGTGGGGTTTTTATTGATTTGCCGTCGGCAGTGGAATAGAAAGTCCACTGAGAAACAGCACCGAAGATCTTTAGGAAGAATGTTGTGATTGTTTATTTTCTGAGACAGTGTTTCCTTAAGTTGTCCAGGCAGCCCTTGAACTTCTGGTCCCTGCCTCAGCCTTCTGAGTAGCTCTGATTAGAGGCGTATGCCCGGGAGCCCAGCTAAGATTATTGTATTGGGAGTTGAGTTTAAGGTCTGAGTTTATATTCTCTCTTTTATGTCTTAAATCTGTGAGATTGGGTTATTATTTAATCTCCTAAATTTGGGATGAGATCTATGAACAATTTATCTCCTAGTGTTTCTATGAGATTAAATTAGGCAATGTGTGTGTGTGTGTGTGTGTGTGTGTGTGTGTGTGTGTGTGTGTGTGTTACTGGGGATTGAATCCAAGAACATTCTACCTCTGAGCTACAGATATATATATATTTTTGGGGGGGAGGTAGGGGTATGGGGGTGGAACCCAGGGGCATTCAACCTCCTAGCTACACCCCCCGCCCTATTTTTTTTTTATTCTTTATTTTGAAACAGAGTCTCACTGAGTTGCAGAGGGCCTCACTAAGTAGCTGAGGCTGGATGCAAACCGTGATCCTTTTGTCTCAGCCTCCCAAATACTGGGATTACAAGAGTGCACCACCACTCCCGGCCTATTTTAGTTTTTATTTGGAAACAGGGTCTTGCTATGTTGCTGAGGATGGCTTTGAACCTGCAATCCTCCTGTCTCAGACTCCCAAGTGCTGAGATTACAGATGTGTGCCATCATGCCTGGCAGGTACTATATCTTGAAAACTCCACCTACATTGCTTTCAGTTTTATCACCTGTGAAATGGGCACAATACAGGGCTGTGTATGTTGTAAGGATTTCTTAGATTATTATATTACTTAAGATACTCTGGGTTATAACAAAAAGCCAGATTTGTAGTAGTTTTAAAATGAAAGGTATTGAACCAGGCATGGTGGCGCACGCGCTTGTAATCCCAGTACTTGGGAGGCTGAGACAGGAGGATCACAGGTTTAAAGCCATCCTCAGCAATTTAGCAAGGCTCTGTTTCCAAATAAAAAAATAAAATAGGTGGGCGTGGTAGCCTACGATTGTAATCCCAGCATTCAGGAGGCTGAGACAGGAGGATCACGGTTCACAGACAGCCTCAGCTACTTAGTGAGGCCCTTTGCAACTCTGAGACTCTGTTTCAAAATAAAGAATAAAAAATAGGGCTGGGGGTGTAGCTCAGAGGTAGGATGCCCCTGGATTCAATCCCCAGTACCACACACACACACAAAAGTAAAATAAAATAAAATAAAAATAAAATGAAAGGTATTGAATTGTCCTAGTTAATCAGAAGGCAGGAGGTAGGTGGTTCTAGGGTAGGATATTGGTGACCAGTAATATAAAGGCATTGCATCTAAGTAGTCTCTGCAATCCATGTGATCTTTTTTTGTGGTAACAAGATGGCACTGATGAGATTATAGCCCTTATGGTTTAATTTCATCAATTCTTTTTTAAATTTTTTTATTTTTGGTGGTACTGGGGTTCCTGGAAGCCCTTCTACCTCCGGGCTATACTCCCAGACCCATTTTCTATTTTTTATTTGGAAACAGGGTCTCTTAAGCGAGCATGGCTGGCTTCGAACCTACGTGATCCTCCTCCCAAGCGCGGGGATTACAAGTGTGTGCCACCACGCCTGGCTAATTGCATCTATTCTGAACATTAATACATGAGCTCTAGCCAGGTGTGGTGGCGCACGCTTGTAATCCCAGCATTGGGAGGTGGGGACCAGAAGATCACAGTTGTCGGGCAGCTTCAGCTATTTAGCAAGGCCCTTCAAACTCAGTGAGAATTGTTTCAAAATAAAGAATAAAAATAAATAGGGCAGGGGATATAGCTTGAAGGTCGAATGCCCCTGAGTTCCATCACCAGACCCGCAAAAAAAAAAAAAAAAAAAAAAAAAAGACTAAAAAAAGGACTGGAGGTGTAGCTCGAAGGTACAGTGCCTCTGGGTTCCATCCCCAGTATCACAGAGAAGTAAAATAAATGGGTTCTTTAGGGGACATTAAAACCCTAACCCTAACCCTAACGTGGGTGGTAGCAGAGTCACTTCCCCGTGAGCTGGGCACCAAGGACCTCAGTTCCCAGCTGTCTCTTGTCTGCAGGTATACTCAGTTTCTGTGATGGAGGCCTTAGTTCATCAGTGAGGGAGACAGGTAAGGAGGTGAGAGAAAAAGAGACTTCAGGAGGGAGGAGGAGCAGAGGAGGGCGCGCACAGATGGTCTTTGGAAGTGAGGTGCTCAGGGGAAGAGGATTGCGTAAGGGCACGAGTGCTGAGAGGCAGGCTCATCGGGACTGACTTCAGAAACTGCCCACCGCAGTGGTCCAGTTGCTATCAGGAACGATACAGGTCGCGAGTGTCAAGCCATTCGTGCTCTCGGTAGGATGGATGGTCAATAAGGCTGATCAATGGGGGACTTGTAATTAAGCAAAGCTGTGCGCCAGGACCAGGAAAGAAGTATGGAATTGAGGATCTGCTGGAGTCGGAATTCCAAGCAAGGTGTGAGGTCAAGTCAAGAAGGATGCTCAGAGCTGGGTGCAGTGGCACACGCCTGTAATCCCAGTACTTGGGAGGCTGAGATAGGAGGATCACAGGTTCGAAGCCAGCCTCAGCCACTCAGCAAGGCTCTCAGAAACTTGGTGAGAACTTGATTTAAAAAAATACAAAGGGTAGGGGGTGTAGCTCAGTGGTAGAGCACTATTAGAGTAGCATTATTATTACTGGGTTCAGTCCCCAGTAATAATAATGATAAAAAGGATACCTGGGATCCTGAGAGCCAAGCAGCCCTGGCAGTAGATATGAATTACAGCTGCAGGAAATTTCTAAAACTAGACAAAGCTTCTCTTAGTCAGGAAGCCTCAAACACACCAGCTTCCTGATCAACATTGACCCCAGGCCTGGAGTCCAGGGTCTGGAGGTGGAACCAGTGATTCTCTTTGGGTGGCCCTGCCAGTTGAGCAGCCCCAAGGCAGAGCTCAGGGCAGATGGGGAAGTGGCCCAGGAAGATTCTAGCACAAGCGTGTGTGTGTGTGTGTGTGTGTGTGTGTGTGTGTGTGTGTGTGTTAAACTCTCAGCCAAGCTGTTTGCTAGTTGTAAATTGACCTCAGATCTGAGTTTTCTCCTCTTGAAAATAACCCTCAATTCATAACGAGGCTGGGAAGATGAATTAGTTATACTAAAATCTCTTGGCACAGTGTCTGCTATAAAGCCAGGACCCAATAAATGTTTATTGTTGTTATTATTCTTATTATATAAAAGCGGTATATTTAGAAGGGAAAATGAGTGCATTTCTTAACATTAAAAACACACTAACAAGAACGCAATATTTTCTGATCTGGGAGGTGCCAATGAAAGCTCTAACTTTGTATTTATTTATTTATTTATTTATTCATTTATTTATTTATTTATTTTGGTGGTACTGGGGTTCCTGGAAGCCCTCCTATATCCGGGCTACACTCCCAGACCTATTTTAATATTTTTATTTGGAAACAGGGTCTCTTAAGCCAGCGTGGCTGGCTTCGAACCTGCGCGATCTTCCTCTCTGCCTCCCAAGCGTGGGGATTACAAGCATGCGCCACCACGCTTGGCTTCTAACTTCCTATTTAGATTTCATATTGACCGATAAACGGGGTGGGCTGGGTCGGCCACCGTTGTGGAATGGCTATTTCGCGTCAGGTTTTGAGCGAGGCTCCTGATAACACCAATTCTTTGGACCCACACAGATAACTACAGAGACTCAGAAAGGTTGGTGATGTTGCTGGAGATCAGGTAAGTACCAAGAGAGAGAGAAGAGGAAATTGAACTCTGTTTGAAACAGGGTCTTGCTAAGTTGCCAAGTGATCCTCCTGTCTCAGCCTCCCAAGTATTGGGTTTCCAGGCATGCACCACCATGCCCAGCTTGCATGAGGCTCTTCAGTTGGGCTCTGCCTCGTAGAGACCACTGATTCTGTTTCATATTAAGAATGTGGTCTGGAGATGTTAACCAGAGCCTGTCTAACTTACTCAAGGTGCAGGGAGGAGCTACGGGGTGAGTCCAGGTGTCAGAGGACAAGGAATTAGGTACCAAGAACTCAGCCAACCACCAAGGACAAGGACAAGGGATCTTCCCACCCTTGATGACCTTTCAGAAAAGGCAGATTTCTCCATAAAAAATGAGTCAGAATCCAGGATCGCAGGACACCAACATCATCATACGTTGCACCTTGTTATTAGGCACCAATGCTCTACTACCGGGAATCCTTGACCACACACCCTGCTCGGGATTCTGACTCCAGCAGATCCCTGGTTCCACATGTCCTCCCCTGTCCTGGCTGACACTTTTGCCTTAATGACAGACCCCCAGCTGCTTTCCTGGTTGCTGTCCATCCATACCCCCTACCTAGACCACCAAGGGCTCGCCATTCATGACCTGAATTGTAAGCAGACCTAATCTCCCACATCCAGTGGGGCTCTGGGTTTCCAAGAAGATTTTAATTATGGATGAATGATTCTCCAGCCGTGTGTGTGTATGTGTGTGTGTGCGCGCGTGCGCGCGCATGGTGCTGGAGATGGAACCCAGGGACATATTACCTCTGAGCTGCACCCCCTAGCCCTTTTTTAAAATTTTGAAACAGGACCTTGCTAAGTTGCTGAGGCTGGCCTCAAACCTGCCATCTTCCCGTCTCGGCCTCCTAAGTACTGGGATGACAGGAGTGGGCCACCATGCCTGACTTCCAACTACCACTTCTTAGACACCAGATTCCCATCAAAACACCCTCTGCCTATGAGTATGTATTAGAGGTGAAAGTTAATTGTGGCCGTAGCAGTCAAGGTTGTCAGTCACAGAAAAGTTTAAGCAGAAAGGATGTGCTTCCAGGCATGACATTATTTGCAATCTGGACGCATCACAGTTGGAGCCATGCAGCCAGCCTGCCACAGGATCAGACGTTTCTGATGTCAAATTCTGTATTAGGAGATGTCTGGTGTTTTCTTCATAATAATATAGGAGGGAAGAAAAGCCTGCTGAGGCTGCAACAGGTACATGAAGCTTCTTTTTATGTGTTAATATATAATATATATTTTATAACTTTTTAATATATATATTTTATAACTATATATTTTATAACTTTTAAAAATATATATATTTTATAACTTTTTATAAGTTTCATTCAAACAGATCTACGAAGACACAATTTATATGCCATAAGATTCACTCATTGAAGGCACACCCCTCAAGGTAGTGTATTTACAGTGTGAAGTAATCATCACAACAATATAAATTTAGAACTTTTTTTATTCTCCCCCAAAGAAACTCCATATTCATTAGCAAATCATCCCTTTATTTCCCAGCCCCTGGCAACTAGTAACTTAATTTATACTTTTGTCCCCATACTTTTGTCTATGCTGGACATTTCTGATAAATGGAATGATACAAAGTTGGGTGTGTTGGCACACGCTTATATTCCCAGGATGTGGGAGGTTGAGGCAGGATTGATCACAGGTTCAAGGCCAGCCTCAACAACTCAGGGAGACTTTCAGTAATTTATCAGGACCCTGTTTCAAAATAACAAATAAAAAAAAGAGATAGGGGCTGTTGCTCTGTAGTAGAATGCACCTGGGTTCCATTCCCAGTACCAAATAAATAAGTAAATAAGTAAACAAATAAACAATAAATTTATTTCATTTAGTCATGTGTGGTCAGGCTTTTTGGATTATAGCAGTGAGAATGCTGACCAGGACATATACATATATTCCATTTTTGATGGGCACTTGAGTTGTTTACACCTTTTGACCATAATGAGTAATGCTACTATGATCATTTATATTGAAATTTCTGCATGAACATGTATTTCCACTTTTCTTGGGTCTTTCTGGGAGTGAAGTTGGTGGGTCATATGGAGCAGGCTGCCAGGCTGTTCTGCAAGGTTGTCACATCATTTTTATTCCTATTGGCAACGTACAAGGGCTCCAATTTCCCCACATTTTTGTAAATACCTACTGTAATCTGTCTTCTCTCATTTTAAATTAATTTAACTTTTTGATGGTGCTGGGAATTGAACTCAGGGCCTCAGACATACCAGGCAAGTGCTCTAGCACTGAGCTAGAGCCTCAGCCCAATTTTTATTCTTATTATGGTGAAATCAATATAACATACTATTACCATTTTATTTTTACTTCTTTTTAGTGGTACTAAGGATTGAACTCAGAGGCATTCTACCTCTGAGGTAAAGCCCTAGCCCTTTCTTTTTTTTTTATTTTGAAACAGGGTCTCACTAAGTTGATGAGGGCCTCACTAAGTTGCTGAGGCTGACTCTGAACCTATCAGCCTCCTCTCTCAGCCTCCCAAGTATTGTGGTTACAGGTGTGCACCACCATACCCAGCTCCACTTTATTTTTAAATTGTACAGTTCAGTGACATTAAGTACACTCAGCATATTGTGAAGCCATCACCACTATTTCCAGGGATTTTTCAAAATCCAACTAGAAACCTTATACCTTTTAAACAGTAAGTTCTCATTTTCTTCTTTCTTTTCTTTCTTTTTTGTATTTTTTGGTGGTAGTGGGGGTTAGAACCCAGTGAATTTCTACCTCCAGGCTACACTTCCAGCCCTATTTTTATAATTTATTTGGAAACAGGGTCTCACTAAGTTGCCGAGAGCCTCACTAAGTAGCTGGGGCTGGCTTTGAACCTGTGCGATCCTCCTGTCTCAGCCTCCCAAGCGCGGGATAACAAGCGTGCGCCACCACGCCCGGCTCTTTATTTGTTTTCTACTTTCTGTATCTCTATATTTGCCTATTCAAGGTATCTCCTGTAAGTGGAATTATACAATGTACTTTTGTGTTTGTCTTATTATAATGTTTTCATTCATTATAATAGATTAGAGCATCCATTTTAATACAGTATAACGTTCAAGGGTAAGCCATGTTGTACCACGTGCCAGAATTTCACTTTTTATGATTGAGTGATAGACATTTCACACTTTGCCCTTCTGTTGATGGACACTCCGGCTGTTTTCGTCTTCGGGCTGTTGGAGACATCACTGCTGTGAACACTGATGGTAAAGTATCTGAGTCCTTGCTTTCAAACCTTTTGGGTATATCTCCAGAAGTGGAATTGCTGGATCGTATGGTAATTCTATGTTTAACTTTTTGAGGAACTGCCAAACTGCTCTCCACAGCAGCTGCACCATTTTGAATTCCCACCAGCAGTGCACAAGGGTTCCAATTTCCCCACATCCTTGCCAACACTTGTTATTTGTGATTGTAGCCTTCCTATTGGTATCTCGCTGTGGTTTGGGATTTGCATTTCCCTGATGGCTAATGATACCCAGCATCCTTCCACATGTTTATTATTGACTGACTTTATATCTTCTTTGGGAGAAATGGTTATTCAAAGCTGGAACCTATTTTTATTTTTGCTTTATTCTTATTTTTTAGAGGCAGAGTATTGCTATGTTGCCCGTGTTGACCTCGAACCTCCGGGCTCAAGTGATCCTCCTGCCTCAGCCTCCCAAGTAGCCGGAACTATAGACATGAGCTACTGTGACTTGTTTTTAAATTTAAAAAATTTAATACTTTCTTAATTGAATTTTAGTACTTCTTTATTCTGGATGCAAGTGTTTATCAGGTATAGAATGTGGAAATCTTTTTCTCATTCTATGAGCTGTCTTTACTTTCTTGATGGTACTGTTCAAAACACAAAAGCTTCTAATTTTTGATAAAGACAAACTACTTTTTTCTTTTACCATTTAGGCTTTTGGTGTCATACGTAAGGAACTGTTTTTAAAATCAACATCATAAAGAATTCCTCTTAAGTTTTTATTTGCAAGAGTTTTATAGTCTTCGCTATTGTAATTAGGTCTATAACCTATTCTGGGCTGCTTTCTTTTTGTGTACGGAAGGAAGTAATTCTTTTGCATATGAAGATTAGTCCGTGTGCATCTGTAGATGATGAGTCTTTTCCATAGTAAAAACTCAATTTAAGAAAAGGTAGCGACGTTGTCTATAAAAATATATAACAATGAATCGCAACGCGCCAATACAAAGGTAAAAAGCAATACTTAAAAAAGGCAGCGGCCAAAACAAAATTTTACAGACTAGTTAGGAACTGTTTAGTTGCTAATAACAACTACCCAATATAAGACTGGCTTCAGCAAGATACATGCATTTTTTTTTCTTATTTGCTTTAGATAAAAGAAGTTCTAAGCCAGGTAGAAGTCCTATGGCTGATCTATAATCACTATTAACCCAGGATATTATGATCTGTTTATCTCCCCCTCCTGTGGCAGACTCCCACAGTTGCCACAGTCACAAAATAGTTGCCGGAGCACCAGCCGACACTTCTGTATTCTGCACAGGAAGAAGAAAAACAGGGTGCGGGTGGGGGGGAGGATATCTCATTAGATAACTTTTTTCCCTATGCCAGTGTGAAGACTTGGGCTTATAACTCTTTGGCTACTCCTTTGGTGGGGAGACTGGGTACCTGGACAGATTCGTCAGAACAAAGGCTCCAATGTTCAGCTTAATGAGCATCCACAGAATGGAGTAGCCGGTTTAACAGGCTTAGGGAGAGGATGGTGGGACTTGTCCCTTCCACAGCCATTCCCAAATGTCCTTGAGTACAAGTGGAATTGTGGTAGCCGGGCATGGTGGCGCACGCTTGTAATCCCAGCATTCGGGAGGCTGAGACAGGAGGATCACGGTTCGCGGACAGCCTCAGCTACTTAGTGAGGCCCTCTGCAACTCAGTGAGACCCTGTTTCAAAATAAAGAATAAAAAAATAGGCCTGGGGATGTAGCTCGGAGGGCGAATGCCCCTGGCTTCCATCACTAGTACCACAAAAAAAGAAAGAGAGAAAGAAAGAGAGAAAGGAAGAAAAGAAAGGAAGGAAGGAAGGAAATCGTGGGGTTACGAGCCTAGGAACACGAGCACTTCTAAGTTGTAGAGGCTTGACACCTTCATTTTATTTGAGCTCTTCATATTTTTCAACATTGGCTACCAATTAAAAACTAGTTCGCCCTGCTGAGCCAAACAGAGTGCCCTGTGTTTCCCCTCCATGGAGCCACGCGGCTAGCTCTGCTCTCGGGGGAGCACGGGAGCCCTGGAAGGACCTGCAGGCGCAGCCCAGTTCCTCCGCGCAGAGGTCGCCAGGAGGTAGATTTTGGCTCAGCCTGGGGAAGAACTCCATCCCAGAGCTGTCAGACACAGACGGAGCCGCCTGCTGGGGAGTTAGGAGGCTCAGATCACTAGAGGTGTCTGAGCAGATGCTGGAGGCGTCTGGCCGCGATTCCTACAATCTCTCCAACCCTGACAGAGGCTCTGAGGCTGTAAGAAAATCACCGTGATGGCTTCAAAGACTGGCGGAAAGGAGGAGTAGGTAGGAGGTGAGATGCCGCAGGGTCTGGACTGCAGAGGAGTGAGCAGCCCTCTCTCACCCTCTCCAGGACAAGATGCTGGGCAAAGAGAAAGGCCCTGGCCACTTGGGATGGCCTCTATCAAGTTTAGCCTGCAGGGGAGACAAGATTTATTCCCAAATGTTTACAGGCACCATTTGATTTATCTCTGCTCCTTACGTAGGCATACCCAGCAAATAGATATGTGGGTGTTTTTTTTTATGGAGGATGAATCCTGGCGTTCAGTTTAACTCGTTCATCTGCTCTGACGTTCAGGGCTAGATTTGCAGATGTGTGACCTGTGCAGGGGGACCAAGGGCCCTGAACTGAGAAGTACGGCCTGCTTGGTTAAATACTCAGCCGTCACTGTGTAAAAACGCTCATGATTGAACGAGGGAGCCTGCGTTTGTTTCCAGTTTGCACTGAGCCCTGCAAATTCTGTATCTTTCCTCCATGATGTTACTGGAAATGGGTTCGATGTCTAGTCAAGGCCACGGCGTTGAGGCTGCAGTGCCCCGCCCAGGGTGCTCAGAGTCCAGCTGGGGCTGGGAGCCGGGGAAGCTGGGGAGGTAAACAACTGAGTGCTCACAGGAAGGGGGTCCGATCTAGGCAGAGAGGTCAGGGGTTGAGAAGGCTTTTAAGAAAAATTAAAGCCTAAACTTCAGTTCCTTGTTGAAATTTGTTCTTTTCTTCTCCTGTGTGTATGTGTAGTACTGGGGATGGAACCCAGGAGCATTCTACCATCCCCAGCCCTATTTTTTTTTTTTCTTTCTGCAGTACTGGGGATGGAATCTAGGGGCTTTCTACCTCCAAGCTACATACCCAGCCCTATTTTTTTTATTTTTTATTTTGAAGTAGGGTCTCACTGAATTGCAGAGGGCCTCACTAAGTAGTAGCTGAGGCTGTCTGCGAACCGCGATCCTCCCGTCTCAGCCTCCCAAATGCTGGGATTACAAATGTGTGACACCACCCCCGGCTGCACCAGACCTATTTTTATTCTTTATTTTGAAACAGGGTCTCAGTGAGTTGCAGAAGGCCTCACTAAGTAGTAGCTGAGGCTGACCAGGAACCACGATCCTCCTGTCTCAGCCTCCCAAATGCTAGGATTACAACCATGCGTCAACACGTCCAGCTCTATTTTTATTTTGAAATAATGTCTCTTAGGTCCCTGAGACTCTCACCAAGATGCTGAGGCTGGCCGAGAACTTGCAATCCTTCAGTCTCAGCCTCCCAAGTACTGGGATTACAGGAGTGCACCACCACCCCGGCATCCTTCTGTTATAGGAGAACTGTCAACAGACACTCTGCTTACTAGAGAGGGAGGGACCACGTTTCCCAGCATGCCCAGCAGTGAGTTGCGATTGTGTGACTGGGCGGAGATGATGTGAGCTCCCTAGGGCTCTGGACTTGACAACATGCTAGCCTGCCTCCTCTCATTTCTTCTTTTCCTGCCTGCAGGCTGGAATCCACACGGAGTGCTGACCTAGTTTCAGTTACTCAGGTGACCATGCAGAACAGAGCTTCCCACTCCGCTGGCCTGTTCACTGCGGAACCGCTACATCAAAAAGGCCTGATGTTCTTAAAGCCATTGCATGAAGGGATCTTTTTGTTAGCCTACTTGCCCAGATCTGATGAATAAATAGGAGTTAGCTACATGGGAAAGGGGAGAGAAGGCCGGCGCCAAAGCACATAGTCCAGGAAGAACAGGGCCACTCAGGGAATGGGTCAAGGTGCCCGAAGTAATGGCTGTGGGAGGGCAGGCACTGTCTCAGTCAGGATGTGCTGCTATGACAAAACATCAGGACGGGGTGGCCTGAACAGCAGACGTTCTGTTCTTGGCTAGGGCGCCCCCTGTGGTTTGCTGTCTCCACATGGGAGACAGGAGGGAGAGAGGGAGGGAGAAAGGATGGGAGTTCTGGATCTCTTCTTCATCTCAGAAGGTTGCTAATTCCATCATGAGGCCTCCACCCTCAGAACATCATCACTGCTAATCACCCCCAAAGGCTCCACCTCAGAATAACAACGCATTGGGGGTTAGGGCTTGGCATAGGGATTGAGGAAGACACAGGCATTCACTCCACGGCGTGTGAGAAGAAAGGAGACTGGCAGCGGGCGTGGTGGGACAGGCTTGTCATCCCAGCATTCGGGAGGCTGAGACAGGAGGATCTCGGTTCACGGCCAACCTCAGCTACTTAGTGAGGCCCTCTGAAACTCAGTGAGACCGTTTCAAAATAAAGAATAAAAACAGGGCAGGGGGTGTATCTCGGAGGTGGGATGCCCCTGGGTTCCATCCCCAGTAGCACACACACACACAAAAAAAAATGGAGACTGGGCCACATTATAGAGGTCTTAGGACACAGAAGAATAGTGTCCTTTGAGCTATGAGGAACCGCAGGACGAGTTGTTTTGTTTCTGAATGTGAGTTGTAACTTGTACATTTTGTGTGGGGGAGGCCACTGGGGATTGATTGCACTCCGGGGCATTCTACCTCTGAGCTACACCCCCAGCCCTATTTTATTTTTTTACTTTGGAAACAGGGTCCTACTAGGTTGATGAGAATCTCACTATTTGCTGAGGCTGTCCTTGAACCTTCGATCTTCCTGTTTTAGCCTCCCAAGTACTGGGATTACCAGCATGTGCCACCATGCCCGGCTTAACTTGCACATTTTTAAATTTATGAAATATTTCAGAAGACTTGTTAATGATAATACAATGAACACTTAGTGTATCCACTATCTAGCATGAAAAATACATTCAGGTAAAGTCTCCAGTGTTCCTTTCCTATCCATCTCCATCTTGGGCCCCTCCCTCCCTTCCTCCCTCTTTCCCTCTTTCCTCACATGGTGTTGAGGATTGAACCCAGGAACATTCTACCTCTGAGCTATACCCCCAGCCCTTTTAATTTTTATTTTGAAACAGGGTCTTGCTAGATTGTTGGGGGGTCTCGCTAAGTTGCTGAGGCTGGCCTCGAACCTGTGATCTTCCTGTCTCAACTTCTTAAGTACTGGGATTATAGGCGTGCACAACCATGCCTAGCTTAACTTTCTTTCTTTCTTTCTTCCTTCCTTTCTTTCTTTCTTTGGCATTTGGAAAGGTAAGGGTAAAACTAGACATGTATCACTGAACCTGTAGTATTCTCAGCACCATGTCAAGCACTGTTGTGTATATGTACTAAGACAGCGACAGCCTGGAAGAAGAATGGGGTTACTCCTTTCTGAGGCCAGCCATGGTGGGCTTAGAGGAACACCATTTTCTCCCTCCAATTTTAACATATTTATTTATTTATTTATTTATTTATTTATTTATTTATAGTGTACTAGGGGTTCAACCCAGGGCATTCTACTTCCAGGCTATACCCCCATCCCTTTTTATTTTGAAACGGGGGCTCGCCAGGTTGCCAAGGCTGTCCCCGAACCTACGATCCTCCTGACTCAGCCTCACGAGTACTGGGATTACAGGCGTGGCTGTCACTTTTCTCCAGTATGGGTCCCAGAGGTGCTGGGATCTGTACATGGAGACTTTAGCCACACCACCCGCTACTGTCGATTCGCACACAGCTAAACGGTGCGGTCAGAAGAAATCTGAACTGTGTCCCTGGAAGAACAAATAGTCCTGAGAAGGATCCCGAACCATTTCGGGACACGGGCTGCATAGCTCCTTTCATCCAGCCGATGGCTGTGATGGAAGAGAGAAACAAGAACTTTGGAAGTGAGTGGCTGGCAATGTCATCGGTGTTGAAGAGGACTGCATCTCCTGGGCCGAGGCCCAAGACGCTAGAATATGAGGCTGTGTGCAAAAGACAGAGACTGCTGAAGAGACAGGAAAGAATGCGTTGGGCAGGATATTTTCTACTGTCATCGAAGAGAATTTAAAAGAATTTTTATGGGCCGGGAGCAGTGGCACATGTCTGTAGCCCCAGTATTTGGGAGGCTGAGACAGGAGGCTTGTGGGTTCAAGGTCAGCCTCCTTGATTTAGCAAGACCTTCAGCAACTTAGTGAGATCTTGTTTTATAGTAAAAAATAAAAAAGGGCTGAAGGGGGGTATCCTGGAGGTAGGCTGCCTTTGGATTCAGTCCCCAGTACCGACAGTAAGTAAGTTAGTAGTAAGTAAATAAATAAATAAGTGGATTTTTTATGGGCTACATGATGCAGGACAGCTGTTGCTTTTGTCTGCTCTGCATACATTTGCCATCTTCTTTTATTTAACAAGAACATTTCTTTTTTTCTGTGGTACTAGGGATTGATCCCCTGCCAGGGAAACACTCTACCACTGAGCTTTAGTGACTCTGACACTTACTTTACTTTTAATTTTGAAGGAAAACTACCCAGCTTCTAATCATGGTAAGACGTGGCCAACAAGGGTTGGATTCATTCTTTGGCTCCAATGATGAGTCCACAATTCAGAAAAATGCCTATCAACATCTCAGAGATGGGGCCAGCTGTGGTGGCGCATGCCTGTAATCCCAGTACTTGGGAGACTGAGTCAGGAGGATTGCAGGTTCAAGGCCAGCCTCAGCAATTTAGCGAGGTCCTCAGCCACTTAAGACTCTGTTACAAAATAAAAAATAAAGCCGGGTGTGGTGGCGCACGCTTGTAATCGCAGCATTCAGGAGGCTGAGACCGGAGGATCGTGGTTCGTGGACAGCCTCAGCTACTTAGCAAGGCTCTCGGCAACTCAGTGAGACCCTGTTTCAAAAATAAAGAATAAAAAATTGGGTAGGGGGTGTAGCTCAGAGGTCAAATGCGTCTTGGTTCTATCCCAGACCAAAAAATAAGATAAAAAATAAATAAAAAGGCTGAGGGAGTGAGTGGGTTGTATCTTGGAGGCAGAATGCCCCTGAGTTCAAGCTCCAATACCAAAATAACAATAACCGCCGGGTGTGGTGGCGCACGCTTGTAATCCCCATGCTTGGGAGGCGGAGACAGGAGGATCGCGCAGGTTCAAAGCCAGCCGCGCTGGCTTAAGAGACCCTGTTTCCAAATAAAAATATAAAATAGGTCTGGGAGTGTAGCCGGGAAGTAGAAGGGTTTCCAGGAACCCCAGTACCACACACACACACACACACACACGATTAAAAGCCAAAATAACACTAACAACAAACTCAGTGATTGGTTCAGAGCAGGGCCCAGGGCCAGTCTGGATCAACAAGAGTTTCTTGGACTTTGCTCAAATGATTATGAACGAGGTATGCTTTCCTTCTCTCTTAGGGTTGTTAAGATGATAGACTATAATAAACTTTGAGCTGCAGGTGTGAGACGGGAACTTGAATGAGACTGAGGATGAAGTCTGCAAGCAGAAGTCTGAGCCTAAAGATGAGAGAGAGAGGAATACCTAAAATATTAGAGCACTTGGGTCCAGTTATATCTGAGGCTGCTCCCGCCTCTTGCATATTTCAGTGATGGGAATCTATATTCTCTATGACTATCTCTAGCTAGCCAGCTGTCGATCAACCGATCTATCTGGCTTCATGTAGTTTCTAGTTCGATTACTATCGTGTACACTGATGGTGTGGATGAAACGCAAGACATTTTTTGTGATATTAGAAACAGAACGATCCAGGCATCGTCCAGTTACTCTTGGGTTAAACTAGAGGCAAGTGGACCAGAACTTTAGCTTTGGTCTTATATAGACCCAGCTCCCAATGCAAAGGGTGGGGGAAATGGATGAAGCTAGATGTTTATGGTAATGAAGGAAGAAAACTCTAATTTCATAAGCATCACTGCTGCTTGGGAGGGGAGTCACCATGGGAGAGGAACTGAGGAAGGCTGTAAAAAAGACACGAATCTGATAGACAGGGGACATTGCGTGGCATTATCTGGGAAGAAAGTACCAATCGGTCTGTTCATTAGTACCAAGAGCTTTGGGGTCAGGAATAAGAAAGGCAACCATGGAGACAGGACCCGGCTCCACTGCAGGCCGGAAGGAGTGCGCAGAGGATGCTTGCCTAGGACTTATCTCAAAAGCCACAAAATAGTTTCGTGGGGAATTCCAGTTATCCGGACAGAAGCTGGAATGTTCATTTTGCTGAAATTTAGAACTTCTGATAAATCATTTGTTTATCTGCTAACAGGATCATAGAAGGCACAAAGAAGACAGCTCCTTCTTACCTTTCTTCCCTCTCTTCTTCTTTCCCTCCCATCTTGCCTTCTTTTCTCATTGAATATAAAAGAAAAACATTGACTGTAAGAGGAAAATATTATTTGGGGAGAAAATTGGATACTACGGTGGTGCAAAACCAACTACTCATAAATCTTTTCTGCCGGGGATTAATGATTAGATTTGTGTTGTGCACCAGACACCGGCTAAGTATTTCATAAACGGGCTTCTTTAATCCTCACAGCAATTTAAGAGGCATTCTAGACAATGATTCTTATTTTGTAGATAAGAAGACTGGGGCTTAGCAAAGCTAAAAGAAAACTGGCTGAGATCTTGCAACCAAGTTGATGTTGGACGAGGGACTTGAACTTGGTCTTGCGGGCCGCTGACTACTATACTGCATTCAGAATTTTCTCCATGAATATATATTTCTCATGATAACAAACATTTTTCACTTTTCCGCTTAACTTTATCATATAGGTACTTTCCCATTCTGTTAAAAAAAAAACCTTGCTTTTAAATTTTTATTATTATTTATTTAATTGTGTTTGAGATAGGGTCTCACTATGTTGCTCAGACTGGCCTCAAATTCACCATCTTACCTCAGCCTCCCAACTCGCTGGGATTATAGGCAAACACCAACCACCACACTTGGTTTCAACTCCTGCTTGTGTGTGTGTGTGTGTGTGTGTGTGTGTGTGTGTGTGTGTGTATGTGTGTGTGGTACTGAGGATGAAACCCAGGGGCATTCTACCTCCAAGCTACACCCCCAGCCCTATTTTTTTATTTCTTATTTTGAAACCAGGTCTCACTGAGTTGCTGAGGGCCTCACTAAGTAGCCGATGCTGTCCCCGAACTGCGACCCTCCTGTCTCAGCCTCCCGAATGCTGGGATCACAGGTGTGCGCCACCACTCCTGGCTCAACTCCTGCTTTTTAAAGTTAAAATATTTAGACATTTAGCCAGTCTGCTTTCTATCACTGTGGCAAAATGCCTGAGATTAACAAAAGGAAGAAAGGTTTATTTTGGTACCTGGTTTCGAAAGTTTTAGTCCATATTTGCTTGGCCCTGTCACTCCGGGCCTGTGTCAGCACAATACCTCGTCGGAAGAGACCTGTGAGCCTCATGGGGCCGGGAGGCACAAAGAGAGAGGAAGGGGCCGGGCGTGGTGGCACACGCTTGTCATCCCCGCGCTCAGGAGGCGGAGACAGGAGGATCGCGCAGGTTCGAAGCCAGCCACGGGCGCTGGCTTAGGAGACCCTGTTTCCAAATAAAAATTTAAAAATAGGTCTGGAAGTGTAGCCCGGAGGTAGAAGGGCTTCCAGGAACCCCAGTACCACCAAAAAATAAATAAATAAATAAATATAAAAAAAGAGAGAGGAAGGGACAGAGTCCCGTTGTTCTCTTCAAAGACTTGCCAGTGCTCTAACCTCTCCTACAAAGTTCTTTCCCTTTCCCTCCCTCCCTCCCTCCCTCCCTCCCTCCCTTCCTTCCTTCTCTCCTTTTGCAATACTGAGGATTGAATCCAGGAAGCATTGTACCTCCAAATTATACCCCCAGGCCTTTTTATTTTTTGTTTTGAAACAGGGTCTTGCTAGGTTGTTGAGAATCTTGCTAACTTACTGAGGCTGGTCTCAAACCTGTGATCCTCCTATCTCAGCCTCCAAAGTGCTAGGATCACAGGCATGCACCACCACACCCAGCCAGGCCTACCTCTTAAAGATTCCACCACCTCCCAGTAGCTCCACAGGCTGGTGACCAAACCTTTATTTAATGCTCTGCTGCCAAACCACAGCATCCATACGCGAATTAGAGATACTCGTATTTCACTGGAGTTCACTCCAATGAACCCATCACACACTTCAACAATTATCAACCACTCTGTTTCCTCCCCGCCTCCCCACTCCGTTATCTAGAGCAAATTGCACATGTCATATTATCTGACATGGAAATATTTCGGTGTGTAATTTAGCAGTTCCTTAGCACTACCAGATATCCAATCCGCATTCAGACTTTTCAGAGGTAAACATGGTTGTGAGTGTTATTTTCAATTTGGTTCTTGGAGAATTGGAAGGTGAGGTGGAAGTATCATGAATCTCGAGTCGATTCTAAAATTATAGAGTTTGGAAGAGGAAATAAATGAATGAAAAAAATAACAAACCAGATTTCCAAGAGTTGGATGAAACGAAAAATGTGCGATTCCACCTGGAACCGCGCTGTCCAGCGTGGTAGCATTAGTTGCATACAGCCGGTTACATTTATATTAATTATACTTTAATAAAATTAAAAATTTCATTCTTCAGTAGCCACGTGTGGCCAGAGGCTCTCATATTGGACGGCACAGACATAGAAGATCCCCAGCATCATGGAAAGTTCCAGAGGACACAGCTGATCTATAGTCTAAGAAGGAATTATGTTTGCAAACGCAGAAGATTTCCTAAAATGATATAAAAAGAACCTGCGTTTATAATTGTGAAAGATCTTGAAAAGTGGGATTCTGGTCCCCTGAACACTCAAGAGAAGACACAGAGCCGGGCGTGGTGGCGCACGCTTGTAATCCCAGTGCTTGGGAGGCTGAGACAGGAGGATCACACGGGTTCAAAGCCAGCCTCAGCAGCTTAGTGAGGCTCTCAGCAACTTAGTGAGACCCTATTTCTAAATAAAATATAAAAGTAGGTCTGAAGATGCAACTTGGAGAAAGAAGGCCGCTTGGTCCCATCCCCAGTACTGAGAGAGAGAGAGAGAGAGAGAGAGAGAGAGAGAGACAGACAGACAGACAGACAGACAGACACACACACACACACAGACAGACACAGACAGACAGAGAGAGAAAGAAGGAACAGGGTGCAGCTCATGGCTTGTTTATTTAACTGCCTTAAGCCTTAATAGAAGAGCCCACACTTAGCCTTGTGTTGCCAACAGAAATTTGCTTTATTTTGGGAACTCACTTCCTTTTGGCTAAAAACTCCCCTTTTTACCCTCCGCAGTGGAAAAACTGAAATCAGCCCAATCTTATAAATATCAGTCCCGTCCAGTTTTAAAGAGTTGCATTTTAAGTAAACACTTCATGGCGTTCAGATATTTTTATCCTCCATCACGGTCCAGTTCAAGGCCCTTGCGCGTCAGAAGAGACAGCTCCGTTCTTGGGTGTCCCTTCTCCCCATCCTCGCGGCCCCTCATGATTGCTCCCCTTGTGGGACATGAAGAAGGATGGCTTCTTTCTCTGCCAGGCCGTGTGTTCCCACCTGGTCAGGTCCTCTGTGTCATCTGGCACCAGGCACTTGGCCAATTCTATTTAGCAGTCGTCCCAGGTAGAGTTGTGCTTGATGTAGGTGATGGCCCACATCACGTGCCTCTGTCCAAGGTCCTAGTCCAGATGCCCCTCAAAGGCTGGCAGGCACATTTTCAAAGCCTGGACCTCCAACCTCCACCAAGAGATGTCTTTTCCTCCTCAACTGGCATAGCTTTCCTGGGCAGCCCATCTTTCCCTAGGACTGTAGCTCCTCTTCTGTGCTATGGAAGGCTGTGCTATCCTCTTTCTAGAGGATGGATAGTGATGCTCTCTGTGAACAGGTACCACACTGCTCACACAAGCTCCAACTGGCCCCACTGTGAGCTCCCAACTATCAGTGCACGGCACAAGCAAAGGACTGGGCCCAGGCTCCAGGCCCCAACATTACTCTTCTACCTCATAGGCATTTCCTTTTGGGTCCCCCAACTTGGGGGGGGAATGGTTATCCATATTGCACAGAATGGAGAGATGTTTGAAGATATAATTTCTTCTTAAGGAACTCTGCCCCCTCTCAAAAGTGACCGCCTTATCCCTTTTTGTCCTCCCTCTTTTTTTCTTCCTGGCACTATAATAGGGGTATTGATTATCATTTATTTATTTATTGGCAGTGCTAGAGTTAGAACCTGGGGCCTCATGCATGCTAGGGAAGAGCTCTACCACTGAGCCCTGGTTGTCTATTTTTGGCAGAGCAAATTACCCCAAAATTTAGCAGCTCACATCCTTTATTATTTTGCAGAGTCTCTGAAGGTCTGGAATCCAGCATGGCTTAGCTGGATGGTTCTGGCCAAAGATCTTTTGTGTGGTCACAGCACCTCACCTAGGGCTGCATCATTTGAAGGCTGGACTGAGGCTAAAGGCTTCCTTCCAAGATGGCGGCCTCACTGGCTGGTGGCTGGAGGCTTCAGTTTCTGAGACATGGGCCCCTCTGTTGGGTACTCTTGACATGCTGGCTTCCCCCACACTCATTGCAGCCGGCTTCCCCCAGAGCAGAATCGGAGAGGGGGAGGAACAATCAAAGTGAAGCCAGAGTGTCTTCTATAATTTAGTCTCAGAAGCGACATACCACCATTTCTGCCATATTCTGTTGATCTCACAGACCATCCCTGATGCAGCGTGGAAGGGAAGCACACGAGGCAGGAATAACAGGAGTTGCCAAGGAAGTCTGGCCGCCATCGCGAGGTTCACAGATGTGAGACTCTATGGGAATGCAGACCCTATTGAGCCGAGTCTTTTAAAGTTCAGCCAAGCTGTTTCCACTGGGGATGAGCTTCCTCAAGACAGATCCAGAAAGCTTCCTAGTGTAGGCTGAAATGACTCTTCGTATCGTATTTATAAAATTACATCTGGCCAGGTGTGGCAACCTCAACTACTCAGAAGAAAAAGGCAGGAGGGTCTCAAGTTTGAGGCCAGTGTGGGCAACTTGGCAAGACCCTACTTCAAAATAAAATAAAAAAGGCTGGAGATATAACCCAATGGCAGAGCGCTTGCCGAGCATGTGTGAGGTCCTGGGTTTGGTTCCCAGCGCCATAAAATAAAGTAGCATTTTGTTCTTGCTATCACACAAGTAATATATATTAGTTGTAAGAAAAGAAAGTAATACAGAAAAGCAAAAAAAAAAAAAAAACAAAAAGTAATCCACTCTGATATTTGGCGTCTACTTTTACAGAATGTTCTCTGTTCATTCACATCCTTAATGACTATTTATTGAGCATCTATTATTTGTCAGTAATTGCACTTTCAAGAGTTTATTTAAGGAAATATTCAAGGGCATGTGCCAAGAGTTACCTACAGCTACTTTATCTCAAAGCATTTATGCAATGAACTTAATGTGGTTTTACATTTTATCTGTAGCTCAGACTTGAAGCTATTTTTCTTTCAGGAAGTTCAGGAAGCTCTTCTCCACATCTAAGATTATATAAGTTAACTTGTAAGACGTTGAGATTTTCATAAAGCGTCTCTGCTTCCTTTGCATTAAAATCAGAAATTAGAGCCGGGCATGGTGGTGCGTGTTTGTAATCCCAGGATCTGGGAGGCTGCGACAGCAAGATCACAGGTTTGAAGCTAGCCTCAGCAACTCACTGAGGCTAGCATCAACTTAGCAAGACTCTGTTTCCAAATAAAAAATAAAATAGGGCTGGGGGTGTAAGTTAGAGGCAGAAGGCCTCTGAGTTCAATTCCCCAGCACCACACAAAAAAAGTTAGGTAAAATAAAAAAGTATATGATTATGGACATTCTCTGGCCCTCCGTAACTACATTATTTTCTTTTTCTTTTTGCTGTCTGTTTCTTTGTCCTTTTTCTCTGAACAGTGAAATAATTTTTAAAGCAGGTCTTTATGCATGAATCTGTAAATAATTAAAACAGACAAAATAATATTTATCAAATGTATACACATGTGATAAAGCATATCACATGGCTATAAAGCCCCCCCCCCCCGCCGCCTCAGTAGGAGTATCTTAGAAATATCCCCTTCTCCTCTCTGGTAAACACTATTCAGAATTTTGTGGCCACCATCCCTTTGTTTTTCTTTATATTGTCAACAAACATATGCCATACTGATCCTTACACAGTTCATTATCTAGTTGTGAAAATATTTTCTCCCATGTAAAAGAAGTCAAGTTGCATATCCCCTGCTGTGATGGGTCCCTCCACCCAGATTATGCTTGTGAGATCTGTCTTCGTTGATGGAGGTGGCTGCAACTAATTCCTTTTCAGGGTGATACCACATTTGACTGGCTGAGTAGAGTGCACCAGACTGCATGAACTCTGCCTGTGCACACTGGAACATTTCCGGATTTTGCAGTTGCAAACAGCTCTGCTGTGAATGTCTGGGGCAATGTCACATGTGAAAGGATTTCTCCAGAGCACAGTTCCCAAACTTGGCTGCACAATGGAATCATGTGGGCTCTTTGAAAGTTGCTGATGCATGGCACTCCCCCCACCACCACCACACACACACACACTGACAACATTGTGGCTTAATTCATTGATCCAAAGTCTGACTTGAGCATCTGGATTTTAAAAAGCACATGATTATAATCCTTAAAGTTTGAAACCACTGCCCTAGTGGGAGTGGAACAGCTGGGTTATAGGGTGTGTGTGTGTGTGTCTGCACGGTGGTGCATGTCTGTAATGAATCCTGCCATATTGTTTCCCAGAAGGAAGCTCAAGCGCTCTGATTGTTCCAGGTCTTCACCACGGTGTGGTATTAAGTGATTGAGCGACAACTTTTCAGATTCTGTTTCCAGTGTCCTTTCTGTTGTTCTCCATTACCTTTTCAGTGTTCCTTTTGTTTATCTCACTCTGTCGCCTTTCATCTGTACTTGGGTTCACTGAATGATTTCATGTTTCCAAAGGCCATGTCCTCTTGTGCTCTGTGGATGTGAGGAAGTCTTTTGACATCTTCCTATTAACCTGGCAATGGATGGTCCTCAGTGGTTTGCTACTCTTCTTGGCTCCAATCTTTTGTGGCTACCTTTTCCCTGTCTTTATATTTTTGTGGATCTCATGTTGGTTTTCTTCTCTTAATTCAGTCCTGAACAAAATGTGATTATGCATTGGTCAATGAGTAGCAGGCAGAGGGCCTGTGGTTGAATGGGGGTAGTGGTCCTAAATTTTCTCAGTCTACTGTTGAAATGAGGCTTCATACACAGGCCCTGAAACATTTTCTTGACTATCACAGTCCTGATCTATTTCCTTGATTAAAATAGGCTTTCACCTAAGGAACCATCTTCTTATTAACCCCACTAGTTAAGATCGTAGGCTTTGGGGAAGAGTTAGATCTAACCAAATTTTCATTAGATAATATGCCTGCATTATTATGGAAAAATTAAAAGGCAGAGATAATAACAGGGTCTGAAGATTAATTGCACAGAAAGGGCTTAACATAATGCCTAGCAGATGGCAAACATTTAAAAAGTGGTAGCTGCTATAATTATTTATTATTGGCTTACTATCAATCGATTGTACATTTGTATGTATTGTGTGTGTGTGTGTGTGTGTGTGTGTGTCAGTGTGTGCATGTGTGTGGTACTGGGGATTGAACTTTGGGGCATTCTACCTCTGAGCTACATTCCTAGTCCCATTTTGTTTTGAAACAGGGTCTCATTAAGTTGTGGAGGCTATTGCTAGGTGGCTGAGAATCTCACTAAGTTGCTGAGGCTGGCCTTGAACACGCGATCCTTTTCTCAGCCTCTCAAGTGCTGGTATGACAAGCATGTGCCGCCATGCTCAGCTGTGTGTATGTTACTGGCCTAGTATTATTCCCACTCAAACCAACGGAACAGAAACTATAAGGAAAGTGGGTGGTTCATTTATTTTGCTCATTTCTCTATCCTCAGAAGCTAGAACTGAGCATGAAACATGGTAGGCACTCCAGAAATATTTGTTGGATGAGGGACTTTTTGAGAATTTGGAGGAACTGCTAACCAATCCCGAATGTGCCACTTGGAGTCAGACGTTGGCAGTTTTATTTATAATAGCGAACAATTTGAGTCAAGCTGCGTGTCAGACATCAGAGGTAGGTTCAATAAATTACAGTACATCATATGCTGGGAGCTATATCCCTATTGCAAATCAAATTGTGGAGTACTTTTTGACAACAGAAAACATACAGTTGAAATGAAAAAAGGAGGGAGATTTATGAAACAGTAGGTACGATATGATCCCAAGTACATAAAGTGTGTGTGTGTGTGTGTGTGTGTGTGTGTGTGTGTAGAAAAAACCCTGAAACGTGCATAATAAAATATTCACCGTGGTGGTTTCTGGTGGTGGAGTTAAAGATGATTTTAAATTTGCTTCTTTGAGTTTCTCTGTGTTTTCAAAATATGTTTATAGTAAGCATATATTATTGAAATGAGAAAAAAAACAACATATATATTTAACAGACCTGTATCACAGATGAATTAAGTGCCATAAATCCCAGGGATGCAAAACAACAGTGTAAATCTGGAAGAGTAATGTTAGAAAAACCCAAGTTACGAATAGTTTAGGCCTCACAGGAAGTCTTAAAAAAACAACCAAAAGGGGCCTGCATCAGTCGGTATTCATAGCTGCAAGCAACAGAAACTAGTTCCAGCTGAATTAAGCAGAACAGGAATGTATTTGGAAGCTGCAGGGGAGCTCACAGAATTGCGTAGGGGCCTGAAGGACCCAAGTCAGCCAGGAACAGTACCTCAGAGTCAACCACAGAACTAGCCCAGCATCTACCACAGACACTGGATACAAGCGTGACTGGGCTGTCCCAGGAGCCTGATCTCATCCCCACCACGACTGTTACTAGAGAGATACTCTACTCAAAACCTAGAGGTCCACCCAACAACTTCAGCATCAGCCGCGAGAGTGTGAGACCTATCAGGTCTCTTATCCCACCCCAGACCTCTGACTCAAATTCTCTGAGGGTTGGACACAGCACCGTCCACAATACTGCAAAAAAAAAAAAAAAAAAAGTTAAAAAAAAATCAGGGAACTGCATCTGGCAAGCTCCTTCTAGCTGACAGGGACTCTCCGCTGAGTCCCAAAGTGGCACAGGATGTCACATGATAGAATAGAGCACCCTAGCACAGGTCTTTCCTCTTCTGTAAAGTCATGGTCCTATTGGCTGTGTACTCTTATGACCTCATTTCATCTTAATTACCTCCCAAGGTGCCACCTTTGGATATCATAGTTGGAGCCAGGTACAATGGCACACATCTGTAATCCCAGTACTTGGGAGACTGAGAGGAGAGGATCTCAGTGATAGGTCGGGTTCCCCCCTTCCCCCATGTGACCCTGCAGCAAGGACAGGAGGCTGAACCCTGGAAGCCAGAGCAGAGATGCCGTGAGACCCCAGGCATCGCGAGGCAGACTCCAGGCATCAGGAGGCTCCAGATGTCCGAAGAGAATTGGCATTACCACAGTTAGCCCCACCCCAAACTCCTGCTTAAAACACTGTTACTTTTGCTCTTCCATATGACTCTGCCTACCGACCATGACCCTGCTTGACTGCATGGCTCTGCTGCTCAGTCATCAGTCCCTTTCCCCCTGGGCGGCAGACTTTGCCCCAAGGCACCAGGTTTGATCAAAGCAGCAGTTTTTGATAACCTGGCTGGTGTTTACCTCCTTTGCAAACTCCCCAGCTCAACTTTAATGTTACACTCAGGTTTGAGGCCAGCCTCAAAAACTTGGCAAGACTCTGTTTCAAAATATTAAATAAAAAGGGATGGGGGTGTAGCTCTGAGGTAGAATGCCCCTGCGTCCAATCCTCAGTACTAAGAAGCAAAACAAACAAAATAGAAACAACCCATAGTCAGACTAAATTTCCACCTTTTTAATATCTCACGGTGGGGATTAAGTTTCAACATAAGTTTTGGTGGAATCATTGAAATTATAGTAAGCAACGGCCAGCTTCCACAGTGAGAGTCAGGCTCTGCTTCGTACGGGGTTTTGGGGTGTAAGGGGTACTCTAGATATAGATCATAAGTTCCATTGCTGACTCACAAAAAGAAATGACTAGGGTCTATAGCTCATCCAAAAATTTGGGACAATTATAAAAGCAAGAAGAGACATGGTCAACCTGGGCATGGTGGCACATGCTTGTAATCCCAGTACTTGGGAGGCTGAGACAGGGGGATCTTGCAGGTTCGAAACCAGCCTCAGCTACTTAATGAGGCCCTCTGCAACTTAGTGAGCTCTGTTTCCAAATAAGGAATAAAAAATAGAGGTGGGGGTGGAGCTCAGAGGTAGAATGGGTTACATCCCCAGTACAAAAAAAAGAAAAAAAGAAAAAACAAGAGACATGGTCATTGTGTCAGAATATGGTGAAAGAGACAGTAACATATGTGGCCAATATTTTGCTCTGTTTTGTTTGTTTGTTTGTTTGTTTTTTGCTTTTTGACCACGACTAAGAATAAATCTTCAGACTAAAAAAAAAAAAGGACAACAAAAAACAAAGTAAATTACAGCTGGGCTTGGTGGCATATGCTTGTCATCTCAATACTTGGAAGGCCGAGACAGGAGGATGGCAGGTTTGCGACCAGCCGCAGCTATTTCGTGAGGCCCTCAACAATTTAGTGAGACCTTGTTTGAAAAATAAAGAATAAAATATGCCTGCAGTGTAGTTTGGAGGTAGAATGCCCCTGGGTTCAATCCCCAGTACCCCCCCCCCACACACACACACAAAATTACAAACAGGAGTGTTAGGAGAACAATTTTGGCCAAGTTAATTCAATGGTAACTTTCAGACTAATTAAAAAATTAACATTACAAAGAGCTGGGTGTGGCGATGCAGGCCTGTAATCCCTGTACTTGGGAGGCTGAGATAGGTTCAAGGCCAGCCTCAGCAAGTAGTAAGACTCTCATCAACCTAGCAAAACAACAGTGTTTCAAAAATAAAAATAAAGTAGGGCTGGGGATATAGCTCAGAGCTAGAATGCCTCTAAATTCAATCTCCAGTACCACACATAAAAATACAAAGATAAGTGCCGGGCGTGGTGGTTCAAAGCCAGCCGCACTGGCTTAAGAGACCCTATTTCCAAATAAAAATATAAAAATAGGTCTGGGAGTGTAGCCCAGAGGTAGAAGGGCTTCCAGGAACCCCAGTACCACACACACACAAAAAAGATAAAATTCGAAACATTGTGCCCGGTGTGGTGGTGCAAGCTTGTAATCCCAGCATTTGGGAGGTTGAGACAGGAGATTGCAGTTTGAGGCCAACCTCAGCTACTTAGGCCCTTTGCAACTCAGTGAGCCCCTGTTTCAAAATAAAGTGAGACCTTGTTTCAAAATAAAGAATAAAAAATAGGGCTGGGGGTATAATTCAGAGGTAGAATGTCCCTGTGTTTGTTCCATCCCCAGTACCGAAAAAAAAAAAAACAAAAACAAAAAAACAAAAAAAAAACATTGAAGCATTTAATGAGAAACACAGGAAGATTATTTTTGGGGAGAGGGGCTGTAAAGAATGCTAAGCAAACCACTCAGATACCTATCTTAAGCAATAGGACTGTTCTTTTTATTTTTTATTTTTATTTTCAATACTAGTGATTGAATCCGGGGTCTTGTGCATGCTAGGCAAAGCCTACCACTGAGCTACACTCCCAGCCCTTTTTAAATTTCATTTTGAGACTGGTTCTCACCAGGTTGAACTTTTATGATCCTCCTGCCTCAGCCTCTAGAGAAGCTGAGATTATAGGCATTTGATACCATGCCCAAACAAAGACTCTTTTTTTTTTTTTTTGGTGGTACTGGGGTTCCTGGAAGCCCAGCTACCTCCGGGCTACACTCCCAGACCTATTTTTTATATTATTTTTATTTGGAAACAGGGTCTCTTAAGCCAGCACGGCTGGCTTCGAACCTGGACTATCCTCCTGTCTCCACCTCCCAACCGCGGGGATTACAAGCGTGCGCCACCACACTCGGCCCAAAGACTCTTTTTATACCAATGTAATGAAGGATTTTATGAAGCAGATGAGGAAGGCTTAAAGATAAAGGAACATAAATTGGCAACTTTGATTATAGTAGGTTTTAAGTCTTTACTTATTAAATAGCATCATGAATACAGTGAAAATTTAAGCCAAGTTTTGGAAAATATATTTGTATTCTTTAGAGCTAAAAAAAAAAAAGGATTAGTCTAGAATAAAATCCCACAAGTTAATATGAAAAAGAAAAATAACACAATTGAGAAATGACCTAAAATTTTGTTTTACTTATTGGTTGCTGCATTAAAAAAAAAAATTACCTCTATACTTAGCAGCTTAAAACAACTAAGCTCTATCATCTCACAGTGGGTCAGGAACTGGGCAGTGTCTTCGCTGGATAGTTGTAGGGTCTTTTGCGAGGTTGTACCTAAGATGTCGGCTGGGGCTGCCAGTAATCAGTACTCACCTCAAGTAGCTGTTTCCTGGAAAACTCAGTTTCTTCTGGCTACACAGTTTCTTGCCCTGTGAACCTGTAAAAATTCCAAAAGAGGCAAAAGATTACAAAGGAGGCAAGCGGCCAGCGAGGTATCAGAAAATCTGCTTTTAATTGTAAGAATCAAATACCTGGGCATCTCAGCACCTTCAGGGTTTGGAGCGAGGTCAGTTGGTCAGGGGACCCATGAGCCACCCTCCTGGAGAGTCAAGCCATGTAGCCCAGATCAGCCTGCTGAGTTGCCCACGTGGCTGGGCGGAAGTACTTCTTGTAAGCAGGTACTTTGGGGGCGGGACTAAGCATGGGAACTCCGTTTCTCTCGCGACATCTGTAGTCTCGCGGTGTTTGGAGTCTGGAGGCACCTGAACTCACGATATCTCGCGATATCTCTGCCTCCAGGGTTCCACCTCCTGCTTTTGCTGTGAGATCATGTGGGGGAGCAGAGGGACCCGACTTATCAGAACCTTCCTAAGGGTTGATTTAGATAGTCACTGGCCTCCCTAGACTGAGAGATACAAGAGAGAAAGAATGATCATGATAGAAACCACAGTGTTTCTTGCATCTCCATCTCAGAAGTGATATATCAGCTCTTCTACCGTATTTTGTTGGTTGTATAGACCAACCCTGGCATGATGCTGAAGGAGACCTTACCAAAGTGTGACTACCTTGATGTGGGGGCCACAGGGGCCATCTTGAAAGCTGAAATTAAAAATAAAGAAATTAAAAATAAAGGAAAAGCTTCTGAAAAGATGCCCTAATAACAATCAGGGGAATAAAAACTGATCTCAAGGAACTACTTCATACCCAAAAGTTTGGCAGTTGTTAGCGAGTCTGTGACAGTAAGGCAAAAATTTCAAATGCAAATGTCCGTAATGTGATTATTTACGGGTATATTAAAGTGCACTGAAAATACAACCTGCAAGAGAACGAACATATTCCTTCCTTTGAGGGTCAGGGCCATGGGTGGGAATTTCACTCCAGTGGTATTAAGACAGTCTGTTGCCAGGGGTGGTGGTGCAGTCCTCTTATTCCAGTACTTAGGCCAAGATAGAAGGAACGCAGTTTCAGAGATCAGCCTCAGCAACTTAGCAAGATTCTCTGCAACCTAGTGAAATTCTGAAAAACAAAAACTTTTTTACAAAAAGGGCTGAGGTTGTAGCTTGGAGGTAGAATGCTCCTGGGTTCAATCCTCTGTACCCCAAACAAAACAAAACAACCACAATAAAAGCCACATTCTGTTTCCTAAAAAAAATTCTATTTCCTAAAAAATGGAAAGAAAGATATGACTAAAAAAATATGATAAAGGTTAGCATGTGTTTCATCTCCGTAGTGTACATGGGTGTAAAGAAGATTCTAACAAGCCGGGCGTGGTGGCGCACGCTTGCAATCCCAGCATTCGAGAGGCAGAGACCGGAGGAGCGTGGTTCGCAGACAGCCTCAGCTACTGAGCAAGGCCTTTGCAATTCAGTGAGACCCTGTTTCAAAAATAAAAAGGGACTGGGCGTGGTGGCGCACGCTTCTAATCCCCGCACTTGGGAGGCAGAGACAGGAGGATAGCGCAGGTTCGAAGCCAGCCGTGCTGGCTTAAGAGACCCTGTTTCCAACTGAAAATATTTTTAAAAAATTAGGTCTGGGAGTGTAGCCCGGAGGTAGCCAGGCTTCCAGGAACCCCAGTACCACTAAAATAAATAAATAAATAAATAAATAAATAGGGTAAAAAATAGAGCTAAGGGTGTAGGTCAAAGGTACAATGCCCCTGGGTTCCATTCCCAGTACTGAGAAAAAAAAAAAGATTCTAACAATATCTCGCCACCAGCCCATTCTTGGATATTGACCAGTAAGTGCAGACATTGGATGCTGTAGGAGCCCGGTCCAGTAAAGCCAGCTATGACCTCATTTGCTGCCAGGCTGTGGGCTGGTCCAAGGAGAGGGGTGGCTTGAGATGCAGCCTGCCGCAGAACTGTTAGGTGGGTGTGCAGGAGATGATCACTCAGGCCGAAGACATGCACAGCAGATTGCCATGGGACCCAGTTCATGGCTTTATTCTGTTCAGAACAGCAGTCTGTCATTTATATAGAGCAGGGTCATCGGTCAGATTTACAGATGGCACAAGCCCAGAATGGAAGAGTAACCCTATACCTGGCTGAATCCTCATGTCCTCATGTCAACAGGTAGAGATGAGGGGCTGGAGCCAATTAGGTAAAATTAAAGTATTGTTTACCTTAAAATCATTTACTGTTATAGAAGACACCTGGCTTGGCAAGATCACGTGGGGAAATTATAGGCATCTGAGACCTTTTGTAAATAAATAATGGAAGTGTAAATTAATTTCCAGAGGGTAATTTAGTGGTATGTAATTAAAAGCTGCATAAGAAAATACATACTTTGACCCAGAAATTCCACCTGTAGGTGATTAAGAAACCATCAGACAAGTATACAAACACAGGTGGATAGGCTGTTTTTTAAGGCATTAGTTTGAAGCTGGGCACGGTGACACATGCTTGTAAATCCCAGTACTTGGAAGGTTAAGACAGGAGGATTGCAGGTTCAAGGCCAGCCTCCGCAACTTAGTGAAACCCTGTTTCAAAATAAAGGATAAAAAATAGGGCTGGATTAGCGGGGGTGGGGGCCTGTTAGCGCATGCTTGTAATCCCAGTACTTCTGCAGGCGGAGACGGGAGGGTCGCAGGTTTGTGGCCAGCCTCAGCTCCTTAGTGAGATCCTCCATACTCAGTGAAACCCTGTTTCAAAAATAAAGAATAAAAAAAAAATAGGGCTGGGAGTGTAGCTTGGAGGTAGAATGCCCCTGGGTTCTCTCCCCAGTGCCACAAAAAACAAATACCAACAAGCCAAAACAAAACATGCAGAAAACTACAAATAATCCAATTATTTGCCCAGAAATTTCAAATTAAATATACAGTATGCATTGGAATACTATGTTTTCAATAGAAAAAAAAAAAAGGCAATATGATAGCCACAGAAAAGAGTCTGGAGGATTTTACAATAATATGTTCATAGTAATTATCACCAGGAGAGGGGGGTTATCATAAGTTTTTTCCTTTTGGTTTAGTTGTATTTTCTAATTTTCTATAAAGATTATGAGCTTATGTGTTGTTTACATAATGAAGAAACACGTTTTTGGTGTGTATGCATGCATATGTGTGTGTGTACAGTACTGGGGATTGAACCCAGGGGCATTCTACCTCTGAGTTATACCCCCAACCCTTTTTGGTTTTGTTTTTGAAACAGGATCTCGCTAGATGTCTGAGAGTCTCAATACACTGCCAAGGCTGTCCTAAAACCTGCGATCCTCCTGTTTCAGCCTCCCAAGTACTGGGATTATTACATTTGTTTACTACCATGCCTGGCTAGAAATGACCCCAAAATTTAAAAATTATTTTTAGTTGATAATACATATAATCCAGTAGCATAATTTTGATGCTAAAGAAGTGATTATTTATGAAATCAGGAACCAGGCTGGGGGTGTAGCTTGGAGGTAGAATGTCTCTGGGTTTAATTCCCAGTGCGTGTGTGTGCACGCACGCACACAATCTTAACTTTAGCATAAACATCCAAAATTCACGGAGTAAGAGTCTGATGAATCTGATTTGGCCAAGGGATGGCAGGACTGACCATCCCCTCAAGATTCACACACTGGGGAGGGGTGGGGAGAGAGACTTCCATAAGGAGAGAACTAGAACCTGGCATGAGAGTGCACGCTTGTAATCCCAGCACTTGGGAGGCCGAGACAGGATTTCAGGTTCGAGGCCAGCCTCAGTAACTTAGCAAGATCCTGTTTAAAAATTTTAAAAGGGATGGGGATGTAGCTCAGAAGTAGAATGCCCCTGGGTTCAGCTTCCAGTACCATGCACACAGAAGAAGATGGAGGAGGAGGAGGAGGAAGTGGAGGAGGAGGAGGAGGAGGAGGAAGAGGAAGAGGAGGAGGAGGAGGAGGAGGAGGAGGAAGAGGAGGAAGTGGAGGAGGAAGAGGAAGTGGAGGAGAGATGGGTGGATTCTGGGGACGCCATTCTTCTCGGTCCTTTACTCCATCACTGAACACTTTCAGCAGAGGCTGGTCGGCCAGAGACTCATCACTGTTTGCCCTGGCTGCTTGAGACGCTCCCATTATTGGACTGGAGGGAGGGATCCTTGGACTAAATGACTCCTGTGGTCCCTCAGTGAACCAGTCAACCCCGTGGTCCATCTCTGAGTTGCTCATAGGGTGTTTTGAAGAAGCCGGTGGCGATGTCCATCCAAGAATACCAAGGACGTGTTCCCTAAAACTCCCCAGCATCCTCTTTAGCATCCGATGCGATTCTGTTACCCGTGAATTAAGCAAACCTCCCATGAACCCACAGATCATTTTACACTCTACCTCTTCTCCGGAGTTAATTAGGCCTATCCGTTTACGGAATCCAAAAGACCACTGCTGTGTAAATGGGCCATTCTGTTTCTTGGTCCCTCCAAAGTCTGCTTTTAATCACTGAGCCTCCTGGTCATCGGTTTGGGGGCTGGGTGGACAAGTTTATGTTTGCACTCAAAACTTGAAAACTTTTCAAAAACTGCCTTGCTGCGCTTTCTCCGTCCCCAGGTTTATGAGCCTGTGGAGTGATCTCTAGTGCGGAATAGTGGACGAGCTCTTGAGGGAGGGCGCAATCCCATGTATTTCTTACAATGGCTTTCCTTCCACTGATTAGAACGCCATTTATTTAGAACAAAACCTGGGTCAGAGGGAAGAATCTGAGAATAAGGAGTCAAGGGGGAAAAGAAGCCAATATTAAATTCCCAGGACGGGCTGAGCGGTAGGCTGGGCACTTGTGGAGTCAGGATCCCAGTTATAAGTGCAGACAATGCCTGAAGCTGATTAAAGAAGGAAAAACAAATTTGTAAGGCTATTAGGGTAGTTCTAAGATTTCTCAGAAAGCTTAGGTAACCAGACAAAACAAGTAAACAGGAGCAAAATGATGCTCTGCGGTCAAAGAACAAAAAAGTCACACCATAAGATTGGTGAAGTGGCTGCCGTTACCTTAAACTTCTGGAGGCCAGAGAGTCCACAGCTGACCCCTCTGGCCTGGACGCTGGACACTGAGGCTGGCACTAGGGCCACTCTAGAATCTCCTTTCTTTGCTCAAATTCTGGTCTTCATCCTCCTTCTAATCTAGGAGCAAGCCGGGTGTGGTGGTGCCTGCTAGTCATCCGAGTCCCTGGGAGGCTGAGACAGGAAGGTCATAAGTGTGAGGACAGCCTCAGAAAGACTCTCATCAACCTAGAAAGAACCTGTTTCAAAACAAAAAATAAAATAAAATAGATCTGGGGTGTATCTTGAAGACGGAATGCCCCTGGATTCAATCCCTAGTACTCTCCCTGTCCCCTCACACACACAAAGCCTAAGAGCAGGTACCTCTGATTGCTGGAGTCTAGGTCACCCATCCAGGCTTCTGCTTCCAGGAAAAGGCAGGAGGAGTCACCAGGATTTTCTTCTTCTCTAGAGGAGGACTATGCTCCTTTCATTTAAACAAAACCACAAAAACAACAACCAAACAAACCCAACCAACCGACCAACCAACCAACCAAACAACCAAACAATAACCATGTTCTATATTAGCCCTTGACATATATATTTTCTAATCTAACTCTCTGGTCTAATTCCGAGACATGGCATTTCCCCTTCATTTCACAGATGCGAGCTAAGGTCCAGTGGGTTGAAGCAACTAGACTGAGATTGTACAATTTGCAAGTGGCCAAACTGTGGCTAGAACCCTGGAATCCTTCCTCATCATTCCGTGGTGTCTCTTCTGTGCCCGGCACCATGCTTAGCCCTTGACGCAATGATCTATCAACTAAGCGTTATTAGATCCACTTTATGAATGAGGAGAGGGTCATGCACACAAGGCTCTCAGCTCAGATGCAGCGAGAAGCTAGGAGCATGCCGCCAGTCAGCCCTGCAACAGAATGTTGCCTTTAGTTTTTGCCAGGCAGGTCCTGGAAGCATGCCAAGCAACCACCCAGACACATCTCAAGCAACAGGACTCTCGTCACTCTATCACCTAAGAGTGGAATCTTGAAGCATCCTCAACTCCTGACTTCTTCTCCGTATATAATGAGTTTACAAGTTTTTTTCTATATATATACAAAATGTTATCTTGAAGCTGGGCGTGGTGGCACACACCTGTAATTCCACTTCTTGGGAGGCTGGGTCAGGAGGATTTCAGGTTTGATGCCAGAGCATGGTGATTTAGTGAGACTTTGCTTCAAAACAAAGAATAAAGTAGGGCTGGGTATACAGCTCAAGGGTAGAATGCCCCTGGGTTAAGTCCCCTGTGAACACATGCGCGCACGCACACATGGGTCTTGGATTTCTCCTCCTCCTCAAAGCCCACAGCCACATCTCCAGTCTAGACCTTCCTGCTTTTTTTTTTTTTTTTTTTTTTAAAGGAAAATTTATTTATTTATTTTTTTTTTCATCATCATACACTTTATTTTTTTTTTGGTAATTTATTTATTTATTTTTTTTAATTAATTTATTTTTTAAATTGGTGCATTGTAGTCATATATCAATCACATTGGAGTACAAGACTTGAGAGGATATACAAGCACACATCATCCAATTAGCCCTCCTCCAGCCCCCGTCCCATTCCCTCCCCCTCCCTCCATCCCACACTTCTTTGGTGATTTACTTTGATACATTTGTTTATGTACCTCCTGCATTTTAAAGAGGCTCCGTCCTCCAGTATTACATACCCTCTGATTGATCACATTAGTTGCTTCACTATAGGGCCCTTTCTATAGCTCAACCTCTTCCTGTTGCCCTTTTCCTCCTAGTTATTGCTGATTAAGAGAAGCGTCTGATTTATATTTTCTGCGATATTTCTCTGTGCATGCTGCGTTGCAAGTACCAATCCCACTCTTGATGGTCCCAGTAGTGGCCTGGCTACTCAGTGGACTGATCCAGACCTCGCTGGCTCACGCAGCGGCCTTGCCTCATGGGAGGACCCAGTTCTGGTCTCGCTGGCCCCTGAACCGGTCAAACCCCTAAGCTGGCTTTGGTCCCGACCTTGGAGGCCGCAGGAGTGAACTTGCCTCACGCCAGGCTCCGATGCTGGCCATTGGCCCCTGCACCGGTCTAACCCCTTGGCAGGATTCCAATCCCGGCCTCGGAGGCCCCAACACTGGTAATGCCTCACGGCAGGCTCCGATGCCGGCCTCACTGGCCCCAGCACCGGCCTAACCCCTCGGCAGGCTCTTATCCTGGCCTCGGAGGCCCCAGTACCGGCCTTGCCTCACGGCAGGCTCCGATGCCAGCCTCGCTGGCCCCAGCAGCGGCCTAACCCCTCGGCAGGCTCCGATCCCGGCCTCGGAGGCCCCAGCACTGGTCATGCCTCAAGGCAGGCTCCGATGCCGGCCTCGCTGGCCCCAGCACCGGCCTAGCCCCTTGGCAGGCTCTTATCCTGGCCTCAGAGGCCCCAGTACCGGCCTTGCCTCACGGCAGGCTCCGATGCCGGCCTGGCTGGCCCCAGCACCGGCCTAACCCCTCGGCATGCTCCGATCCCGGCCTCGGAGGCCCCAGGACTGGTCATGCCTCACGGCAGGCTCCGCTGCCGGCCTCGTTGGCCCCAGCACCGGCCTAACCTCTCGGCAAGCTCTTATCCTGGCCTCGGAGGCCCCAGTACCGGCCTTGCCTCACGGCAGGCTCCGATGCCGGCCTCGCTGGCCCCAGCACCGGCCTAACCCCTCGGCAGGCTCTTATCCTGGCCTCGAGGCCCCAGTACCGGCCTTGCCTCACGGCAGGCTCCGATGCCGGCCTCGCTGGCCCCAGCAGCGGCCTAACCCCTCGGCAGGCTCCGATCCCGGCCTCGGAGGCCCCAGCACTGGTCATGCCTCAAGGCAGGCTCCAATGCCGGCCTCGATGGCCCCAGCACCGGCCTAACCCCTTGGCAGGCTCTTATCCTGGCCTCGGAGGCCCCAGTACTGGCCTTGCCTCACGGCAGGCTCCGATGCCGGCCTCGCTGGCCCCAGCACCGGCCTAACCCCTCGGCATGCTCCGATCCCGGCCTCGGAGGCCCCAGCACTGGTCATGCCTCACGGCAGGCTCCGCTGCCGGCCTCGTTGGCCCCAGCACCGGCCTAACCCCTCGGCAAGCTCTTATCCTGGCCTCGGAGGCCCCAGTACCGGCCTTGCCTCACGGCAGGCTCCGATGCCGGCCTCGCTGGCCCCAGCACCGGCCTAACCCCTTGGCAGGCTCTTATTCTGGCCTAGAGGCCCCAGTACCGGCCTTGCCTCAAGGCAGGCTCCGATGCCGGCCTCAATGGCCCCAGCACCGGCCTAACCCCTCAGCAGGCTCTTATCCTGGCCTCGGAGGCCCCAGTACAGGCCTTGCCTCACGGCAGGCTCCGATGCCGGCCTCGCTGGCCCCAGCAGCGGCCTAACCCCTCGGCAGGCTCCGATCCCAGCCTCGGAGGCCCCAGCACTGGTCATGCCTCAAGGCAGGCTCCGATGCCGGCCTCGCTGGCCCCAGCACCGGCCTAGCCCCTTGGCAGGCTCTTATCCTGGCCTCGGAGGCCCCAGTACCGGCCTTGCCTCATGGCAGGCTCCGATGCCGGCCTCGCTGGCCCCAGCACCGGCCTAACCCCTCGGCAAGCTCTTATCCTGGCCTCGGAGGCCCCAGTACTGGCCTTGCCTCACGGCAGGCTCCGATGCCGGCCTCGCTGGTCCCAGCACCGGCCTAACCCCTCGGCAAGCTCTTATCCTGGCCTCGGAGGCCCCAGTACCGGCCTTGCCTCACGGCAGGCTCCGATGCCGGCCTCGCTGGCCCCAGCACCGGCCTAACCCCTCGGCAGGCTCTTATCCTGGCCTCGAGGCCCCAGTACCGGCCTTGCCTCAAGGCAGGCTCCGATGCCGGCCTCGCTGGCCCCAGCACCGGCCTAACCCCTCAGCAGGCTCTTATCCTGGCCTCGGAGGCCCCAGTACCGGCCTTGCCTCACGGCAGGCTCCGATGCCGGCCTCACTGGCCCCAGCAGCGGCCTAACCCCTCGGCAGGCTCCGATCCCGGCCTCGGAGGCCCCAGTACTGGCCTTGCCTCACGGCAGGCTCCGATGCCGGCCTGGCTGGTCCCAGCACCGGCCTAACCCCTCGGCAAGCTCTTATCCTGGCCTCGGAGGCCCCAGTACCGGCCTTGCCTCACGGCAGGCTCCGATGCCGGCCTCGCTGGCCCCAGCACCGGCCTAACCCCTCGGCAGGCTCTTGTCCTGGCCTCGGAGGCCCCAGTACCGGCCTTGCCTCAAGGCAGGCTCCGATGCCGGCCTCGCTGGCCCCAGCACCGGTCTAACCCCTCAGCAGGCTCTTATCCTGGCCTCGGAGGCCCCAGCACCGGCCTAACCCCTCGGCAGGCTCTTATCCTGGCCTCGGAGGCCCAAGTACCGGCCTTGCCTCATGGCAGGCTCTGATGCCAGCCTCGCTGGCCCCAGCACCGGCCTAACCCCTCAGCAGGCTCCAGTCCCGTCCTCGGGGGCCCCAACACTGGCCTTGCCTCACGGCAGGCTCCGATGCCGGCCTCGCTGACCCCAGCACCGGCCTAACCCCTCAGCAAGTTCCAGACCCGACCTCGGAGGCCCTAGCACAAGCCTTGCATCATGGCAGGCTCCAATGCCGGCCTCGCTGGCCCCAGCATCGGTCTAACCCCTCTGCAGGTTCCAATCCCGGCCACGGAGGCCTCAGTAGTGGCCCTGCCTCACAGCAAGCTCCAATGTCGGCCACTGGCCCCGGCGCCCGCCTAACCCCTCAGCAGGTTCCGATCACTGTCTCTGTGGTTAGTATTTCAAAGGTTCCAGTTGTAATGTATCAGGTCTCTGCCTCCCCCAAATATTGGCCACTGGCATTGCCACTGCCTCCACCGTTTCAAATCCTTCCCAGGCTCTTTTTCCACTCTGAATGTTGTCCAGTGTTCCTAAGCATGCGTGATGGTAGCATTCGACATTTGGTGTAATTTCTCCAAAAAAATAAAGTTGGTAAGATCCGGTTTCTTCTTCTCCTGAATACAAGTCTCTACCACCATCGCGAAGAACTCTTTCAACACCGCATTTCTCCTTGGTCTCCGCTAAACTCTCTCCTTATATGTGATGTCTGAGATTCTTAACAATATAGAGAAATAGCAGTCCTCTTTCACGGCGAATTTTTCCATAAGTTCCAGTGCATTTAGATAAGTTTTGTCTGCATCTCCAGTGTCCTGGCATCCATAACGGCTTTCTTACCACCTCTCCGATATTTTTCTTTATCTTTTTCTGTTCTGGGCCCGGTTTCTCCAGGGGTCTGGCGTGCTACTCGCAGTTCGGCCTGGGGCCCAGAGTCCCGCGACCCGGGCCCCATCTGGCGTGCCCAGCCCGCGACCCCCGCCCAGAACCCAGCGTCTTACTGGGTCCGGTTTCTCCAGGGGTCTGGCGTGCTACGCGCAGTTCGGCAGGGGCCCAGAGTCCCGCGACCCGGGCCCCATTAGGCGTGCCCCGCCCGCGACCCCTGCCCAGAACCCAGCATCTTACTGGGCCTGGTTTCTCCAGGGGTCTGGCGTGCTACGCGCAGTTCGGCCCGGGGCCCAGGGTCCCGCGACCCAGGCCCCGGCTTTTGTGCGCCGCGCGCGACCCCTGCCCAGAACCCAGCGTCTTACTGGGCCTCGTTTCTCCAGGGGTCTGGCATGCTACTCGCAGTTCGGCCTGGGGCCCAGAGTCCCGCGACCCGGGCCCCATCTGGCGTGCCCAGCCCGCGACCCCTGCCCAGAACCCAGCGTCTTACTGGGTCTGGTTTCTCCAGGGGTCTGGCGTGCTACGCGCAGTTCGGCAGGGGCCCAGAGTCCCGCGACCCGGGCCCCATCTGGCGTGCCCAGCCCGCGACCCCCGCCCAGAACCCAGCGTCTTACTGGGTCCGGTTTCTCCAGGGGTCTGGCGTGCTACGCGCAGTTCGGCAGGGGCCCAGAGTCCCGCGACCCGGGCCCCATTAGGCGTGCCCCGCCCGCGACCCCTGCCCAGAACCCAGCATCTTACTGGGCCTGGTTTCTCCAGGGGTCTGGCGTGCTACGCGCAGTTCGGCCCGGGGCCCAGGGTCCCGCGACCCAGGCCCCGGCTTTTGTGCGCCGCGCGCGACCCCTGCCCAGAACCCAGCGTCTTACTGGGCCTTGTTTCTCCAGGGGTCTGGCGTGCTACTCGCAGTTCGGCCTGGGGCCCAGAGTCCCGCGACCCGGGCCCCATCTGGCGTGCCCAGCCCGCGACCCCTGCCCAGAACCCAGCGTCCTAGACCTTCCTGCTTTTACTAGTAATCTGCAGTGTCTTTTCAATTAGTCTCCCTGCCTCCAGTCGCCTTCTCGAGCATCGCTGAGGAGCATCACCTGTATCTTGTCACCAGGTTATGTGACCTAATAGGACATGGTGGGGGCAAGACGAGGCATCTGATAGAGGATGCGCTGGGGTCCAGTTTTAACTGGATGTATATTAAGGAACCAAGCAGAGTGGAGACAGAAAGTTCATGTTTTTTTTGTGTTTTTTTTTTTAACTCATCACACTCTATGCCTGCAGCCTGCCTCCCCATCAGCTCTTATTTACATGAGATAATGCATGTCTTTCTGGCTTAAGCCAGTTTTAATTGGGTTTCTGTGACTTGCAGGGGAAGAACCTTGTTTAGCTGGAAAAAAAAATCATTGTTTAGCTGAAATTCAAATCTTATCATTTCCCTCCTCTGTGGCTCTGCATTTTCTTGGAAGCAAGGTTATGTTCTTCAATATGGTTCAAAAGCCCCTGGTGAGCTTCTGCTCCCTGTGTCTGCCTTTCCCTCCTTCTCCCTAGGCACCCGAGGTTGCCTATAAGATGCTCCTATGTCGTTTTCCCCAAACACATTCTGAACTTGTTGTTCTCATTGTAGAATGTTCTTTTCCTCCTGTTCTATCTCCCGTACTTCTAGTCATCTTTCAAATTCAGCTCAAGTGACCATCTCCCAGTGAATTGTCTCTTAATCCCTCTGGGCAGAATTAAGAACGCCCTTAAGTGTCACTAAGCACTTAGTGTCTGTATCACGGTGCTTCCTGCAGACTCTGATATAGTCAAGGCACTCATGCGCTGACCCTGTTGCTGCAACACGAGCTCCTTAAAGACAGAGGTAATGTTTCATCCATCGTAGCCCCAATGCTGTGTGTGGGGTCTAATGATTCTGTAAGTCCCTAAGATGTTTACTGAGTATATCCTTGTTCTTCCACTCAAAGGAAGCCTATGGTTATTAGTCACTGTTATTTATTTTCATTAAAATAAAGCAGTATTAGCCAGGCGTGGTGGCACACATTTTTACTCCCAGTACCTGGGCGGCTGAGACAGGAGGATCACAGGTTCACGGCCAGCCTCAGATACTTAGTGATACGCTTCACAACTTAGTGAGACCCTGTATCAAAATAAAGAATAAGAAACAGAGCTGTGGATGTAGCTTGGAGGTAGAACGCTTCTGGATTTCATCCCCAATATCACACACACACACACACACACACACACACACACACACGCACACACACATAAACAAAGCAACCAATTATCACTAATAATGTCTTTAGTACTTTGCAGTGTATGAAGCTCTTTAATATACACTGTCTCAACTGATACAACATTTGTACAACACCTGTATTGTTCCCACCTCGCAGATGAACACATTGTGCATCCAATTAACATGATGCATATTTGCTGGGTGGCTGCAATTTGCATACCATTAAGCAAGCTGGGGAGGGAAGATGCAGAGAAGTAGAAACCATAGCCTCTCTTCTCACGGTGTTTATAATTTACTTGGGGAGCTAAGAAATAATACACACTATTTCAATCAAAAGAGACAAGAGCGATGTGATGGAACAGTGAAGAGACACAAAGGGTGGCAATTTATTATACAATAAAAGAGTCTAAGACATAAGTGCCACAAGAATTAAGGCAGGAAGTAGCACTGTGGTCGTGATCACAGTGGAGGTCCAAGGAGGACCTTTCAAAGGAGAGGAGAACCTGGGTTTTAAGGATCAATAAGGCATTTCCATATGAAAAAATGGAGGCTCAGCAAGGTGAAAGTGAGTTACTGCTGGGCATATAGAAGGTTGCATAAGAGAGGCCCTATGGAAATAAATGAATGTTTGTTGCGTGGATGAATGGATGGATGGATGGATGGATGGATGGATGGATGGACAAATGTATGAATAGATGGATAGGTGAATATATAAATAAATGGATGGGCAAATGGATAAAAATGGGTGTATAGATGAATAAATGGACAGATGGATGAATAATGTATGGGTGGATGGATGTATGGATGGATGAATGGACAGATGGATGGACAGGTGGAAGGATGGATGGACAGATGTATGAATAGATGGATAGATGAATAGATAAATAAATGGATGGGCAAATGGATGAAAATGAGTGTATAGATGGATAAGTGGACAGATGGATGAATAATGTATAGGTGGATGGATGGATGGATGGATGGATACATGTATGTAGAGAATAATAAATAGATGGATGTACAGATGTAGAGATGGATGAATAACTGGACAGACTTACAGATGAATATATAGAAGAATGGACAGATGGGTGAATAGATGGATGAATCACGTATCAATTAATAGATGGATTGACAGACATATAGCTAGAAAGAAAGGTGCACAGGTAGATGGGTCGGTGTGTGTGTGATTGGATGAATAGATGAATGGAAAGATGGATGGATGGATGGATGGATGGATGGATGGAGAGATAGAAAGAATGGTGTACAGGTAAATGCATGGGTGGGTGAATTGATAAATAGATAAGTCTGTAGGCTGCAGAGGCAAGGGCTCATTTTTACCAAGATGGTCTCCAAATACCATAAACAGTACAACGATGAATTGTAGTCTCATAACAGAACAACCTGATTTAACTTGTCCAGATGAAAGGCACTCTGGGAATCAAAATCATCTGTTAAACTAAAACATCTGAATGCGGTCAGAGCTACAAGGACTGGCTTGAGCTGAAGATGTAATCAGGCCAACATGGCCTTCTGACATTATGTGTGGGTGTATTTTCTCACAAACACATGTGAAGAAAAACACAAACCTCTGGTTGGGATTTTGCTTTTTTCTTTTTACCATGATGCCAAACTTTTGTTTTGACTGTATTGTCACTTTCCAACTTCCTATGTGTGGGAGCTCGAAGCCCCAAGAGTTGGCATAAAGGAGACACTTTGACTCATAATAACAGTGGTGGTGAGTGTTTATGTAATTCGAGTGGAGAGTGCAATTGAACTGGTTAGGGAAAAGGACAGACTTGCTGGGAATGTGAACTTTATCCCATAGCCCTAGTCTCATTGCTGATGAAATTGTGTGTCCTAGGTTGGTGGTTTTATGTAATCAACATGAGCTGGAACTCATTCTTCTTCTAGACTTAATACGTAGCAAAAGAAGAATCATCTTGACAACTCAGTACCCTCCATTTCTGCTTACTGTGCAGCATTACCTGCTCTCTGTTCAGGGCCTGGAGTCACATGTCTGAACACAGCGGCCTTTGCTGTAGCTGGGGGCTTTCCAGCCTAGGGTTTTTCCAGACTGGCCTAGCTCTGACCCAACTCACAATGCTTGGACTCAGTCTGAAATGTACCACATCCCCCACACTCCTAGGTTTTTTTTTTTTTTAATTTATCAGCCTAAGATGGTATGAGCAACCCTTGTAGTTTCTCTGTGAAAGTTTCTCTGAAGGACACTGTTTACCTCTATGAGGCATCACTGGCCCCATGCTTTCTCTTTCTGCCTCCAATTATGAAAATCAGAAACCCAAATATGGGATTTCCAATTCTCCCTTGCACATGGAATCGTGTGACAAATTAGTGCAAAATTTTCCATAGAGCCACTATGGAAATTAGTGTGGAGGTTCCTCAGAAGACTGGAAATGGAACCTAGCTATACTACTCTTTGGTAGAGTTCCAAAGGAACTGAAGTCGGATTATTAGGGTGATATATGCATATGCATGTATATAGCAGAACAATTCACAATAGCCAAATTACAGGACCAACCGAGATGTCTGTCAACATGTGAATGAGTCATGAGACTATGGCATATACACCCAACAGATTTTTGTGTGTGTGTGTGTGGTACTGGGGGGTGGAACTCAAGGGCTTTCTACCTCTGGGCTACACTCCTAGGCCTATTTTATAATTTATTTGAAAACAGGGTCTCACTAAGTTGCTGAGAGTCTAAGTAGCTGAGGCTGGCTTCGAACCTGTGCGATCCTCCTGTCTCAGCCTCCCAAGCGCAGGATAACAAGCGTGCGCCACCACGCCCGGCTATACACACAACAGAATTTTATTCAGTCATAACGAAGAACAAAATCATGTCATTTGAAAGAAAATGGATGGAACTAGAGAATATTATGCTAAGTAAGATCAGCCAGTCTTAGAAAGTGAAGGACTATTTTTCTCCCATCTGCGGAAGTTAGAAATTGGGAACCTAAGAGACTTTAGATAAGTGAGGAGAGACTGCAGTAAAATTATTGGAAGGGGATTAAGGGAGACAGGTAGGGAGGGATAAAATTTGATGAGGAAAAGAGCTCAAATAGCTCTATGAACATACAGAAAATTATCAATATCAATCTCATTAATAAGCACGGAGAGGGGGAGGGAGCTGAGCGGGATGGGATTTGGAGTGCTGTGTGCATGTAGGCTTCCACCACTCTGAGCCTCCTTGTAATATATAACTACAATGCATCAATGAAAATATTTTAAAAAAAGAACTTCCCAGTTTCCCTTGCACATGTGATCACGTGACCTGAATGGGACCAATGAGGACGAATGGGAGTCTTTTGAGGGCCTCTGGAAAAAACTTTTCTTTCTTACATAGAATACAAATTACGATGCCACTTTGCCCTCCTTTCCCTCATCTTGGATGCAGAAGCATGGTGACAGCCATCCTGTGGCCATGGTGTGACAGGCATGAGGAAGAAAAGCCAACAGACTAAGAAGGAAAGAATAGAAAAGTACAAACAGCCAGAATGACCTAGCTGAGCTGTCAGGTAAACATCGAGTGCACCTCTACAAATGTCCCTATCACTCAAATTTTTGTTGTTGAGTTTTTTGATACTTGTGGCTGAATGCTTTTCTAACTAAAATGGTCTGCCAGTGTCTAGCTGGAGGATGCTGGTAACAGAGAAAAGTGGAGGCATGGATCTCAGAGATTGCAGAGAAGTAAAAACTATAGTCCACACTTAAGCCAGTTTTGTAATACGGGAACTGAGAGAATGGGAAGCCAGAAATAAGGGGAATGTGTTGTAGGATTCATCTGGCCATTTTCCTCTTTGAGTTTTCCTAAATACCCAAATGCCTTTTGGCCTGAGCTTGTTTTTTTATGATGTTGGGGATGGAATCCAAGGCCTTGCATATGCTAGGCAAGTACTCTACCACTAAGCCACAACCCCAGCCCTTGGCTTCAGTTCTAATCCCTTTATAGAAAAGTCAAAGCTGGGCATGGTGGCACCAACCTCAGCAATTTAGTGAGACTCTCAGACATTGTTTCAAAACAACAAAAAAAGAAGGACTAGAGGGGAGGTAGAATGTCCCTGGGTTCAATCCCCAGTATCACACAGAGAAAGAAAGAAAGAAAGAAAGAAAGAAAGAAAGAAAGAAAGAAAGAAAGAGAGAGAGAGAGAGAGAGAGAGAGAGAGAGAGAGAGAAAGAAAGAAAGAAAGAAAGAAAGAAAGAAAGAAAGAAGGAAAGATGTTATTGGCTATTGGATACTGGATCCTGATACACCAACATTAGTAGCAACTTAAAACTTATCTGCCCCCAGGATCAGAGCATTTTATTTCCACAGCTCAAAATGGTACCTAATGCACAGTAGGAGGTCATTAAATATATGTTGAGTGAGTAAATGATTGAGACTTTATTGTTAGTTTAAGGGTAGGAGGTTTGGTGAGTTATAAACCATGAGGTTCCTGGTCTGGTACTATTGCTTTGACTAAGATGTTGCTTCCTCTAAAGTCTAAGGCCTTAAGCTCGGCCAGGTTGGCACACACATTAAAAATAGTCAGAGAAAGCTCCAGTTTTGGGAAACAGACTTGGAAAAAGTGACGACTACTCCCTTGTGGGCTTCCGGTTACTGTCTTGACAAGAGGAAATTCTATTGGACCTGGGGACTCATTCAGGAAAGAAAGAATCTAATTTGGGGCTATTTAGAGGAAGAGTCCTGAATAGCTCATATGGATCCTTATTTTGTTTTAATTAATCATACTCCAAGTGTAATGTCCCTTAGTCCTGAACCGTCTGGTCTAAAATGTCTCTCTTGAGCCAGGCATGATAGCACATGCTTGTAAATCCCAGCATTCGGGAGGCTGAGGCAGGAGGATTGCGGTTCACGGACAGCCTCGGCTACTTAGTAAGGCCCTTTGCAACTCAGTGAGACCCAGTTTCAAAATAAAGAATAAAAAATAGGACAGGGGCCAGGCGTGGTGGCGCACGCTTGTAATCCCCGCGCTTGGGAGGCAGAGACAGGAGGATCGCGCAGGTTCGAAGTCAGTTGTGCTGGCTTAAGAGACCCTGTTTCCAAATAAAAAAGTATAAAAAAATAGGTATGGGAGTGTAGCCCGGAGGTAGAAGGGTTTCCAGGAACCCCAGTAGCACCAAAAAAAAAAAAAAAAAAGCACAGGGGGTGTAGCTCATAGTTGAATGCCCCTGGGTTCCATCTCCAGACTCCCCCCCCCCACATACACACACACACAAAGTCCTTCTTGTCCTCTAGTTAGGCCTCTCTTTCTGAACTTTGGTCACAGGCCTAAAAGGTCTCCTGATCAACTCTCAAGACCCAGTTTGTCATTTCCCAGTTCCCCCAACGTGGGAATAGTTGCTCTGATCCCAGGGATCCTGCTCTGATCCTCATTCCTGCTTCTCCATAGCCGCCGGTCTGCTGTCTCGCATACGGGGGCTTTGCCCCTAATACACACTACATTTGCCAAGTGAATAATGCTGGCTGGAGCTAATGCCCACCGTCAATTTATGCCAGACAGACAGGGTCTTAGACGCGTTCCATCTATTGACTTATTTTCCCTTCCCCCAAACCCCGAGGTATGCATCGATGACCTCACAGATGGGGATTTAAGGCATTCTGCAAATATCTGTGGGGCTACTCCTGTGTGCTTGACGCTGTAGCTTCCCAGAGATAAAGTATGTAGGTTACCTGTCCTCATGGAGTTGGGTCTAGTCCCAAGGAGGCTGTCTAGTCCATTTCCCATGCCTAAGAACATAATACCATAGACGGAGTAAGTTACAAAGATAAGTTTAATGGGTTCCCATTCTTGGTGGCTGGAAAATCCAGAGAGCTTGGAGCCCATGAGAGCGTGGTATTAGTTTTCTGTTACTGTGACCAGCTGCCTGATATAATGTACTTAGGGGACAAGGTTGATTTGGGCTCCGAGCTTCAGAGGCTTCAGTCCACGGTCACTTGCCCTCTGTGTCTTTGGGCCTTTTGTGACTCAGGTCACCATGGCGGGAGTGTGAGGCAGAAGAGACCTGTTCATCTCATGTTGCCGTGGAGATGAGGAGAGAGACAGTGGGGAAGGGTCCAGAGTGCCCCAAGGACATGCCCCCAATTATTAGGACCAAACTTAATGCTACTTAATCTCTCCCAGGAAGTTGTCCTTGGAGACGATTTCCCATTCTGTTATAGATGCTGTACCGTGCTAAAGGTTATTCCCTTCTGTCTCAACCCTGAGAAGGCCAGGACCCTCCCATCTGGACCCTGAGAAGCTAGCTCTTTCCTGCTCTGTGATGTACTGACCATTATTCCCTTACTGTTTGGACCCTGAGACGCTAGCACCCTCCCATTTCAGAGTCCTGGGCTAAAAAATCCACACACGTGCAGATCTTTTGTATGGCTTGCATACCTCTGCCCTACAAATAATTTTATTCTGCCTTTCGGTGTTCATACCATGCTTGGTATTAGCCTGTCTGCTTGCAGATATGGAATACAATTTTGTGCCCCTTACTGCTGTCCTTCTGGTCCTGCCTTGTTCTTCTTGGCCTCCAACCTAATACCAATGACCTGACTGCTTTCCACTAGGCTCCACCTCTTAAAGGTTCTACCCCCTCTGAATGGCACCTTGGGCTGGGGATCAAAGCCTTCAACACACAAGCCCTTGGGGGACGATGCTGATCCAAACCAGAACAGGCCCAGGCTGTTGAGAGAAGCAGGTGTTTGTGAGGGAAGCAGAGAGTAAGCTGAGGAAGCCAGGCTCACCATGAAACCTGCTTTCACATTAGCTAGCACAGTCCCCTAAGAACACATATACATATTGAACTCAAATACATAAATAACTAAAGGAATGAGCTTGGTGGTAGAGCTCTTGCCTAGCATGTGCAAGGCCCTGTGTGTTCAATACCAGCACAAGGAAAAAAGAAAGAGAGAAAGAAAGAAAGAGAGAAAGAAAGAAAGAAAGAAAGAAAGAAAGAAAGAAAGAGTTGGGTGTGGTGGCACATGATTGTCATCCCAGTACTTTGGAGGCTAAGACAGGAGAATAGTAGGTTCCCGGCCAGCCTCTGCTACTCAGGCCCTCCACAATTTAGTGAGACCCTGTTTAAAAAAATAGAATTTGGGCTGTAGCTCGGAGGTAGAATGCCCCTGGGTTCAATTCCAAGTACTGCAAAAAAAGGAAGAAAGGAAGCCGGGCATGGTGGCGCACCCTTGTAATCCCTGCACTTGGAAGGCAGAGGCAGGAGGATCGTGCAGGTTGGAAGCCAACCTCGGCTGATTTAAGAGACCCTGTTTCCAAATATAATATAAAATAGGTATGGGAGTGTAGCCCAGAGGTAGAAAGCCCCTGGTTCCATCCTCAGTACCACACACAAAAAAAGGAAGAATTAATATCTCTCTCTTTTTTTTCTTTTTGGTACTGGGGATCGAAACCAGGGGAGCATTCTCCTTCTGAACTATATCCCCTGCCATTTTTATTTTTTTATTTTGAAACAGGGTCTTGCTAGGTTGCTGAAGGGCTTACTAAATTGCCAAGGCTGGCCTCAAACCTGTAATCCTCCTGACTCAACCTCCCAAGTACTGGGATTGCAGGCATATACTACAGCAACCAGCAATAATTTTTTTTTTTTTTTTTTTTTTTTTTTTGGTGGTACTGGGGATGGAACCCTTCTCAGGGTTCACTCCAGGGCCTATTTTATTTATTTTTTTATTTGGAAACAGGGTCTCTTAAGCCAGCGCGGCTGGCTTCAAACCTGCGCGATCCTCCTCCTGTCCCTGCCTCCCAAGCACGGATTACAAGCATGCGCCACCAGGCCCGGCTCCAGCAATACCTTTTAAAGACCTAGTTGCTATCTCTTAAGTCCCTACCACCTTCCATCATGCAAATCTTTGGGAGATGAGCTCTAGTAAAGAGGACATCCACCTAAGAAGTAAACAGAGGGATGGGTTAAATATTTGTAGAAGCCAGGCAAGCCTGCCACAGCTGAAAGGAAGTTTCCAGGTCTGAGGAGCGAGAGGCCCTGGATCCTCCCAGAGAATGCTACTATTAAACCCCACAGATGAGGGCGGCTGAAGATGAAAGCCCCGTGCCAGGAAACTTCACAGACCCCGCTGGGCAGAGATCAATCTTCACCATGAAAGGAAGGCCCCAAAGAGGGGAGTGGAAAGCCCAGAGGGCAACAGGGGTCTGAGCTGCACCAGTTCTAGCTGCGGGGGAGAGGGGAGAGTGGCTGCTGAAAAGCCGGCCACATTGTCCGGGCGGCCAGAGGAGCCGCGGTAATGAAAGGGATTCTTACAAGAGCCTGGAAATTGCCCGCCATGATTGCACAGGCCGCTGGCTTCAAAAGGCTTTGTTCTTCTCTCAGAGAAGGGAAGCCATTGTGGTCCGCAGAAAATAAGGAGCTTTTGCGGGTGGGGTGGAGGGTTCCTTACCCCCAGCGCAGAGCACTGGCAGCTCATCCTGCACCACCCTGCACCTTCCTGAGCGGAGAGGATGGAACTGCCTCCCCTGTGGACCTCAAGATGGGAGCCCGGCCTGGGGGCGGGAGCTGGGAAGTCCATTCGGGATTCAGTGTAGCCCACCAGTTAGCGGCTGGGCATAGTGTCCCTGGTGTCCTGGGGGCCACCAGGTGGGGGTGAATGGAAACGGTTGAAGCAGGGATTGGCTGCCACCCCCAGAGCCTGCCCCAAAAGTCTCTGGGTAAGAGAAGCTGGGATCTCTGGACCCAGCTGGCCTAAGGGACTCTTTGGCTTCAAAGGCTGCCTGGACCCTAAGGTCTAGCTCTGAGAAACCCTGGAGAGGGGCCAGGGCTCCTTTGGAAGGCTCCGAAGCGCACTAGGCAGGGATCCTCAGTCCTCCTCTCTGCCCCAGCCATTACAAAGGTGATATGGTAAGTACTTTGGGGTTCCACCCCAGGGTCAAATTTACCCCCGGGGGACAAGGACTCCCTCTCCATAGCTTTGCACACACACACACACACACACACACACACACACACACACACACACACTTGTTTGGGGATTAAAACCAGGTGCCTTACACTTACTAGACAAACATTCTACCATTGAGCCACGTCCCCAGTCCCCTGGACTATTTTATTTTTATTTGTTTGTTTGTTTTTGTTTTGTGGTACTGGGGATGAGACTCAGGGGCATTCTACCTCCGAGTGACACCTCCAGCTTTATTTTTTATTCTTTTTTGGGGGTTACTAGGAATGGAACCCAGGGACATTCTACCTTCAAGCAACACCCCCAGCCCTATTTTTTATTGTTTATTGTGAAACAGGGTCTCACTGAGTTGCAAGGGGCCTCACTAAGTAGCTGAGGCTGGCTGCAAACTTTGTCTTAGCCCCCCCCCCCCCCCAAATACTGGGATTACAAGCGTGAGCCAACACGCCTAATGGACTTCTTTTTTTTTTTTTTTTTTGTGGTACTGGGGTTCCTGGAAGCCCTTCTACCTCCAGGCTACACTCCCAGACCTGTTTTATACTTTTTTATTTTTTGGAAATAGGGTCTCTTAAGCCAGCGCGCATGCGCGGCTGGCTTCGAACCAGCGCGATCCTCCTGTCTCCGCCTCCCAAGCGCGGGGATTACAAGCGTGCGCCACCACGCCCGGCTGGACTACTTCATTTTTAAACAGTCTTCCTCTAAATTACCCAAGCTGACCTCTAAATCAGGATCCTCCTGCCTCAGCCTCCCAAGTTGCTGGGGTTACCGGTGTTTTGCCACCATGCCCAGCTGGCTTTGGGCAGATTTTAACCTCTGTTTTCGTACAAAATGGGTACAATAGTATCTGCTTCCCAAGGTTGTAGGTGGAGTGAGAAGTTTAAAAGAGTATGGAGAACACAGCGCTACGGAATCACAGAAGTTGTGCTTATTACTATCACCCCTGGTGATGGTTTGGCTAAAGAAGGGCACAACACATTGTATAGAACACACCATTTCAGCCGGGCGTGGTGGCGCACGCTTGTAATCCCCGCGCTTGGGAGGCGGAGACAGGAGGATCGCGCAGGTTCGAAGCCAGCTGCGCTGGTTTAAGAGACCCTATTTCCAAATAAAAATATAAAAATAGGTCTGGGAGTGTAACCCAGAGGTAGAAGGGTTTCCAGGAACCCCAGTACCACACACACACACACACACACACACACACACACACACACACACACACACACAGAATACGCCATTTCCTTTATGGGTCAATTTCAAGGGCAACCCCAATTATTTTCAGTGCAGGATCAAGCCCAGGAACAAATTTCAAATAAAAGCCAAGCCCTCTTAGTTACAGCTGCCCTCCTCCTCTTTCTTCATGGAGGTCAGCAAGCTTCCCCTGCCAGATGTGTGACCTGCCAGGAGCCACACTTAGAAACCAGCAAGCCCACTTCAACTCTCCTCTCCAGGGATGCTAACAGCTGAGAGGTCTGGGCACCTGCCAACCCTCCAGCCCTCCCAAGCCTGTCCTTTATCCAGGGGAGACATTGGAATATTAGCAGAGCCTCTGCCACCTGACATCAAGGCTCAGCCAGGGCAGCCTCCCGGTGGTTCCCTGCTCACAGCCCCCCCCCCCCCCCCCAGTTTTTTGATCCAGTCCTCCAGAGGGAAGGGGATGATTTGCCTAACACTTAACAACAGAATTTTGGCAGCCTGTGTTAGCTGCCAGGGGCTGGGGGAAGGGCAGGGGTGCTAAAGAGGAAAAAACAAAAGGAAACTTTCTGGGAATTCCCAGTTTGTTCTTGGCATGAGATAGGAATTCTAAATTCACTAGGAAGTTTTTTTTTGTTTGTTTGTTTTTTTGTTTTTAATTTTCTGGAAATAATGCCCTCGCCCTCTTTTTCTTCCACCTTCCTGAACCTGGGTTTGGTGTCTGATGGGAGCTAATTTGAGCTTGAAACCAGCCCTGATTGGACGCTTGGGGCCAGCTCAGGTGAAATAACAGTTTCTTAGCAGGTGAGCTGAGGATGTGTCCAGCTTCTCTCGGCCATGCTAAGAAGACAGCTTGGGGGAGCAGGCTGGAGGGGTCGCACTGCAGACCTTGGCTGTGCTGGGGTTCTCAGGGTACCCCTTGGCTGTGACTTGTGTTACCTGAAGATGTGAAGTCAGCCTCAGGCATCTGAAAGGGATGTTGTTTTGGTTTTATAGACTCATTCGTGTCTGTGTGTGTGTGTGTGTGTGTGTGTGTGTGTGTGTGTCCAGAGATTGAACCCAAGGGCATCCTACTGATGTAGGATAGAAGAAATAAATGGGTAGAAAGGAGACAGACAGGAAGGAAAAGTAAAATATAACTTTAATATAAGAACCTGGAGCTGAAGTGCTTCAGCCTCTAGTCCACAAACCAGTTCTCTTTCCCGGGCCGGACTCTCCCAAATTCCTGGCAAACCTGTAGATCCTAGAGTTAACTAAAAGAAACTATAATTGCCCTGTGCATTGATAACAAGACAGATACAATATTCTGAAAAACCTCTAATTCAGGACACTCCAGTTTATCTGTCAATCAGCTAATGAGGACCCCAATCAACCTGAAGAAACTTAAGGTTGACCAAGGAAGCGTCTTGGGACTACCAGACTGAGATCATCCACCCTAAAGCTGACTAGACTACCAGACCACCAGAAACTGCCTCGGGGAGTATCAGACTGAGGCCATCCTCACAGACCTCCTCTAGCCCACCTCTCACCAAAATCTCCAATAAGAAGAGAGCCCTGTACGCCCCAATATGCCTTCCTCATCTTGAAATGGCCCACATTCTCTCTTGAATGTGTATTTCCTCCTCCCCTTTCCCCAAGATAAACCTCTCTCCATGTCTCTGTCTGGCATTTTCTGAAAGTCTTTTCTGTCCCGTTAGCCAAGGACCCTACAGATCCCGAGTTCCTGAGATAAGGACTCACCACTATACTACCTCTGAGCTCCACTCCCAGACTTTTTTATTATTTATTTATTGATATATTTATTTTTGGTGGTGCTGGGGGTGGAACCCAGAGGCTTTCTACCTCCGGGCTATACTCCCAGACCTTTTTTATATTTTATTTGGAGACAGGGTCTCACTAAGTTGCTGAAAGCCTCACTAAATCCTGAGACTAGCCTGGAATCTGTGATCCTTCTGTCTCCACCTCCCAAGTACTGGGGTTGTGAGTGTGTACCACCACAAAGGCTTGCTCCTTCACCATTTACCCTAAAGGAATTACATATAAAGTATTGTGTCTCGTGTGTGATGTAGGGTACAAGAAATAAGTAGGTAGAAAGGAGACAAACAGGAAGGAAAAATAAAATATAACTTTAATATAAACCTGGAGGTTGGAAGTGCTTTCGCCTCTGGTCCGCAAACTATTTCTCTTTCCTAGACCCGACTCTCCCCAAAATTTCTGGAAAGCTTCTAGATCCTAGCAATAACTAAGAGAAACTATAATTGCCCTGTGCATTGATAACAAGACAGATACAATATTTTGATAAACCTATAATTTAGGACACTCCAGCTTATCTGCCATTCAGCTAATGAAGATCCCAATTAGTCTGAAGACCCTGAGGCTGACCAGACCACCTGCTCACCATAAACCGCCTCGGGACTACTGGACTGAGCTCATCCTAGCATACCGTCTCTAGCCCAGCCCTCACGAAAGTCCCCTATAAGAAGAGAACCCTGAACTCCCCAAAATGCCTTCCTCATTGCGAGGTGGCCCGCATTCTCTCTTGAATGTGTATTTCCTCCCCTTTTCCCCAAATAAACCTCTGTCCATGTCTCTGACCGGTGCACACTGAAATACTTTTCTGCCATATTAGCCAAGGACTCTGCAGATCCTGAGTTCCTGAGATGAGGACTCACCCCAACAGTGTGCACAAAAACTATGGGGAAAAGCCAGAGGCAGTGATGCATTACTGCAATCCTAGTTCTTGGGAGAATGAGACAGGAAGATTGCAGGTTTGAAGCCAGCTTCAGCAAGCAGTGAAACTCTCATCAGTCCAGTGAGACCGTGTTTCAAAATCAAAATAAGAGAGGACTGAAGGTATAGCTCAGAGGTGGAATGCCCCTGGGTTCAATCCCAAGCAACACACACACACACACACACACACACACACACACACACACACACGAGAAAAAAAAACCTACTATGGGAAAAATGTCTACTGTTTTCATTGGAGTTACTTAAAAAGTAAAGAACCCCTGCACTTCAAAGGTGAGGAGATTGGATTAACTTTTTCTGAGGCTTTGCTATAACAGGCACTATGCCAAATTGTTTTGTTTGGTGGAGAGTATAACTTTAATGAAAAGAGTGTTATGGTTTGAACTACTAGAATTTGGGAGGAGCTGTTCCAGGGGCCCTCTGTTAGGCTCCCGGAAACTGTTCCCGTAAACGTGGGTTCTTGTCCAGACTTAGGATAGATATACACTAGTCCGAACTCTTGCTGAAGACTTAAATGAGTTTATTATTACGAAGATAGAAATACAGGTTGTAACTGTTACGGCGCCATTAGAAAGAGGGAAAGATAGTGCTTTGAGTAAAGCACTAGCCACAAAGTGACATCGTGGGATGACCCGAAATGAAGTCACTGGAGTTCAAAATATAAAACAGCTTTTTATGGATACAAAGTCCCCCATCTTGCTCTACCACGTAATCCCATGATCTAGGTGTAAGTCTACCCCTTAATTCCATGCAGACCTCTTTTTTTTTATACTTATGGGGACTTCTAGCCTTGCAAAAAGCCTTCCTGCCTAACTGCAGGTATCTTGTTAAGACCAGAATGATTTACACGTGGCATCTGCTCCCCTTTCACAAAGGTCAGTCCCCTCCTCCCATGCTCTAGGGGAATCCTTAGCTCCTTGCTAGATGTCATTTATTATGCAAACCTGTTTTTAGAATGTGAAAGTCCTAGGTCCCAACTCCTCTATCCACTTGCTAATTACTTTTAGTAAGGGTAGTTTGCATATAACAGCTACCTGAGTGCCTGGCAGAAATCAGGCCCTAACTGCCCTTCTCTTTTACAGATCTGAACTCCATTTTCTATAAACATTATTATTATTATTATTATTATTATTATTATTATTATTATTATTATTATTTTGGTGGTACTGGGGTTCCTGGAAGCCCTTCTACCACCGGGCTACATTCCCAGACCTATTTTTTTATATTTTTTTATTTGGAAACAGGTTCTCTTAAGCCAGCACGGCTGGCTTTGAACCTGCATGATCCTCCTGTCTCCGCCTCCCAAGCGTGGGGATTACAAGCATACACCACCACGCCTGGCTTATAAACCGATTTTTGATAAATATTAATAACTAAAACTTCTTTTTCAAATCTGTTTAGGCCATTTCCTAATACTGGTACATTTATACATTTTGAAGCCTCTTCCCAATACTGGTACAAAGAGTAAAGAAACGCAATGGGAAAATTGTAAAAAAATAATGAAATAAGAAGACAACTTGTTATTCAACCACACAAAGAGCTCTATAGCCATTTGGGTCAGTTTTATGCTAAGTTTTCTTTGCATAAGACTAGACACTTGAGTTGAGCCAGGCGTGGTGATGGTGATGCATACTTGCAATCCCAGTACTTGGGAGGCTGAGACAGGAGGATGGAAGATTCGTGGACAGCCTCAGCTACTTAGTGAGGCCCTCCACAACTTAGTGAGACTCTGTTTCAAAATAAAAAATAAAGAATAGGGCTGGGGATGTAGCTTGGTGGTAGAATGCCCCTGGGTTCTGTTATGGATTGGGAGAATATGGTTTGAGGAAACTGTTCCCCGGGAACCCATGCGAGGGTCCTGAGGAACACACTTTCCCCCAACCCATAACAAAATCCAAAACAACCAAAACCAGAAAATTACCGCGGGTTCTTGTCCTAAGCTAAGAATAAATATGCATAGCTTGGACAGTTGCTGAAGATTTAAAGAAGTTTATTAAAAGATAGAAATACAGAAAATAGAAATACAGCCCCATGCCAAAATGCATGAGGGGGTGACTCGAAATGAATACACCAAAGGGCTTACACGTGGACCAGACTTTTTATACCTATGACCTCCATCTTGTTTACGTGATTCTGACCTAGTGAACGTCCCTGTAAGGTACCTCCCCCAATAAGGTGTGGCGAGGTGTCTCCTTTTATGAAAGTCGACCCCTCCTACCATCTTAGCTGGCTTATCCAATCATGTAGATCTGTCTTTAGAGACAGGCCTAGTTCTCCTCTCCTATTGACTGGTTAATTGCTTTGAGCTAGGTTACTTTACATTGAAATAGCTGCCTGTTTTAGGCAGAAATCAAGTCCTTTCTTTACCCATGTCTGCTGCCATTTTGACACAACTATTTTGAAATATATCAATTATTTTCTTTTGAAATATATTAATAATCAGAGCTTTCCCAAATCTTCCTAGGCCATTCCCAATACTGATACAGGTTCAACCACCAGTACTGTAAAAAACAAACAAGAAAAAATAAAAAAAGAATAGACACTGGGCAAGTACAAATACTTTGTGTGACTTGTGGTGCTGGAGATGAGTGCAAAGATGGACTGCGGAGGCATTCCACCTCTGAGCTAAACCGCCGGCCCCTATTTTATTTAATTTTGAAACGGTCTCACTAAGTTACTGAGAGTTACGCTAAGTTGCTGAGGCTATTCTCTAGCCTGTGATCCTCCTGTCTGTGAGAATATAATTGTGTCTTTTCTGTCAAAGGAGTGGTTTAAATTTAAGCCACCATTTTGTAATCTGGTAGGAACCTTCATTCCTTTGCAAAATTAGCATCTCTTAAGAGATGGCAGGTGCTGACCCTCCCGCTATATTCAACTGTAGCTGACCTGGAAGAGTGTGAAGTTGTACTTCCCACAAGAGGAGCATCACATCAGGAATATAAGATCCATCAGTTGTGCTTTCTTTCTTTCTTTCTTTCTTTCTTTCTTTCTTTCTTTCTTTCTTTCTTTTTTTCTTTCTTTCTTGCAGGTCTGGAAATGGAACCCAGAGGCATTTGACCTCCGAGCTACACCCTCTACCCTATTTTTTATTCTTTATTTTGAAACCGGGTCTCACTAAGTTGCGGAGGGCCTCACTAAGTAGCTGAGGCGGTCTGCGAACCACGATCCTCAGGTCTCAGCCTCCCGAATGCTGATTACAAGCCTGCACCACCATGCCCAGCTTAGTGCACTTTCTTACATACCTGGGGCACCCTTTTTTGCAAAAAAGTAAATTCTCCTTGCCAAGCACTTTCTGACCATGTGTCTTTTCTTAATGCCCCCAACAGTTATTTCTAACATGTCTCAGCCTCCCAAGTACTGGATTGCAGGTGGGTGCCACATTACGTGCAGCCTCTAAGGCTTTCCCCAAGTCATAATGGACTGCCCAGAGGAAGAGGGGCACAGCCTGAGCTATCAAGAGAGGCTTAGTGGCAGATGGGAGTGTACCTGACCACCGTGAGGGGTGGTCTAGGACTTAGGGTTGCACTCTACCTCTGAGCTACACACCCAGCTGTCTCAGCCTCCCAAGTACTAGGATTACAGGCATGCACCATCACACCCGGCTTGTTTAATTTCGTAAGGCAGAAACTCTGTCTGCATTAGACAGGAACTCCCTCCTTTCCCATCCCCCAGCCCCTGGCAACCACCATTCTACTAGGACTTGTCTACTTAAGAATCTCATCTAAGTGCAATAATAAAGTATTTGTTTTTTTTTATAGAGGCTTTTTATCTGATCATGGCTGTTACCTTTTATTCCCAGCGAAGAGCTTTTTAAAAAATTATAAATGGTTGTTGAATTTTATTATTTTTCTACATCTATTGGAACAAGAAAATTCTAGGAATTTTCTCCTGTAATTTGTTTATGCAATGTATTAACACTAATTGACCTTTTATGTGTATGAGCTATACTCCCAGCCTTTTAAGAAAATTTTATTTTTTATTTTGAGATTTTTTTTTTTTTGCGTTACTGGGGATGGAACCTCCGGGTATTCTACCTCCAAGCTACACCCCCAGCCCTGTTTTTTATTCTTTATTTTTAAATAGGGTCTCACTGAGTTGCAAAGGACCTCACTAAGTAGCTGAGGCTGTCCGCGAACTGCGATCCTCCTGTCTCAGCCTCCCGAATGCTGGGACTATAAGCGTGCTCCACCATGACCTGCTTGTGCTCATGTTTTTAAAAAAATTTTTTTTGCATTCATGTTTATGAGTGAGACTGAACTATAATGTTGTTGTGATGTCAAGATGACCCTGTGGCCCCATAAAATGTATTATCTTTTTGTTCTGGTCGATCTCTGGAAACGTTTAGATAAGATTGAAATAATTTCTTCCCTAATTGTTTTGTTCCCAATAAAGCCAGGAAACATGGCAATGTGGACTTGTGGGTCTCATAAACATCTTTCCCACACTGTTTCTTTGCAGAGCCTCTCTGTGTGGACCACCCCAGTCACTTACAGCAGTGAGTGGCACACAGAGATGGCTCCTCTCCTTTGGGCGCTGTAATGATGGAAAAACAGAGACTCTGCCATGCCAGCCTTTTTCTTAAGTCTGGTGGATAACCAGTTATTGTCAACTTGTAGGCTATGTGATGGAGGAAATGGCCTATGTGCTTGCTCTTTGGGTGGGGAGGGAGAACCGGAGCATCATGAAGAAAGCCACAGTCCTGGGTCCCTGCCACCCAGCGTAGCAGCTCACTCCACATTCACTCCAGTGCTATCCAGTGAATCACTGGCTAGAAGCAGCATCAGCATAGCAGTGTGGCTTTGACAGCCAGTGCTCCTGTGGTCCAGCTCCGGGGGCCGTTCTGCATCCTTATCCTCTCCCTACTAGTCCAAATGTCCTCAGCACCTTTGGTGATGGTGAAACCCCCACAGCCCTTTGCTTGGGAGGACAAGGTGTGGCACTTCCCTGGCTCTCCCAGGGGGCTGCCCTGGGCTCCATTCAGGAAAGGGAGTGAGAGGAGGTTTTTCTTCTCTCTTTCTTACATTGTGCACTGGGGAGTGTGCCTCACTGGGGCAGGGAGGGAGAGAGGAATGGAAAGAGGTAGCCATGTTCCTCTCTGGGCCTCTGATCACAACAGCTTTCTGTGAAATTGAGCTAAAGCCCCATGGCAGTAGTTCTCAAAACTTGTGACTCTGTGGCATGTGGGGCTGGCAGCCTGTAATTCCAGCTACTCAGGAGGCTGAGGCAGGAGGATGGCAATTTTGGGGCCAGCCTGGGTGACTTTGTGAGATCCTACCCCAAAAAGGAAAAAGAAATATGTTTTGGGGGAAAGAGGGTGCTTCTGGGGATGTTTTTAAGTGGTAGAGAACCTCTGTACTCAATCCCTGCTAATAACAACAAAAATTTTTTGGTCTCTGAGCTCCTTTACATTTATTTATTTATTTATTTATTTATTTATTTATTTATTTATTTATTTACATATATTGGGGATTGAATTTAGAAAGGTTCTACCTCTGAGCTACACTCCCAGCCCTATATTACTTTTTGTTTTGAAACAGGGTCTCACTAGGTTGCAAGAGTCTTGCTACTTGCTGAGATTGTCCTTGAACCTACGGTCCTCCTTTCTCATTCTTTTAAGTACTGAGATTACAGGCTTGTCCTAACTATTGTTGGACACAGCCTTGTGTCCACTATTCTGGACAACCTAGTGAGACCTTGTTTCAAATAAAAAATTTTTTTAAAAAGGGCTGAGGTGTAGTTTAGAGGCAGAATGCACTTGGGTTCAATTCACAGTAACACACACACACACACACACACACACACACACACACAATCCATATCATCTATATCTATGTCTACATATATTGGAGACCCCATGGAATTTGGTTTATTTTATTTTATTTTATTTAGGTTTGATCATTTTTTAATTTATTTTTTGAGATGAGTAAAATCTTTTATTTTTTATTTTATTTTATTTTTTAATATATTTTTATTGGTGCATTTAGTCAAACATCACAAGGGATTACAAGACTTGTTAGGATATCCAAGTACACATCATCCAATCAACCTTTATCCAATCCCCATCCCATTCCCTCCCCCTCCCTCAATCCCATGCTTGATTTAGTGTTTAACATTGATATATTTATTTATAGACATCATGTGCTTTAAAGAGATTCCATCTTCCCCCATCCCATCCCCTCTGATTGGTCACCTTAATTGCTCCTCCATAGAACCCTTTCTTCTACTAGATTCCCTCCTATTACCCATTTCTTCTTAGTTTTGCATATTAGGGAAAGTATCTGATTTTTTTATTTTCTGTGATATTTCTTTGTGTATGCCACTTTGCAAGTTCTGATCCCACTCTTGAAGGCCCTGGCACCGGCCTGGTCACCTGGTAGACTCTGATCCCGGCCTCACTGGCTCCAGTACCGGCCTTGCCTCGTGGCAGGCTCCGGTCCCAGCCTCGTAGGCCCAGCACCAGCTTTGCCTTTAGACTAGCTTCTATCTCAGCCTAACTGGCTCCAGCTACAGCCTCACCAAATGACAGGCACTGATCCTGGCCTTGCTGACCCCAGCACCGGCCTTGCTACATGGCAGGCTCTGATCCTGGCCTCGCTGGCCCCAACACCAGCCTCACCCCTCAGCAGACTCTGATCCCGGCCTCGCTGACCCTGGCACTGGCCTTACCCCTTGACAGACTCCAATCCTGGCCTTGGAGGCCCCGGCACCGGCCTTGCCTCATGGCAGGCTCTGATCTTGGCCTCGCTGGCCCCGACACCAGCCTCACCTCTCAGCAGACTCTGATCCCGGCCTCACTGACCCTGGCACTGGCCTTACCCCTTGACAGACTCCAATCCTGGCCTTGGAGGCCCCGGCACCGGCCTTGCCTCATGGCAGGCTCTGATCTTGGCCTCACTGGCCCCGGCACTGGCCCAGCCATCCAGCAGGCTCTTATCCTGGCCTCAGAGGCCGGAATTTGGTTTATGATGGTCCTAAATATTGATATTTGCCAGACTGTAAAATAAAACTGAGAAATTTTGAAATTGTTAATTCATTGAAATGGCAACAATTAACCCATTATAATTAACATAAGTAATATATTTTTATGAAAAACTTTACTAAATAGGAACAAATGAGAAGTGTGACATTTACTGTATTTTGCAATTCTTTTTCATTTCTGATAATAAAATATACTGGACTCTGGTGTCTGCTTTAGTTTTGAACCTGTTATGGTAGGTTTTGTTTCTGTTTGTCTTGGCTAAAGTATGAGAAGAGAATTCAGTCTTACCTAGATATGTAGATAGAAAAGGAAGAAAATTTTAGTGACTTCTGAGGTAATTATAGATATTCATCTTTATACACCAAAATTTAAAAATTGGTAGATTCTTAAAAGATTAGTTGTAATACCACTACTGATACATTAAATCCATTGGCCTGCTGGGTATGGTGGCATACATCTGTAATCCCAGGATTTGGGAGGCTGAGACAGGATGATTGTAGGTTCAAGCCCAGCTTCAGCAGCTTAGCAAGGCCCTCCACAACTTACTGGGACCCTGCTTCCAAATAAAAGGAGAAAATAGTGTCGGGGGTATAGCTTAGAGGTTGAATGTCTCTGAGTTCAATCCTCAGCACTAAACAAACAGAGACAAACTATTGGTCTACCTTGCACTTTGAGTTGCTCTTGGACTAATGTGTGATTTTGTAGTATAGTGCCTTAATTTTATTTTTTTAATTTTTTTTTTTTTTGGTGGATCTGAGGGTGGAAACCAGGGGCATTCGACCTCTGAGCTACACCCCCTGCTCTTTTTTTTTTCTTTATTTTGAAGCAGGGTCTCGCTAAGTTGCAGAGGGCCTCACTGAGGGACTTAGGCTGTCCGTGAACCACGATCCTCCGGTCTCAGACTCCCCGAATGCTGGGATTACAAACGCGTGCCACCATACCTGGCTTTTATGGTGTCTTATTCACTGGGGAAATGTCAGCTCCTGAGTTAAGCAATCATTCCACATGCTGGTACAACATATGCATCTGCCCTAGCACTAGGAAATCAGCTGGGTGGAACTCATGGAGGAAGAGGCTTCTTTCCTCCCAGGTAGGAAGGAGCTTCTTAGAGCCATGAACCCAAACCCCATCCAAGGCCAGCATCCCTTCGGCATCCCCTGAAGGGAGGCTGCTCAGTCTCCATCTGAGCCGCCAGGTGACCTGCTTTGCCATTTGGCCTTGGGCAAGTCAGTTTCTTTCTCTCTCTAAAATAGCAATTATAGTTTAACGAGTGACTCACGGGGCTATCAGCTATCCTTAAGTCTAAGGGAGATGCACATTAGAGCGGTTTGTAAACAGTGAGCTCACCTGTGTTTGTGCAAGCAATTACATAGCTAAGTAACTACACTACATTGCAATTAAGATCGTTAAGTGTTAGGTCTTTCTTCTTCATGTTAAGGAGGATCTGAGTCCTGGAACTCTCATCCACTAGTCTGGACCTGTCTTCTAGCGTGGAGTAGTGCTTCTCACCGCCTGGTCCCTGGACCAGCAGCATCCGCATCACCTGGGAGCTTATTAGAAATGCACGTTCTAGCTGGGCGTGGCGGCACATGGTGGTCATCCCAGCATTCGGGAGGCTGAGACAGGAGGATCGTGGTTCGCAGACAGCCTCAGCTACTTAGTGAGGCCCTTTGCAACTCAGTGAGACCCTGTCTCAAAATAAAGAATAAAAAATAAGGCTGGGGGTGTAGCTCAAAGGTAGAATGCCTCTGGGTACCATCCCCAGTACTGCCAAAGAGCTAGAGCGAGAGAGAAAGAGAAATGCACATTCTCAGGTCCCGACATGGAATTACAGAATCAGAAACTCTGGGAGTGAGCCTTGGCAGTTTGTGTTTTAACCAGCCCACTGGGTAATTCTGAGACATGCTAGAGTTTGAGAACCTCTGATTTGAACACAGTCTCTCAAGTTTTCCACGGTAAAGGGATTTCCACCCCAGTCCGTGTGGACCCACCAGGCATGAGTACTGCCCAGTTCTGTAATGCGTCCAATTCACTGGGATGGGTGCCTGATTATAAACTTGGATGTCACCACAGTGTTAAATAGCTTTAAAAACTTCCAAACATGTTCAGTTTCTGTATTTGTCCCATGGAAGACCATTAACGGTTCAGAGATGAAAACTGGTCCCTGGACCATACCTGAATAGGAATGTTCCAGCTCTGGGCTCCTCAAGTTTCAGACACCCAGTTTCAGATCTCTTGGGGGGTCTTGTTAAGGTGCACAAGGGATTCACTGTGTCTGAGAAGGGCTTGAGATTTTGCCTACCTGCTCTCTCTCTCTCTCTCTCTCTCTCTCTCTCTCTCTCTTTTTCTCTTCTCTCTCTTCTCTCTCTCTCTCTCTCCTCTCTTCTCTCTCCCTCCCTCCTTTCTCTCTTTCTTTCTCTCTCTTTCTTTCTTTCTTTCTTTCTTTCTTTCTTTCTTTCTTTCCTGTTTTCCTTTCCTTTTCTCCCTCCCTCCTTCCTTCCCTTCCTGGTACTGAGAATTTAACCCAGGGCTATCCTCTGAGCTATACTCCCAGCCCTTTTCTATTTATAAATTTGAAACAGGGTCTTGCTAAATTGCTGAGAGCCTCACTAAGTTACTGAGGTTAGCTTTGAACCTGTCATCCTCCTGTCCCAGCCTCTCAAGTATGGGGATTATAGGTGTGTGCCCCCAAGTCCGGCTGAGATTTTGTGTCTCTAAGCACCCAGAGATGCTGATGCTGGACCACAAACCACACTTGGCACAGCAAGGTGCTAGACTAGAATCATGCAGAACATGTTCTCTTGTCTCACGAGTGTCTATCTCGGAATCGGAGACTAACCATCATGTTCCCACTTCCCAGGCTTTATATCTAGGCTAAATATAGCCAGTTTCCTCAACTGGTCTTTAGGAAGAAATGTCTCCACCTCTCCAGCCCCAGCTGAGGCTGCCTCTGTGTGGATGCTATTCGCTCTTCCTAAGCTGGTGCCTCCTCTTCGCCTGTCTGCCTTTCCCTCCTGGCATGATAGCTATTCCCTTCCGTGTTTCTCCTGGTCTGGCTCCAGCCCTGGGGGGATTTCCAGACTGCTCATGCTTTGAGGAAGCTCTTGAGGCCGGAGGAAAGAAATTGCCGCAGAGCTGGGCAGCATGAGTTGTATCTGCCTCCCTTGGACCCCGCCACCCGCTGCTGCGTCTCCGGTTCCCGCCGTCTTCTCCTGACGCCAGCCTGGCCCTTCCAGAGTCTCCTTAGTTCAACACAAATAGCCTGGGCTTTCCTTCCTCCACTCACTCCCCAAGATATCCTGGAGAACTCGGGGTAGGGAGGCAAAAGAGAGTGGAGAGTGGGGTCCTGCCTTTGCTGGGGAGAGGGGCTTTCTGACCAGGTCAGGATGCGGTAGCTATGGCGATGCACATTTCCTGGCACCCTTCTCCGGGATTCCCCATCACCCCTTACCCTGCCTCCTCCTGCATCCCAGGACGGCCCCGAGCCGGCCGTACTCCTCTAAAGCCAGCCTTGAGCCGAATCTTTGTTTTCCGAAGCTTCATAACATGCATTTCCTGGGAACGAGCAGAGGGGTTGAACCAGTCTCACTCCACAACATTGCAGCAAAAATTCATCCATCAAATTAGCAAAGAGTTTGCCTAGCCCCGAGGACAAAAACGCATAGGTAGACAACTTGACAAAATGGTATACAGCTTTACTGAGAAATAGAGACTCAGGTGTATTAAAACCTCCATTTCATGCCCTTGAATGTGGTCCAGGTCAGACCGAACACGTCAACATTAATTTTTTTCTGTTCCTGGGGATGGAACCCAGGGTTGTACTACCTCTGGGCTATGCCCCCAGCCCTATGTTGTTGTTGTTGTTTATTTTGAAATAGTGTCTCCCTAAGTTGCTGAGAGCCTTACTAAGTTGTCGAGGCTAGCCTTGACATTGTGATCCTCCTGTTTCAGCCTCCCAAACACTAGGACTGCTGGTGTGTGTCACCACGCCCAGCTCACAATGACATGGATTTTGCACGGCTATGATCAGTATGCAGATATTATATTGGGCTTCTGTCTTTAAACTTCTCTTAGTATACACACACACACACACACACACACACACACACACACATATATATATATATATATATATATATATATATATATATATATTATCTTGATATAGCCAAATACCATTTGTGCTTTTGCCTTTTAAAGCAAACATGACCTTCCAAGTCATCCTAGAATAACATGGGGTTCAAGCCTCATCATTTATTAGCTGTGTGACATTGCAATTTTTCCTTTTTTGTGTGTGTGGTACTGGGGTTCCTGGAAGCCCTTTCTACCTCCGGGATACACTCCCAGACCTATTTTATATTTTTATTTGGAAACAGGGTCTCATAAACCAGCGCGGCTGGCTTCGAACCTGTGCGATCCTCCTGTCTCCGCCTCCCAAGCAAGGGGATTACAGGCGTGCGCCACCACGCCCAGCTGCAATTTTTTCTTAACCTCCCTAAGCATCTATAAGACATGGAAAAGCTAAGAGCTGATAGCATAGGGGTATAATGCAAAATAAGACTATCCATGCAAAGCACTTAAAATAGCATCTGGTGCGTAATATGTGCCCAACTAACTTTAGCTACTGCCCCTGCGGTAATTAATGCCATAGTGTATTCAGGCAGTCCTTTATCACTAAGCATTTGAGGTTATTTTACTGACTTTATTATTACTTAAAAGCCATTATGAGTGATTATCCTTTTGGGCACCTGTAGGCATGGACAACTTCGTCTATGCGTAGAAGACCACCAAGGCTGTGCTTGTTCTTGATGGGGTTGACAGTTTAGCCGTGGAGGGAAACAGGGAAGTAAATTATTACAGTAAACAAAAAGCTCCTCTAGTATATTAGCCGGCTTTTACATCGCTGTGACTGAGTTACCTGATAAGCACAACTTAGACAAAGACAGGTGTATTTGGAGCTCCGGGTTGTGGAAAGAGAGAGAGAGAGAGAGAGAGAGAGAGAGAGAGAGAGAGAGAGAGGGAGGGAGGGAGGGAGGGAGGGAGGGAGGGAGGGAGGGAGGGAGGGGGAGAGGGAGAGGGAGAGGGAGAGGGAGAGGGAGAGGGAGAGGGAGAGGGAGAGGGAGAGGGAGGAGGGAGAGGGAGAGGGAGAGGGAGAGGGAGGAGGGAGGAGGGAGGAGAGAGGAGAGAGAGCCCAGTCATGCCCTCAGTGACCCACCTCCTCTTCCAGCCGAGTCCCACCTCCAAACCTGGCTGCACTGTCTAACACATGAGCTTCTCTGGGGACATTTTATACCCAAACCCTATCAGACGGGAAGCAAGGTGTGTTCTCTGAAGGCTGGAAGAGAGCATGTGAGGCAGGGGAGAGCCAGGAGCTCGCGATGGGAGAGGCTGACACATGAGAGGAAGCTGCGGTGTCTCTGGGAGGAGGATATTTCCAATTCTTGTCACTTATTTTACCTTCATGTCTCTTGTGCTTATAGTAGCTCCTTCATGGGTCCTCAGCTCAGTTTCTGTTTTATTTTGTGTTTTGGTGCTGGGGATTAAACCCAGGGATGTTCAACCTCTGAGCTAGACCCCTAGCCCTGTTTTATTACTATTATTATTATTATTATTATTATTTGGGTGGTACTGGGGTTCCTGGAAGCCCTTCTACCTCTGGGCTCCACTCCCAGACCTAATATATATATATATATATATATATATATATATATATATATATATTTTTTTTTTTTTTTTTTTTTTTTAAACAGGGTCTCTTACGCCAGTGCGGCTGGCTTCAAACCTGCACGATCCTCCTGTCTCCGCCTCCCAAGCGCGGGGATTACAAGCGTGTGCCACCATGCGCAGCTATTTATTGTTATTATTATTATTATTATTATTATTGTTATTATTATTGTTGTTGTTGTTGTTACTATTATTATTATATTTATTTTGTGTGTGTGCGGTACTGGGGATTGAACTTAGGGTCATTCTACCACTGAGCTACCTCCCAGCCTCATTTTTTTTAATTCTATATTTGGAAACAGGGTCTCACTAAGTTGTAGAGGGCCTCACTCAGTAGCTGAGGCTGACCACGAACCCGCGATCCTCCTGTCTCAGCCTCCCAAGCACTGGGATGACAAGCGTGCGCCACCACGTCCAGCTCATTCACGGTTGAGTGGACTTGCTGTCTGCTTGTTCTCTGATGGGTAAACTGCCCTGGGTGGCCCTGGGTCCACATCCCGGCCTTGAACAGATTTGGGTCCAGTTGTTTTGTCTGGCTCCACCCAGATCTCTCTTTCCTGACTCATGAGACAGGAAGTCTCTGGCTGCAGGGCAGCGGCTCTGAGCAATGGTCTCTTCATCCTCCTGTCAGCAGGGAGAGGCGCTGTGTGGAATGCAGGTCACTGGCTGAAGGGGAAATGATGTTAGATTAGGAGAAGCTGGGCTCTGAGCACCGGTGCTGAGGGATGTGTTACTTGTTCAATAGTGAGCTGGAGAAAGAGACACACCCTACATCTTAGATTTTTTTGTTTTTTTTATTTTTTATGTTTTTGTTATTGGGGATTGAACCCACAAGCATCCTACCTCTGAACTACAACCCCAGCCCTTTTTATTTACTTATTTTTTTTTATTTTGAGACAAGGTCTCATGAAATTACTGAGGCCGGCCTTGAACCTGTGGTCCTTCGATCGCAACCTCCCAAGTCCTGGGATTACAGGAATCTTTCATAGGACAAATGATCATGAGTATAAAAGAAAGGGAATTTCAGCTGGCATTTCTGGATAGCCCACTTTGTGACAGGGAGTTGACAGCCATAGAGTCGTTTTGTCTCCCCAGTGACCAATGGGAAGGGATGACCGGCCCAAGCTTAAGAGAAACAGGCTCTGCACGACCCACAGCCACAGGACTGGTAAGCCCTCACAAGGAACATCTGTTGTTGTTTTTTTCACTGCTGCTTCTGGGAATAGGAGCACTAAGAAACACCCCTCCTCACTCTCAATTCAAGGGGTTTGGGTGGGGCTGGCGCTACCCAAAGCTTCCAGGGTGAGCCCGTGACTCAGACCTGACCAATCAAACTCTACATCCTCCCACCACCTCCTGACCTTGAGCATGTGATTGTATTGGGCAATTTGAGCCAAGGAGAAGCAGCCCCAAAGTTTTTGCTGGAATTACCTTTAGGCTCCGAGCATAAAAATTTCAAGATCTTGGATGTCAGCATGACCATGAATTTTGTAATCACCATGAGCCAGGCTTCTTGGTAATACAGTTGATTTAGGGGGTAGCAGAGATGAGAGAAAAGAGATGAGAGAGAGAGAGAGGAGAGAGGATTTTTTGAAAGCCTAGATCCAACCACAAATCTGTGGACACAGTATGAAGATGGATGACTCTTAGAATTTCATTTAGGCAAACCAATAAATTTTCTTATTTTTTGCCCAGACACTTGCAGCTGGCTTTCTGATACTGCTGAAGAAGTCAGCAGAGCTGTGACTTAGAAGGTATTTCTCACCTTCCTCTCCACCCTCCCTCCCTCCTCTGCAATCTGCAGAATGTAGATCCCCAGGTTTTTCAACTTGCTACCTTAATTAAACTGACCTCATGGGACCAGTGCGAGGTTGTTGGGCAGGGTTGGCCCTACCTCCTGCAGTACCTCTCTATGCAGAATCACAGATTTGTTTTTACTTGAATTTCATTGGTTCCATTCAGTGGTATGCTGATAAATGCTCAACAAAGTAGCAAACAACTGCGACATAGGGTTTGCCAATTTCCCTAGTGTAAATATTCTTGCCCTGGCCAATTTTATGCTAAAAGCATGGTATGACTGCTTGTGAAAAAGAGAAGTGTACCCTTCTATAGATAGAATCCCCACCGCACAGGTTTGGCAATGGTAGATAACCTCAAGAGATTATAGGTAATAAGAAAATATAGTGGGAAATTATGAAGTTATATTTAAATATTTGTTGCTGAGTGTGGTGGCAAGCACCTGTAATTCCAGGACTTGGGAGGCCGAGAAGAAAGGATTGGAGGTCTGAGGCTAGCACATAAATAAAATAAAAATAAAAAACAAAATAAAAAATAAAATAAAAAACAAAATACAGCCGGGGGTGTAGACTAGAGGTCAACTCCCCCAACCCAGGTTCAATCCCCAGTATCACACACAAAAAGTTGTTAATCTTAATTTTTAATATAACCTACTTAATCATAATTTTATGTAATTCAACTTTGTGTGTGTGTGTGGTACTGGAGTGGTACCCAGGAGCATTTTATCTCTGAGCTACACCCCCAGCCCAATTTTTAAATTCTTTCTTTCTTTCTTTCTTTCTTTCTTTCTTATTTATTTTTTTTTTGGTGGTACTGGGGTTCCTGGAAGCCCTTCTATCTCTGGGCTACACTCCCAGCCCTATTTTTATATTTTTATTTAGAAACAGGGTCTCTTAAGCCAGCGAGGCTGGCTTCAAACCTGTGTAATCCTCCTGTCTCCGCCTCCAAAGCGCAGGGATTACAAGCGTGCGCCAACACGCCCGGTTTATTCTTTATTTTTTGAAATAGGGTCTCACTGAGTTGCAAAGGGCCTCACTAAGTAGCTGAGTCTGTCCTTGAACCACGATCCTCCTGTCTCAGCCCCCCAAATGCTGGTATTACAAGCATGTGCCACCACACCCAGCTTAATTTAACTTTTTAACAATGTTTAGAGCCCGGTGTGGTGGTGCACACTTGTAATCCCCGCGCTTGGGAGGGTGAGACAGGAGGATCGTGCTGGTTTGGAGCCAGCCTTGCTGGCTTAAGAGACCCTGTTTCCAAATTAAAGAAATAGGTCTGGGAGTGTAGCCTGGAGGTAGAAGGGCTTCCAGGAACCCCAGTACCACCCCTCCCCCAAAAAAAGAAAAAAAAAAACAATGTTTAGGTTTGAAAAGCAGCTCGTGAAGTTCCTGGAAGTTTTCCGATTGTCTCTGTGAGCTGGTTTTAGCGCACTGTTGATCTCATTTAGATCCAGATGGGAAGGACTGCCTCTTGAAGGGTTCAGGAGCTTCCAATGAAGAACTCTGCTGGTGTGCAATGATAGTGAATGCATCACTACTTCTGTGAACGGGATCTGTGACCCAGAGATGTCCACAAATACCTGTGTGGTAGCATTCTTCCTAGCACGGCCAGTTGGTCCTATTACACAACAAGAACCATACGCCAGAGAAATAGATGCACACCCAAATTATACTATGAAGGGTCTTTGGGGAAAAGACTCTTTACAAGGGCGTGGACAGGTGTATGGAAAATGCAGGGATGCAGTAGACTCCAGGTCTAGGTGAACTTCTTTTTGTTGTTGTTGTAGATGATGCTAAGAATTGAACCCAGAACCTCATGTATGCTAGGCAAGTGATCTACCATTGAGCTACATCTCCAGCCCCACACTCCAGGTTTCATAGCTCAGGACTCTGTTACCATTCCAAGATCTGAAAGTGCAAGCATTGGAAGAGGGACCAGTTACCAGAACCTGGAGTCAGGTAGGACTGGGGGGCTGTGCTAACAGGCAACGAGTGCGTGGTTCTAGGGAAGGACAATGGGAATGCATGCCGATCTCCTCTTTCCCTTCTCTTTTATCCTCACTCACCCCAAAGCCAGAGGGCAACAGAGCCCACTAGAGTCACCTTCCTGAGGGCACTTAGCAGGGGAGAAGGGGGTGAAGATCACCCAGGGTCACATGGCACAGTTCTGCCCTTGGGCAACTTGCTGGAGAGTAGACAGCTGGTCCTTCATCTTGAGCCTAGGGAAAGAATCAGAGGCTTTGGTTTAGGGGCTGCCATATGCCACCTCTGTCCTAGAGATTTTCAGAGTGTGGTCACTCACCCTTGCTGGGAACAAGGGGCTGCTTGCAAATGTGTGTTGCTTTGCCCCCTAGGGATGGCACATCTCTTCTGCCCTCGCACAGGTCCCTGGGATGAAGAGAATGAGGTTTGTGGAGCAGATTGTGGCCATGGTCCTGTGCTCTGTGGCCAGGGCCATCATCAGAAATGGCTCTCTCTGTCCAGCCAGTCCTCACCCCAAATCTCAAGATTCTATAGGTCCTTTCCTGTGGATCTCAGTTGTAGGGACCTCCGGTCTGGGAGCTGGGAGGCTGGGCTCTCTGGCTCTGAACACTATATCCTGAGGGGTGACCAGACTGTACCACTAATCTAAATTTTATCTTCTTCAAAACGAGGGACCTGGACCAAAGATCATGATCCCAACTGGCTTCAAATATCCAATCCGGGTGTTTATGGTTTAATCTCTAGCTTATTTACATGATGAAAAGCATCTCCTCACATGGCCAGGAGGTGGCAGCAAAGTCCTGTTTTGGAGGCGGCCTGCGGCCAGGGCAGGCTATGCTCTCCAAGGGCCAAGAGTTTGGTGGCTAGGTTTTACTGCTGAATAATATAATCAACAGCAACCAGAGAAGAATTATGACTACCGTTGTTAGTAAAACAGCAGCAACACTGCCACCTTTGGTGTGTGGATAGTATTGCATAATCAAGGAGGTATCTTTGCACACCATCCCATGGGAACCTGGTCATAGTTCATTGTGTAGGTAGGTAAGGCCGTGTTGAGGGTCAGCAGCATTTTCTAACTTGCCCAAGGGCCTCCATGAAGTCTGAATGTTCCAGGACAGCTCCAGGCCTTTGTGCTTCATGCTGGGCATTCACTCCCTACAAAACCGGGTTGAGGTCCCAAGGCAAGGTCCCCTCTACTTCCCTTGGCATTTGGCAGAAGAGTCCGCAGGGCCAGCGGTACCCAGTCCAGGCTGAGGGCTCAGTATTGGTTTCTAGCCACCAGTTGGGACTTGACACGTAGATGCCAGGGAGGGAAACTCAGGAAAACCTATCTTCATTCCCTCTTCTTTCTTCCAGTCCCCAGAAAAGAAATGGAAATTTATCTTTCTTTGTTTATCCTCCCATTGAGGCATCACTAGCGTCTAGGTTTGAAGGCTCTTCATTCATTCATTCATTTTTCAATAATCAGGATTCTGATGAACTGGAAGACACTGTCATATACTATGAAAGACATGGGAATGTTCTTTCTCTTTTAGCTCAGAAATCTGGGGCCCAGAAACTAGGACATAGGGCCCAATTGAGTCCAGGGATATTTGGGGAGTGGGGTGGCTTCTTCTTGGAAAGTCTCAGGTGAACTTGGGAGTATTTGAGAAGATAGAACGTAAATTTGGTTTTCTTGGGGTGTTTTCTTGGGGTGTTGGGGAGGAGCGATTCCTTAGGAAAAAATTTTAATGATCCCCAACACGGTATATTAATACCTCAAACCAGAGGAAACCCCTTAGAGACACAGTCAAAGCCCCAACTGTGGCCCATCTGGGCCCCCATCTTGGGCTTTGCTCCCTCCTGAGGCCACATCTCAACCCTCCCTGTCAAGATAAAATGTTATCTAAGTGTTTGCTCTATGCCAGGTTCCAGGCCAAGTGCTCTGATTGCATTTTCTTATTTATTTATCATACCACTCCCACAGTATAAGTTGTGATAGTCTATCTGACATGTGAGAAAACTGGGGATAAGTCATGCAGTAACTTTCCCAGAATCCCAAAGTTAGCAAGGTAGAGGTGCCATAGTTTGGATCTGGAGTGTCCCCCAAAGCTCATGTGTTGGAGATGTGGCCTTCAGTGCAGCAATGCTCAGAGGTGGGGCCCCAAGGCAGTGAAGACAACCAACCATGCACTGAAATCTCCAAAACTGTGAGCCAAACATACATCTTTCCTTCTCTAAGCTGTTCTTGTCAGGTATTTTGGTCATAGTAGTGTTAATATAACTAACAAAGTAGGGAAGGATGGACACTCGCAGGGTGGGCTCCCGGGCTATTACTATTATAGCTCGTGTACGAGCAGAGGGAAAACCCATCATTGCGAGACTCTATGTCCTGTTCATGGAGCCTGAAGAGCTACAATCTCATTTCCTTCTCAAAACATTGAGCAGGTCAAAACTTGTCTGCGTTACCTCTAAAGAATGAAGATATTAATACCTACCTATCTCTTGACAGGCCTCCTGGGATGCTGAAACGGAAAAGAGAAATATGGGCACGAACACTCCGCATGATACAAAATTGTTTTGCGAACTTGAAATAATATAATTGCTCTTATTTGGAGGGCCATGGGGGTAGCAGGAGTGTGGGACTAGGGTTCAGTTGTCTGGGGGTTGGGGGGGACTTTGAGAAGGTTGCGTCGCCCTCCTGGCTTCAGATTCCTTGACTATAAAAGTAGATGATGGTTGTGGTGGTGAGATGTTGATGGTGGTGGTAACCATGGTGGTGGCGAGGATGGTGGTGATAGTATGGATTGATGATGGTGAGAATGGTGGTGGTGGTAATGATGATGGTAATGAGAATGGTGGTGGTGAGAATGGTGGTGATGATGGTACTGGTGGTGGGAGGGATTGATGGTGATGTTGGTGGTGGTAATGTCAGAAGCAAGTGACCTCAGAGTCATTTACCATGACTACCACTGCTACCAATCTTCCCCTTCTGACTTCACCGTGTCAAAAGCATTTGGTGCGGGCTGGCGAGGAGATAGAAAGGAGAATCGAGAAGGCGTGATCTACAGTGGTAGATGATAACACTTCTTTCAGTGCCCGGGACGTAGTAAGTCTGTACATGCTACTAGGTAATGGAAGTTATGAATTTTTTAGTATATGTGTTGCTGAAGTGAGCTCAAGGAAGCTATGAATTTTTTAAACACTTTTATTGAGCTGTAATTCACGTTCCATTCAGCTCATCCATTCAACGTGTAAAACTCAATGGCTTTTAATATATAAAGAGTTGCACATCCCTGACCACAATGAATTTAAGAACATTTTCATTATCCCAAAAAGAAATCTTGCACCCCTTTGCCATCACCCCAACCCCCATCCCTCTCCATGAAGCTGTGATTTTTATTGGTATCCACCTTACAGAATTAGGAAATTGAGGCTAAGAGAGAAGTCCAGCTTGCCCAAGGCCACATAGCTGGAATGTGGTAGTATCAGGATTCCAATCAGGCTTGCCAGAATCCAAAGCCCAAGCTCCTGACCACACAGGTCAGTTTGACCAGTGAGGAAACTCATGTTTAGAGAACACATGGCCAACCCAAGGCCACACAGCTGCTGTTGTTAAGTGCTCAGTCAGAGGTTCAGATTTTTTTTTAATTATTATTATTTTTTGTAGTACTGGGGTTCCTGGAAACCCTTCTACCTCCGGGCTATACTCCCAGACCTATTTTTATATTTTTATTTGGAAACAGGGTCTCTTAAGCCAGCATAGCTGGCTTTGAACCTGTGCAATCCTCCTGTCTCCGCCTCCCAAGAGCAGGGATTACAAACGTGCGCCACCACGCCCGGCTGGAGGTTCAGATTTAGACTTAGCTCCTAATCCATTCCTAGTGGCTCACATTCCATTGTCCTATGACCCTTCAGGTCAATGGAAGCTTGACCTGAACATACTATCTATATCCATGATAAAGTCTTACTCGGACTTTTCAAAAGAGGAAATCTTGTCGGAGGAAAGTTCAGGATATGATGCTAAGTGAATAAGTCAGATGCTTGATGGTCCAAGAAAGAGACCTGAAACTAAAGCAGCTACTATATTGCTGGAGAAGGAAAATGGCATCTGGGCCCAGCCTCAGCCTGGACTCTGAAAGTTAATGGCTTAGCTGCTCCCTTTGTCTTTTGGTCTGGGCACCCTGAGGAAGATCCTTACAGGCAGAGAGGAGCTACTCTATTTGGAAGGAGGAGTGAGGTGGTCCCTGGGCCCCAGCCCATTTTTTTCCACCCAAGGCACCTGTCTGGATGAATGGGACCACACCACCTGTTGAGGTGTTATGGAGAACTGTGTTGGGCATGAAAGACTTGTACAACACTGTCCCTAAAAGAGATAGAATAGAAAAACGGAGTTGTTTGCTGGGAGTCTGGGATCCCCATAGCTTAGTTTCCACTCTGCTGTGAACAACAATGGTCAGAGGCCTAATTTATATGGGCACCAGTGTCCCAACTGTAAATTTAGTAGGAAAAGGAGAAACTAAACTTGCAAGGATTATAAATTCCTAGGAAAAATATGCTATAATTATTTGAAAGGCTCCTCCCTTCCTGCCTGCATTTATTTTGAGGTTTAATTGACAAATACTAATTGTATTTAAGTATACAATTTGAGGGGTGTGTGTGAGTATGTGTGTGTGTGTGTATGTGTGTGTGTGTGCGCACGCGCGCGTGCACGCACATGCATGCTGCAGACTGAACTGAGGGCCTGCTGGTCTCCAGAACTTATTCCTCTTGCATAAACTTTTCTACTCTGTGGTCAACGTTCCCCATCTCACCCAATTCCGAGCCCCCGACGACCACCATACCAGTCTCTGCTTCTATGGCGTTGGCTACTTTGGATTCCACGTATAAATGAGATCGCATACTATTTGTCCTTTTGCGTCTGACTTATTCACTTAGCACCGTGTCCTGAAGTTTCCTCCGTGGTGTCACAAACGGCAAGATTTCCTTTTTTGAAAAGGCCGTGTAAGACTTTATCACGGATAGAGATGGTATGTTTTCATTTTCCATCTACCCATCCATAGACACTGAGTTTGTTTGCACTGGTTGGCTATGGTGAATAACATTTCAGTGAATAGAGGGTGCAGACAGTGTTTCAAGAGCCTCATTTAATTTAATTTCCCTTAGATTTATACCCAGAGGTGAGAGCAATGGACCACAAAATCATACCATCTTTAGGGTTTTTTTGGTGGTACTGGGGTTCCTGGAAACACTTCTACCTCCGGGCTACACTCCCAGACCTATTTTTATACTTTTTATTTGGAAACAGGGTCTCTTAAGCCAGTGCGGCTGGCTTCCAACCTGTGCGATCCTCCTGTCTCTGCCTCCCAAGTGCGGGGATTTCAACCATGCCTGGCCTCAGCCTTCTTCTATAAACATGCCCTGCCACGCCTGGCCTCCTTATTTATTTTCTATATTTATAATAGAGGAGTCAAGAAACTAAAAATGAAACCCGCAAAGGAGGGATGGACCATGATAACAGACAGAGTGGAGCCAGGAATCCAAGTATTTAGGAGAATTTATTTCTCATGTGAAGGTTCCCCCCAATTCTCCGGGAGGTGTCCCATGGTGATGAGCCTCAGGAGGGCCTCATTCTTCCATCTTCTGTGGGAGAGAAAAAAAACAAAAACAAAAAAACACAGGCAGGAAATGAATCAGACTCACCGGGAGGCTGAACATTGCCTCCAAACAGAGCAGATGGAGAGGCTGGAACTTCAGAGAAGTGGCATTCAGGAATGGCTTGGTTTTACCCTATACATGGTGAAAAACAGGCCATCCTAGCTAGTGAGGGTGGGACAAGTCCTCTGGAAATCAGGAACTTCCTGAAAAGCACCTCTAGCAAAGGGACAGGCAGGGAGGACACCACTGCTCATTTTCTGTATATCTTGGTACACCAGAGTCTTTGTCAGACTAGCAGAATCTGTGAGTGCGTGGCTGGCAGCAGGGATGAGGGGACCCAGAGGCATGCTCCAAGCTCTCCCTGGGGTCTGTTGGTCCCCAGGGTCTCAGGACCTGTCTCCGGTATCTGCTTTTACCTGGCTTCCCACATCTCGGCTCTTGGCCCTCAGCTTGTTGACCTGGGACTCAGCTATGTCTGCCCTCTCCTCGGCTTCTTCCAGCTCGTGTTGGACCCTCCGGCACCTGGACAGCTGCGTGTTGGCTTGCTCCTCCTGAATGGAAGATGTAGGGCGGGGGTGAAGCTCTCAGTGTGTGACTCTGGGGCTCCAGGGAGACCAAGGACCAAGAGGTTATGGGCCCTGGATTACCCGGTGGCAGGGAGGGAAGGTAAGCTGAGTTTGCCAAAGTGTGAGGACAGTGTTCTCAGTCTGGGGCCGTGTCCACTGACTGGGGTCACCTTGAATTTCTGCTGTCCCTCCTAGAACCACTTCTTGCCCCCCTGAATGCCTTCTCTATGATCTCTTTTCCATTGAGCTCTTTGGAGAAGACCTAAATCCAGAAATCTCCAAAGGCACTTAAAGGTCTCAGAGACGAATGGCCCAGGCTTCCGCCTAGTATCATGTGTCTGGGGCCAGTCATGGTAAGGGTCTTTGGGGGGTGTTATCCAAGGGCTGCTGGCTAATGTGGCTCTCTGGTCTCCCACCCAGCCTGGCCAAACCTGCTGGATGGTACCCATTCAACGTGCATCATCTCTTCCTCCACATAACCAGTCAAATACGCTTCCCTGTGGTCAGGATGGGACCAGGGCAAGTGGGGTGCAGTGGGGTGATGTTATCCGGATGAGGTGTCTCAGGGTAGGTCGAGGGGGTGAGGATGCTGGTCGGTGGATGGGATGGTTGGGGGGAGAGTTGGGATGATATGAGGCCAGCAGGTTGGGCTTGGATGCTCTGGGATGGACAGAGAGAGTCAGGATGGGGGTAAAGCAAGATGGGTGAGGGCTGAATGGAGGGTGGACGTAGCTGGAACAAGTCAGGTGAGGTGAGAAGCCAAAGAGGTGGGAGGGAAGAGATGAGGGCAGGTGTCTCTGTTTATATGTGTAAATGCAAACTCAGGTTCCCTGGATGATTCTTTTTTACTTCCTCAATTTTTTTTTTCTTTTAGTAGTAATGAGGATTAAACCTAGGCACATTCTATCTCTTGAGTTATGCCCCCAGCCCTTTATTTTATTTTATTTTATTTTATTTATTTTGCAGTACTGGGGATGAAACCCAGGGGCATTCTACCTCCAAGTGACACCCCAGCCCTAATTTTTTATTTTTTGAAACAGGGTCTCACTGAATTGCAAAGGGCCTCACTAAGTAGATGAGGCTGTCCATGAACCACGATCCTCCTGCCTCAGCCTCCCAAATGCTAGGTTTACAAGCATGCTGAGTCACCACGCCCGGCTTGGCCCTTTTTATTTTGAAACAGGGTCTTACTACGTAGTTGAGGGGCTTGCTAAGTGGCTGAGGCTGGCTGCGAACCTGTGATCCTCTGTCTCAGCCTCCCAAGCACTGGGATCACAGGTGTGTGCCACTTGAGTCCAGCTCCTTGGATAATTCTCAACAGGCCCTTGTTCTCACTCAGGCCTGTGGGGACACCGAAGCAGGTGTGGGCACTCCCAGGGACTCCTTGAACTCACCGCCTCCTCCGCCTGCCTCTTGTAAGACTTCACTTTGGACTGTAGCTTGTCCACCAGGTCCTGGAGCCGGAGAATATTCTTGCGGTCCTCCTCTGCCTGCCAAGGGAACATCCGTGGTAGGGATCCACAAACCCGTGGCTTCTACTGATGGCGTCTGGCCCATGCAATGTTCCCCAAGGCTCCGGAGACTCTACCTGGTAAGTCATTTCCTTGACCTTGCGTTCGTATTTGTGGGCCCCCTTCAGAGCTTCGGCGCCCCGCTTCTGCTCGGCGTCCAGCTCGCTTTCCAACTCCCGCACCTGGGTAGGGCGGAGAGAATGCAGGCATGAAACCAAGCTCCCGGCCTTCCGGTGTGGATGCGTGTGCCAGTCATTTCTATTTATTTATTTATTTATTTTTGGTGGTACTGGGGTTCCTGGAAGCCCTTCTACCTCCGGGCTACACTCCCAGACCTATTTTTACATTTTTATTTGGAAACAGGGTCTCCTAAGCCAGCACGCACGGCTGGCTTCGAACCTGCGCGATCCTCCTGTCTCTGCCTCCCAAGCGCGGGGATTACAAGCGTGCGCCACCCCGCCCGGCTGTGCCAGTCATTTCTAATTCTGTTTTGCAAAGCCGTCTCTTTCTTGGGCTCAGGGACCACGATTTTCTCACCATGCCACCATGAATCTGTCAGTGGCTTTGTGCACGTTAGAATAAGATGCCCTCTAGGGGCAGAGGCAGCCTGGATACACAGCTAGCTTGTGGGGCCAGGCTTGGCAAAGATATCCTTCGTCAGGAGCCCTGTGGGTTGGCGGGCAGCACAGGCCGGGCTTCAGCCTCAACACATCCCCACAGATGAAACCTGTATGACATTCAGGGTGGCCCTGATTTCTGGTAAAGTAAGGCAGTGGGGACCAGGGAGCAGTCAAAGGCGTGTTCAGACTCCAGGCCCATTGGCAGGTCATAGCAAGCCGGTTGCCATCACTGAACAGAATTAACATCACTTGGGTTGGGAATGATTCTTCCTGCCCAGCCTAACTCAAATGTGGGGATCAAGTTAGATAGAGTATGTGGAAGTCTCTTTCTTTCTGTATTTGGGGATTGAACTCATGGGGCATTCTACCTCTGAGCTATACTTCCAGACTTTTAATTTTTAAATTTATTTTTAATTAATTTCTTTATATTTTGGTGGTACTGGAGGTGGAACCCAGAGGTTTTCTACCTCTGGGCTATACTCCCAGACCTATATTGTACTTTATTTGGGAACAGGGTCTCACTAAATTGCTGAGAGCCTCACTAAGTAGCTGAGGCTGGCTTTGAAACTGTGCGATCCTCCTGTCTCAGTCTCCCAAGTACTGGGATTACAAGTGTGCACCACCACACCCGGCTATTTAATTTTTATTTTAAAACAGGGTCTCTAGCCAAGGTGTGGTGGTGCATGCTTGTAATCCCCGTGCTTGGGAGGCGGAGACAGGAGGATCGCGCAGGTTTGAAGCCAGCCATGCTGGCTTTAAGAGACCTTTTTCCAAATAAAAAAGTATAAAAACAGGTCTGGGAGTGTAGCCCGGAGGTAGAAGGGTTTCCAGGAACCCCAGTACCACCAAAAAAAAAAAAAAAAAAAAAAAAAAAAAAGAAGTAGTACTGTACTGGGGGGCTCTCCTGCTGAGAAAAGTGATTTCCTTTTCTTTTCTTCCTTTTCCCCTCCTACACTTCCACTTCCTGCCTCCCAGGGACAACAGAGGCATTGTAAAAGCCTCCTCTCTTAGTCTCACTCCAAAATGTCAGTTGCTAATATAGTCCATTTAAAGTGTGATTGAAATAAAACATCACAGGTCTAAAGGAAAAATCAAAGGGTAGAGGAAATAAAGGAAACAGTTAACAAACAAAAGAATACAAAAACCAATTCCAGATAAAGAACAAAAAGAACTTCTGGTATGTGGGAGGGAATTAAACTTTCCTGTGCATTAACTTGGAGAAAGAAGTATCCATTTCCCTCCTTTAGAGATGGGGTGGGAAATATACTAGAACTACAGTTTCTTTCCTTATTTTTTTTTCTCTTCTCCGTCTCCTTCTCCTTCTCCTTCTTCTTTTTCAGTATTGGGGATTGAACCCAGGGGCATTCTACCTCCAAGCTACACCCCTAGCCCTAGTTTTATTTTATTTTTTTTTCGGGTCTGGAACCCAGGGGCATTTGACCTCCAAGCTACATCCCTGCCCTATTTTTTAATTCTTTATTTTGAAACCGGGTCTCACTGAGTTGCAGAGGGCCTCACTAAGTAGCTGAGGCTGTCAGCAAACCGCGATCCTCCTGTCTCAGCCTCCCAAATGCTGGGATTACAAGCGTGCGCCACCACGCCTGACCCTAGTTTTTATTCTTTATTTTGAAACAGGGTCTCCCTAAGTTGCAGAGGGCTTCATTAAGTAGCCGAGGTTGACCACGAACCTGAAATCCTCCTGTCTCAGCCTCCCAAGTACTGGGATTACAAGTATGCACCATCATGACTGGCTTTTTTATTTTATTTTTTTTTAGTACTGGAAATTGAATCTAGGGGTGTTCTACCTCTGAGTTACACTTCCTGATTTTTTTATGTTTTTCTTTTGAAACAATTGCCGAGGGTCGTGCTAAGTTGCTGAGGCTGGCTTGGAACCTGCAATCCACCTGTCTCGGCCTCTCAAGTACTGGGATTATAGGTATGTATCACCATGCCCAGCCTGCAAATTATTTTCTAATGTACAAATTAGAAAAACTAGCTGGGTGGGATGGCACACGCCTGTAATCCCAGGATTCGGGAGGCTGAGACAGGAAGATCACAGTTTGTAGACCGCCTCAGCTACTTAGTGAGGCCCTTTGCAACTCAATGAAACCCTGTTTCAAAATAAAGAATAAAAAATAAGGCTGGGGGTGATGCTCGGAGGTAGAATGTCCCTAGGTTTCATCCCCGGTTCTACAAAGAAAAGAAAAGAAAAAAAGGAAAGGAAAGGAAAGGAAAGGAAAGGAAAGGAAAAGAAAATTAGAAAAGCTGGGAAGAGGAGATCTGAGAGTAGGAGAGAAATGGAGACTACAGACTTTGAGCAGGATGGGTTGTTGTTAAGCAAACTGCAGCTTGGTCCACAATGTAAACTAGACCAAAATTGTGTTTATGTGATTGCAAAGTACAGTTTTCCCACAGATGTGTGTCGATGTGAATCTACATGGAGAACAGAACGCAAACATCAAAAACCACACACCATCCCGAAGCCGGGCATGCTTGTAATCCCAGTATTTGGGAGGCTGAGACAGGAGAATTGCGGTTCACGGCCAGCCTCAGCTACTTAGCGAGGCCCTTTGCAACTCAATGAGACCTTGTTTCAAAATAAAGAATAAAAAATAGGGCTGGGGGTGTAGTTCAGAAGTAGAATGCTCCTGGGTTTTATCCCCAATACCACAAAAATAAAAACAACCATCAAACAAACAAACAAACAACAAAAACTCCCACCATCCAGTTACAGAGAGTGAGGCGTTGGCATAGCCAAATGGTCTTGCGTATGGCGGGGTGTAGCGAGAAATGAAAGAGAACTAGATGGGTGATCTGGTACCCAGGGAGTTTCACGAGCAGTTCTGATGCTAACTTCGCAATCTACCTTATCAGTGGCCACCATTTAGATTTCTGGATCATGGTTCTGCCTGAGGTGGCTTGAACCAGAGGTCAAGTCAAAAGGCAGAGTCCTCTCAATTCACCCACCCTGGCCTCCAGCTTCTGGATCTGCTTCCTGCCGCCCTTGAGCGCCAGCTGCTCGGCCTCGTCCAGGCGGAGCTGCAGGTCCTTCACCGTCTGCTCCAGGTTCTTCTTCATCCGCTCCAGGTGGGCGCTGGTGTCCTGCTCCTTCTTCAGCTCCTCCGCCATCATGGCGGCCTGGTCAAGTCCAATGGACAGATCAGCGGGCCATCTGCCCATCCCTACCCAGAGCTGTTAAGGTGGACGATGCTGGTAAGGTGGGTCTCATGCATCTGACTGAGCCTCCCGTCCCTGGACTGGGCCAGTCATCATGTCCCACTGTACCCCTGAAATGACTCCACCCTTGGCTACTACTAACAGGCTCTATCCAGAAAGAGAGGAAACCCACTTGCCGTGCCCTGGATGGGCAGCCCCCTTTCTGGACCCCAAACGTCACCTCTGAAAAGGAGAGATAACTCACATCTGTGATGGCCTTCTTGGCCTTCTCCTCTGCATTCCTGGCCTCCTGGATGGAGTTCTCCACCTCTGCCTGGCACTGAGCCAAGTCAGCTTCCAGTTTTTTCTTGGTATTTATCAGGCTCGTGTTCTGCAGGAAAAATTAGATAACAGGGGCGGGCAAAGGTTTCATGAGACAGCGGGAAGGGAAGAGGTGGACTGGGAAAGTAAGCAAATCCTAATCATGTTCCTCTTCGGAGTTTTCAGGTGGTCGATCTGCTAAGTACTGTATTATCCTTGACTGAACAGAGAGCCCTGAAACAGATCCAAGAACTGACCACCAAAAAATCTGAGTGAATGATAAGGGTAGAATATCAAATGTTTAAGGAGGGATGGGTTATTCAGGGAGAGGTGTTGGAACAAGGAAATTATTGAGAGGCATAACTATGATACATGAAAATTCTAATGATCAATAGATACCATCCATCTGACTATACCACTCCTGGGTATCTTTTCAAAGGGACGAAAGCAGAGAAATCACAGTGATATATGCACGTACATATTCGTAGCAGCACAATTCACAGTAGCCAAATTAGGTGGAACCAACCTAGGTGTCTACCAACAGGTGAATGGACCCCAAAATTGTGGGCTATAATAACACGATGGAATTCTACTCAGCAATAAAGAAGAATAAAATTATATATTTTTTTTCAGAAAAATGGATGGACCTAGAGAAGATTGTGCTAAGAGAATATAACAGTCACAGAAAGTGAAGGTCAGATGTTTCTCTAATATGCAGAAGCTAGGGAGTAATGGGCATGCCAGAGGGACCCCACATAACGGAAGAGAAACTTCAGAGGAGCCAGAGAGGTGGTCCTCCCTGGGGAGGAGGAAGGAGAAGGAGGAGGAAGGGGAAGAGGGAGGATCAGTAAAGGAATTACTTCCATCAACTATGTGTACATATATGGGAATACCTCAATACCCTGTATGGGGAAGGTGGGGCGGGGAATGGAGAGGGAGCTGGAGGAAAGTGCTGTGTGCGTGCGTCCCTATAACTATGATTTAATTATTTAATTATGATGTGAGACTATAATGCGCCCATACACGTATGTAAAGAAAAGGGTGAAAAGAGAAAAAAAGATACCACCCATAGAACTAGAAGGGTAATGACACACTAAAAAACAATTGCAATGTGTATTATGAAAGAATATTTTTCCTTATTCTATAAATAAGACAAACCATTATTATGGTTTCCTTATTATGTAAATAATACAAAGGGCATGAAGTGCAAGTAGGCAAAACACAAATTTCATTAGTAACGAAAAATAAAAAAAAACCTCAAAGACATATGTTTCAATAATAAAATTGGTAAAGATTTTTTAAAAATAACAGCTAGGGTCTTTTTTTTGGGGGGGGGTGGTACTGGGGATGGAACCCAGGGACCTTCTACCTCCGGGCTACATTCCCGGACCTATTTTTTTTTTAATATTTTACTTGGAAACAGGGTCTCTTAAGCCAGCTGAGGCTGGCCTCGAACCTGCACGATCCTCCTGTCTCAGCCTCCCAAGTGCGGGGATTACAAGCGTGCGCCACTACGCCTGGCCAGCTAGGGTCTTTGAAACTTTATGTACAAAAGCCCTTACATTTTTTTCCTAATGGGAATAAAAGCTGGGACAACTTTAATAAAGGGCAATTTACAACGTATTAAGACATGTCTTTACTGTTTTGACCCTGAAATTGTACTTCTAGAAATTTATTTACTCCTAAAAGTATGAAGACAATAAAAATTGCAGAGTTATGTGAAATTTTAGCTCTGAATACATTTGTTAAAATGGGCTAATGATAAAAAAATTTTTATTCGGAACAATCTAACCCAACCACAGAGGACTGATTAAAGTGCCACTGTCTAGAACCAAAGATCCTGCTTTAAAGCCATTAGAAACCATAAAACAGGAGACTCTTTAAAGAGATAGAAATGTGTTTATGGCATGCTTCTAATATGTTGCAAAAATCGATCCGTTTTATATAAAATAATATTTATGCAATTCGTAAGGGTCTAAAAAGGCAAGACCCCCCCAAATGTGAGCAACATGGCTGATTTTTTTCTTCTTTGCTCATATTTTCTGTTTTTTTAAACATAAGAAACCTTTTAAAACGTTTATAAAAACAGTCATTTTAAAAGAAAATACCAATATTCTAAGATTTCAGCTTAAATGACACAGGCTAAGCCACTTATTTTGAACGTCTAAAATCTGGAAATGGTGTAAGATCCAAAACTTTTTCACGACAAGTGAAAAATTCCACACCTGTCCTGATGTGATGGGTCACAGTCCAAATTCAGGCACATTGAAAATACTGTATAGCTGGGCGAGGTGGCCACCCTTGTAATGCTCGCGCTTAGGAGGCGGAGACAGGAGGATCGCTCAGGTTCGAAGCCAGCCCCGCTGGCTTAAGAGACCCTGTTTCCAAAAAATATATAAAATAGGTCTGGGAGTGTAGCCCGGAGGTAGAAGGGTTTCTATATATATAGTATAAAGTCGGGTGTGGTAGCGCACGCTTGTAATTCCAGTACTTGAGTCTGAGACAGGAGGATGGCAGATTTGTGCACAGCCTCAGCTACTTAGCGAGGCCCTCGGCAACCTAGTGAGACTCTATTTCAAAATAAAGAATAAAAAATAGGGCTGGGATGTAGCTGGAAGGTAGAACTTTCCTGGGTTCAATACTCCCAGTACCAAAACAAAATAACCAAAATAAATAAATAAATAAATAAATCCCCCAAAACCTGTATAAAATAACCTTCAGGTTAGGTGTATAAATTGTACTTTAAACAAGTGAATTCCATGTTTAGACTTGGGCGCCTCAATATATCTCATTATATATATGCAAATATTCTCAAATAAAAAACAAATCGGAAACACTACTGGCTCCGAATATTTTTTCCCCAACATTCGCAATGAAGGATATTCAATCTGTATTTCCCCTGTGACACCTTCTCCAGAAAGCTTTATGCAATAATGAATCCTCCCTCCATCTGACTGCCCCCAAACATGTGCGACCTGTTGTCATTATCTTTGGATAAAGGAACACTCAGAAAGCCGGTGGTCAGGTGTCAAAGTTTATCTGGCAATGGGTTAGTTTTATTTATTTATTTATTTACTTATTTCAGTACTGGGGATGGAACCCAGGGGAATTCTACCTCTGAGCTACACCCCCAGTCGTACTTTTTATTTTTAAAAAATTTTCTATTTCTTTATTATTTATTTACTTATTTATTTATTTTTCCGGGTCTGGGGATGGAACCCAGGGGTATTCAACCTCTGAGTTACACCCCCAGCCCTATTTTTTATTCTTTATTTTGAAACAGGGTCTCACTGAGTTGCAAAGGGCCTCGCTTAGTAGCTGAGGCTGTCTGCAAACCGCGATCCACCCGTCTCAGCCTCCCGAATGCTGGGATTACAAGCATGCGCCAACACGCCCGGCTAATGGGTTAGTTTTGATGGCCAGTCTGGAAGGACTGGGCGCTGGCTGCCTGCGCCAGTGGACACTGAGCTGAGCACAGGGCTTGCTGAGGAAGTGCGGGCTTACCCTGAAAAGCACACACCCTGCCCCGACACCCTGCCCCGGCACTTGCAAGTGGTGCCCCTGCCCGGGGTGGCACAGAGCCTGGGAGAGCTCCCCACCTGGGAATGGAGCAGCTGCACCCGGTCGCTGGAGTCCAGCAGCTCCTGCTCCGACAGCCTGCGCGTGCGCTCCGTCTGCTCCAAGGCCACCTTGACCTCTTCCAGCTCCTCCAACAGGAGGCCGTTCCTGCGTTCCACAATGGCCAGCTGCTCCTTGAGGTCCTCGTTGCTCCTCTGGGCGTCGTCCAGGTGCAGCTGGGAATCCTTGGGGGTGGGGGGGGAGCAGGCAAGAGCTACAAAGCAGGCTGGGGGCGGTGCCAGCCCCCTGGGTTAAAGGGCGCTCACCTTGAGCTGGCCCTGCACCGCACGCAGGTGTTTCTGGGTCTCGGCCACCTGGCGATTGGAGTGGCCCAGCTGAATCTCCATCTCATTCAGGTCGCCCTCCATCTTCTTCTTCAGCCGCAGGGCGTCGTTGCGGCTGCGGATCTCAGCGTCCAGCACGCTCTGCATGGCTTCCACTGCCCGCTGGCTGTTTCTTTTGAGCTGCTCGATTTCCTCGTCCTTCTCGGTGACCTTGCGGTCGAACTCTGATTTTACCTGGCTCAGCTCTAGCTGCGCACGGAGTATCTTGCTCTCCTCGTGTTCCAAGGAACCCTGAGGACAGCAAAGGAATGCCCTGAGCAGCCCTTTCCTTTTTGAGATACTGGGGATGGAACCCAGGGGTATTCTACCTCCAAGCCTACTTTTTTTTTTATTCTTTCTTTCTTTCTTTATTTATTTGGTGGTACTGGGGTTCCTGGAAGCCCTTCTACCTCCGGGCTATACTCCCAGACCTATTTTATATTTTTATTTGGAGACAGGTCTCTTAAGCCAGCAAGGCTGGCTTCGAACCTGCTCCATCTCCTGTCTCCGCCTCCCAAGGGGGGATTACAAGTGTGCGCCACCACACCCGGCTATTCTTTATTTTTTGAAACAGGGTCTCAGTGAGTTGCAAAGGGCCTAAGTAGCTGAGGTTATCTGGAAACTGCAACCCTCCTGTCTCAGCTCCCAAATGCTGGGATTACAAGCGTGCACCACCATGCCCAGCTAGCATCCCCTTCTTGAGTGGGTATGCCCATCCCCGCCATGATAAGATAAGATGTGTATTCTTATACCCACTTTACAGATGAAGAGAAAAATATTAAGGTATTTTAGTGTTTACCTGGTTCCTCAATATCCCTAAGGACCACACTGGGACTAAAACTTTGTATTTGTTACTAACAAATAATTATTATCTGGAGAGAGTCAGAGCATCTTTTGGAATTAAGAACAAGTTTATGGTGGGTGTCTATTTAATGTCCGCAATTCAAGATCTAGCCTACTCCCTACAATGAAAGGACATTCGTTCTCCTGCTATCCCACGTCGGTTTGCTTTTACCTAAAAACATCTCGACCGACTGCTTACTGCATCAAGAGACTCTGGGTCTAACTTAAATTCTTCAGGGTTACTGATAGCCAGAGAGGCCATGCGTGGCTCTGCTGAACATTAACTGAGGGATTCTGAGAGGGCTTCCAGAATGTTCAGTGAGTGATTATTTTGCCTCTGGAGAGGAAGGTACTGAGGACATCATGAACACATTCTTATTTTTTTGATTTTATTTGTTTATTTTTTGTTGCAATTTTTATTATTACAAAGGTAGAAAGAAGGGACAGAATTATAAAGCACTATGTCAGAGAGAGGGACCTAGTGGAGTGCCTTGAAAATAAGACACTCATGGACAGGTGTTTTTGTTTTGTTTTGTTTAATTTTGGGGGGTACTGGGGTTCCTGGAAGCCCTTCCTTTTACCTCTGGGCTACACTCCCAGACCCTATTTTATACTTTTTATTTGGAAACAGGGTCTCTTAAGCCAGCGCGGCTGGCTTCAAACCTGCGCGATCCTCCTGTCTCCGCCTCCCAAGCAAGGGGATTGCAAGCGTGCGCCACCACGCCCAGCGATGAACAGGTTTTTAAAAGGGGACATGGGTTAGAGGACACCCAGGAGATAACAAGGCAGCGCATAGCTTTTTGAGCCCCGGGAATGGCTGAACGTTCTACCCTAGGGAGACTCTGCTTCTTGGCAGGAAGGGCCCTGTAGGAGTGGACAGGGGCCGCCTCTTTGAATTTCCTCTTTTCCTGAGCTCCCCAGTGCCCTAGCCCCGACAAGACACTTGCCTCCACTTCTTCTAAGGCAGCCTGGAGGTCAGACTTTTCCTGCTCAGCTTGCTTCTTGGTCTTTTCCACTTCCTGAAGGTTCTTGCCAGTTTCTGCAATCTGCTCCGTTAAGTCAGAAATCTCTTCTGCAAAGGACAGGCTTGATTTAGGCTGTTTCCGCGGGCTCCGGTTTACGACGCAGGCACTTGCCAGGCAATTTAGGGGCTGGCGGTGCATGCGTGACATTTATATAGCTGAGAGTACCGGAAAGCCGTTCAGATGAGGTGTCGGCAAGACACAGACGTGTCGCCTCACCTGAACTATGTAGGAAAGCAAGAGACAAGGGAGGTCTACTTTATAACCCTGGAACTTCACAAAGTTTGCAATGCAGGCGCAGAGAAGACCAGAAGACGCGTAAGCCGGCAGAGACTTTAGAAAACATCAGCTCTGGTCTTCTAATTTAGAGGTCGGAAATCGGAAGTTTTAAGGGATTAATGACGTGCCCCTAGGCAGGACCACTTGGAGATAGAATCCCTGAAGGGTCTTCTCTGCTAACAGCAGTGGGCTTAGCAACCCACAGTGCCTTCAGTTCTTAAAAATGAAACTTAGCATAGTCGGGAGGATAGTAAGTTTGAGGCCAGTCTGGGTGACTTAGTGAGACCCTGTTTCAAAGTAATAAATAAAAAAAAAAAAGCTGGGAGTATAGCTCAGTGATAGAATGCCCTGAATTCAATCTCCTGAATGAGAGAGAGAGAGAGAGAGAGAGAGAGACTAGCTGCTCCTCTGCTTTATATTTGAGAGTTTGAACTTTGGGGGTGAACTAAGCTGGAGAAGGGGGATATGATGGGTGAGGATTTTGCAGGGCAGTGGAAAGAAGATGGTTATGGCTAAATGGGGAAGGGATTGGTAGGAGGGGAAGGGGAAATGGCACACACCTGGGCTGCCCAGAGAGCTCACCTTGCAGATTTTTGTTCTCCCGCCTCAGCGTCTCTAGCTGATCCACCACCTCCTCGTAGGCGTTCCTCATCTTGAAGATCTCGGTGCTAAGGGACCTGGACTCTTTCTGAGCCGCTTCCAGCTCAGCTTGACTTTCATCCAGCTTTTGCTTCCACTCTGCCAGGACCTGGGAGGTGACACAGGGAGATGAGAGATGCGGAACGGGCTGGGAGACTTGGAAGTCTGCTCAAATAAGCGCTGTCAGCAGTGCCGAGGTCCCACTCTTCCGCTTTTAGGGACTGAAGAAAGTGTATGAGTCCCGCTCTGGACCAAGGGCCCCAAACTCTGCCTTCCTACAGGTGCTCCGCTGGCTCCTTAGAGATACAGGCTGAGCGTCCCTGATTCAAAATGCTCGGGGCCAGGAGCGTTTCACGCTCTCAGTTTGGTAATATGTGTGTGCACATAATGGGGGGATGGGACCCGAGTCTAAACACGTCTTCCATATACACTTTCTACACATCGTCTGAAGGTGATATTATGTAGTATTTTTAGAGCACCTGCATTTTTACTGCAGCCCTTCATGTGAGGGCTATGTGTAGAATTTTTTTCTTGGGACATCATGTTAGTGTTCAAAAAGTTTTGGATTTTGGAGCATTTTGAACTAGGGATGATCAACCCGTATTACGACCTGGATTAGGTGTAAAAATAAAATTCCCTCTAGAGACACTGTCACAGGAGCCAAGAGACACTTTGAGTCCTCCGACTGGGAATGGATGCTCTCACTGGGGGCCTGGTGGGAGGCGTGCGCGTCTCCCGCAGCCAGGGGTTAAAGGCAGCGCTCTGCCTCCCCCTCCGCTAAGTGGCTCGGGGAGGACCTTATCGAAGTTCCTCTGCTTCTTGTCCAGGGCAGCGCAGGCTGTGTTGGCCCGCTCCAGATCCAGCATCAGGTCATCCACTTCTCCCTGAAGCCTCTGCTTGGTCTTTTCCAAGGAGGCGCACTTGGAGTTCGCGGTCTCTGTGTTTTCTTCAGCCTCCTGGAGCCTCTGGGCCAGTTTCTTCCTAAAAGAACCAGATGTTCTGTCATCTTGGCACAAGCGGGACATTTTGGAATATAACTGTCGGATTGAAAAAGAATAGTCTGGAGGGGAATTGGTCAAGACCCAACACAGGAGTGGAGAGGATCCACCTGGAGTCACGCCTCACATCATGTTACAGACCATATACACAGTGAGGGTCACATAACATTATAAGGATGCTGAGAAACCTCCATGGCTGACTGACATGGTGGCCGTGGTAGTGTAGGGCAAGACCTTACTCATGTGTTAGTGGTGATGTCATTATAAACGAACCTACTGTGCTGCCAGTCATATAAAAGTATAAAATATACAGTTATATACAGTATGTAATACTTGGCGGGACAGTAAATAATTATGTTACTGGTAATATACTATATGTATATATATATATATATATATATATATATATTGTGTGTGTGTGTGTGTGTGTGTGTGTGTGTGTGTGTGTGTGGTACTGGGGTTCCTGGAAGCCCTTCTACCTCCGGGCTACACTCCCAGACCTATTTTTTTATTTTTGGAAACAGGGTCTCTTAAGCCAGCGTGGCTGGCTTCGAACCTGCGTGATCCTCCTGTCTCCGCCTCCCAAGCGCGGGGATTACAAGTGTGCGCCACCACGCCCGGCTTAATATATTTTATTTTATTTTATTTTATTTTATTTTATTTGCAGCACAGGGGGTGGACTCCAGGGGCAATCTACCTCTGAGCTACACCCCCAGCCCTATTTATTTTATTCTTTATTTTTGAAACAGCATCTCAGTGAGTTGCAAAGGGCCTCACTAAGTAACTGAGGCTGGCCACGAACCACGATCCTCCTGTCTCAGCCTCCCAAATGCTGGGATTATAAACTTGGGCCTCCACACCCAGCTCCTTACTATACTATGTTTTGTGAGTATGTGTGGTGCTGGGGATCAAATCCATGGCCTTACGCATGGTAGGCAAATAGTCTACCACTGAGCCACACACCTGGCTCCATTACACTTGTTACCATTCTTTTAGAGTCTAATCCTACTACTTCAACACGCCAGGTGATGTTTAGCAGTCTCATATACCTCATGTTTGCCATGTTTTTTAATTGTATCAAGAGGTTACAGTGAGTGATTAACTTTTACCATTTAGGTCGTAGGATATTTCTATAACAATGAAATTGCCTAATGATACCTTTTTCAGAATGAAACTCCATCACTAAGGTGACGGTGTCACTGGAAAAATCCTAAAGTGTTTGGTGATAACACAGGTCCCCAAGGAGTCACCAGAAGAGCCAGGTAGGATAGATGGTTAGTTCCCCCAGGGGAAGAACAAGGAGAGCCCAAGAGGGCGGGAAACACTATCGGGATGCTGAAGAAACCAAGGAAGGATGAGAGAGTCTTTCCAGGTAGAAAGACTCCTCTGCCTCTTAGCTTGTGTCTGAGGACCAGCTCTCCTACTGTGCCCTCAGAGCCCATACTTGGCCTCCTCCAGCTCCTCCGTGCGCTGGATGGCGTCTGTCTCGTACTTGGTCCTCCACTGGGCCACCTCGCTGTTGGCCTTGGACAGCGCCCTCTGCAGCTCGGCTTTGCCCTCTTGCTCCTCCTCGTACTGCTCCCGCAGCAGGTCGCAGTCGTGGCGGGAGGACTGCAGGGCGTGGGCCAGGGCGTTCTTGGCCTGGGAATCACAGTGGTGACAAAATACAATGACCCTTTTCAAGTTAAGGAATTTAGTTTAAATATTCCCCTGAACTGGGACCATAGCAATGTTGCCCTCACAAGTTTTGTATATCAGCATATTGCCTATTTATTTTGTTGTTCAAGTTTGCTCCTTAATTATGCTTAAATACATTTATTCTTTTTTTTTTTTTTTGCAGTACTAGAGATGGAACACAGGGTCATTCTACCTCTGAGCTACACCCCCAGCCCTGTTTTTTATTCTTTATTTTGAAACAGGGTCTCACTGCATTGCAAAGGGCCTCACTAAGTAGCTGAGGCTGGCTGCGAACCGCGACCCTCCCGTCTCGGCCTCCCGAATGCTGGGATTACAAGTGTGCGCCACCACGCCCGGCTTATGTTTAAATACATTTATTCTTAAAGGTAAACTTACAGTGAATGAAAACCCATTAACATTTGTCATAAACAGAAGGTGACACTGGAACAGATGTAATGGAAATAGAGCAATATTATTAAATAAAGCACCGTCTAGCTAAGCACTGTTGCCTGCTGTGGCTCTATGCCTGAGCCTCCTTTCCACTTATTAATAGGATAAATAAGGAAATGCTAGGAAGTCGTTCAAACTGAGGGTGTTGTTATGGGATGCTATGACCATGGGGGACCTGAAGGCATCTTTTCGTGTCATCAGTGGGATGTGTCTCCACACTGGGGACTGCTGATGTGAACCCAAGTGTTCCCATGGCTCCACCTCCTCTTCCCGAGCAGAGAAGGATGTTCCTGGAGGCCTCTATCCCTCACTCACTCTCATCTGGACAGGGTAGAAGTATAGCTCTGGCTCCAACAGTTGCAAAACACTCTATACTGCTACCGTCAAAGAAGAAGAATTGTGTTGACCCTGTTTTTTTTGTTTTGTTTTGTTTGGGTGGTACTGGGGGTGGAAACCAGGGCTTTCTACCTCCAGGCTATACTCCCAGACCTATTTTTATATTTTTTATTTGGAAACAGGGTCTCACTAAATTGCTGAGAGCCTCACTAAGTAGCTGAGGCTGGCTTGGAACCTCCTGTCTCAGCCTCCCAAGCGCTGGGATTACAAGCATGCGCCACCACGCCTGGCCCTTTTCATCCTTAAAAACACACACACACACACACACACACACACACACAAACGAACAACAAAACTTTGCCAAAGAAGAAAAACTTACTGCGATGGTATCCTGGCCAAAGGAGAGCCTTGTTCCTATAGTGAACCTTCGCATTCCTCTCTTCCCTTTAGTCTACCCAAAACCCTTACTGTAGAGTAGAGAAATGAGGTGTGTGTGTGTGTGTGTGTGTGTGTGTGTGTGTGTGTGTGTGTGTGGCGGGGGTAAATATGGTACTTGCTGTTTTTCAGAAGAAAGAATGAAGCTTGGGAAAACTCCAAAAGATTGCAAAATAAGCCGTAGCCAGTGCACAGCAACTGTAGCATTCCATTATGCAGTTTTGTGAACTCCTGGATTTCTGTTCTAATGCTTGAACACACAATGGTAGCATTTATTAAAGCACCCACTGTGCATACTGTTCTAACTGGGGCTGTACCTACTATGTGCAACTATGGGGGGATTATTCTTGTCCCTTCAGCAGTTCATAGGTCAGTGGGGGAAACGTGTTATAGACACAACTATCTAGGTACTGAAATCAAGAACATGATGTTCGTGTTTATGCAAATGCCCTCCAAACTATGTAGCCTTGGGAGGAAGGGCACTTAAATGCAGTGTTATAGAAAATGACCCACAAAGAGCAATACTGAAGACAAAGGGAGGCATTCCAAGTGGTGGAAGGCATTGCCGGAGAGAAACAGTCAAACCAGTGCAGTAACAGGGAGGAGATGCCCTCGGCTACGGAGGGACTTATGGGGGACAGAGGCACCCAGGAGATGGAGCACCCTGGTAGAAAGGAGGTCCAACACCAAGATCCCCAACCTAATAATAATAATAATAATAATAATAATAATAATGAGGAGGAGGAGGAGGAGAATGAGAATGAGGAGAAGAAGGAGAAGGAGAAGAAAAGAAGAAGAAGAAGAAGAAGAAGAAGAAGAAGAAGAAGAAGAAGAAGAAGGAGGAGGAGGAGGAGGAGGAGGAGGAGGAGAAGGAGAAGAAGATGATTTAGAAGTAGTGCTAAGAGCTGGGTGCAATGGCACATGCCTATAACAATGCTATTTGAAAGGCTGGGCTGAGATGGGATGGTCACAAGTTTGAGGCCAGCCTCAGCAATTTAGCAAGATCGTGTGTGTGTGTGTGTGTGTGTGTGTGTGTGTGTGTGTGTGTGTGGTTATTGAGGAGTGAACCGAGGGAGACACTGTACCTCTGAGCTATATCCCCAACCCTATTTGATTTTATTTTTTGAAATACGATCTCACTACATTGATGAGTGTCGCTGCTTGCTGAGGCTGGCTGCAAACCCACGATCCTCCTGTTTCAGCCTCCCAAGTACCAGGATTATAGGCCTGCACCACCTGCTAAGACCCTGTTTTAAAAAAAAAAAGATCCCCCAACCTTAAGAGACAGGTTCCTACCATACTACAAGGCAGAAAGAATCATCATCCCATTGCTTGATGGAACCTGCCTCCAAGCAGCCTCCATAAAGTGGCTGTATTAGCTGGCTTCTCATTTCTAGCTGATTCGAGTCATTCCCCAAAGAGGTGTCCTTACCTTGGTTTCTTCGTCCAGTTGCCTCTTAAGCTCTTCCACTTGCTGGCTGAGGGCTTGCTTGTTTTTGGTTAGCTGTGAAATCAGAGACTCCTTCTCTTCCACTTGGTGGCTCAGCTCTCCTACCGAACACATGCAGTTCCAATAATAATAATAATAATAATAATAATAATAATAAGAAGAAGAAGAAGAAGAAGAAGAAGAAGAAGAAGAAGAAGAGGAGGAGGAGGAGGAGGAGGAGGAGGAGGAGGAAGGGGAGGAGGAAGGAGAAGGAGAAGGAGAAGGAGAAGGAGAGGACAGGGAAGGGGAAGAAGAAGAAGAAGAAGAAGAAGAAGAAGAAGAAGAAGAAGAAGAAGAAGAAGAAGAAGAAGAAGAAGAAGAAGAAGAAGAGGAGGAGGAGGAGGAGGAGGAGGAGGAGGAGGAGGAGGAGGAGGAGGAGGAGGAAGGGGAAGGAGAAGACGGGGAAGGGGAAGACGGGGAAGGGGAAGGGGAAGAAGAAGAAGAAGAAGAAGAAGAAGAAGAAGAAGAAGAAGAAGAAGAAGAAGAAGAAGAAGAAGAAGAAGAAGAAGAAGAAGAAGAGGAGGAAGAGGAGGAGGAGGAGGAGGGAGGAAGGGGAGGGGGAAGGGAAAGGGGAAGGGGAAGGAGGGCTGGTCACCCTCCCCCAGGGCCCCACCAGACCCCAGAGGCTGCCCCTTCTCACCGTTCTGGGTCTGCAGTCTTGCCTTCTGCATGTTCAGATCATGGATTAACTGGGTCTGTTGATCATCCTTGGCTTTGATTTCATTAAATTGGTCTTCCACAGTTCGGCACATTCTTTCTATGTTACTCTTAAAAATAAAATGTCTACATAAGCTGGGCATAGTGGCGCATGCCTGTAATCCCCAGTACTTGGGGGGTGAGATAAGAGGATTTCAGGTTCAAGGACCGCCTTGGCAATTAGCAAGATCCTATTTCAAAATAAAGTAGGGATTGGGGTATAGCTGGGGAGTAGAATGCCCCTGGATTCAATCCCAGGAACACACACACACACACACACACACACACACACACACAGGAAAATGGGGTTTTGGTATTCAGTGTTTAACTGAAAAGTTTGATAGATTGACCTTTTTGTTAGGGAAAATAAAATATGAAACATATAAAGGTTTCATAAAAATCATAATCACTTCGGATTTGCCTTACTTTTACTTATGATTGCTGCTTCCTCACCAATAGCTTAGAACAACAGCTTTTGGGAGGCAAGTATTTAGGAATTTGTAAACAAACTTCTAAGAAGACACTACTCAAAGAAATCCTAGGGCCCTTCTAGGAATTCAAGTATTTCTCTTGCCAGCTAAATAATATTTGTAAGTGATATAATGTGATGGTTCTAAGCATTTCATTTAATAATACAAATGGTTCTCTGTGGTGCAGGAAATACAGAAGGACTCACCTTGCAACCTCTGGATGGACTATATTTTTGTAAAGTTTGTTCAGAAACTTTGTGTATGCTGTGAGCTGTTTTATTTCTCCTCCCGCCCCACAAAATAGAAAATAAAATGAGCATATGCTTTTTGTTAGCCTGGGAATCATGAGCTGGCAGAAGAAGAGACAGGGATATTGCGTCTAAAGTGGGCCCTCAGCTGGGCATGGTGGCACATGCTTGTAATCCCAGCATTTGGGAGGCTGAGACAGGAGGATTGTGGTTTGCAGACAGCCTCAGCTACTTAGTGAGGCCCTCTGCAACTCAGTGAGACCCTGTTTCAAAATAAAGAATAAAGAATAGGGTTGGGGGTGCAGCTCGGAGATAGAATGACCCTGGGTTCCATCCCCAGTACTTAAAAATAAATAAATAAATAAATAAATAAATAAATAAATAAATAAGGCCATCAAGGAAGTCAGCATCTCTTTGAGCTGACAATATAAAATAGGAAAGAATTCCAGCAGGGGGAGTTGAAGAGAAGGTTAACTCACAAAGAGAAAAGCCAAAGAATACAATAACTTAAAAAAATAATAAAGCAGCCGGGTGTGGTGGTGCACACACACTTGTCATCCCCACGCTTGGGAGGCAGAGACAGGAGGATCGCGCAGGTTCGAAGCCAGCAGTGCTGGCTTAAGAGACCCTGTTTCCAAATAAAAATATAAAATAGGTCTGGGAATGTAGCCCAGAGAAGGATTTCCAGGAATCCCAGTGCCACCAAAAAATAAAATAAAATAAAAATAAAGCAGGAAGATGTGTTCCTTCCACCAAATTTGAATAAACAGAGAGCAGAAAGCAATTCTCAGGTAGGAGGGCTGTAAGAGATGGGGGCTGGTGGTAGGCAACATTTGGCCTGGCTTGGGGCGGGGGAGAGAATGTGAGCCGGTGTGCTGCAGTCAGAAGCTAGGCTAGAAGTGCGATGGTGCAGATGTGGTTTGTTTTCTCGAACATTCTTGAATGTGGAGAAAGCTTGGTCCCCTGTGTGGTGGGATTGAGAGGTGGTGGGACCTTTAAGAGGCAGGGCCTAGTGGGAGGTAGTCAGTTAAGGAGGTAGTCATTAGGTCATGGAGGTACCATCCTCAGAAGGGATTTAATGCTATTATTGTGAGATTAGTTCCCATAAGAAGGGGTTACTATAGGGGAGCCTAGCACCACCCCTGAACCTCTCATCTGCACAAGTGCCCCTCACCATGCTAATGTGTGTCCCACCACTGTGATGCCACTCACTATGGGGTTCTTACCAGAGCTGAGAAGATGCCAGTACCATGCCCTTGAGCCTCTGGAACTGTGAAATAGATAAACCTCTTTTCTTTGTTACGTATACAGCCTCAGGTATTTTGTTACAGCGATGGAAAACTAGCAAAGATGGGAATTGAGGAAGAAACCAAGAAAAATCTCAGGAGATTGTAAATCAGACCTTGATCAAGAGGCTCCAGCGAGACCATTCTCCTTTGAACTATCTCCCATTTCTCTTCCCAACAGACACCCTGATCTTCTGGGAATTCCTGTCCATAGCCCCCACATCTGGGGTTATTGCTGCTTCTTCCAGCCTAGCCAAACAGCCCTTAGTGTAGCTCAATGTATCCTGGAAAGTGTGTGTGTGTGTGTTTCTAGGGATTAAACCCAGAAGGATTCTGCTTCTGAGCTATATCCCCTGCCTATTTATTCAATTAATTAATTTATTTTTGAAACAAGGCCTTGCTAGTTTGCTGAGAATCTCGCTTCATTGCTAGGACTGTGCTTGAATCTGTGATCCTCTGGTCTCTGCCTCCCAAATACTGGGATTATAAGCGTGTACCACCACACCCAGCTCAGGCAGAATATGTTTTGAGATAGGCATTTGTTGTAAATAGCCTAAAGAAGCATCAGAAGGAAAGTACCTGAGTCTTCTTGGCCTCAGTCATCTGTGGCCGATTTCCCCCAGTCTATGTAAATATTAAATTTCATAGCAGTTTTCATAATGTTGCATATACAATTGTCCCTCAATATCCTCAGTTCCACATCCTCAGATTCAACCAGCCATAACTCAAAAATAATTTTAAAATAACTCATCTGCACTGAACATGTACAGACCATTCTTTCTAATTATCCCCTGAACATTGTAACAAATGGTGTATATAGCATTTGCATTGTATTAGGTATTGTAAGTAATCTAGAGATGATTTAAAGTAGAAAGAAATGTGTGCCTCAGATATAAGTCAATACTATGCCATTCTTATCTAAGGGACTTAAGCTATGGATTTGGGCTCCATGGGGGTCTTGGAAGTAATCCACACTGATACTGAAGGTCAACTCTAATTGCTTTTCCCTTAGGGAGCCCAACTGAACACACGGAGACCTTGGTCTTGGACATCCTAGCCTCAAGAATGGCTGTAGATGTCTTTTGTTTATAAATGACTCAGTCTATGGTCTTTTGTTACAGTAGCCTCAATGGATAAGTCACACGAGATGAAGAATTTGGAGCAGGCAGATGTGGGAGCAAGGGTTTCCATGCAGAATGCACAGAGAATTTGTAGACATTAAACTGCCTGAGCTCGGGGCCTCCAAGGCCGGTATTGGAGCCTGCCGAGGGGTGAGGCCAGTGCCGGGGCCAGCAAGGCTGGGATTGGGGCCTGCCATGAGGCATGGCCGGTGCTGGGGCCTCCAAGGCCGGAATTGAAGCCTGCCGAGGGGTAAGGCCAGTGCTGGCAGTGAGGTCGAGATTGGGGCCTGCCGTGGGGAAAGGTCGGTGCTGGAGCCTTGGAGGCTGGAATCAGAGCCTGCTGAGGGGTGAGGCTGGTGCCAGGGCCAGCTAGGCCAAGATTGGGGCCTGCCATGAGGCATGGCTGGTGCTGGGGCCTCCAAGGCCGGGATTGGAGCCTGCCTTGTGGCAAGGCCAGTCCTGGGGCCAGCAAGGCCAGGATTGGTGCCTGCCATGTGGTGAGGCCGTAGCTGGAGCCAATGAGTCCGGGACAGGAGCTTGCCTTAAAGAAATGCTTGTGCTGGGGCCTCCTAGGCCAGGATGGAGCCTGCCATGAGGCAAGGCCAGTACTGGAGCCAGCGAGGCCAGGATTAGAGTCTGCCGGGTGGCCAGGCCAGTGCTGGTACCTTCAAGAGTGGGATCAGAACTTGCAATGCGGCATACACAGAGAGATATCACAGAAAACAACAACAAAATAAATCAGATGTTTTCCCTAATATGCAAAAAGTAGGAAGAAATAGGCGATAGGAGGAAATCTGATTGAAGAAGGGGCCCTATGGAGGAGCAATTAAGGTGACCAATCAGAGAGCATGGGATGGGGGAAGGTGGAATCTCTTTACAACACATGGTGTATGTAAACAAATATATCAAAGTTAATCACTAAATCAAGTGTGGGATTGAGGGGGGGAGGGGTGGGATGGGACCTTGGAAACCCTCACAAGTCTTGTATTCTATTGTGATGTTTGACTACAACACACCAATATATATATTGGTGGTACTGGGGTTCCTGGAAGCCCTTCTACCTCCGGGCTACACTCCCAGACCTATTTTATATATTTTATTTGGAAACAGGGTCTCTTAAGCCAGTGCGGCTGGCTTCAAACCTGCGCCATCCTCCTGTCTCCGCCTCCCAAGCGTGGGGATTACAAGCGTGCACCACCACGCCCGGCTAAAAATATATTTTAAAAAACTGCCCGAGCTCATGGGGCAGGAGGACTTAGCTGCCTTACGTCTGCCGAACCCAGAAGGGTCAGTGGATACCTTCGACTTGGAGACTGTCTCGATGTTGCTGGCCATGTCGTCGATCTCCATCTTCAGCTCGCTCTTCTCCTTCTCCAGCTTCTGCTTGACGCGCTGCAGGTTGTCGATCTGCTCCCCCAGCTCTGCCACAGTGTCCGCGTGCTTCTTCCTGAGCGTGGCCGCCGTGGCCTCGTGCTGCAGCGTGGCCTCCTCCAGGTCCCGGCGCAGTTTCTGGAACTCCGCCTCGCGCTTCTTGTTCAGCTCCACCTGGGCAGAAGTGGCCCCGCTGGCTTCTTCCAGCCGCTCGCTGATCTCCTCCAGTTCCCGGGAGAGGTCGGAGCGCTGCTTCTCTACCTTGGCCCTGGAGGCCCGCTCCGCCTCCATCTCCTCCTCCAGCTCTTCTGTGCGGGCCTAAAAAGGAGTCAGGGATGCTGTTGGAGGGAGGGAACAACCCACTGTAGAAGGGGCCACTGGGTGGCGAGGAATTTGTAGGCAGGCAGCACAAAGTTAAGAATACATTATTTATAACACTGAGTTAGTGGGAGGGAAGAGAACCGGGAAGCAACCTAAGTGTCCATTAATGGGGGAATGGACCAACCAAGTGTGATGGAGACTTGCTCTAGAAATCCACGAAGCAATTAGATGCTGATCCGTGTCTACCATGGATAGCGCTGCAGAGTATGTTGATAAATAAAACAGGCAGCTTGCAGAGTGATATTCTTAGCGTGAAAATATTTATGCTAAAATTACCAAAAAAAAACAAGAACAAATTTGTGCATGTATATACTCTCTATATTTTCTCTGGGGCATTAATGTGCACATCAGTACAGAGCATACCAGCCAACTAGATGCATATCTAACTGAAAATGGTGGCTTTTCAGCAAAGACTAGGAGGGCACTGGGCTTAGGGACAGTGGTCAATGTACCTTTGTCAATAATATTTAACCTTCTTGGGAATATTTTAATTATTCTAGGAAAACATGTTTGTTACTTAGAAAGTTAAACATTGCCGGGCATGGTGGCGCACGCTTGTAATCCCCGTGCTTGGGAGGCAGAGACAGGAGGATCGCGCAGGTTCAAAGCCAGCCTCGGCTGTTTTAAGAGACCCCGTTTCCAAATAAAAAATATAAAATAGGTCTGGGAGTGTAGCCCGGGGGTAGAAGGGTTTCCAGGAACCCCAGTACCTCCAATAAATAAATAAATAAAAAGAAAGTTAAACATTAACTTTAAAAGTCCAGATGTGGTACAACACTCCTATAGTTAGTACCAGCTACTGGAGAGGCTGAGGCAGGAGGATGGCTTGAGCCCGTGATTTTGAGACCAGCCTGGACGACATAGCAAGACTCCATCTCAAAAGATAATAGAGGAAAGAATAAGGCATTCTTTCTAGCTCCAACAGAAGGAAGAAAAGAAGCTTTAAGAACCAACGAGGGGCCGGGGGAGAGCAAGCAGGGGTACTTGTAGAGGGGTTTCCATAACTGGAAGGTTTTTAACACTTCTACCTGTAACTCCTTTATCTTCTTTTGTAGTTGCAAACTGTGAGCTTGTTCGTCTTCGATTTTGGTTTGCAACTGACTGATTTCAAACTCCTTCCTGCAGATAGATTAAAAAATATATAAAAAATAAAAGAACACGTAAGGCCAGTCATTGAAGGGCGGAGGAGTTGGCTTTCAGGCTCAAAAGGAGAGGTAGAGAAGGAGACATCTACTTCTGCAGTTTCTCTTCCATCTGCTGCTTGTCATTTTCCAGATCCATGATGGACTCCTGCGCCATTTTCAGGTCTCCTTCCAGCTTCCTCTTTGCTCTTTCCAGGTCTGCCCGCAGCTTCTTCTCTTGTTCTAGGCTGCCCTCGAGCTGGGAGACATGGCGGAAAGTGTGGGAATCTGCTAGAACCCAAGGAGCTTGGCCCCGCCAGCCATCGGAGCCACGCTCCTGGCTTCCTGGATCAGGAAGCACCGTGGGTGCAGGCTGGAAACCTCTAGTCTTGGAAGGAAGCAAGGCCTCCCCTGCCTCCCCCTCTTCACTCCTTAACAAAGGGAACCCCCAGAGGCCAGACCCCTGGGGGACATCCCCTGCCTCCTTTGGTCAGTTCTCACTTGGCCTGCCCCAGCCTGGTCATCTGTAGGAGTGTGACAAAGGTGTGTTGTGTGTCTTGGCCAGACAAGAGCAAGTGGTGCTTCCTCGGGCATCTTCTCCTCCGCACATACTATGCAACCCTGGGGAGATTTCTGCGAGGGATTTGTATTTGTATCTGTGCGCATGTGCGTGCAAGGAAAGGAGGAAGGAGGAGCAGCCCTACTCTGGCCTCAGACGACTCAAGGAGACCTATTAAAGTGCTAGCCATGATAGCGGATAAATCAGAATACTTCAACCCTAGATTTTTACATCCAGAACAATAAGGTACTGATGGGGTAAAAGTGTAATTTCCGTGGCCACAAGTGGAATGTGTGTGTGTGTGTGTGTGTGTGTGTGTGTGTGTATAGACATGTGTGTGGACACACTTGGGATGGAACCCAGGGCCTCTTGCATGCTATTTAAGAGCTCTACCAACTAAGCTACATCTTCAGCTGGAAATAGCTTTATTTTGTGGGTGAGTAATAGGGATTGAAGCCAGGAGCATTCTACCTCTGAATTACACCCCCAGCCCTTTTTTTTTTTTTAATTTTGAAATGAGATCTCGCCAAGTTGCTGAGGGCCTCGCTAAATTGCCGAGGCTGGCCGCAAACCTGCAACCATCCTGTCTCAGCCTCCCAAGTACTGGGATTACAGGTGTGGGTCACCGCACCTAGCCAGTGAAAATAGTGTTTGATAATGTTAGAGAAGGATTGAAGAAATGGATGCTAATGATATATTAGCAGCTGGTGTGTTTGCTGAAAACTTTCTCTGTGCTGAGCTTTCTACAGAAACTGTCCAAGGGGGGGTTATCTGTGTTCCCGTTTCATAAGGTGGAAGCAGGACTTTGGGGAGATTAAGGGACCCGCTCATTGCCCCACACTGGTTTGGGTGAGGCTGAGGCTGAGATCTGGACTTGAGGCTGAGTTCCAGAACCGGGACTCTCGAATCCTGCATCCCTTCCAGCTTCCCTCCCTCCCGCCAAGGGACACAAAGCACAGCAGGCGAGCCAGCACCCTCACATCATCTGTCTGCTGTTCCAGCTTGATGTTGACTTTGATGAGACCGTTGACTTTATCTTCTTCAACCTGCAGGTCATCCAGCGTTTGCTGATGGGCTTCCTGGAGAGATTTCTTTTCTTTGGTCAACTTGGAAATGTTTTCTTCGAGAGCTGTCATTTCTTCAGACAGATTCTTCACCTATAGAATACCAGCAGCAATGTAATGTTGAAAGGATTGAACCAGACGCTTCCACCAGTAAAAACTATTGCTGCCTCCCTCCCTCCCTCCCTCCCTCTCTCTCTCTCTCTCTCTCTCTCTCTCTCTCTCTCTCTCTCTCTCTCTCTCTCTCTCACACACACACACACACACACACACACACACACACTTGCTACTTTGCCTCCTGGAATGGACAGCCTCTCGGGTATTTATTTATTTAGAGATGAGGGTCTTTCTGCGTTGCCCAGGCTGGTATTGAACTCAGGGGCTCAAAGTGATTCTCCTGCTTCAGCCTCCCCAGGAGCTGAGATAGAGGGAGGAATGCACCACTGCACCCAGTTAGTTCTTGTAGTACTGGAGATGGAACCCAGAGGCATTCTGCTTCTGAGCTTCACTCCCCGCCCTATTTTATTTTTTATCTTGAAACAGGGTCTTGTGAAATTACTGGGCGCTGGCCTTAAGCCTCTGATTCTCCTGTCTCAGCCTCTCAAGTACTGGGATTACAGGCGTGCACCACCATGCTGGGTTTAGCCTCTAAGTTCTTGGTCTTCCTAATTGGTTTATCATCATGTCTTAAATTCTCCCATTGGGATTATTCCTTCAAAGAGTCCATTATATTTCACAAGGAAAGGTGATGTTAAAATGCAAATATACTGCCTCTATAGGGTAATACAGCCATTTGTATTCACTCACAATACAATTGCAGTGATGCATTAGGTTGGCCGATGGGGATTTAGGATGAGGCAGGGACGGGGAGGAGAGGCATGAGATGCCGTGCAAGAAACTCCAGAGGGGAGTCCTTGTCATCACAGCACGGGACTGGGCCGCCAAGCACGGAGCTCTGAGGCATCAAATGGAGCCCTTATCCCCATTCAAGTCTTCTGATTCCATGGTTGCCAATTCCTGAGCCATGAGATGAATCTGGCTGCAGATATCTTTTCTTTAAGTTAGAGTTTTAGAAATATTAGGAATATTAAAAAGTAAGAGAGAGAGAGGGAGAGAGAGAAGAGAAGGAGGAGGAGGAGGATAAAGGAGAAAGAAGAAGGAGGAGGAGGAGGAGGAGGAGGAGGAGGAGGAGGAGGAAGAGAAGCAGAAGCAGAAGCAGAAGCAGAAGCAGAAGAAGAAGAAGAAGAAGAAGAAGAAGAAGAAGAAGAAGAAGAAGAAAAGAAGGAGGAGGAGGAGAAGGAGGAGGAGGAGGAGGAAGAGGAGGAGGAGGAGAGAGAAGAGAGAAGAGGGAAAGAGAGAGTGGAGGATTTTCATCAAATCTGAGTTTCTGTCTTTCTGGCTTCTCATGGAAATCCAGAAGCTCTGGCAATGCTGGGTTGATATCACCACTAGACAGTGGTGGGCAGAGCTGAGCCCAGGCAGCCTTCAGACAGGGTTCTCCACAATCCTCAGCCCTCCCTGTCCTCTATTTCCACTACTCCAAGTTGTCCAACAGTGCCTGAGTGTCAGCTGTCATTGTTGCCTTACTCTGGGCAGGGTGGGCATCCCTTCCCCTGCCGCATGGGCAGCTATTAGGATGTGAGGCATGTCATGTGTCTTGACACATCTTTGCTAAATGCCTATCACTGTACTGTGTGCTGGTACTTCACTGTCTTACTCCCCCCCCCCCTTGGGTGCTTAACATCCATCTCGGCTGTCCTGTGTGCACAAGTCTATTAAAGGCTGCATGGTGATCCCTGGTGTGCATCCGCCATGTTTAACCTCTCCACCCACTGTGGTGAGCCCTGAGACTTCTTCCAGTGTTTCCTCACAAGCAATGCTAGTGCAAACAACTCTGCCCACATCTCGTTATTGACTGGTGAGAGAATTCCTTGTTCTACACACCTAAGAATCAGAATGGAGGAGTTGCAGAGTATGTGGCTTCTTGATTGGAGTAATTAATAACAAAAGACCTTCCCAAAGGCCATACTTATTGTGCCATATTATTGGCACCCCCGCCAATAATCCATGAGGGTCCATGTACCCCTTCTCCCTGCCGATCCTTGGCATTACCCAGTTTTCTGACTCCTTCATGCCCTGAATGGCCATGTACACCTTCTCTCCACTGATCCTTGGCATTACCCAGTTTTCTGCCTCCTTCATGCCCTGAATGGCTCCTTGGTAATTTCTGTTTGCTATGAGAAGCCAAGACAAATATGAAACAATTCTTCCTCTTCTGGAAATGCCAGGGAGAGCTAAGGAGAACCCGCAGGCTAGAGAAGAGCTGAGAGACCTACTCCCCTTCAGTTGAGCCTGCCTCTCATTTGCAGGCTGTGCTGGCTCTGTGGGCACCTGGCTAACCGTCCTCATCCTTAGAGAGCTAGCGTGAGGATCGGTGGAGAGGCCAGCTTGTTGGGCTGACCTTATTCTCCGTGGTGTGCTTCTCCTTCTCCACTTTGGTCAGCGTCAGCTCCAGGTCGTCAATGTCTCTTTTGAGAGAGGAGCATTTGTCCTCCAGATTCCTCTTCTTGGCCACCAGCTCCGAATTAGTTTCCTCCTCCTCTTCCAGTCTCTCGGTCAGCTCTTTGACCTTGGCTTCCAGTTGGATCTTGCTTTTGATGAGGCCCTCACAACGTTCTTCAGCGTCCATCAGATTTTCTGTTTCCTGAAAGTACCAGGTCATTGCAAGTTTTCACCTCTGTACTTAGATCAGGGTTTATTCATATTTTTTTTCATATTCTCTCTCTCTCTCTCTCTCTCTCTCTCTCTCTCTCTCTCTCTCTCTCTCTCTCCCTCCCTCCCTCTCTCCCTCCCTACCTCCCTCCTTCCCTCCCCTCCTTCTCCTCCTCTATCTCCCACCAAAGGCATCACTCATTTAAGAAGAAATTCACAGAAAGTAATTTCAAGCAAAGGAGTTCATAGATGGGATTACAAGTCCATTTTGTAGAATAACGCCTCCACAAATTGGCCAAATTTGAATGCCTGTTCAACCCGTTCTTCCTGGCACCACCAGTTGGAAAATGACCCATCTACTCTGTTATACCAAGCTGACTAGTATCTTCAAAACAGTGCTATCTTTTTACTTCCAGTAAAATAGTACTATCCCTGTGTTCAGGGCTGCGCCTCCTCCAGCCACAGTATGGAGAATTAAAAACATATAAGAAGCAGTGACTTGATAAGCCCATGTCCTAGAAGACTCTAGTGAATCTCTTCAACAGACACAAACCAGCTAACTCTGTTCATAGACCTAATCAGCTTGAATCTATCTTCCCATACAAGAGTATTTTCAGAACTAGACACACATTTCAGGAAAATGGATGGAAAGAGGCAAAAATAAGAACTAAATTTTAGTGCCCATCTATAGACCTATGTATAGGTTAATTACATGTATTAACCTATGGGATTCCTTATCAGCATAAGAAGTGGGTCTATTGCTATGCCCATTTTACAGATGAACAAACCAAGGCAGGGGGAAGAGAAGTAACTTGTCTGGGATCACACCACTTAGACGTGGAAGCTCTGGTCTGCACACCCGGGTGTGCGTTTCCTCGGTTATTCTCTTGCCCACTCTCCCCGGGGAGGTGCTTCTAAAAACCGCACTCTAATGACTGGGAAAGTGGAAGGGGGTGTGGAAAATGCTTGATGAAGAGGTCAAAAGGCAAAGAAAGTATCTGGGGGTTTGCTAAAGAGGAAAACAAAATTATGAATGCCTAAACTCTGGGAAATAAAACAATTGTACAGCCAGCGTGTTGAACAAAGCAGATGCTTTCATTTCTTTTCTATTCCTTTTATTAAAAATGCATCCCAGCCGGGCGTGGTGGCGCACGCTTGTAATCCCCGCACTTGGGAGGCAGAGACAGGAGGATCGCGCAGGTTCGAAGCCAGCCGCGCGCTCTGGTTTAGGAGACCCTGTTTCCAAATAAAATTGTAAAAAATAGGTCTGGGAGTGTAGCCCGGAGAAAGAAGGGCTTCCAGGAACCCCAGTACCACAAAAAAAAATGCATCCCATAAAACGTTGAGGATAATCATGTCATTGAAACTTATGCATACAAAATTACTCTTTCTGTTTTGAATTTTTCAGTTTTAATGATTTTATTGGAACGATTTTTAAAAGACCTAGCTAGGGTGCTCCTGACAGCTTCTTATGAACACACACACACACACACACACACACACACACACACACACACACACCTCATACCTACAGAAACATGTGCATAACTCTGCTATGGGAGACAGGGAGACATCAGAGACAGCCAAAGTTCACTTTGAAGACTTGTTTTCTGGTCAGACCTCCTTGCCCTCCGAGGGTGGTGCTGCGATACCTGACATGACCACTGGATGGCACCACTGTCTCTTGAATTGACACCTTATTGGGGGCCTCCAAGTTCCTTCTCTTGCTCTGTTTTGGGGCCTGTGTTTTGCATTCCTGGATACCAGGTACTTACAGACTGGACCTGCAATTGGAGGTCATTCTTCTCCTGCAACAGGGAGACCATTTTCTCCTCCAGCTCCTTCCGGCGAGCTTCGGATCTGGCCAGCTCTTCCTTGGCCTTCTCGAAGTCCTCCTTCATGGTGGCCATCTCCTTCTCCGCCTCGGCACTCTTGAGCAGGGGCTTGATCTTGAAGAACAGGTTCATCCAGGGCCAGTGCTTGACGTTCATGAAAGAGCGAATGTTGTACTGGATGCAGAAGATGGAGTCCCTGTACATCAATTGGACTCAAGATTAATCGACCACAGTAAGGCTCAGCCTCTGTCTCTTACCCTCCTATGTTCCCAAGAGGCCCCAGAATCTCCCTTCTTCTTGGTGGAATGGGAAGAAGGGACAGGCAAGCTTTGCCTGCGGGTCCCCTCTGTCTGCGGATGTGTTGGTGTCAGCCATGACCTGTTTTCGGTCACCTCCAGTCCCTTGGATCCATTTTCCTATGTGGCAGAATCGCTCACACTTTTGATGACCCTGGCTTCACAGTCACAGACCCCACGGGCACCTGAGAACTTAATTCTCTTTCCCTTAAGCTGGTCTTTTCATTGGAATTTTTAAATTTCCGTGCTGTCTTCCACTTGCTCCGTCAAGCTAGATGCCTTGAGAGCATCACTAATGCCCGGTGGGGTCCACTATGGCACTGACAATATTAAAGCTATACAGGGCATCAGGGGATCTGGGAGAATACGCTTCTACCCAATTCTGTTCTCCCCGAAACCCCCACATGGCTGGGTGCCGAGGAACACCCTTGTAATCCAGTACTTGGGAGGCTGAGACAGGAGGGTCGCAGATTCGCGGCCAGCCTCAGCAACTTGTGAGGTTCTCCGCAACTTAGTGAGACCCTATTTCAAAATAAAATAATAAAATAGTCCTGGGGGTGTAGCTCAAGGTAGAACATCCCTGGAGTTCTACCCCAGCACCACAAAATAAATAAGTAAATAAGTTAATTAATTAATTAACAATTAATTAAACTGTTCATCAGGGTTGCTATTCCTTCCCATCAATTATTCAAGCAATAAGACTTGTAAATATTCCTCTATTCCATGTTCTCCTCTCCTACTCATCAACTAGATCCTAATTCGTATCCCTGTCATCTCTTATGTGGACTTCTGCTGCGGCCTGGTCTAGCTGCCTCTCTTCACTTTGGGTTCACTCTCTTCCTAGCTGCCAGAGTGGACCAATGCCAATGCTCATCTCCTTAACCATCATCCAGGGCTCCTCCATCACCCAGAGGATACAGGCAGAGCCCTTGAACCTGATGCCCGGGGACCTCCACTTCCTGCCCCTGGTTCTGTGCTCCAGTGACCTGCTTCCCAGACCATTCTTTTGCAGGTGATGTGATGCTGAGGGCTTGTTCATAATGGGTCCCGTTCCCCAGCCTGTCAGTCTAACATTGCGTTTGTCTCGGGTGTAAAACCCGTCATGCACGTGTCTGTGTTCCACTCTTCTGTGAGCCGATTGGAGACTGGACTCATGTGTGTATCCCCAGAGCCCAGCAGAGACTCACTGCTCAGCAAATGTTGGTCAAATGAATGAATCAACAAAGAGTAGATGAGACTAAACACAGGAAGTGGCCCTGGGCTGCTTGGTAGAGAGGGTAGGGGAAGGTAGCGGGAGAAGAACCTGCCTCACCTCCGCTCCATCATCTTCTTGAACTCCACCCGCATCAGGTAACCCCTGCACACAGCCTGCGTGCGCGTCATCAACGTCACCAGCTTCTCGTCTCTCATCTCCTCCAAAAGTCCCAGGAGCCCAGCTTTGAAAAACACCTGCATTAAAAGACAGATGAGCCTTGTTTCGTTTTCAGCAGGGAGGCTCTTGAGGGAGCCTGGTTCTGCCCGACCTCAACCCTCCACCGTCAGCGTGCTGGGCTGGAACCCTCAGCAGCTGAGCTCCCAGGACCTAGTTCCTGTAGTTGTGGGCTCTCTTGGGCAGAGAGGTGGCCTGTTCCAAAGTAGGCAGCAGGTTCACCATCCCACATAGGCCAGTTAGGACAGCTCAAACAAACAAGATGCATCGAGATGAATCCAGAAAATAACCATAGAGCAACTGTGCCCAGATTAGCAGGAAGTCGAAGATGCTGCCTCCCCCTTCCTCCTCCTTCTCCTCTTCCTCCTCCTCCTTCTCTTTCTCCTTCTCCTCTTCCTCCTCCTCCTCTTTCTCCATCTCCTCCCTCTTTTCCTCCCTCCTCCTCCTCCTCCTCCTCCTCCTCCTCTTTCTCCTTCTCCTCCTTCTCCTCCTCTTCCTCCTCCTTCTCCTTCTCCCCCTCCTCCTCCTCCTCCTCTTCTTCCTCCTTATGCTTCTCCTCCTCCTTGTTCTGTTCCGTCTCTCTCTCTCTCTCTCTCTCTCTCTCTCTCTCTCTCTCTCTCTCCATCCAGGAAGGCTGGTTCTGGGGACCCCAGCCTGCCCCTTTCCAGGAGATAGAGCAGCTTTGGAGTGAGGCCAGGATTGGAATCTGACCTCTCTATTCATGTGACCTTGAGCACCGACCTTGCCCCCTTGGAGACTCCATTTCCCTGCCCTTCCCAGAACCCAGTGTGGCAGGCAAGCACCATCCTCTCACTGTTCCCCCACCTCACTGGTTACTGGAAGGAGTCAAGGACATGCGGAGGGAGGTTTTCACAGGCCTCACCTGGGCTCAATAGCTGGTATCCATAGTATTGGTTATGATTACCGTGATCTTAGCGCCCAGTGCACCCTGCTTGGGCTTCTAATCTAAGCATCTTTCTGCTAAAAGGCCAACATGGAGACACGGCGCTCGGTACCTGGCCAGAGCCTCTCTCTCTGGCTATGGACCTGGGATGGTTTGTTGGCTGGAAGAGGACTCTTCCCTGGCACCGGCTCTCAGGCAGCCGGCACCTCGGATCTCGTGGGGGAACCCTCCCCAGTCCTGCCAGCTCTCACCTTGGTGTGGCCAAACCGGTACTGCTCCCGGTCCACGTCGATGGAGCTCAAGAGCTTCTCAGAAGCGTTTTTGCTGTCGATGAACTGCCCTTCTGGGATGGCGCTGGCATTGAGGATCCGGTACCTGAGGAGAGGGGACAGCGTTTCCTGAGTCGATACAACCTCCCAGAACGACCTGGTACCTGAGACCAGGCATTCTAGAATCTTCTTCTATTCCAGCCTGAGAAGAAAGTAGGGTACTGTCCAGCTGGTCTGGGAGGGGGCGATATTGAGGGGTAGATTCTAGGCCAGGTGACTGATAGAAAGAGAAAAATAAGAAGAGAAGGAAGCCCAGCCACTGTGCATGTGACTGGAATTTGGCTTTCAAAGGAAATTGTTCTTATTTGCTTTAAGAAAGCACTGAAATCAACTATGACCTGCAGACCTCGGATCTCCTACTTCTTCGAGAGGGTCCTCTCTCCTGCTCCACCCTGGAGGCCTAGACTGCTGGACCCAGATGTTATCTTGAGAGGAGACATTTGTCAAGGTCTGGGGATGTTTTTTGATTGTCACAGTTTGGGGGATGACAGGTTTGTCTTGCTACCAGCATCTTTGGGCAGAGACCAGGGATGTTGCTAAGACTGTAAAATGCACAGGATAGCACCCACACAAAGGGCCCTCTGGCCCTCAATGTCTATAGTATAGAGCTTGAGGCATCACGGTCTAGAGTCCCGGCCAGGCTAGAGGGCTTGGGCTCTGGCCTTGGGACCATTTTTTGCTGGCTCAGCACTCACTTTGGGCAGGAGGATCATCCCCCTTAGCAACAGCTGAAGTCCACAAAATCTCTGAGAGGCTTGTGAGCTCAACAGCCACCCAGCCCAAGGAGCGTCTTTAGGGAGAGCACAAGGTGTCCTCAGAAGGAGACAAACGCAAGGACAAGGTAACCTACCGCTGTTTGAAGTCAGCATAGAGGATCCGGCTGGGGAATCCTTTCCTGCAAATCCGGATGCCCTCCAGGACGCCGTTACAGCGCAGCTGGTGCATCACCAAGTAGTGGTCCATCACACCTGGAGAGAGAGGGTCCGGGGGCCTTCATGCTGATGCTCTGAAGCACCTTGAGCCATTCCAAAACGCCCGGACTTGAGCAGGAAGGGTTAGTGCTAGCTCTAAGACAGGGGACAGGAGTGGAGGCAGCTGGAACATGCCTATGAATTCCAGAGAATACAATCCCAGTATCCGAGGGTGACTTTAGCATTTATAATCCTGGGAATAAGACCCAAACTTTTTAGTGTTACCTATGATAACCTATGATACATAGCTACAGTGTACCAATAAAAATATTAGAAAACAAACAAAAAACACATAATATTTGACTTTAGAACCTAAATTCCACAGAAAATGTAATTCTAAGTAGAGTAGACCTGGTTATTGGGGGCAGTTAGTTTCTGGTTGCATGTACTACTATTACTAATCAACTAGACAACATTTGTTGAGAGTTCACGATGTGCTTGACCCAGTTTTAAGTGTTTTCCTTGCACTTGCTCATTTAATCCTCATAACAATTCTCTAAAGTGGGATAAATGGCTTACTGTTGACAAACTGAGTCAGTCGCCACTTTATAAGCACTTATTAAAGAAAGAAAGAAAGTTATTCCCACTTATGAACCGCAAACCTCCTGTCTCAGCCTCCCGAATGCTGAGATTACCAGCTCACATCACTACTCCTGACTCTATAATATTCTTAAAGGGCTCTGTTTGCCCCCTTTATCGTAAAGTTAAGAATTATTGCACGTGGTGGCGCACGCTTGTAATCCCAGTATTGGGAGGCTGAGACAGAAAGATCCAGGTTTACAGACAGCTTCAGCTACTTAGTGAGGCCCTCTGCAACTTAGTTGCCAGAAACCAATTGTTAATCAGACAAGAAAGCAGAGACAGAGAAAGCTTAAGTACTTGGCTTGGGGTCACATGGTGAGGGGAGCTGAGATTTTTTTCTGGACAATCTGGTGCCTCTGTTCACTTGCAATGCAGCAAGCTCAGTATTTAATCATGAGTCAGGAGTCCAGGGCTTGGCATAGAACACTTTTTTTTTTTTTTTTTACGGTACCAGGGATGGAATCCAGGGGCATTCTACCTCCGAGTTATACCCCCAGCCCTATTTTTTATTCTTTATTTTGAAACAGGGTCTCGCTGAATTGCAGAGGGCCTCACTAAGTAACTGAGGCTGTCTGCAAACCGCGATCCTCCTGTCTCAGCCTCCCAAGTGCTGGGATTACAAGCGTGTGCGCCACCACGCCCGGCTGCACAGAATATATTTGCTGTAAGTGCCCTTGAGTCATGGTTCTGTGTGACTGTTTATTCTGCTTGTGACAAATGATCCTGCCAAACATCTATACTCTAAGCACATGTGTGAATCAGAAATAAGGCAGTTAAAAGTCTATTTTAATGCATGATGTATTATATAGATCTGATTCTCCGTTCTCTGATTCTCAGTTCTGTCATCTGTAAAATGGAGATAATCACACATATCTTGCAGGATGAGAGATCATCTAATAGGGTGAGTAACATACACTATAGATGAACACAGTTGCCACTGGCGCTGGAATAATGATTCTTTTCTTTTTCTGTTTCTTTTCTTCTTTTCTTTTTTCTTTCTTTTTTTTTTTTTTTTTTTGCAGAACTATGGGTTGAACTCAGGGGCATTCTACCTTCGAGCTACATCCCCAGACCTATTTTTTATTGTTAACTTTGAAGCAGGGTCTCACTAAGTTGCAGAGGGCCTCACTAAGTAGCTGAGGCTGTCTGTAAACCTGGATCTTTCTGTCTCAGCCTCCCAATACTGGGATTACAAGCGTGCGCCACCACGTGCAATAATTCTTAACTTTACGATAAAGGAGGCAAACAGAGCCCTTTAAGAATATTATAGAGTCAGGAGTAGTGATGTGAGCTGGTAATCTCAGCATTCGGGAGGCTGAGACAGGAGGTTTGCGGTTCATAGCAAGCCTCAGCTACTTATGAGGCCTTTTGCAACTCAGTGAGACCCTGTTTCAAAATAAAGAATAAAAAATAGGGCTGGGGGTGTCGCTCGGAGGTAGAATGCCCCTGGGTTCCATCCTTAGTACTGAGAAAAAAAATAGAATCTTTGAAAGCGGTGGAATCTTATGAATGTATCTATACAGATACACACAATATTTTGGATATGATTTCATGGTAGGTGTGCCAGATAAAATACAGGATGCCTGACTGAATTTGAATTCAGATCTAGAGTGAATAATTTTTAATATGAGTATCTCCCAAGCTTGGCATGGGTGATAGTTATCTGTAGCCATTTTCTCTTGTCTATCGGAAATGGAAATTCAACATGGCATCTGGTATTTGTATTTGCTAAGCCTGGCAGCTCTATTTAACAGACTACTTTGAGAAGTGGTAAGAGCCCAGCCCTTTTCCCGCATGCATGCACAGGACTTTGCATACATCTCAGGGAGTCCAGTGCTCTACATAATGGCGAGACGGGGGGGGGGGGTGGTTCTTACTCACCGGGAGTCTTGGTCTCATTGGGAATGAGACATCGTACAAAATGAGGGTGCGTGCTCCTTAAGTTGGTCATCAACTTGTTTAAGTTTTCCTGGGACACAAACCGAAACAAGCGTGGTTAGCTCAGAGCACGCCATGTTGCTGGGCAGAAAAGACAACCGCAGGTGTGCGCTGCCCAACTACGAACCCTGAACACGGCCGACACGGTCTGGAAGGAGGAGCCCTTCTTCTTCCCGCCCTTCTTGCTTCCCCCGGCATCGCCTGCAGATAGACACGGAGAGTTGTCAGATGCATTCCGGAGGACATGCAGTGGCGGCTCTAAACCACCTCTTCCAAGCCGAGGAGTGGTCGTTTGGAGTTTCTTTTGACATAAGAGATGCAAAGTTTTGTTTGTCTGATTTTGGGGGGTGTGCTGGGGATCGAACCCAGGGGCACTCTACCTCTGAGCTACACCCCCAGCCCTCTTTTATTTTTTACTTTGAAACAGGATTTCGCTAGGTTACCAAGAATCTTGCTAAGTTGCTGAGGCTGGTCTCGAACCCACACTGCTCCTGCCTCAGCCTCCCAAATACTGGGATTACAGATGTGCGTCACCACACCTATCTAGTCTGTTTTTAAAATGCCCCCAAAGGACTACCCAGACTTGAGAATACCCAACTTCATCACTGTGTTAATGGAGTGGGGTGTGGGTGGCATTCATTTATTTGTTTACTTATTTTTGGGGGAATATTGGGGATTGAATCCAGGGACATTTTACCTCTGAGCACAAGTGTGCACCACCACACCCAGCTTCTGTTTATCTCTTAATGAGGATGTAACTGAAAGTAATAAAACTGAATTTTCTTAAGAATATTGTACAAAGTTTTTAAATTTTCTTTTCTGAAAGTAACAGCCAAATTTTTGCTCTCTCAGTTTGGAGTTTGTGATATAGTTGGCCTACTTTTTTCTGAATGGTTTGCTTCCATATTGGGCCTCTAATATTTAATTGCAATTCAGCCTTGGAAAAACGTTAGGTCTCACTCTACCCCCATACTCCTTTATGGTCAGCCTCCGTGTCCGTGGGCCTCGTGGGAAAGCAGACTTGAACTGGGGAGGGGAGGCAGAAAAGTCGTGTCCCTGGAGCCACATTCTCATTGGGTCTTCTGTCTGTCATCACTAAACAAGGTTATGTAATACAGCTACAAAGATCCCCTGGCTGGTTTCAAAGAAAATAATGCTTATCATTCAACTTTCAACTTGTACCCATTTACTGCATTCTTATGCCTGAATGGACATTGATTTTGTAAAAAGATCGAATTATATACTGAATGCTATATTGCATATGTCTAAAAAGTAAAAACATTAATGTAATAAATTTATGTGTTTAAAGTAGTCCACCCACTAAGTGCTGTGTGTATGTCTGTTCCGTTACTCTGAACCTCATTAAGACACAGAATCACAAGGCACCAGTAAAGACAGAATAATACAGTCCATCCTTTTCAACTCTATTTTGGAAATTATTTAGAACATAAATGTCATGGTAACCTTCAAAAGTGATATTAGCTCCTGCAGCACTTTGGGAGGTTTCAGCAGCCTCACAAACAAGCATAGTTACCATACGCCCATACTATCCATGGCAACCCCTAGGTATATGCTCAAGAGAACTGACAACATATATCCACAAAAAGCATGTCAACAAATGCTTATAGTTCCAAGAAGTCCACCCATACGTCCATCAACCGATGAGTAGACGGACAAAAGATGGTAGACTCATACAATGGAACATTACTTGCTGGTAGAAAAGAATGGGGTACTGATATATGCAACAGCACAGACAATTTTTGAAAACATCAGCTTGAGTAAAAGAAGCCAGACACATGTGGACATAGAGCACATGATTCCATTTGTAACAGATCTCCAGAATAGGCACATCCATAGAGGCAGATTAGGGGCTGCCAGGGGCTGGGGACAGGAAAGGGACTGGTTTCTCATATATTACAGGAATGATAAAAATGTGTGTGTGTGTGTGTGTGTGTGTGTGTGTGTGTGTGTGTGTGTGTGTGTGTGTTTTACTGGGAATTGAACCTGGGGCACTCTACTTTTGAGCTATACCCCAGCCCTGTTTTATTTTTATTTTTTTGAAACAAGGTCTCACTAAATTGTTGAGTCTGTCCTAGAACTGTGATTCTCCTGTCTTAGCTCGCAAGTACTAGGACTACAGACATATGCCACCATGCCTGGCTAAAAATGTTCTTAAATTGAGATGGTGCTGGTAGCTGTACAACATTGTGAATATACTAAACACCATGAAAAATTTTTTTTAATATTTTTGTGGTACTGGGGATGGAACTCAGGGGCATTCTACCTTCAAGCTACACCCCAGCCCTATTATTTATTTACTTATTTATTTATATATTGGTACTAGGGATGGAACCTAGGTGCATTGTACCTTCGAGATACACCCCCAGCCCTAGTTTTTAATCTTTTTATTTTTGAAACAGGGTCTGAGTTGTGAAGGGCCTCACTAAGTAGCTGAGGCTGGCCATGAACTGCCATCCTCCTGTCTCAGCCTCCTGAATGCTGGGATTCCAAGCATGCATCACCATGCCTGGCTCTCATGGAAAATCCTAAAGGGTAAATTTTATTGTATGCAAATTATACCTTGCTGGGCGTGGTGGCACACGCTTGTAATCCCAGCATTTGGGAGGCTGAGACCAGAGGATCGTGGTTTGCAGACAGCCTCAGTTACTTTAGTGAGGCCCTTTGCAACTCAGTGAGACCCTGTTTCAAAATAAAGAATAAAATAGGGCTGGGGGTATAACCTGAAGGTAGAATGCCCCTGGATTCCATCCCCAGACCCACGCACACACAAAAATTATACCTTAATAGAAAACAATTAAACAATGTGGTAATGGTTACTTTGCCAAAGAGAGGTCCGGTTGGCCTCCACAGACCTCTAACTCAAGGAAGAAGAGGAAAAGGAGAAGAGCAAACAAAAATGGAAGACAGAGGCCAACAGAGAAATCAAGCTCCACCTGAAGCTCAGGTTTGACAACTGGCTCAGTGAACAGCTCTGAGACAGGAGTAATAATTACACAGAGCTTTCCACAGGAGAGAAAAGGTAAATTTTCACCTGCTTCTGCGCCAGCATAGTTGGAAAAGAGGAAGGACAGCAGCTTCAGTGAAGACTTCTGGTAGAGCCCGACCACGGTCTCATTCAGGGGGTCCTTGTTCTTGTCCAGCCAGCCAGCGATGTTGTAGTCCACGGTGCCCGCGTAGTGCACCAGGGAGAAGTGGGCCTCGGCCTTGCCTTTGGCAGGCTTGGGCTTCTGGAAGTTGTTGCACTTGCCCAGGTGCTGTTCATACAGCTTGTTCTTGAAGGAGGTGTCTGTGGCCTTGGGGAACATGCACTCCTCCTCCAGGATGGAGAAGATGCCCAGGGGCTGGAAGGAGGATAACAGAGTCTATGCCTCTTATGTTTAAGAAAACAGGCCATCCCGTTGTATGGTTTGGCAAAGCCAAGACGATTTCTTTGGTGCTGTCACTCGGATACTGGAGTACTGGAATAAAACTCTGTGAGAGCAAAGCTCCTGACATGTTTAGTGTAATGTCAGAGTAGTGACTGACATAGAGAACGTGTGCAATGAATATTTTATGAATAAAAGACCTTGGGATAAAATTTTCTATAATCAAATGTAGCTCTCACTTTTTTTTTTTTTTCGGGTCTGGGATGGAACCCAGGGGCATTTGACCTCTGAGCTACATCCCTGCCCTATATTTTATTCTTTACTTTGAAACAGGGTCTCACTAAGTTACAGAGGGCCTCACTAAATAGCTGAGGCTGTCCTCTAAACACGATCCTCCTGTCTCAGCCTCCCGAATGCTGAGAGTACAAGCATGTGCCACCATGCCTGGCTTGTAGCTCACTTTTAGCAATAAATAGATTTTTTAAAAAAATCTAAGCTTACACATATAGCCATAAAGTTCAATAACATCTGATTTATCATTCCTACTTAGGAAGATATACTTATTCCAACATGACTAGTTTTCAGAATGTTATAAGAAGTCCTATTTTTGAAAAAAAGTTAATGTCAGCCAGGCATGGTGGCGCACACTTGTAATCCCAGTATTCGGGAGGCTGAGATAGGAGGATTGCTGTTTGCAGACAGCCTCATCTACTTAGTGAGATCCTCTGCAACTCAGTGAGATCCTGTTTCAAAATAAAGAATAAAGATTAGGGCAGGGGATGTAGCTCGGAAGTCGAATGCCCCTGGGTTCCATCACCAGACCCACCAAAAAAAAAAAAAAAGTTAATGTCTGCTGGGCATGGTGGTGCACACCTATAATCCCAAGGCTTGGGAGGCTGAGACAGGAGGATCACAGGTTTGATGCTAGCCACAGCAACTTAGTGAGACCCTGTTTCCAAAATAAAAAAATAAAATAGGACTGAGGGTGTAGCACAGGGGTAGAATACCCTGGGTTCAACCCTCAGCACTACACACTCACACACTCAAAAAGTTAATGTCATCCCTGTTTTTATAGAGATGCCCCACCAAGAACTCTGCTGTGCCTGGTCCCTCCTCTCTGAGTCTTTGGTAAAGTCAAATGGGTAAAAAATGGCAGGAGGATTCCACTCTCATTGTTGGGGATAACTGAGCCCTTTGGATCTTAATCAGTGACACACCTCTTTAGATTTGGGTGTTTTCTGCTCATTTACTCTCTCCACAGCTGGGGCTTCAGCTATCTGAAGGCTCACGGCCTTAGGGAATGGGGTGAGAGAGAGATGCAATCTGTGAGCAGAGAAGGAGCTGAATACCAAGGCGAGGGTCCCCCTAAGGAGGAGCTATACCTGGGGAGCAGCATTTCTCTACCTTCTCGATGAGCTCGATGCAGGCGGCCAGGTCCATGCCGAAGTCGATGAACTCCCACTCGATGCCTTCCTTCTTGTACTCCTCCTGCTCCAGCACGAACATGTGGTGGTTGAAAAACTGTTGCAGTTTCTCGTTGGTGAAGTTGATGCACAGCTGCTCCAGGCTGTTGAACTGGGGGTTTCCAATATTCATGAGTTGAAAAATCTACTGGAAACTCAGCCGAACAAGTACAAAGTAGACCAGTCTTCTGCCCACAAAACTCACATCAAAGATCTCGAAGCCGGCGATGTCCAAGACCCCGATGAAGTACTGCCTGGGCTGCTTGGTGTCCAGCTGCTGGTTGATGCGGGTGACCATCCACAGGAACATCTTCTCGTAGATGGCTTTGGCCAGGGCGCCCACCGAGTTGGTCACCTTGAAGAAGGACCATCGACTCAATACTCAAATTAGTATTTTTATGATTACATTAAGTGGGAACCTTGGACATTGACATCATGAAGACCCAAAGCAATTGAAAGTTGGCAATTTGCACTGTTCAACATAACAATAAATATTTCTTGAGACACATGCTCGGCTCATGATGTTCCTCTTTCTCTGAGAATTATCCCACTTTCAAAGATAGTTTTCTAACCACCAAAGGAACTGGGACCTGCTTCCGATCCTGAAAGCTAACAGATGGCCTGTTTCAAAGCTGACATGTTCCCTCCCCCTTTCCTTTCTTCCTGGTTAACAAAGAACATTATCTTACCCATTTAATGATGGAAAGGGAACCTGGTGACTGTGGATCTAAATGAGGACTGACTCAGAGAAGATTTAAACATAAACTGTGCCCCTTCTCATAAACACACCAACGTGACCCTGGCCTGAGAATCCAAAAAAGAATCAACTCAAAGAAGACTTCGACATGAATTGCACCTCACTGACAGGAGGACACCAGAAAGACCCAGAAGAACTGACTCTTAACAGGAAACTTGATTCCTTTGTTTAGAGAGAGTCCGGGACCTGTTTCTGAACTCATAGGTTCACTGGTTTCTCCAATTTGCTAGCAAATCCATAAATAAATTTCCTTTTCCTTCTCCCCTAAGGCTTGTCCCCATTATTTGATTTGGCAAATTGGAGCAGATGCTGCTAACAGTAACAGGTATAACACAGAACTCCAGGCCCTGATAAGATTTAATCGAGCCACAGGTAGACCCTTGATCCAGATTTGGTGAATGGGAGTGTCTCCTAAGAAAAGTTGGAATTGGGATCTAGAGACACTGGTTTCTATCTCAGGCTGCCAGTAGAAAACACAAGGATGTAAATTGAGAGGTATGAGGGTTTTATGCGCCAGAGAGGCAGAGAAAGCTTATCTGCCTAAGTAAAGATACAAGAGAAAACAGATGGGCCCCATGGAGCTCCAGTAAAGGAGTGAGAAAGAGGCTGTCCAGCCCCAGAGGGCTCTGCGACTCCAGGTTCCAGGACCCCTGGTACCCAGTGGGTGATTCTTGATTTACTCCTGAGGCCTAAGAATGGATTCCCCTGTAGTGCCAAAGCCAGTTTCTATGTATGGCTGAAGGAGCCATAAGATGATAATCACAATAGCAAGCTACCTTAATCGACTGGATTCAGAGCATCTCTGTTACCTGCTGGACATTCTGCCCCTTGGTGACATACTCATTTCCAACCTTCACCCTCGGGCAGCACAGGCCTTTCAGCATCTCTGCAGAGTTCAGGCCCATCAAGTATCCGGCTTTGTCGGCCACTGAAGGAAGATGAGAAATGGAGTCATGCAAAAGCAACAGCTGCTCAAATGTCTGATTGGGCTCTGGCTCCTCCCACATCTTTTTTTTCTATGAATCTTTTTGATGAATTTATGTATCCGAGGTCTGGATTTGTCCACTGAAGTTTGAACCCATAGTCCAGAGGCCTTTGGGTCTTAAGAACTTCCCAATTTCCTCTTAGATGCAACCTTTAATAGCAACAGACTGGCAGGAGCACTCACCTATAATCTCAGTACTTAGAAGGCTAAGGCAGGAGGATCGCAGGTTCAAGGCCAGCCTCAGCAACTTAACGAGACCCTGTTTCAAAATAAAAAGGGCTGAGGATATAGCTCAGAGGTATAATGCCCCTGGATTCAATCCCTAGTTGCTTTCCCACCTCCAATTAATAATAGTTATTATTATTAATTATTAATAATTTATTAATATTATTATTATTAGGGATGTCTCTTGTTACCACCCTTTTTTCAAGGAATTTGTATGATGCAGTGTGAGAGTTAAGAGTTTCAATGACTAGGACACGTGGGAGGTGAATCCTGTCCCTGGTCAGTCCTCCCACTTTCCTTGGCTGGACTCCCATGCCTCTGAAGAGAGAAGGCAGAGGGTGATGGTGGATCAGGCAGATGAGAGCTCAGGAGAAGAAGATTTGTCAACCAGTCTTCCATTCAGAGCCAAGTTTAACAGAAGTCAGGGTGAGGATGAGAAGAAATATTTGGCCCCCACTTTATCAAAGGCCTCAGTTTAGGCCCAAATGATTATGACAGTATTCTGAACATTACTAATGATAGCCACAGAAAGTAACTTAACGATAGCCTCTTACTAAAGTCTACCTTAAGAAGCAAGCAAGCTTCGATGGTGAGTGAAAGCAGAGTAGAGAGAGACCGATTCACTCCTATAGGAGCCCCTGAGCAAGTGAGTGGGTCTCCCCAGAGCTTGTGCGGTGCCCTGCGGACAACTCGGTCAGTTTCTACCATTAAAAGAGCAGCTCGGGAAACGGATGCAGCGTTCAGCTGGTCCAGGCTTGAGCACAGGCGGAGCATCGGGTCCCACCGGTCACAGGCGCTCTTACCTTCAGTGCCGTCCGGCTCCGCCTGCTCCTCCCGCTGCTTCTGCTTAAATTTCATGTTTCCATACTGCATCACGGCGCCCGTCAGCTTGTAGATCCCAACTTTCTCCTCTGGGCTGAAGCCCAGGATGTCAATGGCATTCTGGGAGAAAAACAGAACAACCGTCTCAGTAGGATGCAGGATCCATACATAGCGTTCTCCTGGCAGAGACCACGTGAGTTGAGCAAGATGTGGTGGCGCACGCTTGTAATCCCCGCGCTTGAGAGGCTGAGACAGGAGGATGGCACAGATTCGAAGCCAGCCTCGGCTACTGAGTGAGGCTCTCAGCAACTTAGTGAGACCCTGTTTCCAAATACAATATAAAATAGGTCTGGGAGTATAGGCCAGAGGTAGAAAGCCCCTGGGTTCTACCCCCAGTACCACAGAAATAAATAAATAAATAAATAAATAAGAATAAAAAATTGGGCTGGGGGTGTAGCTCAGAGGTGGAATGCCACCGGGTTCAATCCCCAGCAACACAAACTCACAAAATAGAGACTGTGTGTGTGTGTGTGTGTGTGTGTGTGTGGTGTGGTACTGGGGATTGAAGCCAGGGGTATTCCACCTCTAAGCAACAAAAAATGTCCAACAAATGTTAAGTGACAAACTTTATAAGTGCAAAAATTTATTCTAGTTAAAATGTTAGAGAATAGAGCCAGGCGTAGTGACACATGCCTGTCATCCCAGGACTTGGGAGGTTGAGACAGAAGGATCACAGGCTCCGGGTCAGCTTTAGCAATTTAGGGATGTCTGCAGTAACTTAGAGAGACCCTGTTTCAAAATAACAAATAAAATAGGGCTGTGGTGTAGCTCCGAGGTAGAGTGCCCTTGGGTCCGCTTTGGAGAACCTTCTGAATTCTTATGTTGGAATCTTGTGACATGGAGCTGGACAGGGAGAAGGGTAATCTGCACTAATTCTCTGAGCTTTTGATCCCTGGGATCATGGGTTTAATCAGTTAGTACCCCATGGATCCCAGTTTTCTCATAAGGTTACTGAAATGCCTCTCAGTTCATAAACTAAATAAGTCTCTCATAAACAAATAAATTCAATGCTTACGTCAGTTGCCAAAAGTTCCTCGCTATCGTCGATGCTGGCCACCGTGACCTCTCCTTGGCTAATGAAGGGAAAGTCGAAGGGGTTGGTGGAAATCAGAAGCAGGTCTGCGAAACACAAAGATCCCATTAACGTCTCACACACAACCTACTGTGGGTATCATGGGTACGGTGGGCACTGTTCCAGCGCCATGAATCGGGAAGAAAACGATACCCTGAGAGCTTACCAATTAGTTCTGGCTTCTTGTTTGACATGATTTGGTAAAAAATGTGATAGCTTCTCTCACTGGATAGCTGAAATGTCACTCTGGATTTTTCCAAGAGATCTAAGTTAACAACAAGAACAAAAATAATGTGATTCCGGGTTCCTGAGGCTTGCCTTTGCGGCTAAATACCAAGGCGTTCGTACAGAGTGTCTGGACTCACAGGTTTCAATGTCTGCTGACGCCAGCTTCCCCGTGGCTCCAAAGTGAATCCGAATGAACTTGCCCTGTCCAATGGTAGGTTGATAGACACCAGTTACTTGATTGATATGGTTCTGTGCTGGCCTCATGGGTGGGAAGCCATGAGCACTTCTTATCTCTGCTTGCCTGGCACCCAGAGTCCCCAGGCTGGGCCAGCCAGGCTCAGGTAGCTCCACCTAGAGTACCTGGCCCTGCTCCCGCAGCTGCAAGGGATGCACCCAGGGTCCTCTTCAGCTCCCTGCTCAGGACCACCGCCCACTCGACTGCTTCCTTGGGTCTTATCCGGGTTTCTTACCTGGATTCTTAAACTCTTCCTAAAACCTTGAATCAGTTACATGGTTGGGCATCCTGTCTGACTTCCCTTTTGCCTCTGGACGCTACTTTTAAGCTTTCTTGCCTCGATTTCGTATACTCCTTATAACAGGTAAATCTAACTCCCAGGATCTCTGGCTCCCAAGAGAACAACTCAGGGATTAGGTCGCCCCTTTTAGGGGAGCGACAGGTAAAATCATATGTATATTACATATAAAATACTTGATCAACAAATTTTATTTTGGCGCTCCAGTGGAGCAATCAGTTCATAAAGGGGTAATTATAAATACATTTTATTTATAAATAATGAATAGGTTTTAATATAAAATGCATGTGTCAAATTATATATGTATACAATTTACATGTATAGTACATATATTGAATGTATATATATTATATATATATAGTACACACATATATAATGTGTATGTACTCCTCATATTATCCACTTAATTGATCTACCACAATGTAAATTCGAAAGCAAAAAAGTCACCTTGTTTGTTTGTCTACACAAGGAACAAGGTCACTATTTGGTAGCACTCTCAACATTTTTTTTCTAAGTGAAACCCAAGAAAGGTTTGTCAAGGGCTGGTGAAGTTAGGTATGGATGTGTTTTGGGCTTCAGTATCATTATCTGCTTAATGGGAGATGATAGAAGTCAATCCTTCTTCCCTCTATGAATATCGGGAGGGTGAAAGATGGACAGGAAAATTGTGATGTCTGGATTAAGGTCAAGAGGAGACACTAAATAGGTGGCTGTTATAATAGGGACTTCCTGAAGATATTGTCTCTGGTAGCTGGTGTGGTACCAGATTAGCACAATCACTAATATGCTCCAACAATGTATAACCCATGTCTACACATGTAACTTGTACGCAGATCTCCCACAAAGAAGAGGGAATGGTCGTCTACACAGGAAGAAAAGTACACAGGGTTCCCAGGGCTTATCTAAGGAGAGAAAGGTCAGGGATCAGGGCTGCAACCTTTGAGGTTGCACTTTCTAATCAGTCACTATTTTGTCTTTGGGGGGTGACCATAAAATGTGGGTTTGAGATGATCCAGTTAGTGAGATGTGTGAAGTTCTGATGTACTTGTGCAACTAGAGGCATAAACAAAGGCTTCATCCCTGAGTGTTGACTTCCCCTGGTCAGTAACATTAAATTCAAGGCCAGATGTTTGTTAATTTATTTGCTGATGTGAAAGCAAGTGCCTTATTGGAGATGCTAATACTAAGTGAAGGAGGAAATGGGGCAGGAACTGGGTAAGAGCTAATTGGGTGATGTGTGCATGTATGCCTTTATCATCTTGTACTCCATTAAGATGTATGACTATAATGCACCAATAAAAATAAACAATGTTAAGTGAAATGTTGAAGAATTGAATATATCCTTCAATATCTTCGATACCAGACTCGTCCTAATTTCTGATCTCTTTTTCTGTCTTTGTTATTTGTTTTCACCCCTTCCAAGACCTCCCCACATGGACAAGGTCAAATCTGCTAACTTAATTCACACTAAGATTTCTGTGGCTAAGTCAGTGGATATTGTTCATTCATATCAAGGAAACATATGAGCAGAAGTTCAACATTCCTACTCATTAAGGAACTGTAAATTAAGACCACGATTAGCTATCACTAACCACCTATAAGAACAGCCAAAAGAAAGTTTAAAACATCTCCACCTGGAGAGATTCATTTTAGCATAAAGGAATTTGGTCTCTGCTTGTGGAAATTTAATTTATAACTTCAAAGTGGTGTGAGGTCATGTTGACTAACTAGAGAAGGGCAGTTAAATCCTCCCTCTGCCAAGAAGTCAAGTTCTTCAGAGAGTACCGCAAGATTCCAGTTAGGAAGAGTGATCTAAAGTGCTTGAGGGTAGAATGAGATTTTTCATATCTAGCACTTAAGGAGAGGGCATAGTGGTGGAGCTGGTAATGGGGCTCAGTCTTACAAATCTGGAAGAGTTGTCATTCCTCACAGTCTTGGCATTTCCAAAGGCCTCCAGCAGGGGGTTGGCCTGAATGATCTGATCCTCCAGGGTGCCCTAAAAAATAAACAAGAAAAGAGAGGACTTTGGACTGTCTTCTGCTGACTGAAAAAATATAGATGCTCTGGACAGAGTCCAAGGAGAGAAGTCAATCTTCATCCCCAGCCCGGTGTCCACTGTAGACATATGGAGATGCCCCTTGCCCCTGTCCCACCCGAGGGGGCTCTCATTGGGACAGCAATAAAGTCATTTCTGGTCCTGCCAGATTCCAGGAAGGATAAGTATCCTCTCCATCTGGATCCCCACACTGCCTTTCTTCTCCGACAGCATCTTATTCTTATTATCAAGCACGGATTTTCAGTACACGTACCTCTGTATTCACTTGACATCACAGACATTTGTGCTTAGGAGTGGAAAGAAAGGGAACAATGCAAATGACCCAAGAGATCATATAACTGAAACTGTTCTTAGTTTTTCTTTCAAAAATGTCCTTTATGAAACAAAATAATATTTTGTGAAAATTATGACTCAGAAGTCTTAACTCTAGCAAATCTTCACTTCCATGACTACTCATCCTCCTGGCTCCAGAACGATTTAGAAATGACTGTTAAACCTAGTGATTCTCAAAGAGTTGTCCCTGAACCAGCAGGATAAACATCACCTGGGAACCTATTAGAAATGCAAAACAGTAGGTCCTACTTAACTAGAAATTCTGGGCTGAGGCTCTTCTATTCCTCACTAAATGTTCTGTTGATTCTGATGTGAGTTCCTGTTTGAAAACCCTTGGTGGTACCTTTGCTTCTCCAGAGGAACAGGTGCTGCAAGCCAAGAGCACTCAGCTGTGGCTGGGGGGCTGGTACTGCACCCCAAATCCACAGGGGTAGAAAGAAACACTTTCTGTCTTGCCCCCATGTGATGCTGTGATATAATCTTGTCTTCATTCAGTTTCCCTGCACAAATATCCTAAAACCCTTGGCACCTTCAAAGTGGTTTTTTTATATTATGAATGAATGGTGGCTGGGGGTTCCTAGATAGCTTCCTGTCATTCCAGATTCCAAGATTCCAGAGTGGAACTACTACGACTCCTTCTTCTCCTTCTCCTTCTCCTTCTCCTTCTCCTTCTCCTTCTCCTTCTCCTTCTCCTCCTCCTCCTCCTCTTCCTTTCTCCTTCTTCCTCTTTTTCTCCTCCTCCTTCTCTCTTTTTTTTTTGGTACTGGGGATTGAATTCAGGGGCCTTCTATCTCTGAGCTGCACCTCCAGCCTTTTTTATTTTGAGACAGGGTCTCACTGAATTGCTGAGGCTGGTCTTGAATATACAATCCTCCTGTCTCAGCCACTCAAGTACTGGGATTGCAGGCACGCACCACCATGCCCACATCTTCACCATCTTGGGGCTCACACTGCCTCAGGATGGGGGCTAGTTACTAGAGGAATCAACCAGGTGATTAAAAGGCTGGGGATTTCAGAGGAGAGGGCCCGAACCTTGGCTTGATCAACAATGGCTGACGATTTAGACAGTCTTGCCTGTGTAATGGAACCTTCTTGAGGTTCTTTAGCCAAAGGGGTTTGGAGAGCTTCCGGATGGGTGAGCATACAGAGATTCTGGGAAATGATCTGGCAGCTCTGTGCCCTTCTCCCATACCTGGCCCTACGCATGCCTTCCAAGTGGAAGACATCCTTTTAAATCCATTCATCCTTTTAAATGCATCCTTTTAAATTAAAGGATGCATCTTGATCTGCATCCTTTAAAAAGAACAAGTACATTTCCACAAAGTGTTTGCCTGAGTCATGAGAGCCATTCTAGCCAGTCACTGAACCTGAGAAGGGATTCCTGGGAACCCCAGATTTGTGGCTGGTCAGTCCCAAGCGCAGGTCAAGCCACCTGGGGCCTGTGATTAACATTCGACATGGGGGCAGTTCTGTGGGGTCTGATAATGTCTCTGGGTAATTAGCCAAAGACTCTAATTGAGTTGTAGGATTCCAGAGGACTGGAGAATTACTCGGTGTGGAAAACACCATACACATTTGGTATTGGAAACGTTCTGTGTGATAATGCATAGAAGAGGAAAACCCTGCCTTGTTCATTCTCCGGGCTGAGCACGCGCCTTGCACACTCTTGGCGCTCACCCACATTTCAGGCGTGCTGATCCCAGCCAGCCTCAGTCGCACGCCACAGCTTACCTGCATCTTGCCCGTCTGCTGCTCCTTCTTCTTGTCCCCCGTCACCGCAATCGTCGCAAAGTACTGGATGACGCGCTTGGTGTTCACCGTCTTCCCAGCCCCAGATTCTCCACTGTCGATTTAAAGATAAACAGGATCAAGGAAAATAGAAGGTGCGGCGCTGGCTTCTACCTAAGTCCTCAAGGTGCAAACAAGGGTCACTCACGTGATGAGGATGGACTGGTTGTCTCGATCTAGAAGCACAGAAGAAAACAAAACAGAACAAATGAACAACAGATGGGGTGTAAGAGGAGGGCGACACTGGCGGAGGGGAAGGATCCAGCCTCTGGTCTGGCTTTACCCTTAACTGGTGGTGTGCTTGGGGCATGTCTAATCTTCTTGGGGACAATTTGTGCTAATTTCCTAAATGTGGGATGTCTGACATGGGCGCCTTGGAGGTGAACAGTGAACCCCACATGCAAAAGTTATTCATGTTGGTAGAACTGTACTTCCTTGCCTAGAACTTTCTCATCTTCCCTTTTAACAAAGAAAGCAAGCCTCAGGCGCAGAGCTGGTGGGAAGCCGAGGCGTCAGAGGATTTATAAACACTGATGAGCTGTCATTGTGTTTTTCTTTTCCTTTCTTTTCTTCTCACTCCATCTCTCCTCCCTCTTCCTTCTTTCTGTCTTTATTTCCTCTTCTCTCTCTTTTCCTTCCCCCTCCTTCACTCGTTCTCACTCTTTATTTCTTTCTCTCTGAGATTGAACCCAGGGGCATTCTGCCTTTCTACCTTTGAGCTACACCCCCAGACCCTTTTATTTTAAAACAGGATCTTACTAAGTTGCTGAAGCTGGCCTTGAACCTGTGATCTTGCTGTCTGAGCCTCCCAAGTACTGAGATTATAGACAGGGACCACCATACCTGGAGATTACATTTTTCTTTTTCTTTTACTTTTTTTATTTTTTATTTTGTGTGTGTGTGTGTGTGGTACTGGGGAAAAAACCCAGGGACATTCTACCTCCGAGGTATACTCCAAGCCATATATTTTTTAATTCTTTATTTTGAAACCAGTCTCACTAAGTTGTGAAGGGCCTCACTAAGTAGCTGAGGCTGGCTGTGAACCTGCGATCCTCCTATCTCAGCCTCCCAAGTACTGGGATTACAAGCATGCACCACCATGCCCGACTTTTTCTATTTGTGAAAAGTGACACTTGCTTTCCATTTATAAGTAGTTATGGATTAAATTGTGTCGCCCTAAAATTCATATATTGAAGTCCTAACCTCTAGAACCTCAGAATATGACCTTTTTAAAGAAGATGTGGATGTAACCATTCAAGAGGAGTAGGGTGATCCAGTGACTAGTATCCTTAGAATAAGGGGACATTTGAAGACAGGCAGGCATACAGGGAAAAGGTCATGTGAGGATGAAGATAGAGATCAGGTGATGTTTCTACAAGCTAAGGGATGCATACCACAGAAGCTAGGTGAGAGACCTGAAATAGATTCTCTCTCATGGTCTCAGAAGGAACCAACCTTGCCAATGCCTTGACCTCAGACTTCCAGCCTCTAGAACTATAAGCCAATACATTTCTGTTGTTTAAGCCACCCAGTCTATGGTATTTTGTTACAGTGGCCACAGTAAACTAATACAAATAATGATATTAATCTTCTCCTTGAGACTGATGTAACTTGATTTTTTTGCATGATTTTGTTGGTCCATTGAAATTGTACAACATAGTGAGATTCAAAGTGATACTTTTATGTACGCACATACCACTTGGTGTGTTTCCTTCCAGATCTTACCCCTCTCTCCCTTCTTCCTTCCCTGTACATGTTAATGAGGTTGGTAGTAATAACTTCATGTATGAATATAACATTATTTGATGTTTCCTCAAGTTTCCTCTTCTTCCCTTCTCTTCCTCATTCCCTTTCACTAGTCTACTAGTCATTTTCATCTTTTACCTGAAGCCCCCTTTTCTTCCTATTTTCTCGGTAGCTTCCACATATGAGAGAAAAAATTTAACTCTTGACTTTCTGAGACTGGCTGATCTCACTAAGTGTAACATGCTCAAGTTCCACATATTTTCCTGCAAATGACATAGTTTTGTTCTTCTTTATGGCTAAGTAAAATCTTCTGTATATATAGCATATTTTCTTTATCCATTCATCTGTTGATGGATGCCTAGCCTGTTTCCATAATTTGGCTCTTGTGAATTGCCCTACTATAAACATGGGTATGTATGTATCACTAGAGCGCTCTAATTCTCTTGGAAAGATATTGAGGAGTGGAATGGCTGAGTCATAGCATGATTCCATTCATAGTCTTTGGAGAAACCCCCATACTGATCTCTATAGTGGTGGTACTTAATTATAATCAAACTTTATAGAAAAAAAAAGATTGTTTGTGTAAATGGTAAGGATAAAATATGGGATAGGAATGACTGGAATTTGTGTTCTTAGACCTCGAATGCTTGTTTCTATTTCATGTATCTCTGTTGAGTCAAGACAGGTAAAAATTGAGCAGACAGAAGCAAGAATAGACATAATGGCTCATTATATTGTGACCATGTCTCTGCCTCTTGTGTCACTGAGAAATCTAGGGAAGTTTCAGAGGAGTCTGAGTTCAGGGATAAAGGCAGGTAAAGGGACACTGCTATTCCAATTTTTTCTAACTTTGTGGCTACTAATATAGTTTTTCTTCCAAACATGTCCAAAATGAGGGTGTTCTGAAGATAGGGACAGGACATCTCCTTGTGTTCCATAATCTTCCAAGTAAGTATGAACTTAATGTGGCTTTGGCCATGACCACAAGTCTTGCCAATTGCCACAACCTATGATAGAAAGTATTGCACCTCTCACTTTTCATCCTTAAAATCATCTAACATTCCTAAGATCATTTTCTTCCTGCATCATACAGGTGGTCAAGGCCTTGAAAGAACTTGAATAGCTAGCTGAGAATTGTTTATGAATCTATGCACCAAAGAGATTACTCACCAGTCAGCATGAACTGATAAGCGTTGTCAGAGATGGAGAAGATGTGGGGTGGGGCCTCCTGGCGTTTTTTGCCTCTGTAGGCAGACACCACCTCAGGGTTGTACACTGGCAGCCACTTGTAGGGGTTGACAGTGACACAGAAGAGGCCCGAGTAGGTCTGTGGGAGAAGACAGGTGTTATGGTCAGATATATAATACCGCTTGAAAAGCTCAGGGTTGATACAGTTAAGTCATGAAGTTTGAAACCTCCTTAGTAAGTAGTAAACTAGGTAGGTGGAGTGTGACTGGAGAAGGTGGGTTCTTGAGAGTGTGGTCTTAGGGATTACATTTGTGTATTTGAATCCCTTTTCATGCTTGCTTTCTCTCTGTTTTGCTTCCAGCCTCTACGATGTGAGAGCAGAGTCCTGCTCTCTACCTCTCACTGGCCCACCATGCCCTGAGCTCTGCAGACCCAGCCTCACATGGACTGAACCCTGAATCTCCGAAAACCTGTGAGCAAATAAATCTCCCTTCCTCTAAATTGTGTGGTCAGGTCTTTTGGATTATAGTAGTAAGAATGTTGATGGAGACGACAGGGTTGCTTAGTCAGCAGTCACCTCACTGTACTTGAAGGGCACAGGGAGAGGAACCAGAGGAATGTGCTCATTATCAAGAAGCTGAATATTTTCATTGATTTGTCTCCTCTTCCTATCATTTGCTGCTGCACACAGCGCTTCAGTTTTCAAGCAAGTTCATTAAGAGCTGGCTTTCCCCACGCACACTTTCAAATGCATGAGAATGTACAACACTGACTAAATGATCGGTCATAAAAGAACCCTTTGACAGCAATATCTGGAAACAAAGTCCTTAACAGGTGGAGCTGGTGGGCAGTCACTTCCCAGGGGACACTCACGTAGATCATCCAGGCTGCATAGCGCTCTTTGAGGTTGTACAGTACGGCAGGCTCGTGCAGGTGGGTCATCATGGCCATGTCCTCGATCTTGTCAAATTTGGGAGGGTTCATGGGGAACACCTGGTCACTTTTCAGAGTGAGTGTCTGGGTATTGAGAAGAAAAGCAAATGCTGAATGGAAAAGCTGGTACGCCACACCCAACTTGACCAGAGTGGTGGACATGGCAAGGTATTGTGATACAATTACCCCAGTACAATGATAACTTCATGGGTCCTTTCTGTGCCTAGAGATGATCCTTAAATAACTGTCCTCGAGCCAGGCGTGGTGGCGCACGCTTGTAATCCCTGCGCTTGGGAGGCTGAGACAGGAGGATCGCACACGTTTGAAGCCAGCCTCAGCTACTTAGTGAGGCTCTCAGCAACTTAGTGAGACTCTGTTCCCAAATAAAGTATAAAATAGGTCTGGGAGTATAGCCCGGAGGTAGGAAAGCCCCTAGGTTCCACCCACAATATTATACACACACACACACACACACACACACACACACACACACACACATACACACACACATGTCCTTGAATAACCTGACTCTGGAAAAAACTAAAAACCAATTCTAGTCTGATCCCCGCCCCCTCCCCTTCAGCCTGCTGTCTTCTATGCCAGGAGAGGGTCACAGGGGCGTAGACCTACAGAGCTTTGGCCCAGATGGGGTTAATCACCAATGGCAGGGTAGATTGCCTTTGTTTACCATTCTTGTTGTGAGTGCTGCAGGGAGACAAAGGTAAGAAGGTTGAAATGAACAGCTCCAATGTCTGCTCTGCACTTTTCCCTCCACAGCTGTGTTCAGGGGGCTCCTTTGTCCAGAATATCTTCACTGATATTATACCCAGATCACCTCCGGAGCCCTCTCTTCCTCCTCTCCTGTTATTTGAAGGCTTCTGTAATTCTTACAATACTCTCATATTTAAAAACATCTTGACTTTCATCATGGCTTATGGCTGAATCATATTTTGAGACAATTACTAACTTTTTTTATCCAATGAGTTTTTCCTACCACCCTCCACTCAAGAATACAGTTAGCTCTATACCTTGTTCTTTTTTTCTTTTTCTATTTTCTTTTTCTTTCTTTCTTTCTTTACAGTACTAGAAATCAAAACCAGGGGTATTCTACCACTGAGCTATATTCCCAGCCCTTTTTATGTTTTATTTTGAGTCAATGTCTGCTATGCTAAGTTGTCCAGGCCGGTCTCAAACCCGTGATCCTCCTGCCTCAGCCTCCTCACTCGCTGGGATTTCAGGTGTGCACCTCTGCACCTGGCTTCTCTTGTGATGCTAGGGATTGGTCCTGATGTCTTGTGCATGCTAGGTGAGTGCTGTACTACTGAGCTACTGAGCTACAGCCCCACCTCCTATACTTCATTCTTTATTTTTATTTTTTGTGGTACTGGGGATGGAATCCAGGATTACTGTACCTTCGAGCTACACCCCAGCCCTATTTTTTAGTCTTTTAAATTTTATATTTATTTATTTATTTATTTATTTATTTATTTATTTATAGTACTGGGGATGGAACCCAGGGGGATTCTACCACCTACACCCTTCGCCCTTTTTAGTTTTTGAAACAGGGTATCACCAAGTTGCGAAGGGCCCCGCTAAAGTAGCTGAGGCTGTCCTGCAAACCGCGATCCTCTTGTCTCAACCTCCCGAAGGCTGGGATTACAAACGTGCGCCACCACGCCCGGCTTCTGCACTTCATTCTTAAGAGAGGTAGAAAATAGGCAGAAAAGAGAAAGAGCCAATAGGACTTTCTGGATTTTGTTTTCCAAAAAGCCGAGTTCTTAGAAGAGCTTTTTTCAGGAAAGGTAAAAGAAAGGAGATTTGCTAGTATAGACTAAATTTCTTGAGAAGGGTACCCTCCTGTCTCACTCCATTAGACTAGAAAGATGCCATAGCCAAAATGGAGGGGGAAAAAAGTCTGTATCCTGAAACGTCAGAAACTGGCACTTGCTTTCCAAAAGATTCACCAGGGAGGGAGGCAGTGAGACCTCAGTGTCATAGTGTTAAGGTTTTGAAAATGTACCACAATGTGTGTGTGTGTGTGTGTGTGTGTGTGTGTGTGTGTGTTACTGAGGACTGGACATAGGGGCATTCTACCTTTGAGCTACAACCCCAGCCTTTATTTTATTTTATTTTTTCTTTTGAAACAGGGTCCCACTAAGTTGTTGCGAGTCTTGCTAAGTTGCTAAGGTCAGTCTCAAACTTGAAATCTTCCTTTCACAGCATCCCAAGTATTGGGTTTACAGGTATGCACTACCGTACCTGGATATTTCCAGCCATTCACAAAATTATTCACTTTGAAACAAGTTCTTGCTAAGTTAAACCTGCATGCCATTATCCCTGGCTGGTGCTGCAGTCTTTAAAATAGAACGACCCCAAGAATAACTAAAGAAGTTTTCCTCTCCCAGGGCCAGGGAAAGGGGGCTGAAATCATAACATAAGTTAAAAAAAAAAAGCTCTGTCTTAAGGATTTATGAACTGAGACTCACACCTATTTTATACATCTTGACCCCCACACTTGATGGAAACTTCGAGGGAGCAGATGCTCTGATTTTCTTATATTTGCACTGATCTCTGCTTTGACTGAGATGTACAGTAAAGACTGAATTAAATGGCATACTGTAATTCTGTACATTAAACAAGCCAATGTCTCCCGAGCTTCCTCAACAAGAGTCACCCTGGAGCCCACAGAGCTGTATTTGCTTGGCCCACCCAGCAAGAAGAGCATCAATTTCTCCGTTAAGAAGTCTAGCCTTTGTCGCCCTTTCCTCCAAAGCTAACACTGCAAAACCCTCAAAGCTCAAGCCCTGGAAGAAAAGAGGCAGGGGTTCCACCTGCTCCTTTAGTATGTGACAGGTAGACACACATTCTATTCTGTCTCCAGATTCCCATGGACCAGCCTGCAATTTGTAATCATCCGTTCTAAAGAAAAATGGGGATTCCCGTATAATAAAAGACATTTGAGACCAACACTTACCCGGTCATCCAGGGTCTTGACGGTGACTTTGTCGTCTTCCCGGCTCTCAATCATACCTTTCACGTACATTTCCTTATCATCCACTGCAAAGCAGGCTTTCTTGGAGTCAAATGGGCGGTTCTGAGCCTCGATCCTCTCCTTCTCTGGTTTCCGGAGATAGGGAGCTGCTTCTCCAAAAATGGCCATCTCCGCGTCTGAGCTCATGGCTGCAGGGGGCTGGGAGGAACAGGGGGATGGCTGAGTCTTGTGCGTGGGTGACTTACTGCATCTGCAGGGACCCTGCTGATTATTTTCATTCAATGAGGGCCAAATTTAAAAGCTCTTCAGGTGAAGGTAGGTCCTGAGGAACCTACAACTAAGTCTAGGGTTTAGAGTGTGTAAATTAGAATGAGTTAGAGAACATTTTACTCTAAAAAAAAAAAAAATAGCGTGAGAGCCGGGCGTGGTGGCGCACGCTTGTAATCCCAGCATTCGGGAGGCTGAGACAGGAGGATCGTGGTTCGTGGACAGCCTCAGCTACTTAGTGAGGCCCTTCACAACTCAGTGAGACCCTGTTTCAAAAGTAAAGAATAAAAAATTGGGCACGGGGTAAAAAAGATAATGTTAGGGTATTTTTATTTCTGGGTCTCCCTCCCTTCCTTCCTTCCCTCCTTCCTTCCTTCCTTCTTCCTTCCTTTCTTTCTCTCTTTTCTTTCTTTCTGTGGTACTGGGGGTGGAAACCAGGGGATTTCAACCTCTGGGCTACACTGCCAGACCTATTTTTTAATATTTTGTTTGGAAAACAGGGTCTCACTAAGTTGCTAAAAGCCTTACTAAGTAGCTGAGGCTGGCTTTGAACCTGTTTGATTTTCCTGCCTCAGCCTCCCAAGTACTGGGATTACAAGCGTGTGCCACCACGTCCATCTTCTTTCTTTCGTAAAAAAAAAAAAAAAAAATATATATATATATATATATATATATATGTGTGTGTGTGTGTGTGTGTGTGTGTGTGTGTGTGTGTGTTTATGTATAATTTGTAGTACTGGGGATGGAACCCAGGGGCATTCTACCTCTGAGCTACAACCCTAGCCCTATTTTTTATTCTTTGATTTGAAACAGGGTCTTGCTGAGTTACAAAGGATCTCACTAAGTAGCTGAGGCTCTCTGCGAACTGCAATCCTTCGGTCTCAGCCTCCCAAATGCTAGAATTACAAGCGTGTGCCTCCACGCCCAGCTTTTTAAAAATATTTTTAGTGCAGCCCCAGATTTTCCTGTCTGAACCAATTAGAGGTGGCTGCCAGGAGCACAGGAAAGGAGACCTCAGCAAGCACTTTCTAAATTGCACATCCTGTTGGAGCTTTGTGACCCTGGCTTAACTGAATCTGGAAATAGTTACTGAGATGCTGATAATTTCCAATAGGAATTATGCTGATAATTGCCAAGAGAAATTTCAGATAGCCCAGTGAGAAGTAAATGATCTGAATATAAAGGCTCATCACGTTTGAGCGATGAGGTTATGGGATTCCTGAGAGCATAGTGTAAAGGTTCCAAATGTTGGCACCCACCAGAAGCCCCCCACTGCCCAGGACTGGTTAGAGCATGGATTGCTGGACCCTTTTCCTGGACCCAGAGCTTAGGATTCAGTAGGTCCAGGGTGGGGCCTGAAAATGGGCATTTATGTCAAATTCATAGGTATGGCTGCTCTTGGTCCAGAAACCTCTCTTTGGCAAATGCTGGCTGCTTTACTGTGTGTAGCAACATCAGGTGTGACCAAGAGTGTTTAATCAAATTAACACCTGCCTTAGAATTCACTGCCTGAAGCCGGGCGTGGTGGCGCACGCTTGTAATCCCCGCGCTTGGGAGGCAGAGACAGGAGGATCGCGCAGGTTTGAAGCCAGCCGCGCGCGCTGGCTTGGGAGACCCTTTTTCCAAATAAAAATGTAAAAATAGGTCTGGGAGTGTAGCCCGGAGGTAGAAGGGCCTCCAGGAACCCCAGTACCACAAAAAAAAAGAAACTAAAAAAAAAAAAAGAATTCACTGCCGTGTGTGTGTGTGTGTGTGTGTGTGTGTGTGTGTGTGATATAAGCCTTTTCACAAGAATATTAAAAAGATACATACTTAAGAATTGAAATTTAAGAAAATTAGCAATTCTTACTGTTAAAATTTCAAGTCATTCTTCAATGAAAGTAGGTTTTTCAACTGAAAAAGGTTTTTTTTTGTTTTTTTTTTTTAATGGAACTGGGGATGGAACCCAGGGGCCTTCTACCTCCAAGCTACACTCCCAGCCCTATTTTATATTTTATTTGGAAACAGGGTCTCACTAAGTTGCTGAGAGTCTCACTAAGTTGCTGAGGCTGGCTTCGAACCTGTGCGATCCTCCTGTCTCAGCCTCCCAAGTACTGGGATTACAAGTGTGCGCCACCATGCCCAGCTCTGAAAAAGGTTTTTCAGTGCAAGTGTAGGGCCATGAAGACTAGCATGATGACAAGGCCAGTTTGGTGTATGATGCTGGTTTGCAATAACCAGGCACCAACATTCATATACGTTCTTGCTTTTGTGTCAGTCTCATGATTAAGCAGACAAGTAATAGCTGGGAATCCTTATAAAATTGTTTTCACCTTGTGTACCTCCTGAAAGGTTCTTGGGGATCCCCGAGGACACATGAGCCACACTCTGAGAATGAGCACACGATAGCAACAGGGAATCTTGGCAACATACAGGTTTACAGCCTTCTATTATTTAGCTTGACTTAGTCTTAAGCACTATACCCAAAAGTGATGCAGGAAGACGACACACATTAAAACCACCTGCAATTGGATCTCGGTACCTGGGACCAAGAAATCAGTCCTTTTGCAAGGGCCTCGGAGTGATGTTTTGGGACTATTCATTTAAAATGTTCCTTTGTTTTTCCCAAAGCATTTTTTCCCTAAAGCCAAGGTCATGACAGAGTCCCATTGGCTGTGCACAAGATGGAATTTAGGCACAGATTTCTTAATTTAGCAATTGCATTCTTACTTGTCTAATTAATTTTTGATACTGGGGATTGAACCCGGAGCCTCACACAAGATAAACGAGCACTTTACCACTGAGCTACACTCCCAGCCTGGCTTAGAAATACCCAAGTGTTGGGTAGCTGAGACAAGAGGATTGCAGGTTCAAGGCCAGCCTCAACAACTTAGGGAGGCCCTTAGCTACTCAGTGAGACTCTGTTTCTAAGTTAAAAAATGAATTAGGGTGGGGAGGTGTGAGGTGTGGGCTCAGAGTTATAACACCCCTGAATTCAATCTCACACACACACACACACACACACACACACACACACACACACACGAAATACAAGAACTGATGTGTGCATGTATGTTTGTATCAATCTAAACCCTTCTATTATGTATAATTGTAATGCACCAATTAAAGCATTAAAACATTGTTTTTATTTTGAGACAGGGTCTCACTAAATTTCAAGGCTGGTTTTGGACCTCTGATCCTCCTTCTTCAGTCTCCCACATAGTTGGGATTGCAAGTAGGGACCGCCATGCCTGGCAGTAACTGTACAATTATTTTAAAGTCCATGCCCTTATTTTATCTAAATATAAAATGACAACAGCTATATATTCTACAAACAAAGAAATAAAATGCAGCTAATTCAAACTACAATATTCCTTTCATGGATTATAATATGCATCCCAACTTCAGAGGTAATACTTTATAAAAAGATGCGAAAAAGGTGTGAAAAAATTCAGAATTTGTAAACATGGTGACACATGCCCCCCATCTGAGGAGTGTATCACATCTGCCTAGACTGTAGATCATGTTTCTTGAATTTTAATGTGTATATTAATTCATTGGAAAATCTCCAGGAGCTCTGGATTGGGATTTGATATCTTGAAAATTTTGTAAATTCCTTAGCTAGTGCTGATGTAGCTGGCCCACACTCCCATAATAAGAATATAAGGAAGCTTTTCTTGAAAAAAATCAAAGAAAAAAAGAATCAATGTAAATAAAATTATTACATGAATTATTGGTACTGTCATTAAATGGTTCTCGCAAAGCTTGCCATGGCAACCTAAGAATCAAGCCTAAAGTTGACAAAAGACTACGATTACTGATGGTTGAAGTACATTTTTAGTCTTCGTAGGAAAAAGTAGAATTTTCCATTTGAGCCTCAGGTCACAACTAATTTTCAGGTAGAAATTGTTTTGCCTTCTCCCTACTCCCTAACCAGGACTCAGAACCCAGTTCCTCATAGTCTTATGACCTAGGCGATGCCTGAGTTGTCCAACAGTATTCTTGCACAAGAGTTACCCAGCCTGGTTGAACAACTTCAGATGCAACCCTTCCATTTTGAACAAGATTGACGGGTCCACAATTCTCTTTGCTTTAAACTGATATTTGGCTCCCATAACTTCTTTTTTTTTTTTTTTTGGTGGTACTAGGGGTGGAACCCAGGGGCTTTCTACCTCTGGGCTATACTCCCAGTACTCCCAGACCTTTTTTATATTTTATTTGAAAACAGGGTCTCACTAAGTTGCTGAGAGCCTCACTAAGTAACTGAGGCTGGCTTCGAACCCATGCGATCCTCCTGTCTCAGCCTCCCAAGCGCGGAGATTACAAGGGTGCGTCACCACGCCCGGCTGTTCCCATAACTTCTGATGGTGATTCTCATTTTAGTTCTTGGTAACATCAGGACAAGGTCACGTCTTCCTACAAGACAACTCTTCTTGAGCTTTGATGGCTATTCTTGTTCTCCTTGGCTTTGTTTTCTCCGTGCTCAGTGGACCCAATCCCATCATCATCTGCTTCTTCCATGATGTGTTTGTTTCTGGATCTCCTTAACTGTCCTGGTCCCTTGACCCTGGATGGACTCCTGTTAATCTCTTCAAGTGTGAGGTCCAAGTCGCATGTCCCTCACCTCTCCTGACCTAGGTGTAATGGCTGAGGTGGTGACTGGCCATTGGCATCTGCATCATGCTGCTGACTCACCATTCACTGCCCAGCAAAGCCCCACAATCCTCTCTGTGCATGAGGTTGCTATGCACAATTCTTCTCCCTATATTTATGCAAACGTGCCTTGGGACCCACGGGTAAAACCACTCGTTCTTGGCTAATGAACTTGACCTTGTTAGACCTGACCCCACTTTCTTGATGCACAACTCATGGTGCTCTCTACCCTCTGAGACTTCCTTAATTAGCCTCTTCTCTGTTCCATGAGCGTGACCTGCACCCACGCTGCTGAGCTGAGCCGCAGCAACCACCTTCTCTCTTCCTGTCTTGAAGGACCTTCTAATTGACATGGCCACCACCACCCACCTGGTCTCCATCACCACCTCTGTTTGCTCTCAAGCAGAGGCGCAGCTGCATAGATTGAGGGATGCCAGCTCTGCCTTAGGAACAGCCGACCTAGCGAGTGTGTGAACTGAATCTGGACCCTCTGAACATCATATTCTGGGCCAACTCAGTCTATTAACCTGGAGCTGCACTTTCGAATTTGGCAATCCATTTTATACATTTCAATGCAAAGACTGAACTGTTGGGGAGCTATTCTTCCTTCTGTAAAACCTGCACATTTTGTGACCTGCCTTTGAGAATGCTTCAGTAATTGGTCTCAAATGCATTGATTTCAGCTGCTGATGGGTGTGGGAAGATCAGAGAAGGTATGAAATAGTGTTTGTTAATTTAAATGGTTGCAGTCACGACAAAGCTAAAAGTAACTCTTACCTTTTTCGGTTCCCGAGGTGAGAGTGAGTGTCCTTCAGGAATGAAGCGTCTTTTAGGGGAGAATTTAAGAAATCAAAAACAAAACCACACAAATGACAATAACAAAAAAAAGATGAATTACAAAGACTTTAAATAAATACAGAAATTCTGTGGTCCTAGTCTATTTACACTTACGTAGATGCAGAGTAGACGGTGTGAGATTAAAATGAATTTCCATTTTGCAATTTTAGTTTCAGTCAACTCTTTACATAATCAATTAATTATAAGACAAACTCTTTACATAATCAATTAATTATAAGACATGTGTGTGTGTGGGTGGGTGTGTGTGTGTGTGTGTGTGTGAGAGAGAGAGAGAGAGAGAGAGAGAGAAAGAAACTAGGAACTGAACCTGGGGCATTCTGCCTCCAACCTACATTCTCACCCCTTTTTATTTTATATTTTGAAATATTTTTAAAATATTACATATATTTTATATTTATATCTTGCTAAATTGCCATGATCCTTCAGTTTCAGCCTCCCAAGTTCTGAGATTACAGGTGTTCACCACCACATTTGGCTTTACAGCATTTTTTAAAAGAAACTTCTGTGTGTGAGAGAAGCACTGTGTCAGCTCCTCAGGCAGTATGAAGAAGAATAAACTGGTCTCTGCCCTGTAATAATTTTAAATTTAATAAGTGTTAAAAGGAATGCTCAGATAAATCTTAGAACAAGGAGTAATAAAAAACATTTTTCGTAAGAGTCTAAACCAAGTATTATGGGGACTTGTGTCTGGTTTGGGGCTCAGTGGTTGGAGTCAGGGAACTAAGGAAGGAGGGAGGGAATGATTGATCTGGACTGTAACTAAATGCTGCGGGACAACTGTCAAAATCTTTGCCAAGAAGGGGGAAATTGTGAATTGTGGGGAAGACTCCTTTGAGAGTTCTAGGAAGGGTGCCCTAAATTCTCCTGGAAAAGATGAAGATAGAGAAGCTGAAAATTCATCCAAAACTAAACAATTTAATCTCTAGGAATTTGTAAAGTGCATGGCTGTCTCAAGAAGTTATGTCTGAAAATGTCAATATAAATTTTCATTTAAGCAGATTTCCCATTTCCCATGCAATACATTTGTGTGTGTGTGTGTGTGTGTGTGTGTGTGTGTGTGTGTGTGTGTGTGTGTTACTGGGGATAGAACCCAGGGGCATTCTACCTTCGAGCGATACCCCTAGCCCTATTCTTTAGTCTTTATTTTGAAACAGGATCTCACTGAGTTTCAAAGGGCCTCATTAAATAGCTGAGGCTGGCTGAGAACCGCAATCCTCCTGTCTCAGCCTCCCAAATTCTGGGATTACAAGCGTGTGCCACCACGCCCACCAGGCCAGGGGAACGTGCTGTGAAATGCTATGTGGAAAGGAACACACACTTTAGCATTTGGTTTGTTATTCTGGTGTCTTTTTCCCTCTCCTTTAAGAGACTTTAATAAATTCCTGCTAGATTCTAAAATGAACATAAATAGAATAAATAAAAAATTAATTTTATTAATTAAGTGAATTGTATTAATTTATTACATATTGTATTCTGAATCCTTAATTCAAAAGAAGAAGTTAAGACTGGAATGCAAAGCCGTGGGTTTCAAACACCAGTTTTGTTAAGGAGCTGTTGAGATTTCTTTGGCTTTTCATTTCGTTCTTTAAAATGAGCCATGCCAGAAAAAAATCTCTAAAATTCCTTTCATTCCTGTGAGTCTATGATGGAAAGTTCTCCAGTGGAGGCAGTTGCCCCAAATCAGAGCATCACACAACTTTGAAAGTCAGAGTCATTTTGAAGGATGGCATGACATTTTCAGATAAGACCTGGTCCAAAGTTCTTAAGACACACCAAGGCAGACCAACCTGCAAACCAGCCAATACCAACAAGACTGTGATGCATCCAAAGATGGATAAAATGTGGGACAATTCTAAGGGGTGATTTCTTCCTGCAACCAGAGATTTAAGTAATCATAAAAAGTAATAGTTCAAGACAATTACAAAGGAGATATCATAAATTTAAGATGCTAAGTTTGCTTATCCCGTGGTGTAATATCAACCTAAAGAATCACAGGGGAAATTATACATCACATTCTGTTTTTGTTCTGTAGGTTGTTGTTGTTGTTGTTGTTGTTGTTGTTGTTATTATTATTATTATTATTATTATTATTAGCTTTCTTAACTGTTTATATTCTTTTTTCACCCCTTGGAAAATCTGCTTGAAACCAACTCCTATGGTAATTTTTTCCCCCCAGATACTTTGTCTTGCCATCTTATCTCTGACATTACCCTTAAAAACGGACCTTATATTTCAGTAGGCCCCCAGGATAAACTCCTACGTTGCCTTCCCGTCTTGACTGGTAACCTGGGCACCTTAGTCATAGCTATATGAAAGGGGGTAAAAAAAAAAATGGGCATTTGTGAGCACTTACCTTAGGTGCTGTGGTCAGAGTGATTCCGGGAGTATGGTCCCTGGCTCTCTTTATATTCCCAAATCTGCCAGCCCAGCACTCTAACGTGGCTATATTTGGGGGATCACCATTTACTTGTTAGATGTAAATGTGTCGTAGCACTGATCTCTCAGTCTTGTTAAATTACTTGGATAAACGACCAGCGGAGGCTGCATGATGCCAAGTCAGCTGCGTAGGGATTTTGACGTTGGACACAGATCTTTGAGACTTAGAGAGTCCTAGGGGCTGAGTGGAACTGGGGCAGAGTGTGCTAAGAAGGTCGGTGAAGGGCATAGCCAACTACTGGATGGTTTGTCAGGCGATGGATGATCAATAGCGTGGACCGTGACGACACCTCATTTACCCAGCATTGACGTGAGATGCAGTGGTCCTCTTTTTGTACTATTTAATAAAGCCAGTCTTACTCATTTATTTGTTTGCTTAAAAAATTCACGATAGAAGGAAAGCTTCCTAAAATGGATTACATATTATCCTGCTTTAATCTAGTATCTTGAATAGAGCTTAACTTTTTCTTAGTATTTCTAGTGTTTTGGGAAATAATGTAAAGATGTTGCGGTGAATATTAGGTCCTTGGTAGGTCCTTGGTGGGTTTTGCCCTGTATTCGTTACTTCTGGACTAAGGCCATTTTTTTTTAAGTTTTTATGTGTTTATATGCTTTTTTATTCTTTTCTTTTCTCGACACAGGGTCTTGCTATGTGGTTCAGGCTGGCCTTGAACTCTTGGGCTCAAGGGATTCCTCTGCCTCAGTGTCCAGATTACCTGGGATTACAAAGTAGAGCTGTCATGCCTGGCTTTTTATACTTTATACCTCTCGGTGGTCATTCCTTCCTGTGGTTAGTAAGTTGGCCTCTACTAGCCTGATTTTGCTTTTTTAAAATCTGCTCTCAATTGAGAAACAGATTACAAAGATTAAGAATCTGAGAAATAAATTATTGAGATTAGGCCAAAGTAAGACTAAATCAATTTTGAGGAAAGTTCTAGAGGGTTCTAATTTAAAAAAAAAAAGTCTTTATGACAACTCCTATGGTTTTTCAGATGATTTTCCTGTATAAAAAATAAGTGATGTTTGAAAATGAAGGGACAGTTGTACACACAAATGTTCAAGTCATTTACAGTGATACAGTCTGGGATATTTATTTATTTACCTATTTATTTTGGTCCTAGAGATTGAACTCAGGGACATTCTGTTTTTGAGTTACACCCCCAGCCCTATTTTGTTTTATTTCAAAACAGAGTTTTGCTAAGTTGCTGAGAGCTTTGCTAAGTTGCTGAGGTTGACCTTGAACCTACGATTCTCCTGTCTCGGCCTCCCAAGTACTGGAATTACAAGTGTGAACCACCATACCTAGCTTGGGTTATTTAAATTGTTTATGTTCAATGTTTGCTGAATTAAAGAATCTCTATTGAGTCCTCCAGTGTATAGCATTTCATATAGGCCACTTCCAAAGGCTGATTACGTTAGTCGAAATGAATTTGCAGGCAGAGGAGGAATAGATAGAAATAGGACTTCCGCACAACATTTTCCTAAATAGATTTGATAGAATGCTTAGGGAAACTGAAATGAAAATTTCCATGGTTAAAAAATTTCAAGAAATTGTGGCAGACCCTATTCTTACCTGTTAAAGATTTAAATAAATATTACTATATTGAGAGATCTGAGCGTTAAATAAATATTAATATATTGAGGGACCTGAGAAGTCTTTCAGTAAAGAAATATGAATAACTTTTTTTTCTGTATTGGGAGTAGAACCCAGGGCTTCACATATGTTAGGCAAGTGCTCTACCACTGAGCGACACCCCCAGTCTTGGATATCTATTTCTGGGGGAATTTGGAATTTCTCAGGGTTATTTGTTTTCTGTTCTATGGGGGGGGGAGGCTGAGGGATGCTATCTGTAGAGTGATTTTTTTTTCTTTTCTTTTTTTTTTTTTGGTGGTACTGGGGTTCCTGGAAGCCCTTCTACCTCCGGGATACACTCCCAGACCTATTTTATTTTTGGAAACAGGGTCTCCAACACACACACACACACACACACACACACCTTGGATAAAAGCAACTGTGGGTGTACCTGGTAACTCTGTTGCTTTGTCCATTGTCAAAATCACTCTACAAGCCGGCACGTGGTAGCGCACGCTTGTAATCCTTGCGCTTGGGAGGCAGAGACAGGAGGATCGCGCAGGTTCGAAGCCAGCCGCGCTGGTTTAAGAGACCCTGTTTCCAAATAAAATGTATATAAAAAATTGGTCTGGGAGTGTACCCCGGAGGTAAAAGGGTTTCCAGGAACCCCAGTACCACCACCAAAAAAACAAAAAAGATTCACAATCCAAGCTTTCTCCATATTGTCTCAGTGAAGTCGTATGATTGCTCAATGAGGTAGGAGCTAATAGCATTTTCATTTTACACTTAAAGAAACTGAGCTCCTGAGAGTTTAAATAATCTGTCCCAGACCCAAAGGGGGTAAGACGCAGAAATGAGATCCCTATCATCTCCAGCTACTGTATGGGCCTCCAACCTTTCGTACTGGGAAGCACATCATGTCTTTCTTTTCCTTTATACTTTTATGGGTACATTATAGTCTCACATCATCATGTAAATCATAGTGATAGTGACACACATGCACATAGCACTTGGCGGGCTTCCCCCCAGCTCTCTTCCCATGCCCCCCTTCAGCCCCGTTCTGTACACAGGGGATGGAGATTGGCATTATTAGTATTTTTATATATGTACAGAATGTCAATGAAAGTGATTCCTTCATTGCTTCTCCCCCCACCGAACCCCCCACTTCTTCTAGACCACCTTCCTCACTCTACTGAGATTTATCTTACATTATCTGAAATCCCTCTCGTATCCCTTCTGCATATTAGAGAAACCGTACGACCCTTCACTTTCTGTGACTGCTAACTCACTTAGCACAAGGTTCTCTGGGTCTATCCATTTTCCTGCAAATGACATAATTTTAATCCTCTTCGCTGCTGAGTAGAATTCCATTGTGTGTATATCCCATAATTTTGTAATCCATTCATCTGTTGATGGGCACCCAGTCTGGTTCCATAATTTGGCTATTATGAATTGTGCTGCTATATACATGGATATGGATGTATTACCATAATCTGATTTCAGTCCCTTTGGAAAATACCCAGGAGTGGTATAATTGGATCGTATAGTAGATCCAGTCCTGATTTTCTGAGGAATCTCCACTCTGATCTCCATAGTGGCTGCACGAATTTGCAATCCCACCAACAGTGTAGAAGAGTTCCTATCTCCCCACGTCCTCCCCAGTATTTATCGTTGCTTGACTTCTTGACAATTGCCACTCTTGATTGGGGTTAGATGGAATCTCAGTGTAGTTCTGATTTGCATCTCCCTCATGAAAGCACATCATTTCTTAGAGCGTTCAGGGTACAGAGCTCTGTTCAGGGAGTGGGGAATAGGGATATGAAATGAGGTTGCTGTCATAAAGGAGTGGAGATGGGAGGAGGGTGCACAGACATGAACAGAATACGTTATTCTCCCAAGATTTAGCTAAGAGCCCGCATAAGTGGGATGCACAAAGTATTAGATGAACGTGCAATCGACCTGAAGACGAGAAACTGTGTTGCATATATAAAATAATTATCAAATTCGTTTTTGGCGACAATGATCCTATTTTAAAGGAAAGAGATGGGGGAATGATGACTGAGTAAATAATCTTTTTTTTGAGTGGCTACAAAGACTATCGAATTATTGAAAATATTGGCATTTAAGTATCCATGTGTATACACAAAATAGTTACATGGACTCTTCAGGTACGAGAATCTTTTTGTTGTGTTTTTTCCAGTTCACTGACTTATGGAAGCAGGATGATGTTCGGAGAACAGGGGAACCTCTTGTGACTTGCAAGCTGGGAAGTAACAACCAATATATAATATATAGCATCGTCCTGACTCCATAAGTGGGTGCTGGGAATCCATCACAAACCAGCCCCGGCCATTTCTCTAGTTTTCACTTCCATGTTAACCCCACCTCACCACAATCATCCTACACTGAAGCTGGGCTCACCTGATTGGCCTGCCAAAAACATGTCCCAGGAAGTCCTGTTTGCAAGTCACAATTCCTCAGTCTCCCAAGAACCTCCACCCTGTCCTACTTATTAAATATATATTATTATATATATAATTATATAATATTATATATAATTATATATTATTATAATAATACAAACTACATTTTACATTTAATAAATATTTACATTAAAACTTAATGAGTATAAAATTATGAATATATATTTATAAGTCTATAAATATATATTTTAAATGTATCTACAAGGGATGCAATAGTGAGGAATGATTCTGTGGATCTAGAACTATTTAATGACTTACAACTCTTGGTGCTTAACTTGCTGACATGATTTAATAGGCTCTGATAACTTATAAGGGCTGGTAGACAGTGAGATGGTTACACTATTTTTTTAGTAAAAAAAAAAATTGAATTGCCTCTAACAATTCAGACCTGTATTAAAATTCTCCAAAGGTCCAGTGGGTGTTTTTCTTAGGGGTTGTGCCCTGGTGTCTCTGAGTCTGTCCTGCAGATTCAAGAAGAGTAATGTATGGGCTCATAGTTTTTCTGCCACAGTGTTCATTCCATTTAGACACAGCAAGAAAAGAGAATTTTTTTTTTATCCTCAGGAGGCTAAAGGAGTGTGCTTTAGGGACAATTTTAAGATCTTTGTGAACTCTAGAGGTTATTTTTTTGAGGTCTTACCTCAACCCCATAATATCAATATATTACAATCTCCTCAGTATGTGTATGTTAATATCCATTTACATAAATACAAAGTCATGGTGTCAAGTGAAGAGAGCCTTGAGTAGGATGAAAATGAGACTTAATGGGAAAGAGAACAACATTTAAAAGGAAAGAGAATAAGATTTAAAAGGAAAAGAATGCCCCCAAAGGCAGGACCTCAGAGTAAATCACGCAGATTTTAGCTTATGTCTGTTCTGTAAAGTCCATTTTTCTTTACGCTGATGTGGGTGGTCATTTTCTTTCTTCCTTTTAGGTGTTTCCTCCAACCACCAGCACTAGAAGTACTCGGATATTACTCTGTTTTTACTCCAATGGCTTCTGGGTTGGAAGCAGGAGGAGGAATTCAAGAATCTTGCCTGGCATCTGGCCCTCATGTTAGCTTGGGAAGCTAGGATCGTGATCCCAGCCCAGAGGAGACACCAAAGGGAGGGAAGAGGTGTTTCGATTTGAGACGTATCGCGTTGAGATGTCCAGCTGGCAGGCAGAGATAAGGGTTCAAAGTTTAAAGAAGGAGCAAAGGCTGGAGATGTGGGGTGGTGTGTTGGCGAGCCCCCTGCATATGGAAACCATCGGGAAGATGAACTCACACAGGAAGGCTGCACACGGAGGGCCCGGGAAGGAGAGATAGGAACAGAAAGGGGGGATAAATGTAAGTAAAGGTCATTCTGCAAGCAAGCAGGCACCGGAGTGAGATGCAGTCTCTCTCTCTCTCTCTCTCTCTCTCTCTCTCTCTCTCTCTCTCTATTTATTATTTATTTATTATTTATTTATTCTGTGGTACCGGGGATGGAACCCAGGGGCAATCTACCTCCGAGCTACATCCCCAACCTTATTATTATTTTTTTTTAGTCTATAATTTTTGAAGCAGGGTCTCACTGAGTTGCAAGGGGCCTCACTATGTAGTAGCTGAGGCTGACTGCGAACCGTGGTCCTCCTGTCTCAGCCTCCCAAATGGTGAGATTACACAGCAGGCGCTACCACGCCCAGCTAGAAGCAGTCTCTTCTTTTAGGAGTCAGAAGACTCAAATGGGTTCACATCTGCTATGGTTTAGGGATGGTTCGTCCCCCATTGTTACTGAAGGGTGATGGGGCCTCTAAAAGGTGGGGTCTAGTGGGAGGTAATGGGCCATGGCCACCCCTGTGCAGAGATTAGTGCTGGTGTCTCAGTGGGTTAGCTCCCAAGAGAGTGGGTGGTTATGCAAAAGTGGTCTGGCCGTCCCTGATCTCGTGCTTCTTCTCGTTATGAGATTTCTTCTGAATAGATCACTTGACTCTTGAACCATCCATGAGGTTGTGGCAGAGCCAAAGGGCCTTCACTACATACTGGCATCATGTTTTTCGAATTTTCCAGTCAACAGAATCATCACCAAATCACCAAGTAAACCTTTTTTTTTTTTTTTTGCAAAGTACCCGGCCTCTGATACCATGATACAGCAACAAAATAAGAGACTAAGACGATGTCTTATTTCTGCCATTTCCTAACTGTGATAAACTCAGTCAGCGACTCCAAAGTCTTTTCCCCCTCAGCTTTGAAATCAGAAAAATTATTCTGTTTTTGCCTAAGTTATGAGAAGGGCGTGGGGACCAAATGAGAGACTTTCTACACCATCTACATATGGCTGTCTCATCACGCAGTCTGTTTCCATACTAAATAGTATGTTCTCATTTTTGCCAACCATGATACAGGTTTCATCAAACAACCTACCACTTCCCAAACCATAAAAAATGCAGTACAGACTTTACTGAAGGTTTTGCAGGGGAGACATAGAACAGGATTACATAACATGCCTCGGAGTTCATTTTTCTTTACACTGATGTGAGTGGTTGTTTTCTTTCTTCCTCTTAGATGTTTCCTCTTGCCACCACCATAGAAGTACTCAGATATTACTTTGCTTTTTAGAACCATTAGCTCTACCATTGACCTGTATTCCTACTTATTTGGTTACTGAGTAACATAAAAGTCCCCGAGTAAGGACGGTCACTTTGGTCCTTAGAAGAAAATCTGGCAACTACTCATTTCTACTCATTTGCCTTTTGGGGCATTTTTTCCTTTTCTCTATAGCTATATTGAGGTACAACTAATATACAAAAACCAGCACATATTTAATGTATACAATTTAATGAGTTTTGACCTTTGCATACACCCATGATTCCATCGCCATGATCAAGGAAATAAATACATTTCTCACGCACAAGAGTTTCTTGTGTTGCGGGGAAGGGGGTCTCATTTTTATCCCACCTTTATCCACTGTGGTTTAGAGTTCCCACCTCTCACCATTACTGACTCTCTCTAAAACCTGAGAGTTATTCTGTGAATAAAGATTTTCCCCAGCCTCCTTACAAAATCGTCTTGTCAACTCTAAAGTACAGGTAACTTTATAATTGGTGTCAAAGAAGTCAAGGGAAGTGGTGATGATGATAAGAAAGAGTTTATGAAAAACGGAGGCGCCAGAGAGAGAAAGAGGGAGAGGGAGAGGGAGAGGGAGAGGGAGAGGGAGAGGGAGAGGGAGAGGGAGAGGGAGAGGGAGAGAGAGAGAGAGAGAGAGCAGCAGGGTGATCAGGAAGGTGGTCCAGACAGTTAATCAGTGGATGGTGGGGGTGGCAGCTTTGGGGGCAAGGGATTAAGGTGGGAACAGGTGCTAAGGAGGAAGAAAAGGGTCTCCTGATTTTCCTGGGAGACCATCTTGTCACGGATCACCATTTAAGATTCATTCAGAGAACATGTAGGTTTGGATGGCGCCGTGGGACGGAGAAGGCGGTAGCAAGGTCAGAGAGAGAGAGGACCAGGGGAAAAATAAATAAATAAAAAGCTTGGTCAAGGTCATCCTTCAGAAGGCTACTTGAGAAGAAAGGGCAATTAATTGTGCTGATAACGGGATCATGCCTTGCCCCTCACGACGCAGGCTACCTAAGCGCTTCGGTAACAGATGAAATTTCAAAGAGCAGCAGAGGCTCTCCCAGCCAGGAACAGAAATTTCTGGGTGGAAGTCACGGGATAGGAACATTAACAGATGACACTAGCTTTTCATATTTGAATTGCTTAACTAAAGATGTGAATGTGAATATAGATTCCAGGACTAAAGGGAGCCTTGCACAGTACTGGGTCTAACTCCTACCTTAGGGAATCAGACAGAAATTGAGGTTCTGGACAGAAAGCCTGATTCACGCTAACGGTAAGAAGTAAGCTTTCCCCATCTTATTCCAACTCGGGGGAGCAAGTGCGGAGATCTCAAATATAATCCATAACCTTCTTTCTTGCTGGTTTGCTGGTATAGACCTTCTGAAATTTTGCAAAGTGAACTGTTGACAAGGGGTATCCAAAGCATTATTAAAACTGATTCTCCTATAGCAATAAGGAGCTAGACTTCTCACAGTTTGAAGGTGGGAGACGGAGGTTTGATGAGGTCAGGGGACTCGCTGTACAGCTAGAAAGCACCAGAACTCAGGCACACATCTTTTGACTCCAAGACCGGGCTGTCTTTTCACCACAGGACAGCTGCTTCTGGATTTGCAAGATCCCGTAAGACACTGATGCTCTCAGAATTATACACGCTGCTCAGAATTACATACAATAAAACCAGGCACCCTTCTCTGAAAATGACATGGAGGGATTAGATGGCTGACCTGGGAATGTTCTGTTCAGAGAAGAAATCCTACCAGCCAGAGCCGGGCAGTAAACTGGAAAGTCTCCTGCTTAGCTGTGTAACCTTGGTTCACACCTGTGAGAGTTAAGGTCCTTAGTAGCCACTTGCCTTTCTTTTGTTTATTTACTGGGTACTTCCTTTGCTGAAAGCTGTTGCAGAACAACGAAAAACATAACATATTGCTTTTATTGCTACAATTGTGGTCTTGGACAACATGCCATTTAAGAAAGGAAAGAAAAAAAAAAAAAAGCCGGGCGTGGTGGCACACCCTTGTAATCCCAGCATTTGAGAGGCTGAGACGGGAGGATCGCAGTTCGTGGACAGCCGCAGCTACTTAGTGAGGCCCTCTGCAACTTAGTGAGACCCTGTTTCAAAATAAAGAATAAAAAACAGGGCAGGGGGTATAGCTCGGAGGCCGAATGCCCCTGGGTTTCATCTCCAGACCCGCAAAAACAAAGTAAGGAATAAAAAATAGGTCTAGGGGTGTCACTCAGAGGTAGAATGCCCCTGGGTTCCATCCCCAGTATCTAAAAAAAAAAAAAAAGAAAAAAAAGAAAAGAAAAGAAAAGAAAAGAAATTGCAGTGATCCCTGGGAGTCAGGTCCATGTCCTTTATGTAGTTCTTTTATGTCTTTTGTGCTGCGTCTGCTGAGGCCCATGGGCGGGCCAGAGCCTGTCCACTGTCCATCAAATCCTATCATCCTGCCCATTGCACACAGCTAATATCTTGATCAGGTGGCCTGGAACGCCCCATTCCTCAACACCACCACCACCACCACACACACACAGCAATAAAACAAACACCGAAGATAGAACCTGGATACCTGAAAGTAGGGTGACCAGCCATCCTGGTTTGCTTGAGATTGAATGAGTTCTTAAGACTTTCAGTTTTAAAATTAGAACCATCTTGGGCCAATCGGGATATATTCACCCCTGTACCCGAAAGATTGCCAGGAGAGGGGGGAGCACAATGGCAAAGTCCTTAAGCCTGACCTCAAGAGGGGGCTCCGTGGAATCAATTTGTGATCTCCCAGCAAGATAGGATGAAGAAATTTGCACTTGGGAGTAGTTTAATAGCTGTGACAGGAATTTCAAAACTGTATGCATATAGGGCGTGGTGGGAACACATTATTCAATCAATTGTCATCAAACATTTATTGAGGACCTACTGTGTGCTGGGAAAACTTTATGTGTTGGAGACTGCCCTCATGGAAATTACATTATAGCCTGTGTATGTGGGGACAGACAACAAACAGATGTGCAATGTCAATTGGTAATAAATGCTCCAATGGAAAGAAAAAGGAGGGTAAGAAAATAGTGGATGTGTGGTGCCTAAATATATCAGTGAAAGTTTCTCTGAAGAGTTATTTATTTTATTTTAGTACTGGGGATTGAACCCGGGGGCATTCTACCACTGAGTTACACCCCCAGCTCTTTTGGTTTTTTTTTTAATTTTGAAACAAGATCTTACTGGCTAAGTTATCCTTGTGCAGGTCTTGACCTCCAATCCTCCTGTCACAGCCTCCCAAGCACTTGGTTTGCAGATATGCACCACCATGTCCAGATCTGAAGAGATAATATTTGTACAGACACTTAATGGAATGAATGAATATGCCGTAAGGATATCAAAGAGGGATGGAATTCCAGGCAGAAATCACAAATACAAAGACTCTAGGTGCTGAGTGTGAAGAAGAATACAGGCCAGTGGGGCAGAATTAGCCAACGGTGAGAATGAAGTAACACAATCAGAAGGTTAGAGCCTGGCAGATTAAGGTAAGGACTTTGGGTTGAATTAAATTAAATTAGCCAGGAGCAGTGGGGCACCCCAATAATGCCAGTACTGGAGAGGCTGAGATAGGAAGACCATGGGTTTATGGCCAGCCTCAGAAATTTTGTGAGACTCTCAGTAACCTTGTGAGACCCTGTTTCAAAATAAAAAATAAAATAGGGCTGGGGTGTAGCCCAGCGGTAGAATGCCCTGGGTTCAATCTCTAGTAACACAGGCATGCATGTGCGCACATGTGTGTACACATGATGAATAAATAACCCTGTGCCTGCTAAGTGCATGCTCTACCACTAAGCTGTACTCCAGCCCCAATACTTTGGGTATTTATTTATTTATTTATTTATTTATTTGGTGGTACTGGGGTTCCTGGAAGCCCTTCTACCTCCGTGTTACACTCCCAGACCTATTTTTTACTTTTTTATATTTGGAAGCAAGGTCTCTTAAGCCAGCACAGCTGGCTTTGAACCTGCGCCATCCTCCTGTCTCCGCCTCCCAAGAACGGGGATTACAAGCGTGTGCCACCACGCCCGGCAATATACTTTGGGTTTTAAATGATAGTTATTATTATAAAGGCAATTTTATTCTTTGCTGAATGTTGGCTTTCTTTCTTTCTACTTCATATTGCACAAATTTATGGAGCACAACTTGCTGTTACATGTACACCTTGTATATTGATCAAATCAGAGCAGTTCCATCGACTCATGCATTTACGATTTCTCTGAGAAACATTCAAAACCCTCTCTTTTACTTTGAAATAGGCCTTGCTTTATTATACCCCACTGCGCAATAGAACACCAGAAGCTATTTCCATTTATTGTAATTTTGTATCCACTGACCACCCTCTCCTTATCCCCTCATGTCCCCAACCCCTCTCTCAGCTCTAGTAATCATTTTTTCTATACTTTTATGAGATCAATTTTTTTTTCTTTTTGCGCTGGGTCTGGCTATGTGCCCAGTCTGGTCTCCAACTCTTGGGCTCAAGGCTGAGACCACAGGTGGGCGTCACTGTGACAGGCCAATCAGCTTTATAAATATTTAAATATATAAAATACAAATATTTTATATTTATATAAAATATAAATGGTGCCTGCAGATTTATAATCTCAATACTTAGGAAGCTGAGACAGAAGGATTGCAGGTTTGAGGAGAGTGTCTCCAACATAGCCAGACTGTCAGCAATCTAGTGAGAGACTCTGTTTCAAAACAAGTATAAAAAGGGTTGGGGATGTAGTTCGGACACATAATGCTCCTGGGTATCCACACTTGTCAGCAAAAAGAAAAAAAAATGTTTTTCTCACATATAAAGGGAGTCATATGGTGTTTACCTGCCTGCCCTTCTTTTGCTCAACACTAATTAATTGTCAAAGTATGAAATAATAATTTTTCTTTTTTGTGTGTGTCTGGATGGAACCCAGGGGCATTTGACCTCTGAGCTACACCCCCTGCCCTATTTTTTATTCTTTATTTTGAAACAGGGTCTAAGTTGCGGAGGGCCTAAGTAGCTGAGGCTGTCCGCAAACTGCGATCCTCCTGTCTCAGCCTCCCAAATGCTGGGATTACAAGCTACAGACACCATCCCAGGCATTTGGGATGAAAAATTCCGTCTCTCAGCTGGGAGTGGTGGCAGCAGGTTTGTAACCTCAGCATTTGGGAGGCTGAGACAGGAGGAACTTGGTTCCTGGACAGCCTCAGCTACTTAGTGAGGTCCCTTGCAACTCAGTGCAACCCTGTTTCAAAATAAAGAATAAAAAATAGGGCTGGGGGTGCAGGTGGGAGGTAGAATGCTCCTGGGTTCCATCCTCAGTACTGCAAAAAAAAAAAAAAAAATTCCTTCTCTCAAACCTTTTTTTTTTTTTTTTGGTGGTACTGGGGTTTCTGGAAGCCCTTCTACCTCCAGGCTACACTCCCAGACCTATTTTATATTTTTTAAATTTGGAAACAGGGTCTCTTAAGACAGTGAGGCTGGCTTCGAACCTGCGCGATCCTCCTGTCTCCGCCTCCCAAGCGCAGGGATTACAAGCGTGCGCCACCACGCCCGCTTCAAACCCTTTTTGATCTAGTGGAGATAAGGAGGTGTGTGAGCTACACGCAGTCCTGATAACGCAGGGAGAGATGGCTGTGGGCTTTAAGCCAGATGCCCCATGGCTCCTGAGGAGACGCCATGTTTGCAGCATCCGGAAGAGGCAGGCTGGACTTCTGACTTCCGACTTCCGGTGCGCGGGGCATCACGGGAGGAGGCTGCGGGCCGAGGGGAGGAGGGGCCGGAAGTGCCCGGATCCGGTCCCTTTAGTGAGCTGTTGAGAGTGGAGACGACGACCTTCAGCGCCATGGGTTCTTGCTGTGCGATTCGATTCTAGCGAGTAAGTGTGTGAAGAACTGCGTGGTGGGAAGTGTGTGAAATTGGGCGGGAGGGGGAATTTGAAGGCAGAACAGTGACTTCTGACGTGACTGGGCCAGAAGGAAAATTCTGGAAAATTCTGGAAAATTCGTAAGGCGCCAAATCCCATGCGAAGTACATATGTAGGCATGTTATTATGTTATATACACATATATAATGCGATATAGATAAGTTGTCATATAAATACGTATACGTATAAAATATCCGGGCGTCACGGTGCACGCCTGTAATACCAATACTTGGGAGGCTGAAACAGAAGGAGCGTAGGTTCAAGGCCAGCCTCAGCAAATTACCTAGACCCTTTTTCAGAAATTTATTTATTTATTTATTTATTTATTTATTTATTTATTTAGTGGTACCAGGAATGGAACCCAGGGACATTCTACCTCCAAGCTACACCCCCACCTTTTTTTTTTTTTTTTTTTTTGCGGGTCTGGGGATGGAACCCAAAGGGATTCTACCACCGAGCTACACCCCCTGCCCTATTTTTTATTCTTTATTTTGAAACCGGGTCTCACTGAGTTGCAGAGGGCCTCACTAAGTAGCTGAGGCTGTCCTCGAACCTCGATCCTCCTGTCTCAGCCTCCCAAATGCTGGGATTACATGCATGCACCACCATGCTGGGCTGTGTTTCAAAATTTAAAAAGCATATATAAATGACAACAACAACAACAAAAAAAAAAAAACTGGAAGTAAAATGCCCCTGGGTTCAATTTCCCATACCAAAAAATAATTACATATGTAAAAATAATATAAATTTTATATGTTATGTCATAGAAAATCCAACTTGCATACTAAAATCTGTGTGTTTCTGTTGGCTGTCTTTCAGAATGGGGAGGGAAAACCATAGTTCTGTTGCTCAGAAAGTACTGTCTCCCCTAGCCATGCCTTTTGAACAACCCTGAAATCCTTCTTTCTGTCTCTAAGCTATCAGCCAAAAGCAGCAGCCAGGATTGACCTTGGTCAGCTAAGAATTGGCTGTTAGCCCAGCTGAATACTGACTGTTAAAACCCAAACATCTGCGCTTCAAAAGTTTAAGCTGATGTGGTCAGTAGGGACCAATCCTCTTGCGCTAGACCAACCTTGCTCAGATGTAGCTAGTTCCCCCACCCCTACTCTAACCACCCTAAAAGCTTTGTGTAGCTGATGCTCAGGGTTCTCAGTATGGATCCGCTCAGTCAGTGAGGTCTGAGAGTCCGAGCTTAAGCCCGAATAAAGGCTCTTTGCTTTTGTATAAGGTGTTGGTCTCCTGGTGGTCTTTGGGGACTTCTTGAACTGAGTGTAACACCTTTAACAGTATTTCTAATAATTTGTGCATTCACACTGGTCAGTATCTCTTTTCCAAGGGAGAGTCGCCAGCCATAGTTTCTTGAGGAACTGAGAAAATAGTCCGCCCTTTTGTGGAGGTCAAGTTAGTGAATTCTAAAAAAAGCCTTGTTCTGCGTGCGATCCCTAAGGAGGGATGTTTTCTTCTTCATTTTGGAGAGGTGTTCTTTTTCCTTGCGCCTCCTCCGGAAGCAGCAGTTTGGTGACCCTTGGAGCCAGGAGGAGGAATCAAGCTGGTAAATTCCATCCTTAAGTGCGGCTTAAGGATCTGCCCACAGCTGATTCTTCAGCTTCCCTCTTAGGAAAATGTGACTGATGAAGTCTGCGTTGAAGGTGCCTGGGGACACTGATATGTGTAACATGTGCCCAAACATGTGCCACAGTCAGGAGGCGGAATTTAAGTTTGCTCACTGACAGCTGCTGGGTCTTAGTCTGGAATGTTAATCCTTACAGAAAGCTTGGATAAAAGGTGACAGCATTTAGCAGCTGTGCTAATGGTCTCATCCATCAAATGACCCTCTCCCCTTCACCTCTCTGTTGTCAGTTATATCCATGTCTGATGAGAAGTGGATATGAAATCTTAAGAGACAGGCTATTTTTATTTATTTTCAAAATATGAGCCTTTCAAAAGTTCCCAAAGTAATGCACACATTAAAAATATAATTACACTGAAGGACAATTTTTAACAATGTATTATTGTTTTAAGTTGACAAGATTATGAATATTTATGACATACAGTATGATATTTTGAAATATGTTTGTGTGGCTTCGTCTTCATCATTGGAATGTTTAAATCTAGCTAATTAACAAATGCAGTTTCTTAGATATTTTGTGGTGAGAACACTTAAAATCCACTCCCAGCATTTTTCCAGATTGTAATATAGTGTCATTAACTAGTTACCATGCTGTGCAATCTTTTTTTTTAACTTTTCCTTCCTGTTTAACTGCAATTTTGTATCCTTTGACCAACATTTGCCAAAACATCTAAAATTTAGCCCAGAGGTAATCTCTATCTTGGTTTAAATCCTTCCACACACCATTCCCTTGTGAATATATTTCTAAACACATACACAGTTGCGATATAAGACTGTGGGCATTGCTTTGTACTCTGGTTTTAGAACATGTTTTAAAATTTTTCTCATGGTATTAACCATGGACACTCCTCAGTCTATGATGGTCTTACAAAGGCTTGATTTTGCAATGAGAGACGAAAGCAGTACACATGCAAGAGAGAATATACTTTGAATTTTGACCTTTTCCCTGGATAGTATGCAGTAAGAATCTTGAATTCTTCTCAGTCAGCTGCATGATCACAAGGGAAACACCGCTACTTTAGTGTCTTGTGCTGCTGAGCAAGGATGGATGTAGGTGAGGTATACTAAGTGTGTGTTTAACTTGGGATATTTTCAACTTACATGAATTTCTCAGGCCATAACTTCACCATAAGTCAAGGAATATCTGTATAGTACTTACAATTGAAAAATAAAGAAGAAAAGAAAAATTTAAAATAAGACAAAATGTACAGGACTTATATGTTGGAAAGTATAAGACATTGAGGAGAAATCAAAGAAGATATAAGTGGAGAAGAAACAAGACTGTAGTCATGAATTGTAAGACTTAGCATAGTAAAATGTCAGCAAACTAATAAATACATCTTGCGCAATTCCTATTAAAAATTCTTATTCTGTCCTTATAGCTTGGCATCTAATACTTTAATATTATTTTTCCAAAGTATGATAATTGTAGTATTTCCCTCAATGAAGTCCAAACAGCTTTGTGGAGGTATACTTGACATAAACTAAACTGCACATATTTAAAATTTGCAACATTGTAAGTTTGACGAGTGCAAGCCTGTAAAACCATCATCTGGGTCAAACTAATGAACATATTTGTCAACTCTATAAGTTTCCTCTTGCTGTCTTGTAAGCTCCTTGACTGACTACCTGCATTCCCTATAAGCTCCCCCACTGCACCCCACTGTTTTTTCTATTACTATAGTTTTCATTTCTAGAATTTAATACATATGGAATCATACAATGCATGTTTTTTGGGGGGTGCCTAGCTGCTCTTAACAAGTGTATTTATATTGAGATTCATCCACTTTTTTTGTGTTTTTTTTTTTTGTGGTACTGGGGATGGAACCCTTCTACCTCCAGGCTACACTCCCAGACCTATTTTTATATTTTTATTTTTGGAAACAGGGTCTCATAAGCCAGTGAGGCTGGCTTCGAACCTGCGCGATCCTCCTGTCTCCATCCCTCAAGCGTGGGGATTTCAAGCATGCACCACCACTCCCGGCTTCCTTAACTTTTACAGAAGCACCCAATTCCTTTTTCCCCTCAAAAATGGTTGTATCATATTGCATTTGACTAGCAGGTCTAAGAGGTCCTATTCCCCCACCTCTGGGCTAAGCCTTGGTCTTTTAGTCAGTGAAATACGTGTATAGTGGTATCTCATTGTGGGGTTTTTTTGTTGGTAGTTTTTGTTGTTGTTTTTGGTGCTGGGGATTGAACCCAGGGGCATTCTACCTCTGAGCTATTTTTTTTTTTTACTATTTATTTATTTATTTATTTATTTATTGTGTTAATGGGGTGGAACCCAGGGGCTTTTCTACTTCTGGGCTATACTCCCAGACCTATTTTATATTTTATTTGGAAACACGGTCTCACTAAGTTACTGAGAGCCTCATTCAGTAGCTGAGGCTGGCTTCGAACCTGTGCGATCCTCCAGTCTCAGCCTCCCAAGTGCTGGGATTACAAGTGTGCGCCACCAGGCCCGGCTCTATTTTTTATTTTGAAACAGGCTCTTTAGGTTGCTGAGGCTAGCATCAAGCCTTCAATCTTCTCATTTTAGCCTTCCAACTACTGGGATTGCAGGTGTGCAACACCATGCCTGGCTTCATTATGTCTTAGTTAGTATTTTCCTAATGCTTCATGATGTTGAACATTTTTTCAGGTGCCAGTTTGAAATCTGCATTTTTTTAAAATGAAGTACTGGTTTAAACATTTTAAAGTTTCGGGTTGTTTTCTTTTTATTAAATTTTTAGATTGTTTATTATTCAGGATATTGTCTTTTATGAGGGTTATAAGCTGCAAAAACTATCTTTTACCTTGTGGCTTGTCTTTTTTTTAAATAATGTGTTACAGAAAGCAGAAGCTTTAAATTTTAATGAAGTCCAATTTTTTAATTTCTTCTTTTATGATTTGGGCTTTTGATGTTATAGCCAAGAAGTCCTTGCCTAAGCCAATGTCATAAAGATTTTCTCTTATGTTTAATTTTAGTAGGTTTTATGATTATGCTTTTGATTTCCTCTTTGATCCAAAGTTTTGTTTGAGAGACATTTTGAACATTTTTTCTTTGATTTGGGTTTAAACTTTAAACCTTTGCTATTAATTATTATTATTTTCCATCAGACCTTTCTTTTTTTTTTTTTCCCCCTCGGGTCTGGGGATGGAACCCAGGGGCATTTGACCTCCAAGCTACACCCATTGCCCTATTTTTTATTCTGTATTTTGAAAGAGTCTCAATAAGTTGCAGAGGGCCTCACTAAGTAGCTGAGGCTGTCTGCGGACTGCGATCCTCTGTTCTCAGCCTCCCGAATGCTGGGATTACAAGCTGCGCCACCACGTCCGGCTTCAGACCTTTCTTATATTATCCTTTGTCCCTCCTTTCATAGTTTGTTCTCTTCTCTCTCCCTCCTCCTCCTGCTCCCTCTTTCTTCTTCTCCCCTTTCTAATCTAACCTATCTGAAAAATTCTGTGCATGCCACCCTCAGTAAATCTGGAATACACCCATTGCTCATCACCTCCCAAGGGTAATTCTCTTGGTTAAGCCTGTGCCATTTTAGAATCTTTTCTTTTGCCATCGGCATCTCACTAGTCCCTCAGCTTCAGCCTTTGTTCCTTTCATTCTGTTTTCAACACAACAGTCCGAGTGGTTCTTTAGAGATGCATCTCAATATCACTTCTCCTTCAACCCCCCAAAACCTTTCCCAAAAGTAAGGCCTTAGAATGGCCAGAGGCCCTACAAGCTCTGGCCCTTGGCTCCCCTCCTATGTTGGAACTGTCTTCCTCATTCTCCTCCAGCCATGCTGGCCTCTTCCCTGTCCCTGCAGCCCTAGGGCCTTTGCATTTTTCTGTTGCCTCTACCTAGAAATGCTCTGTGCACGTAGACTCATTTGGCTTACTTTCTTGCTTCCGATTTCTGCTGAAATGTTTTCTATGTAGAGGCCTTCTCTGACTTCTCTATAAAATGATAACTGTATCCCTCTACATTTTAATTTCTCACTAGCACGCATCATCAGACACGGTATGTAGTCATTTACTTGTTTATTGCCTTTCTCTCTTTGTAGAATATAAGTTTCCAGAGGGCAGGCAATCTGTTTTCTTCCATGCTGTACCCACAGAACTTGAAAGTGTCTGGCACATAGCAGATGCTAGTGTCTATTTGTGTAGTAGCTCAGTGGATAGAGGTGCCTCTGAGCATGTTTCTTTAGTAATTTGCAACAATCTAGAGAGATTTGATAAAAATAATCCATTCAGAAGCTGTTTGTGTGTGGGATGTGTGTGTCTGTGTGAGTATGTGTTTGAGAAAGGAGCTGTTAGGCGGTAATGGAGTAACAGAATACTGCAAAGGTGGAGATCACATTTAAAAATGGCTACGTGAGAACACTATTTGAGCCATAATTTTGCAAATAAGAAAAAGAAACAGTTTCTAAATTTACTGTGGTTTTATTTATTCCTCATTAAGAGAAAAGCTAACATGATAAAGCAAGTAACGGAAAAGAGCACATTTTGTGCATTTTTTCCAGCCACTTGGCAGCATCAGGCAGATGTGTTTACTCTGCGCTGATTTTCGTGTGAACTTCCCGGCTCTTCACTCGAAGCTTGTTGACCTGAGACTCGGCGATGTCAGCCCGCTCCTCAGCCTCCTCCAGCTCGTGTTGGAGCTTGCGGAATTTAGCTAGGTTGACATTGGATTGTTCCTCCTAGGGGGAGAGAGGGGATTGAGAGTTAGACCCTGTGATTCTGGTTGCACTTGACACTGCACGGGGTTCTTTCCTCTAATGAAATATTTCCTTTTCATAGGCTCTTTTCCTTATCAGTCTTCAAATCAAGACAAGATTTGTAACTTCAGTTATGATTTTTACTTGAACAAATGAAAGGAGAAAGAGTTTTGAAGTGGATGTGGCAGCCCCTTGTAAAGCCCACATATCCTCTTAGGATGTGTTTCCTGGGTGGAATGGAAGAAGAGATCAGGTGTTTTCATAGAGTTCCGGAAGTGAATATAAGGTTAAATGATAACTTTGGGAAAATCTCACTAAAATATTATCTTCCCCAATATTTTGACCGGCATATAGAAGAAGAGGAAAAGTAGGGCTGGGAAGAAGGACTGCCTGTGTTGGTTTGATTCATCCTTTCTCTTCCTGTTTTCCTTTCTTCCCTTCCTACTTTCTACCCACCACCTGTGTCTGGAAGAATGGGCAACCAGGAAAAATGTAGCTGGAGAATCTTCCATCGTGTGTTTGTGTGTTTGTGTGTGTGTGTGTGTGTGTGTGTGTGTGTGTGGTGCTGGGAATTGAATCCAGGGCTTTATGCATGCTAAGCATGTGCTGTACCACTGAGCTACACCTCCAGCCCTTTCTATTTTTTGAGGGGGTACTGGGATTGAACACAGGGGCATTCTTTCTCTTTGTTATACCCCCCATCCGTTTGTATTTATTTTTATGATATTTTTATTTTGTAGCTAAGTTGCTGAGGGCCTTGTTAAGTTGCTGAGGCAGGCCTTGAAGCTGTGGTCCTCCTGTCTCAGCTTCCCAAGTACTGAGGTTACAGGCGTGTGTCACTGCCCGTGCCCTTCCTGCTATGCTCATAGAGTTGCAATAGAAGCTGCAGGGAGAGGAGTCTCCACTGATGACACTGGTAGGTGTGAACAAGTCAGTTGGCAGAACAGATTGGTGTGGCTTTTGAGAATACTTGATTTTGTGCATGTCTGAAGGCAGAAAAATATTTGTCCTTGTGTTAGATGTTAGACTTTCTACTGTATTTTCTTAAGTGGTTTATTTAAATTTTTTTTCTCCCAGCATTTATAAAGTGCTTAATAATAAAAATGTCTCTTCTTGAAGTCTTATCCTGTAATTATGATTTGGGGGGGATAATTTCATATTTGTAAAGTCAACCCTTTAAGAATATATGAGTGGCAGATTCTTACGTTGTTTCTTTTTTTCTGCTCAACACATCTTTTACTATATTTTCTACTTCAAAAGGAATTTGCCTTTTTTCTTGAGGGCAAAAAGGTACTTACAGCCTCCTCAGCTTGTCTTTTGTATGATTTCACCTTCGCCTGTAATTTATCCACCAAGTCCTGCAGCCTGAGAACATTCTTGCGGTCTTCCTCAGTCTGAAAGTTTAAAAAAATTATGTGAATATAACCCAGAGAAATAAGTCTACTATGGGTGATGAAATAAATTACTTGGCAGGATGGCAGGTGGACCTGGGGTAAACTTGATCAACTCTGATGATTCCCCTGTGATATTAACAGTGGCCACTCTTATAAAATGTCTACTCTGTACACATCTGCTCTAATCCTTACCTCCCTACCTTGGGAATTAGATGCTGTTGTTCTCGTTTTATAGATGAGGAAACTAAGGATTACAAGTGTTAAGTAATTCACTCAAGTTCAAAAAGAGAGAAAGGCCAAATTAGGACTTACCCTTAGTTTATCTGGCTTTATTACCCATGTTCTTTTTCTTCTTAGGACAATTTACTTCCTTCCCTTCTTCCCTTCTTCCTTCCTTCCTTCCTTCCCTTCCTTCCCTTCCTTCCCTTCCTTCCCTTCCTTCCCTTCCTTCCCCTCCCTCCCCCCCTCCTTCCTTCCTTCCTTCCTTCCTTCCTTCCTTCCTTCCTTTCTTTCTTTTTTTTTCTTTTTTCTTTTCTTTTTTTTCTTCTACTTTATTGTTAGAGATTGATCCCAGCCTTGCCCATACTAAGCACATGCTCTACCACTGAGTTACACGCCTAGCCCTGTCCTGTTTTCTAAAGTCCTCCCTAATCTTTCTAGCTTAGCATATGTCTGTGATAAGCAACTATGTCGCTTACCATGTATATGATGGAATTCACGTGCATCTATTTGTGAATGCCATATAAAAAGAAACCAGGTTTCATTTTAGGATATTGTGGAAAGCGGCCACCCTCACCTGGTAGCTGAGCTCCTTCACTCTTCTCTCATGCTTCCGCAGCCCTTTAACAGCCTCCACGTTGCGTTTCTGTTCATTCTCAACCTCTCCTTCTAGTTCACGTACCTGCAACCAAGAAAAAGTCAGTTTGGGGGATTTTTTTTCCTTCTATACTGGAAGTTGAATACAGGGGCATTCTACCTCCAAGGTAGACCCCCAGCCCTTTTTATTTTTTTTTTAATTGTCAAACAAGGTCTTGCTAAATTGCTGAGGGACTTGATGAGTTGCTGAGGCTAGCCCCAAACCTGTGATCCTCCTGTCTCAGCCTCCCAAATATTGGGATTACAGGTGTGCACCACTGTGCCTGGCCATTTTGGGAAATATTAATTATCCCAGGACCCACTGAAAATATGGGCTGGATGTCCCCTGCTCTTGGACAAGAACAGAAGTCCATATGTAGGTAGAGTGGAGAATAGAGGGCATGTCCCTCCTTTTCCTTCCTCAGAGTCAGGAAGATGGAGACACCCACCCTGGCCTCCAGCTTCTGGATCTGCTTCTTGCCGCCCTTGAGCGCCAGCTGCTCGGCCTCGTCCAGGCGGTGCTGCAGGTCCTTCACCGTCTGCTCCAGGTTCTTCTTCATCCGCTCCAGGTGGGCGCTGGTGTCCTGCTCCTTCTTTAGCTCTTCCGCCATCATGGCCGCCTGGTTAGCAAATAAATCAGGAAAAGAATGAGAGGTGATACCAGGTAGCACAGGTGTGTCAGCAGGACAAATGCTCATCTTGCTTACATCGGTGATGGCCTTCTTGGCCTTCTCTTCTGCATTGCGTGATTCTTGAATTACTTCTTCCACTTCGCCCTGGAGTTGCGAAACATCATTTTCCAGTTTCTTCTTGGTGTTGATGAGACTGGTGTTCTGTTGAAAAATAGACAGTGGGAATTGACAAAGTTATTGGCTCATTCAAGGGACTCCATGCTAACAGTTCACTAAACTTTAAATATTTGTTCAGTGCAAAATATTAATCATTCGCAACGTTGAAAACTTCTTTATTGGCTCTCCAGTGCTCCAGGGCCCCAGTGTCCACCTGATCTGTGTGTAAAGACCTCAGGAGTATAAGAATGCCTGCACTGGTGGACATTAAGGATTTGCTCCTTCGTTTCTATTTCAATCAGTATCATTATATAATATTTTTTTTTTTAGGAAAGCAAAGAGTTCATATTGAAGGGAGACCGCAGGCCACCTGAGTGTGAGAAAAAACATTTGGGGGATTTGGGGCAAAGTGAGCAGTACACATTCAAGGCCATCTCGAGTGAGAGATGCCACTGGAATGCTTCCCTTAGAAGTTAAGAACACTGTGCTAGAGAAGAGTAGATCCTTTTCTTCTCAATTAAAAAGAATCTGTTCTCTGCAAACTTTCATGGCTTGCTCTTTCAGGAATTCTGGAGTTGTTTTATGAAAACATTTTCTTAAGAGGGAATCAAGGCTGCCTCAGTGGGCATCTGGCAGTGCTGTGGGTGCAGGTCTCTTTTCTTTTTGGGGTCACATTGGCCAGGGGTTGCTGTTGCATTTAGTGCCTGGGCACATCAGACAACAAAGTTCTATGCTGACATGCCGGTGAGGAGTGCTGCGGGGGACCTTTTGTCCTCAGAGCTTGGAGTTAGTAGCTATCTTCTCTTGCATTTTTTCTGCCTCTTGGTTTTCAAAATAATTTAAAGAGCCTAATCTTATCTTTAAATGAAAAACTATCTCTTTTTGTTAGAAAATCTATACAAGACAAATAGAAACACGATCAAGCCATCCACTATCCCATCACCTGAAGATAACTGCAGTTGGTGGTTTAAGGTCTGTCCCCCTCCTTGTTTATATATATACATGCTTATAAAAACAGGTGCATCCACATTATAATTCTGACTCGTCACTCACTAGTTGGCCAGCATTTGTCTCACCTGGGTGTGCAGCAGCTGCACTCTCTCGCTGGCATCCAGCAGCTCCTGTTCTGCCATCTTCCTGCTCCGCTCTGTCTGCTCCAGCGTGGCCCGCAGCTCTTCCACCTCAGCCTGCAGCAGGTTGGCTCTGCGCTCCACGATGGCCAGCTGTTCCTTCAGGTCCTCCTGGCCCCGGAGAGCATCATCCAGGTGCAGCTGGGTGTCCTGTTGAGTAACAAAAAGGGTCGTAGGCATTCAGAAGAGGATGTGAACATCTCAGGAGGACAGCCGGAAAAGTGTACTGGTGCCAGGCATAGGAAATGACAGTGCACGTCACCTGAATGATCTTGAGAACGGGGATGTCACTGACTTGAGAGTCAGGATTGTCAGGAGACAGAGATTCTTGTTCCATTTCTGCTGTTAAGTGGCTATTTTTTCATGTGTGAGTTACTAATATTTATCATTTGTGGAGTATTTTCCATGTATTTTACCTAGTTCTTAATGTGTATTATCTGATACTCAGTAACACTGTGAGATGGAAATTTCATTCTTGTTTTGTAGAAGAAGAACCAGCAGAGGTACTGAGAGGTTAAATAACTTGTCTAAAATTAAGTGGATGGTTAAGTGCCAAAAATAAGACTCAACCCAGGCCTGTCAGGGGCCAAAGTCTGTGCACTTTCTCTCCTGTCAAACCTGGGCTTCTGTTTGTTCTTCTACATACCACTTTTTTTTTTTAAGTTTATATGCTGTGTGCCTTTACTTTAGCTATCTTCATATGGTCAGCTGTATACTTTGTAAAAACAAATACGGCTTGGCAAAGTATTTGGGGGAATGGCAGACAGGTAACTTCCCTGACTCCTCTGGGAGCTGGAGTGGACCATGTACCTTGAGGATGCCTTGGGTGTTCCTGTAGTTCCTCAAGCTCTCTGCTGCCAAGCGGTTGGCATGGTTCAGCTGGATCTCCATTTCATTCAAGTCTCCTTCCATCTTCTTTTTGACTCTCAGAGCATCATTCCTGCTCCTGATCTCTGCATCCAGTGTGCTCTGCATGGTCTCCACAACTCTAATATGGTTTCTCTTCAGCTGGTCAATTTCCTCATCTTTTTCAGCAATTTTCCTGTCGATTTCAGATTTGACTTGGTTCAACTCAAGCTGAATCCGCAGAATCTTTCCTTCTTCATGTTCAAGAGATGCCTGAACAAAACAGGGATCAATGAATAATGGAAAAGAACTTGAGTGTTTGGAGTCTATTCCGTTGTGAACCAAACAATCTTACAAAATGTAATACAGAAATGCCTAGGAACCTAGGAACCTAGGAAAGCTGTTTTCTGCTTATTCACTCATAAAATATATAGGGCAGCTCTATAATAAAGATGCTTTTTGCTATATAAATATTATTCACATCAGTACTGACAACATTATATGATTACATTTATGTGGAGTAAAAGTAAACTCAATCTGCTTTAATAAATTAAAATGCTCATGTGTGGTATGTAATCTGGTGCAGAATCTATCAGTCAGTCCTATATTTTACTTATTCTATATTCTATATGTTTCTGATTCCATATTCTATATTTTTCTGATTCTGTATTTTTCACATTATAGAATGTGGGGGCAATATATGTAAACAAAAAACTAACCATTGTGCCCCACTAAGAGATAACTATTTTAATGTGGCATATTTTTTCTAGTTTTTTTTCTAATCCAGTATGATTTTATTTTTTATTTTTTTTATTTTTATTTTTTGTGGTAATGGGGTTCTGGAAGCCCTTCTACCTCCGGGATACACTCCCAGACCTATTTTATATTTTGAAACAGAGTCTCTTAAGCCAGCACAGCTGGCTTCGAACCTGCGTGATCCTCCTGTCTCCGCCTCCCAAGCGCAGGAGTGTGCACCACCACGCCCAGCTCCAGTATGATTTTATATAATAAAAAATGTATATGCAAATATGCATCTTTTATAAAACAAATATTTATTTGTGTCTCATTAATATTTGTGTCTCATAAATATTTCTTCATATTAATCATATTTAATATAATACAGAATTTATTATGTGGTTGTTGTATAATTTGATTTTTATCTTATTCTTGGATTGGGTCTTAAAGCTTTGTCTCCTTTTAACTTTATTTACTTGGGATAAATTCTTAGAAACAGAACTGTTGGGTTGAAGTTTTACATTTTTAAGGCTTTTGTTAGCCACTGCGAAGTTGCCCTTCATAAAGATCCTACAAATTCAGATTTCACCAGCTCAGGGTACCATTGCCCACTTTGACTGTTTTCACTGATGTTTGCCTTTGATTTTTTTCCTCACAGCACAGTAATACGCACCTCTGCTTCCTCTAAGGCGGCCTGAATGTCGCACTTCTCTTGTTCCACTTGCTTCTTTATCTTCTCCAATTCATGGATTTGCTTCCCTCCCTCTGCAATCTGCTCTGTGAGGTCAGAAATCTCCTCTGTGCATCAAGAGACAGGGAGAAGTGGTTAGACTGAGAGCAGCATGGAAAGGTCCAGACAGGGCCACGGGGCTGGGGGAGGTCACGGGAACTCACGCTGCAAGTTCTTATTTTCTCTCTTCAGAGTTTCAAGCTGGTCCAGGGACTCCTCGTAGGCGTTCTTCACCTTGAACAGCTCAGTGCTGAGAGAACGGGACTCCTTCTGGGAGGTCTCAAGTTCAGCCTGAGTTTCCTCGTACTTCTGTCTCCATTCTGATAGGACCTGAAAAGCATGGAATTGTCAGCAGATGCGAGAAGGAAGACCAAGTAAAACATTCCTGAAATTTAAGCAGGCTGGTCACCTTGTCAAAGTTCCTCTGCTTCTTATCAAGAGCAGCGCAGGCAGCATTGGACCTCTCCACATCCAGCATGAGGTCCTCCACCTCATTCTGCAGCCTCTGCTTCGTCTTCTCCAGGGAAGCACACTTGGCGTTCACGGCCTCTACGTGTTCCTCTGCATCCTGCAGGCGCTGCGCCAGCTTCTTCCTGAAAAGAGCCAGGCAGTCAAGACCTGGCCCAGACCAGGAGTGGTCCCTCCATGGCCCCTCTCACAGCCCCGCTCTGCTGGCAAGAGCCACGTGGTTCTCAGAACTGTAGTGGCCAGAAGTGCTGGCTAGACTGATGGACATGTGGACAGGCCCACAGTGCTCAGCAGTCACACTTGAGTCCTTGGTACATTAGAGATTTCTTAGAGCCCTCTGTTGGTACTGCCTTCCTATATCAGTAACTTGGGAATGTTTAGGACTTCTGATTGGAGATGGTAGTAAAGGTCATTAGTGGAGAGAATTTTATTAACTGACTTATATATCCTTCCTCATTCCCCGGAGGATTTGAGGCTAATTAGATATTTTAGTGGGCAAACTACACCAAGCATATTTATTTGTTTTCCCAGACTTTCCATTTTCTTGTGTATACTTTTCCCTTAGAAAATAGCCCGTTTCTTCTAATCAGCTATATTTGGACAGTCTAATCAGAGAAAGAAATTGGTCCATAATCAGAATGACTTATGCAGTTCAAGCAAAGGCAGATATTGTTTTCTTTTGAATTTTCTACATTCCTCTTTGCCATGTAAAGAAAAGCCATTAGTCCTGACACCTAAGAAGATACTTGCAGACATCCTATGGTCTACAAAGAGACTTAAAGTTTAAGTTACTTAGACCAACCTAGATATTTTGTAGGATTTGGTGACCTCCATTGTGAGGTTATGGATTTTTTCTGTGTGTGTGTGTGTGTGTGTGTGTGTGTGTGTGTGTGTGAGAGAGAGAGAGAGAGAGAGAATGGGGATTGAACTCAAAGGCATTCTACCTCTGAGTTATACCTTCAGACCTTCTTTTTCCTTTATTTTAGGACTTGGTCTCATTAGTTTGCTCAGAACCTCACTGAAATGCTAAGAATCTCATTACATAATCATCAAACCTGTGATCCTTCTGTCTCAGCTTCCCAAGTACTAGGATTACAGGTGTGCATCACCACACCTGGCTGCATTGTGAATTTTAAGAGATGTGTTGGTCTATTTAATGCCTAAGAAGGTGGACTCTGGAATCAGAACATCTGGTTCCAATCCCAGCTGTACCATTTATCAAGCATATGCCTTCAGGTTGCTTAATCACCACCTTGCAGCTTCAGTATCCTCCCAAGTAAAATGTGGGTAAAAATAATGATACAAACAATAGTATTGTTATGAGGACGAAACGAGTGGATTTCACATAGTGTAGTTGACCCTTGGCACGCTCCCAGCAAATGTTAGTGTTTCCTATCGGTATGTTATCATCATCATTATAGCTGCTTCTGAGAGTTACTGAATTGGGCAACTCAGAGACTATGTCTTTCTCCATCCTCGGCATTCACAACACGTACTTGGCCTCCTCCAGCTCCTCCGTGCGCTGGATGGCGTCCGTCTCGTACTTGGTCCTCCACTGGGCTACCTCGCTGTTGGCCTTGGACAGCGCCCTCTGCAGCTCAGCTTTGCCCTCCTGCTCCTCCTCGTACTGCTCCCGCAGCAGGTCGCAGTCATGGCGGGAGGACTGCAGGGCGTGGGCCAGAGCGTTCTTGGCCTGCAGGAGTGGCAGTTGAGTAACTCAAATTCCTGTGTTGAGTGCTATTTTCTATACCTCAAATAGGTTTTGTGAAGAAGAACTTTGTAAAGCTTACTTTAGTTTCTTCCTCTAGCTGGCGTTTCAGCTCCTCAATCTGCTGGGTAGATGCTTGTTTGCTTCTTGAAAGCTGAGAGACTAAAGCATCTTTCTCATCTAATTGTCGGGAATATTCACCTAAGAATAATAGAAGTAAAGAAATTTTTTAATGGCAGAGCAATGTGCCTAAAACTTTCGTGTGTGTATTTTATATGCTTCTAAAAATTTTGAAGAACTAGAGAACCAGCAGAATTGCCATAGAAGTGTAAGCTTGTCTGCTGTACTGCTTTCACTCCCTTTGGGAATCTGCTCAGAAAACTTCGGTAGTTTGTTGATGCCCTCTAGGATGGGGATATTGCTGTTTACTCAGAGCTCAGGACTCACTTTTATCTAGTGCATGACCTCAGGACCCAGGGAGGGTGTCCTACCTGCTTCTGCCTGCAGGCGCCCACGCTGCGCGGTCAGCTCGTTGATCAGCCGCTGCTGCTCCTCCTCCTTGGACTTCAGCTCGCTTACTTGATCTTCTAGTGTCCGGCACATCTTCTCAAGGTTTCCCTATGGGGCATGTGACAACGAAAGATGAGACACAAAATGCAGGGGAAAAAAAAGATGACAATGACACTGTTGTTAAACTGTTTTTAGAGTGAATAAATGCATGTTAAGTGTGAGCAGAAAATTAGGGCATTACCTCTGTGGAGTATGCCAAAATTCAGGCATGGTGAGTACATAGAGTCTCTACACAAGTTGTTATTACAGACCATTCATGTATCCCAGTGACAGTGATACTTGCTTAAAGTGGATTTTGGAATCTTGTTAGTGGGTCATAACCATCAGTTTAAAAAATGAAGTAGAATAAAATATATTAGCAGAGAAAACATTTGAGTAGTGCTATAAAATGCCTGCAAACCATGTTTAATGTCATAAAACAGTAGATGGGTATTCAAATAGGCCACTACCCTCAATCAGAGACAGTATTGGGTACCTTGGCTTTGGAAATGGCCTCTGCATTACTACTAAGGTCGTCGATCTCCATCTTCAGCTCGCTCTTCTCCTTCTCCAGCTTCTGCTTGACGCGCTGCAGGTTGTCGATCTGCTCCCCCAGCTCCGCCACAGTGTCCGCGTGCTTCTTCCTGAGCGTGGCCGATGTGGCCTCGTGCTGCAGGGTGGCCTCCTCCAGGTCCCTGCGCAGTTTCTGGAACTCCGCCTCGCGCTTCTTGTTCAGCTCCACCTGGGCAGAAGTGGCCCCGCCGGCCTCCTCCAGCCGCTCGCTGATCTCCTCCAGTTCCCGGGAGAGGTCGGAGCGCTGCTTCTCTGCCTTGGCCCTGGAGGCCCGCTCCGCCTCGATTTCCTCCTCCAGCTCCTCGATGCGCGCCTGGGAGTGGAACAAGCACATTACCATCAAGTCAACTTGACTGCAGTGGGTTCAGTGTGTAGGAAAAATAGGGATGAGAGATGACTCACCTGCAACTCTTTGATCTTCTTCTGCAGTTGAATTTCTACTGCTTGCTCATCTTCAATTTTGCTGATCAAGTTGCTGATTTCAAATTCTTTCCTTTAGACAGAGAATGAGTCATGTTAATACTCATGAATTGAAAAGGGATATCATATAGCAGTTTTTTCTGGAGCTCCTACTTTTTAAGCTTTTCATCAAGTTGCTGTTTGTCATTTTCTATATCCATTGTAGACTCTTGGGCCAGTTTGAGATCACCCTCTAGTTTCCTCTTGGCTCTTTCTAAGTCCATTCGAAGTTTCTTCTCTTGCTCTAGAGATCCTTCAAGCTAATGAGAAAGTATGTTGAAAACTTACTTTCTCATATTGTAAAAATTATTGTAAAAATTATATTGTAAAGGCATATTGTAAAAATTATTTCGAAAGGCTATGAAAAACGTGCTTACATCATCCACTTGTTGCTCTAACTTGCTTTTAGCTTTGGTCAGGGTGTTGACTTTGTCCTCCTCCGCCTGCAGGTCATCCAGGGTCTGCTGGTGGGCCTCTTGGAGGGCCTTCTTCTCCTTGGTCAGCTTGGCGATGGTTTCATCCAGGCCTGCCATCTCTTCAGTGAGGTTTTTCACCTAGGAAGGTGATGAAAGAGATGGCCTCTGCTCTCAGGTAGCATTGCTGGGTGGTAGGGCCTCTGTCCAGGAGGCAGGCTCTGTGTCCTACCTTGTTCTCCGTGGCATGCTTCTCCTTCTCCACCTTGGCCAGCGTCAGCTCCAGGTCGTCGATGTCTTTCTTCAGTTCTGAACATTCGTCCTCCAGCTTCCTCTTCTTGGCCGTCAGCTCGGCATTGATCTCCTCCTCGTCCTCGGCCCTCTCGGTCACCTCCTTGATCTTGGCCTCCAGCTGGATTTTGTTCTTAATCAGCTGTTCACATCTTTCCTCTGCATCAGCCAAGCTGTCTGCCTCCTGTGGAGAGGTTCATTAAGATATTTAGAGAGTTTGCTAACTTTTTTGGAAATGTATTCTTTGTACAAAGGGTTAGTGTTTTACTGAATTCTGTTGAATTTTTCAATATGAACATAAGTTTATGTTTAATTGGATATTTTCATATGACCTGGAGAAATGCAGCTCATTGGAAGTGAGACCATAGGTTTAGAGGCAAATCAGTTTCCAAATGATTGGCTGGATGAGCCAGTGAATATTTGGAAACTAGCGTGTAGAAGAGTGGGAAGACCTCTGGACTATGCAGAAGGAAGCCTGGATTCTTGTCTCTCTGTTACTTCTACATGTATGACTATGGGAAACTTGCTCTATTTCTCTTATTCTTAATTTTGTTCATATGTAAATGGGGTTGTTGGAATAAATGATTGCTAAGAACTTTTTAGCTATGATATTCAAAGATTTTGATTTAGTGAAATTGGCTAGTTTTGATTTTGATCATTCCTTCCCATTCTCAAACAACTACTTGCCAGATTGCATGTAAAAAAGTAAAAGAAGAAAAATAACATTTCCACGCAGCATTTTTTTATCCACTGAAACTTTTCTGATTGTCCATAATAGCACCATGATTATCTCCCATTTTTATTTCCATTCGAAAAATTACCTGTTTCAAAATGATTTTTAAAATAAGTAAGAACAATTCTGAGAAATATGTATCTATAAAGTTTTTATAAATTACTAAAGGATTCAACTAAAAATCATTTTAGTCACTAAGTTATTAGATTACTCTGTGCTGAGGGATTTCCTTTGTTTATTTTACTCATATTTTAAGTTTTAAAAAATGTTTAAATGGGCTGGGCATGGTGGTGCACGCTTGTCATCTCAGTAGTTGGGAGGCTTAGACAGGACGATCACAGGTTTGAGGCCAGCCTCAGCTACTTGACCTGGAGGGTCTCTGCAACTTAGTGAGACCCTGTTTCAGAATAAAGAATAAAAATAAATAGGACTAGGGGTGTAGCTCAGAGGTAGGATGCCCTTGGGTTTCATCACCAGTAGCTCAGAAAAAAAAAAGTTTTAAATGGGTGATAAAAGAAACCCCCCAAGGCTTCTTTGTTTTTTTTTTAAATCACAGTATATTAAATACCCTCTGACTGATTATTACTAAGAAAAGAGGTGAAGATGGAGAAGCCATAGTCCTGTGCTTTTAGAAAAATATAACTTTCACATAAGTGAATCTATCAGAGAAGAACACTGAAAATTGCTTAAAAAGTTAGAAAACCTTTCCTTTTCACAGGTTACTTCATGACCTTATTGGGCTTATTGAACCAAGACAACGGCAGGTTATGATATTTTTGGCCAGAGTACTGGTGCCAGACCCACTCCTCACCTGAATAAAGAAAGCTCCTCCTGGCCTCATAAACAAGAGGCCATAGGACTCAATTCTGCGTGACAGTGGCGCACTCAGGCCACATTGCTTTGCCTTCCATGTCGGTAGTTCAGTTCAAATCAAGGCAGATATATTGAGTTAACTCTCAGGGGTGGAAGGAAGGAGATACAGAGAGAATATTAACTGTCTTCCTTGAATTTAAAGACAATCTAACAAACTTATTTTTAGAAAACTGGACTGTATTAATGCTGGGACCAGGCAGCCAAGGCAGAAGGATAAAATATCTGACTGAGATTTGGGGGCTTTGCTCTCAAATACTTCTTTCATGGTGGTTAAATTTTGATGTTACTGGATAAGTTTGTCAGCCTTCCCCTTTTCCCTTGTATCTTGGAAGTATTTCTGCTTTCCTTACAGAATGCTGAAAAGTAAGTGAAAAATTGTTTTGTTTTTTATCCAAGAGAATGCCATTTTGTAAATCAAAGTCTGTGCACATTCCAGAAAAAGGTTTGGTAAATGATGGGTTCAGAATACTGAGTACTTACAGACTGAACCTGGAGTTGCAGGTCATTTTTCTCTTTCAAGAGAGTGACCATTTTTTCTTCCAGTTCCTTTCTTTTCGCCTCAGACTTGGCGAGCTCGTCCTTGGTTTTCTGGAACTCCTCCTTCATGGTGGCCATCTCCTTCTCGGTCTCGGCACTCTTGAGCAGGGGCTTGATCTTGAAGAAGAGCTTCATCCAGGGCCAGTGCTTGACGTTCATGAAGGCTCGGATGTTGTACTGGATGCAGAAGATGGATTCCCTGAAGTGATGTAAAAATATTGATTTGAGGCAATGTGGTTACTCTTGCACCCAAATTCTCCTTGCACATAAATGATATGGCAGATTCTGTATATACTGTACGTAGGCTTTACACACAGGTTTGCACACACGTGTACCCTTAAGCTCACACTCATTCAGTAGTCCCCAGTATAACTACTTTGCTGGTGTGAATGCTGTTTACACCGAGTAATTCTCCATTCTCAGTCCTTATCAAACAAGCAGGAAAGCTGACTTTGGAGGGTGAATACTTTGAATGGATGAACAACACATGCCATTGTAAGTCACTTGACATATTACAGTAATAGTGACTTGAGTGGGGTGTGGCAGTTGTGCAGTGATTGTGCCACTTGGCTGCTGCCATATGTATGTGAGCTGTGAAATGGCATAGGCTGCTTTCTCAGTTTCTCTGAGCAACATAGTCATGTAGTCACACAGAAGGGCTACTGATTCTGAGTTTATTTCATGTACCTGTTTGTAAAGCTCATTCAAGAATTTGTGTGCAATAAATGTTAATAACATTGCCTCTAACTGAGCATATGAGTTGTCATCTCTTTCATTAAACTTCTCTTTTTTATCACCACTGAATTATCCACTCCTTTTTTGTTAGCTTCTTTAGATAATATAGTGACTTTTCTAATTCCTTCAAGTGTTTGTCTTATCTGCTCAGCTAGATAGTTAACATTGCAGGGCATTTAGCATGGGTGGAGCTTCAACATTTGATTTCTTCAAACAAAATTTAAAAGTCATAAAAGGTATCCTTTCTGCAGCTATATCAATAGGCTGGCAAGGTTTGATGAACTTTTAGCAATATGTATGTCTCTTCAGGCTTGTTAAAATGTAAACTCTCTCTCTATAAGTCCAATTAGAACTGTGTCTGAGAAGGCAGATACCATTACACAAACCATATGATAGGCAAATGGAAAAGACTTGAGAACACTTGTAACATAGATCTGAATAATTACAGATGAGCAAAATGCATGGACAGCATGTGTGAGGAGAGGGAATAGAGTAATGCTGTGTACATAGAGTAGCTCTGTGAGGTTAATTATGGGAAGAAGAAATGAAACATTTGAATAGATGAAGTTGGATGAGGGAACAGGGCTTGTGCAAACATGAGAATAAGAGATAAGCAAGTTGTTTATCCTGGATAGAAAAGGCAATCTGGTTGGAAATGATAGATGAGGTGGGGAATAGAGAGGACCTTGACAGCCAAGCAAAGCAACTTGGATTTGACATGGAATACCATGGGGAGCTATGAACTGAGACATGTCTTGATGAAAATAGTGCACACTGCTAACAGTTCCTACAGCTCTTTGTGGGATGGGTAGAAAGGGAGAAATTGGAGGCAGAAGAGAAGTTTTGGAGGGAATTCAAGGGATAAAGCAAAGGCTGTTGTGATGTTGTGCTCAGAGGCACATGATAGCCACAAAATGAAGGAATTAATGAATGAGGAAGGCTGACTGATAGTCCCTGGGGAACCTTATTATTTCCATATTCTACATGGTTGTTACCTCCTCTGCAACATCTTCTGATATTCTACCCTCATCAGGTATCCTCTACAGACGGCCTGTGTTCTTGTTATAATCTGTGCCAACTTTTCATCTCTCATCTCTTCGAGAAGACCCAGAAGACCAGCTTTGAAGAACACCTGAAAAATAGGAGAGTCACAAATCACCCCCAGATTACATGAGACACCACAATAGCAGAAGGTACATGGATCAAGTGTAAGTAAGTAATAGATGTACCTTGGTATGACCAAATTTGTATTGGGTATGATCAATATCAATAGAGCCCAGAAGTTTCTCAGAAGCCTTCTTGCTGTCAATGAACTGTCCCTCTGGAATAGCACTTGCGTTTAAAACCTTGTATCTGTTCAGTTAAACAATTGAAGATAGGTGGGAAGGTGTGGTCACATTTAAAAATGACACCAAAAAGAAATATCAGCAAATATCTGAGAACAAAAGTAACAGCGGGAAATCCAATGGTCTTTTAAGGTCAGATATGAAAACTATGATTTTTGGTTGCGTGCCTCCTGTTGTTACTCTGTTTTCCTAGTCCTCACCCCCAAGACTATATTAGTCAACCTCTTAATTTTTAGGATGTGGTAAGTAGGGTACATGAAATGGAATGAGCAGAGGACAACAGTGAAGATGATAACTCACAGTATTCAGAGGAATACAACAAAGACGACTGACCTTTGTTTAAAGTCACCATATAAGATTCTGCTTGGGAACCCTTTTCTGCAGATGCGAATGCCTTCCAACACCCCGTTACACCTCAGCTGGTGCAGGACAAGTTCATGCTCCATGGCACCTAAAAGCAGAAAAGAGAACTTAACTGTGGACACTGAATTTTCAATTGTGCCTGCTTGATTATTTCATGCCCTTTGTCTTACCAGGAGTTTTGGTTTCATTGGGAATAATACACCGTACAAAGTGAGGGTGTGTGCTCCTCAGATTGGTCATCAGTTTATTTAAATTTTCCTAGAAAACCAGAGAGAAGGAAGTCGATGAGGAAGGTCTGTTTTGGATTGCTTTTTTTGTGATACATGGCACTGTTTTCAGCCACTAGGCAGAAGCTCATGAGGCCTCAGTTGCTCAGTATTTTAAAGGTTTCAACATTCTACATTACTAAATAACCAGAAGGCCAACATGCTGGGGAGAAATTCACATCTCCAAGGTATTCATTTATAACATCTAGGCTCTGTTTTATGAATAGGCTGCAAAGTCAGTAACCTTGATACACAGGAAGTGTCCTCAACGGGGAATCAGAAGACAAGACTATGGCCTCACTCTGCCACTAATGAGCTGTCTGACTTTATAAAATCCCTTTTGTCTCTCTGGGCCTCATCTGAAAATAGTGGAGATTATTCTATAGACTCTTTTGTCTCTGTCACTGCTAATCATTTTTATGGTAGCTAGTGGTTTGCAGTGGTAACCTAGGATAGCAGTCCTCTCAACTTTTGCCATTCTTTCCTTGAGTTTATTATTCCCTGGGACCTCTAACTTCTTGTTTTGTTTGATATTTAAAGAGTCTAAAAATGTGAGACTTTCTGACATTGCATAGGTGGATTTTGGGATATCTCAGGGCATCTGTAATCTCAAGTGAATGGGGTAGATATACCAGAAATTGAGTAACTAATTATGGTAGGGGATAATGTTTCACTCTGCCATAGAAATCTCACATGGGAATGTTTCTCAATATATCTTAGGCATATTCTTTAAGAAGGCATTTTTTTCATATCTCAGGAGATGAAAATAAATAATGTAAGTTTCTAGTCCTTAAAATGCATACAATAATAAGTTGATGAAATGGTCCATTTGGTGAGATCATGCAAATCAGTAATGAGAAAGAAAAAGAACAAAAGAAATTTTCCAGTGTAAGTCAGAGGACATAAATTAGATGTCAGGTCTGCATTTTAGTTTTGAAAGGAATGAGACTTAGCCACACATATTCACAAAGTAAATATTAGACAAGACCTTACACACAGTCTTTGGAAGAGGCAGTTTTTGAACTACTTAAGAAAATTGCATTATTTTACTATTCTTTTAATTTCAAGAGAGGTTGTCTAGTTTAATCATCCATTTAAATCACTCATCTTGGCCTTGATGATTTTTAGCTGTTATTTAAAAAACACCTCAGAGAATAAAGCTGTGTTTTGGTGGAAGGATGTTCTAAAGAGTACCTCAGTTCATCCTCAAAAAGAAAATCAGGAACATTCTCAAAGGACAACATTAAGGAAATAGGAATTTCATGGGGCCAAATTTGAAGTTCAGCTAGACTTCCTTAAAAATCAACTTCATTATAAAAAAAACTTTCAAAGATAGTGTGGTATTCCTGAGCACATTGGATAGTTCTGATAGGGAATAATGAGTAAACCATCCACCCCTCCAGGAGTGTTGCTTTGGCAGTATCTTGACAAGAGTGAATATTTGAAGTGATTTTTATTCATATTACATTCTCTCCTAATTTATTCTAAATCTTACAGTTATAACAATTCATAGAAACTAAGTGTGTCTTTAAATTTAAATTTGCACTTTACCCTGAAAAGAGCTGACACGGTCTGGAAAGAAGAGCCCTTCTTCTTAGCACCTTTCTTTGCACCACCATCTGAGGTAAAAGGCAAACCCATCAATTAGAGTAGAATCCCAGAGGTTAGCGTTATATGAACATTCTGTGAGAATAGGTTTAATTTAGATTAAGGACACAGAAAGTACCTCCTTCAGCACTCGCATATGTGGAGAAGAGACTGGCCAGAGTCTTCATTGCTGACTTCTGGTACAGTCCAACCACTGTGTCATTCAGGGGGTCCTTGTTCTTGTCCAGCCAGCCAGCGATGTTGTAGTCCACGGTGCCCGCGTAGTGCACCAGGGAGAAGTGGGCCTCAGCCTTGCCTTTGGCAGGCTTGGGCTTCTGGAAGTTGGAGGACTTGCCCAGGTGCTGGTCATACAGCTTGTTCTTGAAGGAGGTGTCTGTTGCCTTGGGGAACATGCACTCCTCCTCCAGGATGGAGAAGATGCCCAGGGGCTGAGTTCAGAAAATTAGACATTGGTGTCAGTCTATCTTTTCTCAAAGGATCTGGCTGTCGTTTGATGAAATTATGAGCACCCCCAATTAAATACATGTATAAAGTAAACTAGAGTAACAGCTTAAAGAAGTCCCTTTGCTATCCTTAGAGTGACTTTTCCACCATTTCTTCCCTATTAATACATTTATTGTCAATGTTTTGTTTTGCTCTGAAGAAGACCTACTGACTTAGAATGATGCTGACTCTGTGCAATAATGGATCGGTATAAATAACCCAAACCTTATTTAAAATTATTTTATATATTTATCCTCCTTAAAATTAGACAATGAAGTAGCATGAGCAATTTGACTTCTTGACTTGTAAAAGATTAGCGTTCATAAAAGTGCTGGCTGTATTGCCTGCATATGAATTTTTATTTGGAGAAAGTATTTATTTATATTAATGGCATCTTGGATCATAATGGAAATTAGAATTAATGAGGGTGGTTCTTCTAGTGAAGCAAACCATCGCAAAAGGGTTTTCAGTGCTGTTTTAAAATTGGATTTGAACTCTTTTACCCTGTTGGTGGGAGTGCAACCTAGTTCAGCCGCTATGGAGATCAGTGTGGAGATTCCTTAGAAAACTGGGCATGGATCAACCATATGATCCAGCTATACCACTCCTGGGTATCTTTCCAAAGGGGTTGAAATCAGAGAATGATAGTAACATATGCATATCCATATCCATGTTCATAGCAGCACAATTCTCAATAGCCAAAATGTGGAACCAACCTAGGTCTCCATCAACAGATGAATGGATTGTGAAATTATGGGAAATATACACAATGGAATTCTATTCAGCTGTAAAGAACAAAATCATGTCATTCGCAAGAAGATGGAAAGATCTGGAGAACATTGTTAAGTGAGATCAGCCAAGCATACAGAAAGATAAGGGGCATGTGTTTTCTCTAATATGCCCAAACTAGGGAGTATTAGGAATACCAGAGGGACTCCAGATAATGGAGAGGAAACCTCAGCAAATCTGAAATGGAAGGGTGGGAGAGGAAGAATGCTGAGGTTGATTAATGGAGGAGCTACATTTTAATATGTGTAAAAGTGTGAATGCAGCATGGTCAACCTGGACACTCATTGTTGCAGGGGGAAGGGGAAGTAGAGGGTGGGAGAGGGCACCAAGCACAGTCTGAATGTATGCCATTTTCAATATGATCCATATAAAAATAAATAAAATTAATTACTTTTTATCTTAAAGAATTACCCTAAAATCTTACTGAGAACTTGTCTCAATCATTGTATTTTAGCTACTCCTGTAAGACCTTATTAATTATGAGTCTTTATGCTACCAATAAAAATGGTTTAATAACCATAAATTAAATAATAAAATAAAAAATGAATTTGAATCTAGTATTAGAATACAACTAGCTGGGTGCAGTGGCACCTGCCTATAATGCCAGCTACTCAGGCTTCTGAAACAGGTGGATTGCAAGTTTGAGGCCAGCCCTGGAAACTTATGAAGATACTACTTCAGAATAAAAGGATTGGAGGCATCCTCAGTGATAGAGCACTTGCTTAATATGGGAGAAGTCCTGGGTTCAATCCCTAGTATGCGAGAGAGAGAATATGAATGAGAAGGAAGAAAAGGGAGGAGGAGAAGGAAGAATGAAACCAACCGCTGTCATAGCCTTTTATATATAAAAGCTATAGAGGAAGTGATATCTATTTTAATTTAAATTTTTTAAGTATTGGGGATTGAACCCTGGGGTGTTCTACCTCTAGGCTCGATCCCAAGCCCCTCTTATTTTTTATTTTGAAGCAGAGTCTCATTAAACCACACTCTGGCATCAAATCTGCAATCCTCTTGTCTCATTCTCCTGAGTACTGGGATTATAGGCATGTGCCTCCACATCTGGCTGTCAAGGAAGTGATTTCTAAATAGTGATTTTTCCAATCAATTCAAGTCCCAAACTATTTGAGATTACAGTAATACAACTTAAAATTGCTGAAGCTATCTCTTCAAGTCATCCTTGCAGCTGGGAGACAAACAGACCTTCTCGATGAGCTCGATGCAGGCGGCCAGGTCCATGCCGAAGTCGATGAACGTCCACTCGATGCCTTCCTTCTTGTACTCCTCCTGCTCCAGCACGAACATGTGGTGGTTGAAAAACTGTTGCAGTTTCTCGTTGGTGAAGTTGATGCACAGCTGCTCCAGGCTGTTGAACTACAGAGAACAGTAGAGATTTCCAACCTTTACTGAGTTTTTACAGTGATAAGATTCTTTTGTTGAAGAAAGGAAGAATAGAGAATGAGTAATCTCAGTTTCTCCATATGTAACTAGGGATCTATCAACTACTCTTTCATGGCTTTTAAAGATTTAGTGAGCCAGGTGTGGTGGTGCATGCTTATAATCTCAGTGCTTGAGAAGCTGAGATGGGGATTACAGGTTCGAGACCAGCCTCAACAATTTAGTGAGACTTGCAGCAACCTAGTGAAACTGTGTTTCCAAATAAAAAATAAAGGGCTGAGGGTGTAGTTCAGAGGTAGAATGCCCCTGGGTTCAACATCCAGCACCATAAATAACTAGCTAAATATAAAAAACCTAAGGGTATGGCTCAGAGGTATAATGCTCTTGGGCTCAATCCCCAGTACCAAAAAGGGGGGGGGGGAGATGATTAAATAAAGTAGAAGCCCCTCGGACACTGTTGGGAATACATTGGCTACTCAATAAATGTCAGCTATTATTATTACATTCTGTTATACCCTAAATTTCCTGGATACTTTGGAGATAAGTCTTATTCTAGATGTGGCATTTGATCAAGCAATGTGGATAGTTTAAGTGTACTTGAATAATGACAATACCTACAGTATCAAAGCCCACAGTTGCCTCCGTCTTACTCACGTCAAAGATCTCAAAGCCGGCTATGTCCAAGACCCCGATGAAGTACTGCCTGGGCTGCTTGGTGTCCAGCTGCTGGTTGATGCGGGTGACCATCCACAAGAACATCTTCTCGTAGACGGCTTTGGCCAGGGCACCCACTGCATTGTACACCTTTACAGAGAGAGTAACATTTATTTGGTGTTATTAAAGATATTTCATTAAGGCCTGGGATGTGTGTGATTGATTGAGGTTGTGTACCTACCTGCTGCACTGTCTGGCCTTTGGTGACATACTCGTTGCCGACCTTGACCCTGGGGTAGCAGAGGGCTTTGAGCAGGTCAGCAGAGTTCAGATTCTGGAGATAGGCTGCCTTGTCAGCGACTGCAGGCACACAAATTAGGAAACTCTGTTTAATAAAGGGTAGCCTTTTTAACCTAATACTTTCATTTCTCCTCTAGTTTCTTTCTTGTTTAAATGAAAAGTTTAAATACTTCTACAGAAGATCAAATGAGTTTCTCTGCATGTTAGGGAGTGTACTTTCCACTAAATTGTTGGCCAGTTACACTGGCCTTTAGTGATTTATTGTACATAGATTTTGAAGAATTTAACGATAAACATATCCAGTGTTTACTGTAATATATCATGTAAGGTAAATCTTAGTCTCTGCCTTAAAGACATGTTAGGTATAGTTGAAAGGGTAAGATAAGCACACCTTACTGCTCACTGTTATGGAAGGGTGAAAGTCAGCATATTTGGAATCTTATCTTAGTTTTGTCTCTCTCAATTTAACCTTACTAGATTAATTTCTTTATCTGAAAATAGGATTAGATTAAACTTTGATATTCTGTCTAAAATTCTATCAGTAGCTATAATGTAAATTCCACAATTCAAGCTAAAAGTAACTTCTAGAAAGCTTAGAAAAGGGAGAGAGAATGTCAAACCAGGATGGTCAGGAAAGGCTTTAAGAAACAGATAAATAGCTTTCTGTGCTAGGTCCTGTATATTATATATTTTTTCCATATGTAGAGTACATGAATTTTTTTCTCAATTCCTTTATCTTACTTGCTGCATATATGGTCCACAGATTAATATATAGTTAACTCACACGTGCATACAGATGACCCTAGGAGCATCCTTCACCCCAGCTCTATTTTTAGGCAGGTTCTATATTGCCAGCTACTAGGTTTACCTGCTTGTGAAAAAATAGACCAATATCTTTTATAACTGACCCACTATTGCTAAGGCAGAGGAGGAATACCACTGTCATTCTATCTCCAGTTATCTGTCCTAGGTTGGGCTTGTATGTGGCATTTGGGGTTTATTGTATCTTATTTGGGCTGAATAGAAACGAGGGAGAGATAGAGAGGAAGGGAGTAGTGAAGAAAGAGTGCCTTGCATAAATGTATATATGCCCTTCAGAAATCCAGCTGCAAAGAAGATATGAGTGTGTGGTAGGGTTAAACTCTCTCTCTCTCCCCTCTCTCTCTCCCCCCCCTCTCCCCCTTTCTCCCTCTCTTCTCTGATTCAAACCCAGATGGAAGTTCAGTTGATACCTTCAGTGCCGTCTGGCTCAGCCTGCTCCTCACGCTGCTTTTGTTTGAACTTCATGTTCCCATAATGCATCACGGCCCCTGTGAGCTTATAAATGGACACTTTCTCTTCAGAAGAGAAGCCCAGGATGTCAATGGCACTCTACCAGGAAAGATGAACAGACAAATGCTACTTATTTGTGAAAAGTTTTAGTACATCCTAAGTCACCACACATAGAGTACTTTGCCATATTATGCCCATATATAATGGCTGGTTTTAGAGAGTAGGGGTGTGTATGTGTGACTTACATCAGTGGCCATCAGCTCTTCTTGGTCATCAATGCTGGGCACTGTGATCTCTCCCTGACTGACGAAGGCAAAGTCGTAAGGGTTGGTGGTGATCAGGAGCATTTCTGAGTACAGAGAATTCAGGGTTCATGTTTTATATTAGAAGAAATTAATAAATATACCAACTTTAATCTATGAGTATGTTTTCTTACCAATTAGCTCTGGCTTCTTATTGGAAGTGATCTGATAAAAAATATGGTAGCTTCTTTCTGCCTTTAGCTGGAAAGTAACTCTAGACTTTTCTAGAAGATCTAGAAAGAGAGAAATTGAACTAGAACAAAATATCGATTCTTTGGACATAGTAAATAAACCTCAGTGTCTTTGGCCAAAATTGAGGGCATTACATTTGGCTCCACTGAGATTTCAACCTGATGATTGTGTTAGAATCATAGATGTGTATAGCAATTATCTGTACTTCTTGCCATCTAAGAGTGGCAACTGAAACATACCTGTTCTGGGGTAAATAATTGCATGTGAAGGATACATGAGCTCCATGTTTTAGTTGGTTTCTAATACCCTTCCTTGTATCACCTCAGATTCACTCCATGGCGAGACACTACATTGGACCTATATATCAAAACTCAGATCAAGAGCAAATCATAGAGCTGTATTGTAAACTCATGGGTAACTCATAGGTACTAGAATTTATTCTTAAAAAGCAATCACAGGCTGGGCGTGGTGGCGCACACTTGTAATCCCCGCGCTTGGGAGGCAGAGACAGGAGGATCACACAGGTTCGAAGCCAGCCACACACGCTGGCTTAGGAGACCCTGTTTCCAAATAAAAATGTAAAAATAGGTCTGGGAGTGTAGCCCGGAGGTATAAGGGCTTCCAGAAACCCCAGTACCACCAAAAAAAAAAAAAAAAAAAAAAAGCAATCACAGTTACCGGACATGGTGGCACACGCTTGTAATCCCCGCACTTGGGAGGCGGAGACAGGAGGATCATGCCGCACTGGCTTAGGAGACCCTGTTTCCAAATAAAAAAATATATAAGATAGGTCTGGGAGTGTAGCCCGGAGGTAGAAGGGCTTTCAGGAACCCCAGTACCACCACCACCACCAAAAAAAAAAAGCAATCACAGTTGCTTCTGAGGCAGGGATTCTTCTAGGTTGTGCTACAAGCCTGAAAAGTCTGCAGTTAGAGAAGTGCACAGTAGATGGTCGACAAGTCTTCCATTAGCTTACAGGCAATAAAGCAGCAGACCATTCTTTTCCAAGTTTGCATACAAGAAGTACTTCAGAATACCCCCACAGTGGAAATCACTTGTCTCTGTTTTCATTGTCAATGATCCTGTTACTCACATGTTTCGATATCAGCCGATGCCAGCTTCCCCGTAGTACCAAAGTGGATTCTAATGAATTTACCCTGGGAACGACCAAAATTATTTGGTATTAAAAAATTGAAGCACACAGAGAATACAACTGAAATAATGACTCAGACATAGTTACTCTGACACTTAAGGTCAGAGGTGGTCCCTCCATGACCAAAAGACTCACAAAGCGAGAGGAGTTGTCATTCCTCACGGTCTTGGCATTGCCAAAGGCCTCCAGCAAGGGATTGGCACTGATGATTTGATCTTCTAGAGTCCCCTGCAAAAGCAAGAGCCATCCTCGCACCCGGGGCTCCAGACTTCTGAGAGACTGACAGTCTTGGCTCTCGCTCTGGCCATAAGACCCACCTGCATTTTGCCGGTTTCCTCCTTCTTCTTCTCCCCAGTGACTGCAATTGTTGCAAAGTACTGGATGACACGCTTGGTGTTGACAGTCTTCCCTGCACCAGATTCTCCGCTGCCCAACAGAAATCAGAAGAGATCAGAACTCTGGCCCACATTGTCAACGTCCAAGACAACACAGCAAATTAGAGAAGAAAAATCACATACGTGATCAGGATGGACTGGTTCTCACGGTCTGCGAAAGAAATCAAGACAATCAGTTAAAAGACATTCAATAGGAAGATAATTGAATTAGTTCAGCTCAGACACAGCTTGTCCTTTTTGGCTTTTTGAGATGTTGCCTATGATTTTGGCGTTGTGTTTAACTCCTGAAAAAGCCAATTACTTCTTGGGATAAAATTTGTGAAAATGAGAGGCAAAACATCATGTATTTCATTTAATATTTCATCTTTTTTGTTGAGATAAAATGCACATAGAACTTGCCATCCTGGCCATTTTAAGCGTACAGTTCAGTGGTATTAGGTACATTCCTAATGTTGTGAAATCGTCACTACCGTCCATCTCCAGAATTCTTTCTTGTAAAACTGACACTCTGTACTCACTTATCACTAACTCCTCATTTCCCCTCTTTCCAGTTCTTGACAACTAGTTCTACTTTCTGCCTCTATGAATTTGACTAGTCTAAATACCTTATTAAATGGAATAATATGGTGCCTGTCTTTATCTGTGCTAACTTATTTTACTCAGCATAATAGCCTCAAGGTTCATCCATGTAGCACTTGTCAGAACTTTACTCTGTCTTAAGGTGGAATAATATTTCATTAAATGAATAGGACACATTTTGCTTACCTATCTGATATCTTGCTGAACATTTAGGCCTCTTCCTATTTTAGCTGTTGTTAGTAATGCTGCTGTGAACATGAGTATATCGGTATCTCTTTGACACCCTACTTCAATTCTGTGGGGCATATACCCCAAAGTGGAAATGCTGGGTCATGCTGTAATTGCATTTTTAATTGTTTGAGGCACAACACCTCTGTTTTCCACAGAAACTATACCATTTTACCTTCCCACCAACACTGTACAAGAGTTCTAATTTCTCCATACCCTTGCCAACGCTTTTTTTTTTTTTTTGTGGCTATCACTGTGGATCTGGAAAAAAAAAACTTTTATGGAAAGTTTTAAGCATACACAAAAGTAGAGACAACAGTACAATCAGTCCTTGAATGCCCATCTTACAGATACAACAGTTATTACTACCTGGCCAATTTTATGTCATCTCAATCTCATCCCAGTCTCACTGGATTATTTTAAAGAAAATTTCAGGCATCATATCATTTTGGGAATAAATACTTTAACAAGAATCATACGGTTTTGAGACCATAAGAAACTACAGAAATTGTTTAGATAAACTCATTCATTTAGCAGGTAAAGAATCTGAGCCCTGGAGAGGAAAGAGTGAGTTTTCAGTGTTAATTACGTAGATAGTTACAGATACTTACATGTTTTGACTTTGTTTATATATTTCTCTGCTACCTGGTCTCCCATCTTCTCAAATCACTAGTCTGACTGCTGATAATAGTAAATAAGAAGGGCTCTGGAATTGTGAATGTTAGTGTTTACATTTATTTTTAATTTAACATATTCATTTCTAAATAACAATGATTATGTGACTGATGTTTTATATTTATATGAACTTGCTAATTGTTGAATCTCCAATTCTAAACTGATAGATTACAGATTTTAAAGAATTCTAAAATGTAAACATGTCTTCAGAGAAAATAGATGCAAATCTGGATGATGTCTAGATGTAGATATGGACAGTGAATTTAGAGAACGTTCAAGTCCTATTCATGGAAATAGATGGAGATTTGGGGTCGTATTCGTATTGATTATTTTCTAGATGGTCCCACTGCATCTAGTGGAGAATAGATAACAAGATGACGTTCTGGTCTCTGTTGGCAAAGCTAAAATAACATTAGCTAGGCAAATGTCTCAGTTCTGTGTGATTTTATAGGAAAATCATGTCTGGGAGCCACAAGTGAGCTTGGATTTGGAGTCGCTCCACAGCCTGGGGTCGGGTGGGGTGTTCACAGTTGTGTACATGCAGCTGCTGTGTATTAAAAGCTCTGACATGAGCCAGCATGTGCACAAGTTTTGGGAGGTAGCTGGCTTCTGTGGATGACCCAAGAGCAGGTTACTGGCATCAAATCCTATAGAACTCCTGGCCAATTCGTAATGGGAGACTCCTGTTTTATCCCTTTCTCTTCTCTCTCTCTCTCTCTTTAAAAGACAATTTAAAACAAGTGTGACAGAATGAATAAACAAAAAAGAAAACCTTCATAGTTTCTAAGGTTCTATGGAAGAAAGGGAAAGTGAGGAATTTAGAATATTTCTGGAGGCATTGTATTTGGTACATGAAAATAAAAGGTCTTAATCCTGTTTGGCGGCCTATAATATGAATATAAACTGTTTATTAATGCTTTGAGAAGGCAGGAATCATAGGCTTTTATACAAACTTAAATTTTATTTTCCAGAGAAAAAGAGATTTATTCTCAAAGAGAAAATAAGATTTCCCCCCCTTTCATTCTGGTAGGAAAATGCTTCAAAATCTTTGGGAGGAAAATCAGCTTTTTTTTTTACTCATGTTCTAGCCTGAAGGCTGGCAATATTAGCTGTGTCCTTTGAAAATAAAATTCACAGTGTCCTCTAGCTGTGGCTGAGAATTCTTCTCCTTGGTTTTGCTGTGGATACTTAAAATTTTTTTGAACTTTTTTGTATCCAAATTAAAGAATAACAAAATATGGACAGCAATAAATACAATAAATATATTTGTTACAACTGGGCTTTCCTTTACTGACTGTTAGCTTGAGGAGGACAAATTCAGGGAACTGCCCTGAACTCCTCTGTGAAGTGGAGATGCTGCTGGGAAGCCTACATGGCAGCATGTCTATGAAGATCTTTAGAAACGTGACCCCGGACTCTGTTACTCCAGCAAGGCTTGGATGAGGTCTGTTCATCAGAGACTCCCTTTACACATTTCTGTCAATTGATGCCTCGCCCACTCACTCACTCACCAGTCAGCATGAACTGATAGGCGTTGTCAGAGATGGAGAAGATGTGGGGCGGGGCCTCCTGGCGCTTCTTGCCTCGGTAGGCAGCCACCACCTCGGGGTTGTACACCGGCAGCCACTTGTAGGGGTTGACGGTGACGCAGAAGAGGCCCGAGTAGGTCTGGAAAAAATTCAGAAAATTCAACATGTGCGTCTTTCAGTTCAACATGTACATCTTTTTTTTTTTTTTTCATAGTGGGGGAGGTTGAACCCAAGGCCTTGCACATGCAAGGTAAGTGTTCTACCACTGAGCTATACCCTCAGACCCTGCATCTTGCTTTTTTATAAAGAAACAAATAGACTGAAAACAGATGTTGAGGGCACTCACGTAGATCATCCAGGCTGCATAGCGCTCTTTGAGGTTATACAGAACTCCGGGCTCGTGCAGGTGGGTCATCATGGCCATGTCCTCGATCTTGTCATATTTTGGAGGGTTCATGGGGAAGATTTGATCTTCCTTTACAGTTAGAGTCTGTTAAGGAAGCAGGAGACCAGTTTGAATCAATGGCTGTAGTATGATTTATAAACTTTATAAAACTTTAATTGCAGATATATTACAATATACTTTTCACTGCACCTTAAAGATACTTATGTCAGAGTTTGATGCCAAGCTAGGATACTACTATTTACTATTTTTATTAGTGTGTCAACTCACACATCAGTGGGGGCAGTGTGAGATTTCCTCGCATGCATACAAAATGCATGGATCAGATCCAACCATGCATTTCTTCTCCAGCCCCAGGACCCAGCTCTCCACTCCTGGGTGTATATCCCAAGGAAATGAAACGAGCATACCAGAGAGTTTCCTGCATGTGAATTTTTACTGAGGCACTGTCCATTAAAAAAAAAAAATTCCCACTGTCTCTACTATCCAGATTTTTTTTAAAATGGTAGTGGAGATTGAACCCAGGGCATTCTACCTCCAAGCTACACTCACAGCCTTATTTTTTATTCTTTCTTTTTAAACAGAATCTCACTAAGTTGCAGAGGGCCTCATATATTTGAAGTGTATATCTTTTTGTTCTTATTTTGCTAGGTCAACTATCTTTTATTTTCTCTTGCTGTTCATTACAAGAAACTTCCTTTTCTTTGTGAAGTCATGGGGATATTAATACATTCCTTCACTAAGTAAATAACTCAAAAATTTGTGTGATGGGGCAACTAGTTCTTATTTTCCCGGTTTGGATTTAGACTGGAAAGCAGGGGATGGAAGGACAATGGTGAGGGCTGATCTGAAAGGTGATGTGGTGAATTCCCTCTGCTTTCCATTTTATCTACCCACTAACTAGAAAGGTATCCGGCAACTGGTTTGGAGATTCTCCCCGGGCGAGGCTTTAACTTTGGGATGGAGGAGACAGAGGACATGGGGAGTGATTTTCCTCATGTTTCCACTTACTGCTCCTCCTTCAGTCTTCACAGTCACTTTCCCTCCTTCTCTGCTTTGTATGGTGCTCTTTACATAGGATTCCTTTGGCTCCGCCACAAACACAGACGTTTTTGCATCGAAAGGCTTGTTTTGGGCCTCAATCCGCTCCCTTTCCGATTTTCGAAGATAGGGAGCGGCTTCGCCGAAAATAGCCATCTCGGCGTCCGAACCGCTCATGGCTGCAGTTGATGTAGCAGAGGATTCTGTGTTGGGGAGAGAACACAGAGGGAGAAGTGGAAGGCGTTAATCATGGTTGTAAGGTAGCTGGAAATGAAAGAAGCGTGGCGCTTCTCCTGCGCCGTGACTGTTCCTCCATCGGAGGTCCCCGTGTTCTAACACAGACTGAAAGACTAGCCTGGAATGAGACTGTAACTTGAGGCTTCACTTTTAGGACTTTGCAAGTTTCCTTTCCAGATCCCATACCTTGATCCTAGAGCCAGGAACCTACAATTGAATTAGAATGGAATCCTTACATGTTTGTTATATCTGAACCGTAACAATCTCCATAGCTAAAACTTTTGATGGATAGTTTTATAGTAACTGTCATTATTTAATCCCCATTTCTCCTTCTGCATAATGCTTGCATCTGCCAGCTGCTAGGATGCTCACAGAGCTAGGAAGAAAAAAATTTCCTTGTGCAAATAAAGCTTGACATTATGAAAGCATCAAAAACATCGTAGCCTTTCAGATGGCCGCTTTCTCTCCCCAACCGAGTAATTGTTTTTAACATCTTCTTTCTGCTCCTTTTAGTGTTACATCTCCCAGGGAGTTGTTGAAAGAACCTCAGGGAGTTGTTGAAAGAACCTCAGCAAATTCTAGTTCTGTGGTTTTTTTTTCCATCATCTGGCTTGTTACCAAGAGATTTAGTATTGCCCTAATTCCCAAATCTCTTTTGACACTCTCCATATGACATGAGATATTTATTTGTCAGTTGACGTATCTAACTACAAGAAATGAGAGCTTCACCATACAGGCCCTTGTTCCTACATAAATTCCATGGGTTCTTTTTCTTTTCATCCGGAAAAAGAAAAGAGAAGAAATTCAAGAGTTCATCATATGCATGTAAGTTATTGTCTCCTGGCTAATGATCAACAGTGTTGACATGGCAAATTGGTTGCTTTTTTTCTGTACTTTCAGGTGGTAAGTTACTTGGGAAAGGGCAGGATCTCTCTTAAATCAGGCATGGTATTTACCTCACTGTGGTGCTAATACTTGTAATATTTTCAAAGAAAAAGAAATTCAATAACAAGTAATAGTGAATCATCAAAAGTAGCCACAACATGGGTTTAACAAGACGTTTGTCTTTACATTTTTAGGTAAGAATTTTCCCAGATTATGTAAAAAGTACCTATAATAACACCTAAGTATTCCGTGCTTTGCAGTAGGGAGGTTGGTGTGGAATGTTCGGGTGCTCCTGTTCCGTTCTATCCCATCAAGAACTCACTGTCATACTGGCTCTATTCTAAATGATCTTTTAATCCTGGAACATAAACGAGAGTAGTAGTCTCTGAGAAGAAGACATTGTGAAAAAAACAATCTCCCGCATTTAGAGACAGTCACTTGGCAAGGCTTTTTACCAAGGTAACTAGAAACATGGAAATGGTGAGCAATTCTTAATTATGAGAAGGGTATGCATTATAAGAAGGGGAAAACAACACATGAATTAGAAGAAGAGGATACAAAATTGTGATTATTTATATATGATATGTTGAAAATCTAAGAGAACCAAATTATTAGAGGTGGTAAGGGAGTTTTCAGCAAGGGAAGCAGATAAAAGATGACGCAAAACAACCAGAGACTTTCTGAAATGTCATGATATGTCTGTTATGGATCTCCCTGCTTTCTTAGGCTAAACCCCTTCTGTCATCAATAAATGAGTAAATCCAAATCTTACCTCTGGAGTTCCAGACGAAAATGCAGGGTCAGAAATGTCCCACACTGTAAAACAAGAAGTTTCGTATTAGTGATGCACTGTCATTGCGGTAATCTAGTTCCAGAATTAAATGTCCCCTGTCCTAAAGCTTGGCTTTTATGAAAACAAAGTTTTCAAAGTTGAGAGGAAGAGTTTCATGCTCAGAGATGGCCTCAGCATCAGCTCCTCCTGCCTCTTCAGTCCTTGGGCTCCCCGGGCTCCCATCACTTACTTACCTCTGGGACCTTGGTGGAGATGAGGCGGGAGGGTCAGGCCGGTTTATATAGGAACCACTGTGCTGATGCTGCAGCTACCTCCTCTTTGTTAGGGCAAGACATTTGGCAGCATGAACGCTCAGCATAGTTTGTAGTGACATTTGGCATGTTTGGATATAATTAGAAGTATTCATATCATTTTGAGTATGTGAACCAATTGCCTATAAATAATTTGACAGGGACCCATGTGCCATTAGAGAATGCTTTCTAGTTGCTGGGAAGGGAATCTTTGACAGTGCCTGGTGGGACCTCAGAGTCTGTTCTGAAGAGCTATATTCAGCTTGGCAGCCTCCTCCATGCATGCCTGTGTAACCCAACGATCAGTTGCCGGCGGCCTGCTGCTGTCAGGCCTCCTCTGTTTTTCTTTATTTGTTCCCATAGGAATCCCCCACTGCATTTCCTTGGGCCACTGCCGAGCTCACCCTTAGAGTCTGGGCTTGGGCAGCAGAGCCTAAATGAGAGGAGATTCTTTGCTGAGTCTCCACCGTTGGGTCAGCGCCCACCCTAGCTAATGCTGAAGAAAATTATTAATAGAAATTAGTGTGTTCATCGTAGGCAAAATACATATGAGCAGAGGGAAAAACTGTCTCGAATCCTAGTGTGCAGAGATAAGATAGATAAGTGGGATCATGCTATATATAAATAATAGTTTAGACCTGTTTTATATTCTGCTTTTAAAAATGTGTACTTTTCATGCCAGCAGTGTAATTTACATCTGCCATCTTAAAAAGTATATTTTTGTTCTTTTTACATTAAAAGTTTTCTTTCTAAGGTCAGGTATGCTGATGTACAGTTTGCATGCAACCCAGTTCACCCTAGAGTCTAGAAGGAAGAGTCTTGAGCATTTCAGAGACCTTAGTCTTGACATCTGTGAGCTGAACTTTAGTGTGGGAGGAAAGAAAGAAACTGCTTTTCTTTCTTTCTTTTTTATTTTTTGGTGGTGGAGATTTAACCCAGAGGCACTCTTTCACTGAGCTACATCCCCAACCCTTTATCTTTTGAGACAGGATCTCAGTAAATTGTGGAGGCTGGCCTGGAACTTGTGGTCTTCCTGCCTCCACCGCTGGAGTCGCTGGTTTAGAGGTGCTTACCACACTGCCCTGGCCACCACTCATTTTTTCTAGGTGCCATTCATTCCCGTTTTCTATTATACATAAACGTGATCCATAGCAAACATATCATGATATTTTAGGAAGTTTCTAGGTTTTCCGCCTTATCTTTTATCTGCCTCCCTTGCTGAACTCCCTTACCACCTCTGATAATTTGATTCTCTTAAATTTTCAACATATCCCATATATAATCACAATTTTATATCCTCTTCTTCTAATTCATGTGTTGTTTTTTTCTTCTCATGATGCATTATCTGTGACATTTAGGACAATGTAGAAGAATATTAATACAGTATCACCATAGTAACAAAGTAATATAATATTACTATAGTATTTATACTTTGCTTGAGCACATATTCTTGTTCTTGGCTTTTTAAAATTAACTTTTATTTTTGATTGACACACACTTATTGTACACTGTTATGGGAAATAATGTGATATTTTGATATGCATATGTTGTTGATTACATCTGACATTTCATTAAGTATGATATTTTTATGTAGCTTTTCAATAATTCTGATTATAAAAAATAGTTAAGCCATTCCATTTCTAGATTTATACCCAAGAGAACTGAAAACATTTATATATAAACATTTATATATAAACTGGCACATAAAGTTGATAGTTGTCCATTATAGTCAGGTGGTAGAAACAGTTAAATGTCTATCATCTGGCAGGTAAATAAACAAGATCTGGTATATATGTCATGGAGCATTGCTCAGCCATAAGAAGAAATGAAGTACTGATTGATGTGACAGGATGGATGAACTCAGAGATCTTATGCTAAGTGAAAGAAGCCAGATACAAAGGACCTATACTAATGATGCTACTTAGATAAAATGTCCCCAATACACAAGCCCATAGAGACAGAAAGTAGATTAGTGATTGCAGAGAATGGAGGAAGAGGATAATGCGGAATGACTATAGTCAGACACCCAGATTCTTTTAGGATGACAAAAATGTTCTGGAATTAGTAGTGATGATCACATACCCTTGTGAATCTACTATAAATCACTGAATTGCCCACTTTAAGTGGTGATTTTATGTTAGAGGAGTAACATCTAAAAATAGCACATTGTAATGTTATCAATATTTTTTCTGCATCTATCGATTTAATTATCTTCTAACCTGTTATTGTGATGAATTATATGGTAAATTTGTGTCAGCTTTCCTATCCTGATGTTCATGAAATAAAATCTATTTGAGCTGGGAGTGGTGACGCATGCTTGTAATCCCAGCATTCTGGAGGCTGAGACTGGAGGGAATTGAGGTTCCCGGACAGCCTCAGCTACTAGCAAGGCCCTTGGCAACTCAGTGAAACTCTGTTTCAAAAAAATAAAAAGACTTAAAAAATAGGGCTGAGGGTGTATGTTGCTCAGAGGTACAAAGCCCCTGGGTTTTATCCCCAGCACCAAAATAAATAAATAAATAAATAAGAATAAACCCTATTTATATAATATTAATTAATTCTTACTTCCAATTTTCTAATTTTTATTGGCAATAAGCTGAGTTTCTACATGGCTGGCTCCATGTTTTCTTGTGCTGGTGTAATATGGTTTTATACCAGTACAATGGTAGTCTTGTAAGGGCAGCCTCCCATTTGTTTCTGTTTTCTGCAGGTATGTTTGGGATGTGAATTATCTGTTCCTGGAAGGCTTAGTAAAGTTCTTCAGTGGAACTCTGTTGACTTGGAGCCTTTAAAAGAATGAATCTTTAGTTTTCTAGTTGTTTTATTCTATATATAGTTCATTTTGTTCTTTTTTTTTTTTTTTTTTTGCAGTACTGTGCTAGGGATGGAACCCAAGGGCATTCTACTTCCGAGCTACACCCCTAGATCTATTTTTTATTCTTTATTTTGAAACAGGGTCTCACTGAGTTGCAAAGGACCTCACTAAATAGCTGAGGCTGCCCACCTACTGCGATCCTCCTGTCTCAGCCTCCCGAATGTGGGATTACAAGCGTGTACCACCATATCTGGCTCTTCTTTTTATTTTAAATTACATGTGCCAAAGTTTTTTCTTTCTAATTTAGTTTTATTAAATAATTTTCATGTTCTGATTAATCATTTTCTACTTCTAGCTTGAATAATTCCGTTCTTTTAAATTGTTGCTTTATTTATAATTAATTTGATTTTCATGTAAATACCCCAATTATTAAAATGTTTGTTTCTTACTATAGTTTTAAATATAATTGTTTTTAATTTTTACATGATAAACAGTGACTGCCACCTGTATGAGATTACTCTTATGGCTTTGTGCATGAGTCCGTGTTTTGTTCGGTTTTAAGTATCTTTATTTAGGTGGGGCTTTACATACCTTAAAAGTCATCCATGAGAGCTGGACACTCTGGTGTACTTGGGTGTCAAGGCAAGAGGACTGTAAGTTCAAGGCCAGCCTGAGCAACTTAGCAAGACCCTGTTTCAAAACAAACAAACAAACCGTGGATATAGCTCAGTGAAAGAGCAAATCTGGGTTCAATCCTAGTTTAAAAATAATCCATCCATTTTAAGGATACAGTTCAATAATTTCCAGTAAATTTATATGGTGTGCAAGCATCACTACAATCCAGTTTTAAAGTACTTTTCTGACCTAAAAAGTTTATTTGTGCTCCTATGCAATCAGCTCTCCAACCCCAAACACAATATCTACTTTTTGTCTCTATAGTTTTGTCTTTTCTCAAAATTTCACTGAAGTGAAATTCTGCGATGTGCAGTTTTTGTGTCTGGCTCCTTTGCCTTAGCGTGTTTCCAGGTTTCATCCGCGTTATTGCATGTTTTAGTAGTCCATCCCTTCTAGTTGCCGAAGAGTGGTCCATTGTATAGAAGTGACAGATTTTGTCACATTTGAAGTCTTCCTAATTTCTGGCTACTGTGATTAATACTGGTATTAATATTCCACACAAGTTATTGTGTAGACATTGGAGCATTTGGGAAGTTGAGACAAGAGGATAATGGTTTGTAGATAGCCTCAGCTATTTAGGTCCTTTGCAACTCATGAGACCCTGTTTCAAAATAAAAAATAAAAAAATAAAAAAAATAAATAAATAGGGCTAGAGGTAAAGCTCAGAGGTAGAATGTTCCATCTCCAGTACTGAAAAAAAAAAAAAAACAAAAGAAAGAAAAAACTATCATGTTTTTTCTAGTGGCCATACCATTTTACATTTCTACCAACAATATATGTGGGGTTTGCTTATACTGAGATATTTTGCTAAGTTGCCCAGGCTAGCCTTGAATTTGGTATCCTCCTGCCTTAGCCTCCTGAGTAGCTAGGATTATAGGAATGCACCACTATACCTGATTTCATTTTCTTAACAATGACTTTTAATAAAACCCAATTTATCAATATTTTCATGTATATGCCATGCATTTGGTACCATATCCTTCAAATTTTTCCTAATGCAAGGTCAAAAAATTTTTCTTCTAGATATTCTATATGTACGGTCCTGAAATGTATATCTACATTCTATTTCAAGTTAACTTTTGAACATGGTGAATAGACTTCATTTATTTTTATGTGTGGATAATTAATTGTTTCCATTCCATTTGTTGAAAAGACTTTTTTCCCTGTTAAATTAACATGTTAGAGATATGTAAAACATTTATATTTCCTTCTTGTTGGTTACAAAGTTTCATATTTATTTCCACAATTTAACTTGTTAATTTTGTTAACCAAATCATCCATGTTTTTATTCTTGTCTACCAGATCTGTTATTTTTAGTAGGTATAAGTTAAAATCTCCCACTATGATTATTAATAACTTTATTATATTTTGATTTGTATAGATCAGATATATTTGTTAACCTATAGAAATTTGTGACCATTATATCTTTCTGGTGGATCCGATCTTTTAAAAATACAGTATGAACTATCCTTGCCTCTTTTAGTATATTTTGCCTTAAATTGTATTTCATCTCATTTCAAGAATGTCTATTTGTTTTTACTTTATGGTATCATATATATGAGTTGTCTTTTGCCCTACCTTTATTTTCGAAGTTTCTGAGTTATTTTATTTTGCTTCTAACTTTTAAAACTAAATAGCTATTTACAAAAAAAAACATTATGAGATTTTGCTTTACTATATATGTTTTAGGACATAAAACTAGCTGGTGGGCCTTTTATGGTGTGCACAGTGTTTTAAATATTAGTGTAACATGAGCCCTCGGGCATTTCACCCCTGAGCTACATCCCTCCCAGCCCTATTTTATTTTTAAATTTGAAAGTGTCTTCCCGGAGTTGACCTTGAACCTGAGATCCTCCTGTCTCAGCCTCCCAACTCCTAGGATTCCATGTGTGTACCAGCACACTAGCTTGTCACCTAAGCCTCAGTGTACTCCTCTGTTAAAGGGAAAGTAGTTTTCCACCACCTGACAGAATTAATACAAGTATTTTGTGAATAATATATGTAAAGCATTTAACATAGTACTTGGCAGCATAGCTCATATTTAATAGATACTGGTTTTTATCTCTGTAAAAATCATGTTAAAGATGATAGGGCCTTATCTTGTGAGTGATGGGATATCCTACAGAATTTTAAATAGGGAACTGACCTTAAGACTTGTTTTAGACACAGTCATGATAGCAGCATAGAAGCTGGATTGGAGGAGTGTAACAGAGATGAAGAACCTACTTGAACAGTTGTTGTGTTATTTTAGGAAAGAGTTGAGGACCTGAACTAAGCCATTAGCTTTTGGAAAAGATAGGGATGCAATCAAGAGATATTTAGGTTGTAGACTTGACTTGCCTTGCTGTTGGTGAAATGAAAACAAGTTTGGACGTTCAGAAACCACTTAAATAGGTTCTGTCTCAAGATAATTAGAAATAAATGGAGTTTTCTGCGATAGAAGGTAACATTTTTCATGGAAGGAGGACACACTTGGAATTAATAGACAAAGGATAGAGATATTTCTGTGGATGAGGGCTTGCCATGTAGGTTCCTAGCAAAAGAAAGCAAGTTTCCAGGGGAGGGTGGGGGAGCTGACTCATCAAAACTTAGGCTTAAAATATGGGACTTCATTCTGCAGTCCAGAAAAAGGCTCTTGTATTATGTATGTTGAGTTCGTACATGATAAAGGCAGTGTTTCAAATCACTAGGCAAATGAGGAAGGGCAGTTCCGGGAATGGGGCTGTCTAGATGAATTGAAGTTTTGGGATATGAAAACAAAGCAAAACCAGAAAAATAATTGAAGAAGATATAGGAAAATATATTTATGGCCTTGAAGTAGGGAAGGTCTTTAATAAGGCAAAAGACCATACATTCATAAAATCAAGTACATCAAAGTATAAAACTTCTCAGTGAGTTAAAAGAAAAACACAGCTCCATTAATAAGTTGGAAGATACAGGACATGCTGGGGAAAACAATTTGCAACATACATCACAAGTTACATTCATTTACATTTCAGAAGTGAGTCTAAAAGGGAGGTCCATGCAAATGAAAAAAAAAATAGCTAAAAGATGTAACAGGCAATTCATGGAAGAGGCAATAGAAATGGCCCCCAAATGGGGCTTCCCTGTATTTACTCATCCTCAGGAAGTACAAGGTCAAATAACAGAGCAAGTGCATTTCACCCATCAGTAGCCTCCCCCCCAAGAAATGGTAACAAAGGGAATATAAATAAGGTGGCGGTGTGGGGAAGTGGGCAGGGAACTGCGTTACAACTGAGGGTGTAAACACTGCGGTCCGTTCGATGCATCCTTGAGATTTAAAACTGCAGCAGTTTCACTGCGAGACCTCATTGTTACAGAAGCACATGAAATAGGAAGGCATGTACAAGCGTGTGCACTTAGCATCTCTTCTAAGAGCAGAATTTTGGAAATGACTTACATGCTCATTCAATTACTTTCTAGTTTAATGAGGCAGCCACCTGTTAAGTAGTGGTGATCTGATGATGCGGTCAGTGGCTGGAACTTGGCACGCACTTTAATCTGAGATTTGGATCCGCAATGAGGCATTTTCCACGGTTCTCTTTGAGATGCAATACTGAAAACTGGAAGCCTAATTTTAAAATAGCAATAAACAGTGAAATAAGGACTTCTAATCAGTAGTTTCTAAGGGAACTAAACTGTGAGATATATTTTGCTAATTATTGTTCTATTCTCACCCTTCTTCAAAATACATATATCTCTTACACAAGTCTTGTGTGACAGCTCATTTCTTTTAAACTAAAGACCTGTCCAAGGTCTGGCGTATATCCCTTGTCCTGTTCTTCTTGCGAGTATCCACTTACAGCTAAGCCCAGGGAAAGCATTGAGTTACCATCTTTAATGATCTTTCTGCTCCAAGAGTCACTACCAGAAATTAGCTTGCAATTCCTAAGATTCCTACTGCCCTAGGAGTTTCTCTATTTTCTCCCCCTGGTGAGTAAAACCAGACGAATTACATCCACATAAGGCATCTCTGTTTTTTCTAATATGAAACTCTGTATCTTCAACCAAAGGATATAACAACTTGCATTTCATATGACTAATGCCAAAGAGGTATGTTACTTAGATTCGTCTATGGTTCTTGAATTTTTCTATAGTTTATTTCTTTTTATTGGTGAAAAGTACTTCATTGTAAGGGTATGCCATATTTTGTTCATTTATCCTCTGGCCAATGGATATATTTCTTATCTTTTTGTGAACATATCTTTAATTTCTTTGGCTAAATTACAAGGAATAGAATTGTTAAATGAAGAAATAGGTATATTTTTAATTTATAAGAAACAACTGAAGAATATTTTTCAAAGAAATTGAATAACATTCTCCCTAACAATATATGAGACATGTAATTGCTCAGCATTCTAACATCTGTCGTTGTTAGTCTTTGTGTATTTAGTCATTCTCGTGAGTTTTTCGTTAAATCTCTTTGTGGTTTTACTCTGTTTTTCCCAAGGCCAGTGATATTTAACATCTCTCAGTATGGTTTTTAGACCTCCAGATAACCTCTTTATGAAGAGCCTAAGTCATTTGCCTAATTTTATTAGATCATTTTCTTTTGCTATTGCTTTTATGTGTTCTTTATGTACCAGTCATTTGTTGAATTCATATATTGTATATATTTTATTCCAACCTGTGGCTTGCCTAAGCAGTAGCTTTAATTTTTGAAAAGGAGCGTTTATCATTTTTGAGATTTCATATTAGGTGATTTATTTAATCATACTACTTTTTCAAAGTTTCTTTGGATACTCGAGGTTATTTATATTCCCTTATGCATTTTAATGTCATCTTGACAATATCCATCCAAAAAATTTCATGGGATTTCAATTGGAGTATGTTAAATGTAAAGATTAATTTATGGAGAGCTGACAGAATTAAAATAGAGTCTTACAGTCCAAGGATATGGTCTCTCTTTAACTCCTCCCTTCTTCTCTCCCTCCTTCCCTCTCCCTTCCTGTGATGGGAATACATTAGACCTACTTAATTTTCTTTCTGTAGTGATATTTCAGTTTTCAATATAGAGATGTTTTACATTTTTAAGATTATACTTAGAATATCTTGTGAGATTTTGATGCTCTTGTAAATGGTATTAATTTAACATTTTCATTTTCCACTTGTTTACCATTAATGTAAAAGTACAGTTACATTAGCATGTTCAATTTTTTTCCTGGATCAAATAACTTATATAGACTTAATTAAATTTTCTGTATGTTAAATTTTTGCATCTGCAAATAGAGACGGTTTTACCTTTTTTCTTAACCTTTATACTTCATATTTCCTTTTCTTGACTTATAACATTAGCTAGAACCTCCAGTGCAATTAGATAAAAGTGAGCATCCTTGCATAGTCTAAATTTTAAGCAGACAGTGCTTATTATTTCATAATTAAACCAAATATTTTAGTTGCTTTTTTGGAAAAGCCACTTATTGAATTGAGAAAATCCTCTTTTATTGCTGTTTTGCTTAGATTTTCTTTTTATATTACTTTACCTTGTGTGTTTGATATTACTATACACTTTACTGCCTCTATTGAGGTAATCACATTATTGTATTTTTATCCTATGATAAATTACTTGATTTTTAATATTAAAGCTGCTTTTGATAAATTCTACTTGGCTATGATTTATTATCATTATTATTGTTGTTTTAATTTTTATATATAATTAGTTATTTGATTTGCCAAAATTCTATTAAAGATTTTTTACATTTATGAGGGATTTGGAATTGTAGTTTTCTATATTGTTTTTGTTCTGTATTTCATTAATTTTCACCCTAATCTTTATTAATAATTTCCTGCCTTCTGCTTGCTTTGGGTTTAATTTTTTTTTCTTTTTCCTGTACCTTAGATGGAAAGTTAGGCTACTGACATGAGGTCTTCTTCTTTCTCACTATGGTCATTTATAGCTATAAATTTTCCTCTAAGAACTGCTTTGGCTGCATCTCATATATTTTTGTATGTTGTACTTGCACTTTCACTTGTCTTAGAGTATGGTTTTCCTTTTGATTTTTCTCAACAATTTGGTTATGTCAAGTATTCTGCTTAATTTTCACATATTTGTGAGTTTTTCCATTTTTTCTACTGTTGATTTATAATTTCATTTCATTGTAATCAGAGAACATACTTTGAATTGTTTCTATCCTTATACATTTACTAAGCTTTGTTTTATAGTTTAGCATGTAATCTGTCCTGGAGAATGTACCATGTGCCTTGAAAAGAATATGTGTTTTATTATTATTGGTAAAGTGCTTAGTGTTTTTCAAGTCTTTACTATTTTTCTTTGCTTTTTGATCTTCTCTTTAGTTGTTTTACACATTATTGAAAGTAGAATATTGACGTCTTTAGCTATTATTATTGAACTGTCCATTTCTTTTATTTTTGTCTGTTTTGCTTCATGTGTTTTGGTGCTCTGTTATTAGGTACAAATGCTATATAATTTACCATTTTATCACTATATAATGTCCCTCTTTATCTATAGTATGGTTTTTGTTTTTGCTTTATTTTGAAGTCTGTTTTGTCTTCTATTGGTATAGCTATTTCTGCCTTTCTTATGGTTGATATCTGCAAGATCTATCTGTGTATCTATTTTATAGATAGATTCTGCTATATATATGTATAGTACTGGGGCTCGAAACCTGGAGTGTTCTACTTCCAAGCTATATCCCCCAGCTTTTCTTTATTTTTTGTTTTGAAACAGGGTTTCACTAGGTTGCTGAGAGTCTAACTATACTGCTGAGGCTGGTCTCTATCTAACCTGTGATCCTCCTTTCTCAGCCTCCCAAGTGCTAGGATTGCAGGTATGCACCACCATGCTGAGCTTCCCCATCTGTTTACTTTCAATTTATTTTATCTTTGGCTACTATAAACTGCATATATTTGGTTCTTGGTTTTTAAATCAAGTCTAGTAATTTTATCATTTGTTTGGATTGTTCAATCTACTCATATTTATTATTTAAATAGTTGGAATTATTTTCTAAATGTCTCATGCATATTTTACTTCTCTATTTTTACTTACTGCTTTCTTTTGCATTATTTTCTAATATATATTTAAATTCCCTAATACCTTTTTCACTTTTTAATTTCTTTTAGTTGTTTCTCTAGGGTAAGGCATGAGAATCAATTTCAGGTTTATATTAGTTTAATTCCAGTGATATATAGAAATGCTACTTGTATATAACTTTATCGTCTCTTTCCTACTTTACCATTTTATTTTATATATAGTATATCTCTTAATGTGATACATTTTCTTTTGAGATAGGCAAGAAAAAAGATAAATATATATTTAGGTATATTTAGGTTTTTGTAATTATACAATTATCTTTACTGGTGATCTTTTGTGGATATGAATTATCTTTTCTTTTTTGTGGTGGTGCTGGGGATGGAACCCAGAGGCATTGTACCTCTGAGCTACACTCCCAGCCCTAATTTTCAGTCTTTTTATTTTTGAAACAGGGTCTCACTGAGTTGAGAAGGGCCTCACTAAGTAGTTGAGGCTGTTCGTGAACTGTGATCGTCCGGTCTCAGCCTCTCGAATGCTGGGATTACAAGTGTGCACCACCATGCCCTGCATGAATTATCTTTTCTTCATTCAATGTAAGACTTTCTTGGCATGATGGATGATTCCATTTGAAGTCTGGACATTTTTGCATTATGTTCTTGGACTCTGGATCTTATTTAAACCTTTTAGCTAGATTTTTAGAACACTGCTCTGGCAGAGGAAGAATAGTGCCACCTGTTATTCCCAGGGAGAGGTTTGAGTCCAGGTCCCTTGCTATTGACACCTGAAGTAGGGTCTCCTCATTACTTCTGAATGGGGTTATCTTATTTACACTTGGCAGCCATGAAAATCAGGACTTTGATTTTGTTGTCTTCTAACAGCGGGAAGAACAAAAGGTACCTTGTTACTCCCAGGTGGGTAGGACTCAAGGATTCCAGCATGGATTTCTGGCCAGCAGGGGTGAAAATTTCATTTTCCTACTCAGCCTTCCTTGATATCATTCTAATTGGGGTGTTGAAGGCACCTTCATAGAGATCATAAAGATAGAAGTATAACCTTTCCAGTCAGCTTTTTCTGAAAAAAGAGCAGTTTGTCTGTGTTGTGTGACTTGAATGGAATAGTACTGACTTTTAGTCAGTAAGTTTTCTGTCTTGCTAGGCTGCCCATTTCTTTATCCTCTGCATAGATAAAGATTTGGGGGGAACTTTTATATATTACATACCCATTGCATTTCCATGCTGTCTACTTCTTCAGCTCTATGTCTTGGGCATATACTGCAAAGAAAAAAACCCAGAGAGCTAATCACCATGCCATTTCTTGGGTCCCAAGATACCCGGCTGGTCCTTTTTCTTCTCTCCATTTTTCAGATTCTCTCATTAGTTTTATGTATAATATCCAAGGTTTTTAGTTGTACTTAGTGGTAGGAATAGGTACAACGACTCCATTGTCCTGGAAGTGAACTATGTCATACTGAAAAAAGGTTTTTGTAGTTGTATCAATTACTGAGAAAGGGGTGTTATAATGTCCTCTGATTTAGAATTTATTTTTGGATAATGCATATAAAATACCTATCACTGTCCATGGCACAGATTAAGTCTGTATTAAACATTTTCATTCATTCTGCAAACATTAACATCTGTTATGTATCAGTCAATGTCCAATGCATCAGTCAACAGTGAACATGACTAGCTCTGCCATTGTAAAACTTCTCTTTTAGCAGAGGGAGACTGATAGTAAACTAGTAGCTAAGTGATGATGAATAGGTGCTGTAGACAGAAATAAAGCAAATCCAGGAGATAAGAAATGTAATTGGCAGAGCAGGGCAAATGGATGCCTTTTGATACTTCACGGCCATAGAAGGCCTTTATCAAATGGTATGATTTGACTAGAATGCTGCAGACATTAAGGAGCAAACTCTATGTGGATTCAGGTGAAGAGTAGAGATCTTTTACCAGCCTTGGAAAAATGATAAAATTACTGACTTCATTTCTAAGGGGCTACTGTCCTCAGAACCTCTCATTGGTCAAGGCAGGGTGGAAATCCAGGAAGTGTAAAACTTGCAGAATGAAGAAGTAGAAGATCTTACCAAAGTCTGGCTCTATCACTTATTAGTCATCTCTCAATTAGCTGTATTGGTCACACAACTTTAAATAAACCACTCTCCTCTTTGCACCTCAGTTTCCAAAAGGATTCTGGCTATTGTCATATGGGTGTGAGAATTCAATGATTGAATAATTGCATATGAAAGCATTTTGCAATTAAAACAAGGCATCCTGTAGATGTAAGATATTACAGTTACCTCACTATTACCGACAGTGCTGGGTATCAAAAGCATTTGGATTTCAGAGATGATTTAGCTCAATCTCATTTGACAGATGAAGACACTGAGGCCCAGAGCAGTTTCAGATTAATTTCTATAGTTGTGTAAATGAAGGGTTATAGAATGTACTCTGCAACTTCTACACAAAAGATTCACTGATTGTTATAAGCAGTGGTTTCCATAGTGTAGTTCCTGAATTGCAACATCATCATCTCCTGGAAATTTATTAGAAATTAATGTTCCTTGATCCCAACCTGGACCCCCTGAATAAGAAACTCTGTAGATCGGACCCAGCAACCAGCATTGTATTTAATAAGGCCTCCAGATGATTCTGATGCCTGCTGAACCCAAGAAGCACTGATGTGGAGGTTTACACGTCTCTTGACTCTTGAGGTATAATACTGGATGAGTTGATGCTCAGGTTCAGGCCTCTGAAAAATTGTGCCTCTGGCTGCCTTTCCTGCAGGCGCCTCCCAAAGAACCCTTTTCTTTAGATATTTTATTAGTTTGTTAGCCAATAACTCTAGGAGGATATTAGTTGAAATTAGTACATTTTAACTTATTTAGAGATTAAGTAAAGTGAAGATCCTCCAGAATTCAAATAATTCAGACTTTAATTGTAAGAGACTTGGACGTAAGATAGATAAGAGGAGAGGTAATGTTTTGGAGTGGCAGGATCTTGGGAATTTCCTTCCCTGCTATTCTTATCTGGTTGGTGGTTTGAACACTTATGAATGAAGGTGTAAGACATAGATTCATGATGTTTCCAAGTATCAGTATGGCAGTGATCCCAAAATTTGCTTCCAGTAACCATGGTCTTTAAGTCCTCAGAACATAAAGAAGAAAAGAAATTGTTCTTATTACAGGTTCTGAGAAGGTTTCCTTAGTACCATGATGTGTGATTGGCTACCAAAACCCACTAAATCGTCGTCAGCTCTTTCTAACTCTAATTTATACATTAGAGGGGGAAAAATCCCTTGCTTCTTGCAACATGTCACAGTCTTCTAGTCTCATTTTCTTTTTGTCACATTGTCAGTGCTATGATTAGGTAGGAATCAGACTTGAACCATTTCCATTGTTCTAATTCATATTTGTTCATTCTTAGAGATACCCCCCAGCCCTCCCGCCTTGTATATACCCAGTTTGGGTATATATATATATATTCCTAAGCTGTAAGGAAGATGAGGAAGAGTATTAACTAGAATAACTGTGACTCTGTACCCTCACTGCTTTATTCAGGGTACCAAATAATTAACCTATATATGATGGAATCCTCTCTCTACTCACTGCACAAGCAATTATTTAAATAGTTAGAAGACAGAATAATAAAGCAGTTGCTCATTGCTTTTGAGGTCAACGGGTTAACACTACAGAGCTTAATTAAAATTTGATAATAAATGTCTACTTTTAGCAGGATGTTTCATTAGTCTTCACTATGGCTTAGGTGAAATATTTCTTGTAATTATTTTCTATTCCTTTGACATTCTCCTCTAAAGCAAGCTCTTCATTACTAATTAGGATTCTCACACTGAAGAAGATTCCTCAAAGCAGCTTCCTCATTAGAAAGGGATACCCAGCACTATAAAATAATAAGTTGGTAAAAGATAAAACTTTTTTTGATACCCCCATGACGAAGTTAAATTTTAAGTTTTAGGAAAGTATCAAAGAAAAAAAATCACTCTGGCAATAGCTATGATAATACTTCAGTCATATTCTTTTGTGAAGTTAAGAACTAAATTCCCTTATTGGTTTCTCCTCAAAATATGTAAGATACAAAGAAAAGTAAGTTTCTTGGTAAACAGAATTGTCTGTAGAAAGTAGTAGGTAAAAGGAAGAGGAGAAGGAGGGGGATGGTGGGAGGGGAGGAGGGGAAAAGAAAAAAAGAAATAAATGAAACATCAGATATCAGCATGATGCTTTACCTAAAAAGTTCTGTTAATTTTTCTTGGTGAGGGAAAGATTAAGAGGAAAAGAATTTCTTCCAAACAGAAATAACATCTGTAACTGCAAAGTAACCGGAGGCTTTGAATGCTGTGAGCCTGTTTGAGCGCCTCTGTGTTTTCCCAGCCTTTTAAATACTTGTCTCAGAACCTGCTTTCACTCTGCATTGTTGTTTATTTGGACCAAGCTTCTAAACAGTCTTCTCAGGCTCTGGTCTTTCCCCTTCTACTTCTTCCTTCCTCGGTGGTTCTGCCAACTTATGTCAACTCTTCTTGTGGGATTCAGCCTGGTCAGTACATGTCCATGAGGCCTAAGCTGTCACAATGAGGCCTGAGCATCCATATTTGGCCTCCCTTATCTGCTACCCACTGCTTATGAGGATCTGCATAAACTACCCTGAGACCTCGTGCTTGTTTTCTCTTCTTAGAATGATCATCTCCTTTTATCACCTTTGAAGAACAGGCTCACAGTCTCCTGGTTAGCAGTTCACTCTGGTACTGCCACTATTTGTGTTTAAACTTCTTTCAGAGTATGTACGCTGTGCCATATCTGTCTCAGTTGGCATCTCCCTCACTGGACTGGATGACTGTTGCTTCCTTGGGACCCCTTTTGGTACCAGACACACACTTGGTATTCAGTAATATTGGTTGAACGGATCCAGGGTGCATTTATCTGTCACTTTTGCATACCCTCACAGAACTTTATGTTACTGCCCACATTCATTTTTTTCATCATCTTTGATTGTATACCGTAGGAGCTCAATAAATGTGGATCTCATAGAATTTATAATTCACAGACAAATGTATTTTTAGATTGCAAAATTCTCTGCGGATTTTATTTCTTTGAAATACAGAACAGTGACAAAGAACTTCACATTTTGTGCACCTCTTTGGTCACCTTCCCGCAGAATGAGTTACTCTTCACTGATGACTTTTGTGTGAACCTCCCGGCTCTTCACCCGGAGTTTGTTGACCTGGGACTCAGCGATGTCAGCGCGCTCCTCGGCCTCCTCCAGCTCGTGCTGGATCTTGCGGAACTTGGCGAGGTTGACATTGGATTGTTCCTCCTAAGGACACAGAACAGAAAAATTGGACAATTGCTGATTGTTACTGCCTTTGATACTAAAAGCGGCTATAGGATTTGCTTCATGAAGGCAAAAGCAAAAGGTCCTGCTCTTTGGTGATGCATGTGGGCAGGAGATCCCGCACTCTTGCTTATACGAGTGAGTATGCTCATAACCATCACCAGCCCCGAGTCTCTTTCACTTGACTTTTTTTTCCTGGCTCCTCCTATCTAATTTTGTATTTTAAATTTTGTGGAGCTTTAAAGAAAGCTCCTTAAATTCTGGAAGGTTCTAGGCCCCGCAAAACCTGGACATGCTCTTAAGCGTTTTTCTTTTATTGTGGAGATACTCACAGCCTCTTCAGCTTGTCTCTTGTAAGCTTTAACTTTAGTTTGTAATTTGTCCACTAAGTCCTGCAGCCGGAGAACATTCTTACGGTCCTCCTCAGTCTGGAAGAGATCAGAAATACGTATTATCATTTTTTAAACACAGCTTGTTGGTTTTATTTTCTTAAAAGCCGGGGGCCTGGAGAATATGAAAGGCCGGTCACCTGGTAAGTGAGCTCCTTCACTCTTCTCTCGTGTTTGCGAAGACCCTTGACAGCCTCGATGTTGCGCTTCTGCTCGTTTTCAACCTCGTTTTCAAGCTCCCTCACCTGGAAGAGAATGAAGGCGTTTACCAGTTTGGCTCTCACTAGCCATGTAAACAGGCTGGGAGCCCAGTGACATGTGGGCACCCACCCTGGCCTCCAGCTTCTGGATCTGCTTCTTGCCGCCCTTGAGCGCCAGCTGCTCGGCCTCGTCCAGGCGGTGCTGCAGGTCCTTCACCGTCTGCTCCATGTTCTTCTTCATCCGCTCCAGGTGGGCGCTGGTGTCCTGCTCCTTCTTCAGCTCCTCCGCCATCATGGCCGCCTGGTTAGCAGCAAAACAGAGTGGGTTAAGAGCGGACAGAGCATTGCTTGATTTACGTTTCTGTACCGATGGGTTGCCCTGCGCTCACATCAGTGATGGCCTTCTTGGCCTTCTCTTCTGCGTTGCGGGCTTCCTGGACGATGTCCTCCATCTCTCCCTGGATTTGGGAAATGTCTGTCTCCAGCTTCTTCTTGGTGTTTATCAGGCTGGTATTCTGCAGGAAATTAATAAGAGGAAAATCACATTAAATGGAATTATTCACATTTTTGTTTAAACTAGTGTACACAGCAGGGCGTGGTGGCGCACGCTTGTAATCCCTGCGCTTGGGAGGCGGAAACAGGAGGATCACGCAGGTTCGAAGCCAGCCATGCACGCTGGCTTAGGAGACCCTGTTTCAAAATAAAAATATAAAATAGGTCTGGGAGTGTAGCCCGGAGGTAGAAGGGCTTCCAGGAAACCCAGTACCACCAAAAATAAATAAATAAATAATAAATAAACTAGTGTACACAGACATAAATTGTTGATCATAAAGAAATGTTCAGAATAAATACTAAATCAGAAGTTAATTCTAAGTTTATTTTTTCTTTATACCTGTATTTCTGTTCATAAAACTTCTAAATTATCTCAGGTAAAATTTCTCCTATATTTAATGTGCTCCACTATGTCTTACCACACAGCTAATGAAAAACAGATTATTAATTTTTAGCTATTAATACTGGTTGGCTCCATAACACTAATGCATATATAGCATAATTGGTATAAGAAATGAAACCAAGAATCCCTTTTGTTTTAGGAAAGGTGATAGTATTTGAAACATCCAATCAGTTCTAGTTACTCATAATGAGTAAAAAAAAATTATACATATTAATTTGGTTTTAAAGTTTGTAGTACGTGATCTTTATATTTCTGTAATTGCTGTTTCTACACATTCCAACTTCCAAAGTAAACAAAATATATGCTTATCGTAAAAGTAGAACATGCAAATTAGCAAAAAAGAAAAAGAATTATCACATTCTCACTAATCAGAAATAATCATAACACTTCTTTTTTACCCTTTTGGCTTTTTCTCATGTGTTTTAACAGCAATAACAAAGATTATACATTCTGTATCGTTTTCAAGTTGTTTTATAATTTACTACATAATGAACATCTTTCCATGGCCATAAATGTGTACTGCAGTTGTTGCATTTTGGTCATTTCAAGGATGCCATCATTTATTCAACAAATACACTATGAACAACAAATGCTCACCAGCAGGAATGATGGCCTCCACGAATCTGAACTCATGAGCTTCCTTTTATATCCTCTGGGGTTAACCTCATGGGCATATGTGATGCACAGATACTGCCTAATGGTTTATTGTCATTCCCTATTTTATTTGCCTACTTATTTAAGCTTAAAGTTCCAAAAAAACAGGATGGTCTCCAGTGTTGTATGTACAGGTTATTCATAGGTGGTCTTCTGTGCCTCATTATGTATATTCAAAACTCCATATGATTTCAAATCAATGTGAATGTGCCAGCTTATAAACCTACTTGTAAACCAGCTAGGTCTCAGGACACACTTGCACCTCTGTACCTTTTCCAGAACTCCAGGGAGTGCTCCCTTGCCAAGATCAGTGCTCATACAAGGAAGGAACTTATCCTCTCAAGTTGTCTTCAGTGTCAGGAGGTATTTCTGCTGAACGATTGTTGCGAGCCTCACCTGAGTGTGCAGGAGCTGCACACGCTCGCTGGCATCCAGAAGCTCTTGCTCTGCTACCCTCCTGCTCCTCTCGGTCTGTTCCAGGGATGCCCTGAGCTCTTCAATCTCAGCCTGCATCAGGTTAGCTCTGCGCTCAACCATGGCCAGTTGTTCTTTAAGGTCATCCTGGCCCCTGAGGGCGTCATCCAAATGTAGCTGAGTGTCCTACACACAAAGAGAAAAAGACTCTTTCTTATGTTCCAGTTAAAGTGGATACAAATTTGTGGTCCCAAGCACACTTTGATCTTAATAGCTTAGAGCAGGATTAGATCGGGACATTCTACAAGTACCTTTGGTAACAAATATTTGGAAGCCTGGAGTAGCACTCCCAAGCAAAAGAACATAGTTTTATTATTTTAGATCCAGAATCATAAAAATACCAGGGCTAAATCTACAAAATTTTGGATCAGGACAGTATCCTTAGAGATGATCTGTTCTAGTGGTGTTACCTTGTATGTTAAATAAGCAAAGTTCAGATCAGTGCAGTGACATGTAGCTAAGCTCTGTCATCCCTCCCTCTCTCAGCCCTTACACTTCGTCTTCTTTGCAGGTAACAAAGCAAACTCTGTTAGACAGACCTAAGTTCTTTTTCAGCTATGTGCATACAATTTTTAACTGATTGCCATATTATTGCGATGATTTATGACCTTAGTCACCATAAATACTAAAATTTGAACTATACAATGGCACAGCATGTGTGTTCCCCCCAGTGTACCTTCAGTATTCCTTGTGTGTTCCTAAGGTTCCTTATTGCCTCAGCAGCCTGGCGGTTGGCGTGGTTCAGCTGGATCTCCATTTCATTCAGGTCTCCCTCCATCTTCTTCTTGATCCTGATGGCGTCGTTCCTGCTCCTGATTTCAGCATCCAGTGTGCTCTGCATGGACTCCACGACTCTGAGATGGTTTCTCTTTAGCTGGTCAATTTCTTCATCTTTTTCAGCAATCTTTCGGTCTATCTCAGATTTCACCTGATTCAACTCAAGCTGGATGCGAAGGATTTTGCCTTCTTCATGCTCAAGAGATGCCTTAATAAAAGCAAATATAGGTTACCTAGAGAGCTTCTTGGTTTCCCCACATTGTGATGCTTGTTCGAAGAAGGCATTTAAAAATTTATGAGCTTTAACATATCTTACTTTAGTTATGCATTCCCAAGACATAAATTGGCATTTTTCATTAAATTATATGCATTGTCTTCTAAAGGCTTGCAATATGATAGATCTCAGTTGCTCGTATTTTTCAGTGTTTTTATAAGATGTGGGTGAACAATGAAACTTACCTCTGCTTCTTCTAGGGCAGCCTGCAGTTCGCTCTTCTCTTGATCAATTTGTTTCTTTATTTTCTCCAGTTCATGGATATGCTTTCCACCCTCTGCAATTTGCTCGGTCAGGTCAGAAATCTCCTCTATAGTTGAATAATAAAGTAGCAGAATTCAGTTGAGAAGAACGAAACATTGAAAGCATCTCTCCCTACCATTTTTTAAATAGAAGTATTACGGTGACTCACGCTGTAAGTTCTTATTTTCTCTCTTCAGAGTTTCTAGATGATCCAGGGACTCCTCGTAGGCGTTCTTTACCTTGAACAGCTCAGTGCTGAGGGAGCGAGACTCCTTCTGGGAGGCCTCCAGCTCAGCCTGGGTCTCCTCGTACTTCTGTTTCCATTCTGCCAGAACCTGGAAGCACATCAGTAGTTACCCTCCGAAATCAAGAAGAATGCCGTTTCCCTCTTGGAAGCCATCACTGTGATATACCTTATCGAAGTTCCTTTGCTTCTTATCGAGAGCAGCGCAGGCAGCATTGGACCTCTCCACGTCAATCATGAGGTCCTCCACCTCATTCTGAAGTCTCTGCTTCGTCTTCTCCAGGGAAGCGCACTTGGAATTCACGGCCTCTACGTGTTCCTCTGCATCCTGCAGGCGCTGCGCCAGCTTCTTCCTGCAAAGTTGCTCGGTGTGAGTGATGAAGAGCAGAGCCAAAGGCAACATGATAAACTCTGATCTGCTGACTAGGAAGGCATATTTTTTCCCTGAGATCTTTTTAAACTCCTGTATCTACAAATTAACTTTTTCCTAAAATAGCTTTTTAATATCCATTTTTTCTCTCTCCTAGAATTCTTCTTTTCCCTAGTGGGTTCTTTATCTACCTCAAGTGTTATCACACATCTTTAAGAAACCATTTTGAGAGAGAGAAAGGGGGAGGGAAATATGCATAAGCAGGTGAGTGGAGTAGTCAGGGTGACAGTGTGGGGTAAGGAGCAGTGGCGATGCTCAGTAGGAGGCCTTCCATCAAAGAATGTTAGCGCTGAATAGGATCCCAGAACATTTGCCAGTGTGGTCCTCTTCACTGTAGAGAGAAACTGGTCCAGAGGGATATGGATTTGATGCTCCAGAATATAGGTGTTATTCTCTTATTCTATTTCCCAAATATCCTCCAAAGTCTTCTTTACCTCTGTCCTCACCAACCTGCCTAATTCATGATCTCTCTCAGCCATGCACTGCCACGTCTACGATGCTTCCTCTGCAGATGCTCACCAGAGCCTCTCGTTGGCTGGATTCTAACAACTGCTGAGGTCACTGAGATTTAGAAAGGCTTTCTTCACTAAGACTATGCTGGGTTTTTTTCTTTCCATGTGTAACTCCCATGAGTTTATTCCACAGTCTTTCTAATTTAGGAATAAGTCCATTTATACTGATTGTATGATAGCCTTATTCTGAACATTCAATACTTTCACTTAGGAAAAATGGATTATTGATTGTAGTAAAATAATGTACCAAATCACCCTAATATCTCCATTTTCACTTCCATTAAGTGGAAATTCATTCTACTTAGTTAAGTAGAATTACTGGGATTACGAGTTGGCACCACCACAACCAGTAGTGTGAGCTTGTAATCCCAGTACTTGTCAGGCTGAGACAGGAGGATTGCAAGTTCACGGCCAGCCTCAGCTACTTAGTGAGGCCCTCTGCAACTTAGTGAGACTCTGTTTGAAAATAAAGGATAAGCTGGGCGTGGTGGTGCACGCTTGTAATCCCTGCACTTGGGAGGCGGAGACAGGAGGATCGCCCAGGTTCGAAGCCAGCCTTGCTGGCTGAAGAGACCCTGTTTCCAAATAAAAATATAAATAATAGGTGTCTGGGAGTGTAGCCCGGAGGTAGAAGGGTTTCCAGGAACCCCAGTACCAAAAAAAAAAAAAGATAAAAAATAGGGCTGAGAGTGTGGCTAGAAGATAGAATGCTCCTGAGTTCAGTCCCCAGTACTTTAAAAAAAAAAAAAAAGAAGGAAAGAAAGAAAGAGAAAGAAAGAAAGAAAGAAAGGAAGAAAGAAGGAAGACAGGGCAAGCTGGTAACTAGTACTCCATTTTGGTGGAAAGAAATGTTAAGATGCTCTGTACCAGCATGAGGAGAGTGCTTTGGTCTTGTCCTGTTTTTGGTGGACGACATACACTGGACTATAAAAGAAGACCATCCACCACCTTACAATAAAATAGGCGGAAACTCTTCATTTATTCCCCAGCCTACAGTAATCTATTTTTCATATTGTGCTTTTCCTTTTATTTGTTTCTGTGCACGCAAACACAGACACTCAGTGAAAGCACGTACTTGGCCTCCTCCAGCTCCTCCGTGCGCTGGATGGCGTCCGTCTCATACTTGGTCCGCCACTGGGAAACCTCACTGTTGGCCTTGGACATGGCCCTTTGGAGCTCGGCCTTGGCTTCCTGCTCCTCTTCATACTGCTCCCGCAGCAGGTCACAGTCATGGCGGGCTGACTGGAGGGCGTGGGCCAGGGCATTCTTGGCCTAGAACAACCAAAAAAGTATAATGTAAGCATAGGTTTACATCACTGATGGTTTCTATGTGAGGTTCAGTAGTGTGTTGTGTTGCACGATTGATGTGATTGAAAGTACCCACAGGGGAATCCTCACCTTGGTCTCCTCCTCTAGCTGCCTCTTTAATTCCTCAATCTGTTGCGTAAAGGCTTGTTTGCCTCGGGATAGCTGAGAAACCAAAGCATCTTTCTCATCTAGCTGTCGAGAAAACTCACCTGTAGAAGACAACGCAAGTGACTGAGTTCTAGTGTCCTGGCAAAGAACAACTTTAAAGAATGGAGTAACCCCCCTTATTTCACATGATGAAAAGAATAATTCTGGAGCTTCACTGCCGTTGAAAAGGCTATTTCTAGTCAGGCATGGTGGTGCACACTTGTAATCCCAGCAATTCGGAGGCTGAGACAGAAGGATCACGGTTCACAGACAGCTTCAGCTACTTAGTGAGCCCCCACCCCGCAACTCAGTGAGACGCTGTTTCAAAATAAAGAATAAAAAATGGGGTGAGGGTAACTCACAGGTAGAATGCCCCTGGGTTTCATTCCCAGTACCTCAATAAAGGGAGGGTTATTTCTTCTTCTAAGGTATGGGCTCTCTAACATTTTAGAATTTGTGAATTTTTTTTCTTTTAGCTCTGGCTATTAAACCCAGGCATCCTACCACTGAGCTATACCCCAAGCACTGTTTTTGTTTATATTTTGAATTAGGGCCTCACTAAGTTGGGGAGGGTTTCCACTAAATTGCTGAGGCTGGCTGCAAAACTTTGATCTTCCAGTCTTAGCCTCCCAAGTATTGGGATTACAGGCATGTGCCATCATGCGCGCTTGGGATTTTTTGAGTAAAACAAAGGTAACAGAAATCTCCTGAGCCTAGCGACCTTAATTTATTTTTCTCTAATTATGGCTCAGAATGACTGCATACCACTTCATCATAAAACAATGAAGGAGTAAGAGGTGATAGGTGTCAATCGCCTGAGGGATGATTTGTGTGATGGAGGCTGGAGGCTGGGGGCTGGCCTCTCATTCTTCATCTCTCCAGAGGCCAGCGGTGCCCTTGACTGACCTGATTCTGTGTGTAAGCGCGCCTTCTGGGCCGACAGCTCGTTGATCAAGCGTTGCTGTTCCTCTTCCTTCGTCTTCACTTCACTGAGCTGGTCCTCCAGGGTGCGGCACATTTTTTCAAAATTCCCCTGTGGTGGGAAACAGAACAGGAAAATGTGATACAGGCTGGGATTTGGAAATCTGTAATACTTGTGAAAGAAGACTGGATTTCATTTACTCTCTGTGTGTGTGTGTGTGTGTGTGTGTGTGTGTGTGTGTGTGTTACCAGGGAGGGAACCCAGGGGCATTGTACCTCTGAGCTACATCCCCAGTCCTAGTTTTTAGTCTTTTTATTTTCAAAACAGGGTCTCACTGAGTTGCGAAGGGCCTTGCTAAGTAAGTAAGGCTGTCTGTAAACCCCGATCCTCCTGTCTGCGCCTCCTGAATGCTGGAATTACAAGTGTGAGCCACCATGCCCAGCACCTTCATTTACTTTTCTTTCTAAGCTTTGCTCTAGGATGTGGTGGAGGAACATAATTTTGGCTAAATGAATGAACACGTGATTGTAAAAATGAGGTCATTTTCTTTTGGAAAACATGAATACCATATATATCCTCCAGTGTGTAGAATATGGCTTTTAGATAAGTCCTTGTAACTTCATTCTTTCTTGGTAATATCAACAAAGTTTGAAGTGCTTCCACAAATAAGATATTAAACTTAAGTGATTTAGCTTAGTACTAGAAATGTCTATTAGGAAAAAGATAAACTTTGAGTAACATCTAATATTTGTGCATATTGACTAGATATAGTAGATATAGGTTATAGAGAAAATCGGACATTTTTAATTGTTGCAAATCAAGATTAAAAAAAGGGAAAGTTAAGAAAGACCTTGGCTTTGGAGACGGTTTCCATGTTGCTAGCAAGGTCGTCGATCTCCATCTTCAGCTCGCTCTTCTCCTTCTCCAGCTTCTGCTTGACCCGCTGCAGGTTATCGATCTGCTCCCCCAGCTCCGCCACGCTGTCCGCGTGCTTCTTCCTGAGCGCGGCCGCCGTGGCCTCGTGCTGCAGCGTGGCCTCCTCCAGGTCCCTGCGCATTTTCTGGAACTCCGCCTCGCGCTTCTTGTTCATCTCGATCTGGGCGGATGTGGCCCCACCGGCCTCCTCCAGCCGCTCGCTGATCTCCTCCAGTTCCCGGGAGAGGTCGGAGCGCTGCTTCTCTGCCTTGGCCCTGGAGGCCCGCTCCGCCTCGATCTCCTCCTCCAGCTCCTCGATGCGGGCCTGGGAGTGATATGTCAACATTAATGTGAATTCATGGCAGGTTTTTTTCCAGTAACTGGAAAAGATGGAGGTTATGGCCTACCTGTAGCTCCTTGATCTTCTTCTGCAGCTGCATGCCGAGGGCCTGTTCGTCTTCAATCTTGCTTTGCAGATTGCTCATTTCAAACTCTTTCCTGGTAAAAGAGCAACACGTTAGCTCATGGTCTATGGTCTTATCTTCTTTTCTATGTATAATGGAACTTCTTTGTACTGCCAGTATTAAGTAAATGAGTAGTACATGTTTTACAAATCAGTAATGTGCCGTTTTCATTAAATAAAAATTTGTCAAAGATGTTATTTTTTTCTGCATGCCATGGAGTAATATTTTGGAGATCTTTTAAGCATCTGCAGTGACATGTGACAAGCAGATGGAGGCTGAATTATACTTACTTTTTAAGCTTTTCATCAAGTTGCTGTTTGTCATTTTCTATATCCATCGTGGACTCCTGGGCCAGTTTGAGATCACCTTCCAGTTTCCTCTTGGCTCTTTCTAAGTCCATTCGAAGTTTCTTTTCTTGTTCCAGAGATCCTTCAAGCTAAATTTATAATAGATATTTTTAATATAAGATTTTTTTTGTGCTAGAGATTGAACCCAAGGGGATTCTACCTCCAAGCTGAACCCCCAGGTATATTTTATTTTTATCATGAAACAAGGTCTCGCTAGGTTGATGAGTCTCACTACTTGCTGAGGCTGTCTTCCAAACCTGTGAACCTTCTGTCTCAGCCTTTCAGGTACTGGGATTATAGGTGTGTGCCACCACACCTGGCTCTTTATTTAAGTTTCTAAGCACTGAACCTTATGCCGTTGGTCCAAATACTCAAGAAATTTTTTAAAGATATAATATTTAGCATGAGAACTTCATTAAACTATTAGTTAAAGGCTTTTAGACCTCATTACCAGGCTCATGTCACATTGTCTATTTTATTCATCTTAGGGGGGAGCATTTTGGTTTTCACTCACATCATCCACTTGCTGTTCCAGCTTGGTTTTTGCTTTAGTCAGGGTGTTGACCTTGTCCTCCTCTGCCTGCAGGTCATCCAGGGTCTGCTGGTGGGCCTCTTGGAGGGCCTTCTTCTCCTTGGTCAGCTTGGCGATGTTTTCATCCAGGCCTGCCATCTCTTCAGTGAGGTTTTTCACCTTTAGATTTGAATAGATAATAGGAATGTTAATGACAGCCTATCCTCTTGATGAAAAACATGGTAATATCTTAGAACAATGTCAGCCTACGCTGGAAAATAGAAACCAGAAGCTGCCCTAGGCCTATGTGGCTAAAGAAAATAGGAGATAAAGGTGAAGGGAAGTAGAGGTGGTGAGGACTAAAGAGATGACACAGTATGATACTTTTTCTCTTATACTCAATAATTTTAATATATTAAACTTTCAGTTAAAATACTTCAGTAACAGGTAACACTTGTGCTACTCTATTAGTGGATAGTAATTTATTTGTACCTTGTTCTCCGTGGCGTGCTTCTCCTTCTCCACCTTGGCCAGCGTCAGCTCCAGGTCGTCGATGTCTTTCTTCAGTTCTGAGCATTCATCCTCCAGCTTCCTCTTCTTGGCGGTCAGCTCGGCATTGATCTCCTCCTCATCCTCAGCCCTCTCGGTCAGCTCTTTGATCTTGGCCTCCAGCTGGATCTTGGTTTTGATGAGCTGATCACACCTCTCCTCTGCATCAGCCAAGCCATCTGCTTCCTAAAGAGAGAAATTAAACATATTTATTTGTCTTAGCTCTATCTGCAAATGCATAATAATTTATTAAAAGGAAGAAACTCCAGTGACTACCAGTTTGGTCAGCAGAAAATTCAATTAAATTGCCACCTTTTAAAAATGAAATAGATGAGATGTTAATAATTTTACTCTACTGGTTAGCAATGACACATTTCCTTCAAATACTCACATAAAAAACATCAAATCAGGAAAACAACCCCTTTTGCAAAAATCTACAACTTCCAAACCTTTGCTACTTTTGGAAAAGTCACTTGTTCCAGGACTTAGTTTTCTCAGATTTAAAGGGGAGGGAGTAGTTAACTTTGCCTTTTTCTTGCCTTAGTAAAAACAATGTAACTTCTATTTTATGCACAAAATATTTACTAAGTAGAGAAAATATAGTAAAAGAATATTTACTAAGAGAGTATATTATAAATTAAGGAAAATATCTAGGGATATGTTATAACTTTGATCACTGGTGACCAAATTATGTATAGATGCACACGTAACCATATATGATATATTGTGGCTTTGCATCTAATGCTCCTTTAGGCCTGCATCTTAGTATTTCTAGAGGGCAAGCAATCACAACAGATATTTCAGTGGAAACCTTTTAGTTTTTCAACCTTAATTAGAACAAATCTTATATCCAATTCAGCGGTGATTGACAAGGCTGAACACACGATGTGTTATACTCACAGATTGAACCTGGAGTTGCAGATCATTTTTCTCTTGCATCAGAGCTACCATCTTTTCTTCCAGCTCTTTCCTTTTTGCCTCTGACTTAGCCAGGTCCTCCTTCGCCTTCTCAAAATCCTCCTTCATGTTGGCCATCTCCTTCTCCGTCTCTGCGCTCTTGAGGAGGGGCTTGATCTTGAAGTACAGCTTCATCCAGGGCCAGTGCTTGACGTTCATGAAGGCTCGGACATTGTATTGGATGCAGAAGATGGACTCTCTGGAGGAAGAGAAAACATAGGTGTGAATGGAGAAGGACATGGAAAGTGGCCACTGCCATGAAAGTAGTGAGTGTACTGGATTTTGTTACTACAATGTGCAGAAGGGAAGTGTGTGCTCTGCCCCTCACCTCCTCTCCATCATCTTCTTGAACTCCACCCTCATCAGGAAGCCTCTGCAGATGGCCTGAGTGCGTGTGATGAGCTCAGCCAGCTTTTCATCTCGCATCTCCTCTAGAGTGCCCAACAGGCCAGCTTTAAAGAAAACCTTGCCAAAAAAACAAGTTAAGTCTGTTATTTCTACTCAGGAGAAAGTCTAAAGTGGCAAAATGATGATAGAAATCTGGGCTGGCAATACCTTGGTATGACCGAATTTATACTGGGTGTGGTCGATGTCAATAGACCCCAGAAGTTTCTCAGAAGCCTTCTTGCTGTCAATGAATTGACCCTCTGGGATAGCACTTGCATTTAAAACTTTGTATCTGTCAAAATAAAGAGAATACGAAATGTGGGCTTTCTTCATTTAACAAAAAAGTAGAACTCTTGGTAGCTATCATTGAAACGATGGATAGTGTAAGTTTTGGAGAACAACCTGCCGTTTTAATAAAAATCAAACATTGCTATATGTAAAACTTGGGAAGATACAAGACTCACCTCTGCTTGAAGTCTGCGTAAATGATTCTGCTTGGGAATCCCTTCCTACAGATGCGGATGCCCTCCAGCACCCCGTTACACCGCAGCTGGTGCAGGACGAGTTCATGCTCCATGGCCCCTAAAAAAGGCATATTCTCAATATAATAGTCTACAGAGAAGTCCTACTGGAGTCTAATTTCGGTATCAGAAGCGTCTTACCAGGAGTTTTAGTTTCATTGGGGATGATGCACCGTACAAAGTGGGGGTGAGTGCTCTTGAGGTTGGTCATCAGCTTGTTCAAATTCTCCTATAAAACCATATGAGAAGTCTTAAAATAATTTGATAGCATCACACAAGAGTTCTTATCAGTGATTTGTAGTTAGTTTTGCCCCCATTTCACATTCTAGTGAGCATTTTAAGCATCTTGATGGCCCAAAGAATTTATACATGTGAAGTATAGCTAGGACATTACTGATGATAGAAAAATCAGTCAATTTCAGTTTGTTGGTCTCAAGCACTGCCCAGCAGAGAAAATTTGTATTGAGACTCTGATCACAGGGAGCAGATGTAATTGAATATAATGGATATTTTGGAAAGAGGGTTTGATTTCATGTGAAATTTGTCTCTCATACTTGGTCTCTTATATTTAGGGCTCAGGATAAATGGCTCATTTATCAGGTTTGAGGCAAAGAGACACACTATATATGTTCTTTTTGTTAAAGTTTTCCTGAGACATTTTTCAGATTAATTTAGTATTCCTCTCTTTTACACTTTTACCTTAGATATCTTCTTAAAAGTTACTGCTATAATAATTTTTAATAAAAGGCATTCCTCTAGAATTGAGGCTTATACTGTACCCTGAAAAGAGCTGACACGGTTTGGAAAGAGGAGCCCTTCTTCTTAGCACCTTTCTTTCCACCACCACCGCCGCCACCCTCTGAAAAATAAGACAGAAAAAGTAAAATTGTTTGCGATAGCCCTTGAAGAACTATCCATGAACATTGGTATTACCAAGATTCCCTTGGGAATTTAAATTTTCACTCATTTTTATTTTTCCATATCTCTCTTTCCTCAGCTGTAGATTAAGAAAATATATAAGCATTGGCTCATATTTTAGTCATTCAGGGAAAACAACAACAAAGTGATGAATGGAAAGGGGAGATGGAGTAGGAGAAGGGGCTCCTCCTTCTAGATCAGCAATATCTGTTTCCTGAAGGCGCACCCCAGAAACAGAGTAGGAGGCCTGGTTCGTGAACACACACCCAGGTCTGGTGAAGCTGTGTGCCTGCAGGGGGCCCTTTTACTCTACTTGCCTGTGCTTCCATGGTGTTCCTTGCACATCTGGCTTTTGGGTACTTAAGAGAACAAACTTTAATTCCCCAGGTGGCCCTGACAAAGAATTTCCTTATATCCAATTTACTTGGGCCTTGGAGGGAGTAACACTATTATGGTAGTAAAAAAGTTGTATGATACTGAGCAAGTCATTTAATCTCTCTGCTTCTGTCTTCTCACTGATGAAGTGAGTCTGTGAACTAAATGATCCTCAGTGCCAGTTTCAGCTCTGAAAGTCATAAGACTGTGTATCACAGTTTTTAAATAGACTTGATTTCACTAGATCCATATCAGCCAGTATTTCAGTGTTACATTTTCTATAACTCTATCTTTAATAAACAGTATTTTTCTATTTTGTAGTTGTTAGAACATAATGATGCTATTAAAAATTACCTGCTTCAGCACCCTGTCCCGCAGAAAAGAGGAAAGCCAGAGTCTTCAATCCAGATTTCTGGTAGAGCCCGACCACGGTCTCATTCAGAGGGTCCTTGTTCTTGTCCAGCCAGCCAATGATGTTGTAGTCCACGGTGCCCGCGTAGTGCACCAGCGAGAAGTGGGCCTCGGCCTTGCCTTTGGCAGGTTTGGGCTTCTGGAAGTTGTTGCACTTTCCAAGGTGCTGTTCATACAGCTTGTTCTTGAAGGAGGTGTCTGTTGCCTTGGGGAACATGCACTCCTCCTCTAGGATGGAGAAGATGCCCATGGGCTAAAAATAGAAAAAAGGGAAGATGCTGATGAGTCCCTCAGAAAATTATGCCCCAGTAGTTTATGCAGTTGGGAAATGTGAAAATCAGATGTTTTGAAAGGAAACTTGTAATGGCATATTAAATAGGCACGATCCTACTTTAATGCCTCTCCTCAACTGCTGAAATGTGAAACAGTCATTATCTATCAAGGACATACAGTAAATATGTTTGTTAGAAAGACTCAGTTTTAAAAAAAAGTGCATCTGTGCCATTTGGCAAACTTTTTGTTCAATGTATAAAATTGAATTCTTAAAGTACCATTTAAATTCATATTCCATAAATGTACATATCTGAATACTTTCTTCTCTGTGGGCAATGGAACTTTCTTTACCTTAAATGTAGGTATCACAAGCATATGAAGAGTAGAGATTATGTCTGATGACTAAAAATGAACTATTGCCAAGAGAAAAACACCTTTCATATTACTAAAACTTTTTGTGCTTTGAGCCCTGTTCTCCACCACTGTAGATTAGGTAATAGCAATTTGGTTTGGCTTTCTAAGCAGTTTGATTCTTTTAAGTGGCAAATTTGGTATGAAAAGACTGGAGGCAAATTCAACTCGAGTGATTGCACAAATATACAGCTTGCCTTCCTAAAGCCTTTTGATAAGGCAGAAACTGAAATGCTAACAAAGAAAATAAATACCTTTCCTTGGGGCTGTACAGTTTTCACGAATAGTAGAGATGTCCCCAAATTAACATGTTTTCCCAGATTGTGCAGACCTAGTCTGCTTTTAAGCTCTTCTATTTCATATGTTTGTGGATTTTGACCTGAGTATTTGAAGTCCTTCTCAATGGCAATTGAGTTTGTTTCTTCCTTCCACTTCTTAGGGTGGAATTCAAACATCTACCTTGTTAGTATTGATAGGTAGAGAGTGAACTCGCAATAGTTTTGAAAGTGTTTACTGATTGCTTGAGCCATTTTAATATATCCAGACCTGATGTGATTCTTGTTCTACCCCTTAACAATGGGTGGTTCAGAGCTCATTTTCTATATAAGGTCATGTAGAAGTTAGGTGTTTATTCAGTAATTGTCATGAGTAGAGGCTGAACTTATAACTTCAGTAGCTGAAGGGCTACCTGGCCAACCTTTAAGACATCCCAGTATATCTTGCCTTGTTATACATGAGGGACTAAACATATACAATCCACCATCATGGGTATCCCAGGGTTAATACTCAGAGGACCAACTGTAATTTTATACCTTTCTTCTGTACCCATGAAAGCATGCAGGAATAAGAGTGAGGGAGAATGAAGTTATTAGAATTATCAATGCCAACCTGTGTGTGTTACAATCATTTTTCTACAAACTACCCATTAATGATGGATCACTTGTGACACGTCTCACAACTGATCAAAACACACAAGTATGCCATGAAACACCACTGCATGTTCCTTGAGGAGTGAGATTTATAAGTAAGTGTAGGGAGGCAGGCAGTCTTTTTTTTTTTCTGTTGGAAAGCTTGGAAAGTCAAGCACACCTTCTCGATGAGCTCAATGCAGGCGGCCAGGTCCATGCCGAAGTCGATGAACTCCCACTCGATGCCTTCCTTCTTGTACTCCTCCTGCTCCAGCACGAACATGTGGTGGTTGAAAAACTGTTGCAGTTTCTCATTGGTGAAGTTGATGCACAGCTGCTCCAGGGTGTTGAACTACAGGAAAGGATGAATAGAGCAAATGAGTCATAACTTAAGTGTCTGTATCTACAGTGAAGCTGCTAATATTTTCTTCTGATTTTGAAGCATTTTGGTTTATTATATCATAAACCTTCAGATTGCTATATTAAAGTGGGATATAATTCTAAACAAAGAATTGACTCCTCAAATACTTTTCAAGTAATTCCATGACATCATGCATATTATCAAAAGGCTATTAAATGAGAATATTTCCTCACAGTAATTTCAGAAAATAATTCTATATTTTGATTGGATCCAGGATAGATTTAGAATGTTTTAAATCTTCCATGGACCATCCTTTGAGACATGTAAATGTGAAAGGATAGAATCCCTTCTTTTCTTATTTATACCTATTCATTTGCATTCTTATCTCTTCAAAGACCCTAAGCAACAGGAATTAGTTTGTCCTTTTTGTAAAATACATTTTATAAAGATAATTTTGAATGCTCTTACAAGATTGACCCAACGACTGGGGATTTGCATTTGCTGCTTTTCTGTCAATTCATTACTCACGTCAAAGATCTCAAAGCCGGCGATGTCCAAGACCCCAATGAAGTACTGCCTGGGCTGCTTGGTGTCCAGCTGCTGGTTGATGCGGGTGACCATCCACAGGAACATCTTCTCATAGATGGCTTTGGCCAGGGCGCCCACCGAGTTGTACACCTAGAAGAGTGGTGGTTCAGTTTTTTTAACTGGGCACAATGACACATTCTTGAGTTTCCTGTGGTTTGAGTGAATCGGGGGTTTAAATCATATTTACCTGCTGCACAGTCTGGCCTTTGGTGACATATTCATTGCCGACCTTGACCCTGGGGTAGCAGAGAGCTTTGAGCAGGTCAGCAGAGTTCAGACTTGTCAGATAGGCAGCTTTGTCAGCAACTGCATGAACAAAGTGAGAATGGTGAACCCACCTGTGGTTTACAAAATAGAATGTCTAAATGATGATGACGAGGAAAAGTGATTTTTCTCTAGTAGTAATGTATGCAAATGTCAGAAACCCTATTCATTTGTTCATATTTTTTTAATGCACTGCTATTGCTCACACTAATTATAATCATTCTCATAATGAAAAAAAAATGGAGATTGAAGCCAGGAGTGGTGGCACACACCTGTAATCCCAGTACTTGGGAGGCTGAAAAAGGAGGATCACAGGTTTGAGCCAGCATTAACAATGTAGCAAGGCGCCCCTGCAACTTAGACCCTATTTCCAAATAAAAAATAAAATACGGTTGGGGATATAGCTTGGAGGTAGAAGAGCTCTGGGTTCAATCTCCAGTAACACACACACACACACACACACACACACACACACACACACACACTGGAGATTAGAGAATCAATACTCTGTGTGACATTTAAATATGACAAAGTTAGACCACAGGTTTTAAAAAAAATATGAAAAAATTCCTAAGCTAGTAGTTACAAGGAAATTCATATCGCTAGGGTTTTGTTTATTTTTTCAGTGTATGTGGGCACATGCATTATTTACTGGAATAAAAAAAAATGTCTTAACCAAGTAGCAAATACTAGTTCCCAAAAAGTCAATGAAGAATGGAATGGACAGAAATCAAAATCTCTACCAATCTGCTCAATTTTGAGAAGCATCAGACAGTGTATCTTTAATTCTTTCTCTACTCTTGCCCCGCATGATTTAGGTAAGTAAAAACATGGTCCCTCCTTCTCCAAAGCTCACCACATTAGTTGTCAACGGAGAGCTATCAACATAGAGTGGTACCTTCAGTGCCATCTGGCTCAGCTTGCTCTTCCCTTTGCTTCTGCTTGAATTTCATGTTTCCATAGTGCATCACAGCCCCAGTGAGCTTGTAAATGGCCACCTTTTCATCAGCACTAAAACCCAGGATGTCCACGGCACTCTGTTGGGAGAGTTGAATTTACTCACCTGCCAGTCATCTCCATGGCTTACTCCCTCAGAACACTGGGGTTTGCCTACCCACTGCCTAGTCTTGTATTTCAATAACACTTTACTGATTCCAAAAAGGGCACTCATTCTTTCCTTCTCTTTGATCCACATAGCCCCGCAAGAGGTGCATATCAGTCTTTCCACTCAAGTGATATGGACAGTAAGATGTCATGTGACTTGTCCACTCTCACTCAGACAGGGCTTAGAGCTGTGACTAGCAATGCCAAGACCAGGCATTTCCAATCTCTCTACTCTAGACTGCACCTGCGCCTCCACACATGCTCCATATGGTCTCTGGGTTCTCCTTACTTCTACCCTCTAGCCTCCCAAATCTCTCTTTTCCTACTTCTGTGTTGTACTCTTTCACCATTATGTGCATGAATCCTTCACTCAGTTGGAAAGAGAACAGCACTGGCCCCAACTATTTCTCCATATCTCTGTCTGATACCAAGTCACAGCTCATGAGATGCCTGGGAGTGAACTTTACCTGGTCATTTGTCTATTAATGCAGAGAGGAGACATTTGTGAAAAGAACTTTCTTTGTTTACTGAAATATTTGTTGTTTTAATTTTATCTATCATATATTATTGCCTTCTTAGTTACCTACTCTAGGCTTTGAAAATACTAATAAATAATGTCAGGCATCATAGAAAGTAAAGCATATTTATGTACTACTACTTATCTCCCTAAGGCTCTTTTGTAAGATTATTGGCTTTCAGTTCTAGCTCACTAGAGCTCCCTGCTCACGGTGCCTACGTATCACCTAAGTCAGAGTAAGATCGTTACATTCTGAGCCTTACAGACTAGTGTATATTTCTCTTTTGAAATATATATATGATATATACTACTGTATATATCACTTTTCGATGTATGAACATAATAGTAGATTATAGTGAGTAAAAGTTGACATTAATGAGATAAAGTTTATGCATAAAGAAAATAAGTCACAAAATAATAATCCTTAGAAAAAAAGAGGTGGAGAAGGAAAGAATATGCAGTTTAAAAATAAATATAAATGCTCATGGGGTCCACCAAAGAGTATTTTTGAGGTAGACAATCTATTTTTTGTAATGCTTCATAGGAAGGAAAGGGCTATACTGTTAACCCACCGATATTTAAAACATGTTTGTGTCTACATTTGACTAAAAGAAACTGAGAATTTCATGTTTTTCTATTTAAAAAATAAAAACTATTTTTATTAAACTATTGCAGGTATTTTCCACATTCTTAGGTGTAGGGCTTAGCATAAGATTGGAGAGAAATATCAATACCAAAAAAAAGAAAGAATAAAAATCTAATTAGATATGGAATGCCAAAGACTTAACATTTATTACAGGCATTTGAAGCTTTCCAGCACATGTGTGGGAGGACATTGACATATTCTGCAATTTTCTTTCAGGGGTAAGAATGCCTCAGCTCATGCTTTCCACCCTTAGGTACAGGAGGATTCTGTACACTGCAAAATGATTCTGTTTTTTCTTACATTGTACCCAGTACTTACATCTGTGGCCATCAACTCTTCCTGGTCATCAATGCTGGGCACGGTAATTTCACCTTGACTGACGAAGGCAAAGTCGTATGGGTTGGTGGTGATGAGAAGCATTTCTAAACACATGGAAAAGAACAAGGTACAGACAGAGTTACTTTGGCCATCAAAAACCATTTCAGACGGCAATTATGGATACATTTTTACTCTTTCTTGGCAGAAATTAATCATGCTGCTCCTTACCAATCAGTTCGGGCTTCTTATTAGACATAATTTGATAAAATATGTGATAGCTTCTTTCAGCCTTTAGCTGGAAAGTAACACGGGACTTCTCTAGCAGATCTAGAAAGTCAGATTAAGCACATTTCAAAGAAAAGACTACATAAAGTTAAACATTCAAAAATTTCATACAACATAGAAAAGAACAATATTTTCCAGTCTGTACCCCCAAAGAAAAAGAGTCTTAATCACTGATATTTATTAACTTACATGTTTCAATATCAGCAGAAGCCAGTTTGCCTGTGGCACCAAAATGGATCCTGATGAATTTACCCTTAAAGAGGAAAAGGAGAGCCGATTAAAAGGCAGAAACTACTTTGTTTAGTATGAGCCAAAGAAATGAAAAAGATACTGGCACTGCAGGCATGATGTGCCAGTGCTGGCTGAACTGTGAAGGAGACAGACTCACGAAGCGGGAGGAGTTGTCGTTCCTCACGGTCTTGGCGTTGCCAAAGGCCTCCAGCAGTGGGTTGGCGCTGATGATTTGATCTTCAAGGGTCCCCTGAAGAGAAACGAATGATAGAAAAAACTTAGACAAACTGAGTTTCCAGGCGCTAAACAAACTTCCCCATTGACCTCTTTCCCTTTCGCTTTGCCCCTTTGTAGTATCCTGTACCTTTGGGTGAGGATTTGACAAACAGGAGTGGAACACTCCAGAGACATGGTGTTCATGTTCTAAACCTCTCAGGCTCACTTTTGTGACAACTGAATGATTTGGGAACTCTCACTTATAAACCTTGCCAATATAATGCCCTGTTCGTCTCATTCTCTTAAGCCCTTCAAGGATTCATTTTTCCAATCCTGGGATCGCATGCAGTTGGCTATGGTTTTGAAGTACCATGACCACATTAGATAAAACCATTATTTTTCCTTCCTCCAGAGATTATCAGACCCACCTGCATTTTGCCACCAGAAGGCGGTGCCTCCTCCTTCTTCTTCTCCCCAGTCACTGCAATTGTTGCAAAGTACTGGATGACACGCTTGGTGTTGACAGTCTTCCCTGCACCGGATTCTCCGCTGTCAAGAACACAGGAAAAAATCAGAATGTAAAACAGTAGTAACACTACAGATCAAAACTCAACAGAAAGGAATGATATCTACATACGTAATCAGGATTGACTGGTTCTCACGATCTGTGAAAGAGAAAACAAAGAGAGTGTAAAACAAAAAACAAAACAGCTAGGGAGAAAAAGGGTCATAGGAGGGACTCTAGATGAAAAAGGAGAAACCATAGATGAGCAAATAAGGCAACCTAACTGAGCGGGATGGGAGGGGGAAGAGGGAAATTCTCTAATATATATGATATACATTCATAAACATATATCAAAGTCAATCACTAAGCCAAACATGAGGAGAGAGGGGAGAGGGAATGGGGTGGGAATTGGGCAAGGGCTAAATGAGTGATGTGTGTATGTATGCCCTTACCATCTTGTGCCCCATTAAGATCTATGACTACAGTACACCAATAAAAAGTTAAAATATACTCAACTAAAAAACAAAAATATATTTTGCACATAGAACACAGTACTTACAAACTCAAAATTAAATTGTCTTTTAAAATTCTCCACTCCCACAAAAACAACTTATATAGATTTGTGCTTTTTACAAGGGTCTTTTTTTGTGGCAGTATTGGGGATGGAGCCCAGGGGCATTCTACCTCTGACCTATACCCCCAGCCCTATTTTTTATTCTTTATTTTGAAATAGAGCCTCACTAAGTTATGGAAGGCCTCACTATCTTAGATAGCTGAGACTGGCTGTGAACCTGTAATGCTCCTTTTTCAGCCTCTCAAGTACACCTGGCTATCAAGAGTTTTTAAAAAATAAATAGCAAAAGGAGGCTGGGCAGGGTGGCTCATGCTTGTAGTTCCAGAATTTTGGAGGCTGAGACAGAAGGATTGCGGTTCTCAGACAGCCTCAGCTACTTAGTGAGGCCCTCTAAAACTTAGACCCTCTTTTAAAATAAAGAATAAAAAATAGGGCTGGGGTGTCACTCAGAGATAGAATGCCCCTGGGTTCCATTGCCAGTAACAGAAAAATAAATAAATAGCAAAAGGTATACTAATTAATAAGTTTGACTTTCTCATTGTCATTAATGTGATAGAGTATGGAATGCCTTATTTTACCATTTTTTCTGTGAGAATAATCAGTCAATAATCAGATGAATATCCATTTTATTTCCCATTCTTTCACCTGGTTCATAGTTTAAAATTCTGTTGTGTTATCAATATCTGATCTGTAGTTAACTGCAGTGCTTGGGATAACTTGTCAATAAGCTTTTCAAAACTTATTTTCTAAAAGAGGTGATATATCATCTATAATTAAAAGGCAGAGTTGAAGTCTACATTTGATTACTTTTGAGTGATAATTACCATTAATTTGGATTTCATCATAAAAATCTAAAAAATTTTCTTGTAGTTTTGAAACTGGTGCATTTTATTCTAAATCCATTTCCCCGCTTTTAATTATTGCTATTAGTATGTTGATGGCGGGACATTTCATTCTCAAAGCACTGGCCGTGTACTTTCTGTGTCACTGTTACTGATATATAAAAACTTCACAGTTTCTATAGCAATTATAATTATGGTTTCACTCACCAGTCAGCATAAACTGGTAGGCATTGTCAGAGATGGAGAAGATGTGGGGCGGGGCCTCCTGGCGCTTCTTGCCTCGGTAGGCAGCCACCACCTCGGGGTTGTACACCGGCAGCCACTTGTAGGGGTTGACGGTGACGCAGAAGAGGCCCGAGTAGGTCTGTGAGAGAGGACAGGGTGATTAGTAGCAGTTACCGCACTGTTGGACCTTAGAAATGCTGCACTAAGGGCACAGGGAGAGGGACCTAAGACACGAGTTATTTCTTGCATTCGTTTGTTGCCTTTCTCTTATCTGCTGCTGCACACAGCGCTTCAGTTTTCCAGCAAGTTCAGTTAAGAGCTGGCTTTCCCCAAGCAGATTTGCAAATGCATCAGCACGTGCAACACTGACCAAATGATTAGTCATAAGAGGATTCTGCAATAGCAGAATCTGAAAGCAAAGTTCTTTGTTTCAGGGGATACAGGAAGCCCTTGAAGTTGGCGGGCGCTCACTTCCCAGGGGACACTCACGTAGATCATCCAGGCTGCGTAGCGCTCTTTGAGGTTGTACAGCACGGCAGGCTCGTGGAGATGGGTCATCATGGCCATGTCCTCGATTTTGTCATATTTGGGAGGGTTCATGGAGAAGACTTGGTCATCTTTCACTGTTACAGTCTGTTAGAAAGGAGGGAGCCATTGGGTATCAACCAAATAGGAGAGGGTCAGTATGGCATCCCCTCCTCACCCCCTGGGTTTATTTTTTACTCACGGCTCCTCCTTCAGTCTTGGCCGTCACCTTCCCCCCTTCCCTGCTCTGCACCGTTGCCTTCACATAGGACTCCTTAGGGTCCACCACAAAGACGGACGACTTGGCATCGAAGGGCTTGTTCTGAGCTTCGATGCGCTCCTTCTCAGACTTGCGGAGGTAAGGAGCAGCCTCCCCGAAAACCGCCATCTCGGCGTCGGAACTCATGGCTGCGGGTTACTGTTGGCAGCCCAGGACCAGGTGCACCTAGAGGGAGAAGCAGGGCTGGTGAGTAGGGCGGCTGGGTGGAGCTCTCCTGTGAAGTCACACTCACGCGCTTAATTTCCGTGCTTGTCCCCTCCTCTGCCTGGAGGGGCTACTCTTGTGTCCTCCATCAAGGTGCCCTGAGACCAGCTCAGGGACTTGCAAGCTCTAGTCAGTAGCTCAGTGTGTGTGTGTGTGTGTGTGTGTGTGTGTGTGTGTGACATTTTAAGCCTCCATTCTTTTCTCTGTGTTACAAATCTTAGTTGAGAACAATGATGGATTGTTCTTTAACCAGTAGCATGTGTGTCATGCTCCAAGTGTGTTCCAAGTCTTTGTTTTTCTACTTTCCTTCTTTCCCTTGCCCAACCCCTCCTTTTCTCATTCTACATTGCAATGATACAAGTAAGTGGAGAATAAGTGTTTCCAATGACTTTGCAATCTAAATGAACCTCTTTAAAAATCCCCAGTGTTTATGCCTATATCCCTCCTTCCCCATATTATTAAAATTGGATTTAAAAGTCCTTAAATTTGGATATGAAAAGGTACATATGTTCTTCCAGGATATAAATCCAGGTTGAAAGCACCTAATAAACACAAATAAACTCATGATTAAGAGATATAAGGTAAGTAAAGAGAAAAATAAGTACAGGGAAAGGTAAAAATCCAAAAAATGATTTTATCGTACGTCAAATTTAATTCTATGCATTTAAAGATGTGTGAAAGCAATATTATCTAAACAAAATAACTTTAAAAAGTTCTTGGAGAAAAACAGCATCTAAATTTTTAATAAAACTTCACAGTAATTGTATATTTTTATTTGGATTTCAGTATATTAGTTTTTTTTAAAACCCAGTTCTTATTGTTTTAGATTTATATATCTGTCTCTTATTACACTCTTTAAAAAATCAATCTTCTAAATAACTCTTTTGAAATTGATAGCCAGCATGAAGTTCAAAATGAACTAAAAAAATTTCTCACCAACAAGTTATGAGAAAATGAAATAAATCCTTTTGCTCTGCCTAGAGTAAGCGGTGACCTCTGTGGAGTGGAAGAGGGCTGGTTTGTAGAAAGCCGTGCCTTGGTTGCCAGTGACAATGACAGTCATGATGGCAGTGGCAGCCAGCACTGGAACTAGGCTTTAAGAGAGTCCTGTTCTTTCATCGCCGATATTAAACTTATTCCCAACTTAGAATGTTAAATATGATTTGTCTATGTATTCTATCTCAAAACCAATCTTTTCTATTAGGTCTGACAACACAGTGAAATTTAGTTAATTTTCTGGGTCAGATATTGGAGCAATATATATTAGAGTATTTTTCTTCAAAGGAGAAATATTTTTCTATGACATTTTTATAAAATATTTTTCTCTTTCTGTTTTTACACTAAGAAATTTGGCATTAACACACTACTGCCTAGAGATTACTATAATACTCTCTATTGATGGAACACAGAAAGAATCTCATATCTTAGATGGATCATTTTCCAACTTATGGGTCCCCCAGCCCTAACATCTGGCGACAGGGGGAGGTCCTTGAGTCCACCACTTACAGAGTCCACTCACAAGTATAAGTAATGAGTCCACTCAAAATTGTCTCAAGTTTAAATAAGTAACATCCCCAGGCAAATAATATATTTTTGTTTTTTAAAAGAATATAGATACTATGTTCGATATAAACTCATTTAAATAATTGTGAAATGCATACTAGCTTTTTACCACTGTGTTCATTCTTAACACAATACTAGAAGTACACGTCTCCACTTACATACTTGGAGGAGATCATTACATGTTTTGATTCTGCGGTAGGTCCTTGAAACCACTGAGTTGGGTCATAGGCAGCAAGCACTGCAAGGACCTTAGCAGTCTCTCAGAATCCAGCCTCCTCGTTTTACTGATGAGGAAACTAAGGCTCAGAAGGGGAAGGGTCATTCAGTGTCACGGAGGTGGTAAGTGGCAGTGATGAGACATGAGCCTGGCCTTTTGAGTCCAAGTGCAGTGTTAATTCCACGGCAACACAGTGTTTGATGATACATAAAAGTAAACTGGCCTGACCCTGGCAACTAGAATCTGTGAAAAGCCTAGATTGGCATCTGGAAATTTTGACTTCCAAGTCAACACCTTGTTGATCTTACCATGTGGTCTCTTACTGGTTAAATTGAAGTAGTAGTTCACATTAAATATTAAATGTGAAAGTATTACATTCTTTCTGAAGTCTGAATAAAATGTGAAAGAGACGTTTTATTAAATTTTGTTTGATGTCCTGAAAAGTCAAAATTTCATGAGAAGTCATTTTTATTTTTTTATTTTTTATGGTGCTGGGGATTGAACCCAGGGGCATTCTACCTCCAAGCTATACCCTCAGCCCTATATTTTATTTTTTATTTTGAGAAAGGGTCTCACTAAGTTGTGGAGGGCTTCACTAAGTAGCTGAGGCTGTCTGAGAACCCAGATCCTCCTGTCTCAGCCTCCCAAATATGGGATTACAAGCGTGTGCCACCATACCTGGCTGAGAAGCCATTTTTAATGAGCATTTGCGCTTTGTATCATATACCCAACACTAGACTAGGAGATCAAATGATAACTCATTAGATGTAGTGATGTGAGGAGATCCTTTTGTTCTTTAGAGTGTAATAATAAATTCCTCTTACCTCTTATGTTACCAGATGAGGAAGGTGGCAGGCTCAAAGTAGACAACAGCTGTTGAAAAAAAAAAAAAAAAACAGAGAATGCAGGATTCATTTCCCATTTAATCACAAAATCCTAGTAACCATATTGTGTACAATGTCATCCTTAGGAGTGTTGAAAAGAAAAAAATTGGGGAAGTAGCAGTCAGCTCCCTTAAGTGAAAAATCATTATCACCAGGGATGTAGAAGTAGCCAAGTGTCCTTTCATGTATACATACCTTGAAGGATTTTGAGGAAGGACAGGACTGAGGCATCTGGACTCCACTTTTATAGAGACCTTTCTGCATACACAGCAGCCACCTCAGCTGTCCTAGCTGGAACCTACTTGGCAAAATCCTTTTTGGCAATCTCTTTGCACAATATTCACTGACTGTGGCTGTGAATGGATATAATTAGAAATATTTCTTGTCACCTATAAATAATTTGACGGAGGATGATCTAGGGTTCTTTATAGGCATTTGATAGGGGATGGGGATTCAGGGTTTCAGAGGCTGTTTGCTTCAGCTTGGCTGGAGCATCATTCATCACAGAAGTCAAAGCCAGGTTCCCACGTACTCTCCTGCCTGGAAAATTGGTCCGACAGAATGAGCTCAACATGAGGAATTTAGGACTAACCGATTTGTTAGCACTCAGGACCACTAAGGAGTCCGGAACGAACTTTGGATCTGATACTATCATTGGAAGCAGTGACTGATGAATATTGAGACGGAACATTCCTAGCCAAAGTCTGGCTTTTAGAAAGTCTGGTGATAGCGTCCTTTGAAGTCCTAAGGTCTAAACACGGAGGAGAAAGTGAATTCTCAGATTAGGCAGTGGTGACGGGCCAGTGCGGGAGGCATAAGGGACTTAGAATAGCTGTAAACACTTCTGCGCCTCTTCTGGAGGGCTTCCATGAATGTCTCCTGCTGTGTGCTTTCGCGGAGGGGATGACAGGATGCTGTGTGGTGTTCCATGCGTGTTTTTACTGTGTAATGGAAGGAGACAAAAATATGCAGTCCTAGATCATGGGCAAATCCTCACGGCTAGCTGTAGCTCCAATGAGGTGGGTACTGCATATTTGTTATTTAAGTCGGGGGGTGGGGGGATAGACATGCTATCTGCAAGTCTCTGGGTGGGCCATCACATAGGCCCGTGGTACTCAGAAATTGGTTTTGGTAGTTTTGCCACATACATAGCTGTTGCTGAATATAACATGAAATCTATCTCCTCTGAGTGTGTTTCTAAGATCTGGTATGATATTTGGAATTATTATCTTCTGGATTAATTACTCATTAGTGAGATCATTGCTTTTTATAATCCTATTGACTTAGAATTTCTCTTTAATACATTGATAGATTGATTATTTTATGATCTTTAAATTTCTTTTGATACAATACTATGGAAGGCCATCAGTCTTTTTTGAGGCAGTATTTTCATTATCCTCTTTTCACAGATAGGGAAAGGGAAGTATATATATGTATATACACATATATCTACATATATATCTACATATACACACACACACATATGGAGTTTGTATGTGTGTGTGTGTGTGTGTGTGTGTGTGTGTGTGTGTGTGCGTGTATGTACGTGCCTGAAGACTGAATCCGGGGCATTCTACCTTTGAGCTATACCTTCAGCCCTGTTTTTATTTTTAAATTTTGAAACCCGGTCTCAATAAGTTGCAGAGGGCCTTGCAAAATTGTTGAGGCTGACTACAAACCTGTGATACCCTGTTTCAGCCTCTCAAGTACTGGGATTACAGGTGTGCCCAGCTAAAATCTAATATTATTAAGTGACCTTTTCACACTTTCTAATAAGTTACATATCTAGTTTTTTAGAAAATATTTACTTTTGCTGATGCGTTGTAATTACACATCATATTGAGGTTTAGACATTTATTAAAAAATGTTCATGGAAATAACTCACAGAAAGCTAGTGACTTGCCCCCAAAAATTTGTTCTGATTTTCTGCTAAGATTTCCATGTTTCATTTATTTTTACTTCTTTTAGAACTTGATATCTGAATGATAAACATAATAACCATATACTAAACACATTTACTGCATTTGAACACAAAGATGAAAGAAGAAAATTTGGACAAGACCAAAACACATAGGGTGAGTTACCAAAATATAGCAAATGAGGACTCGAGCTAGAAGTCAAACCTTGGACCAGTTATGCATAGGCTGGTCATTTAGATCTTGAAAGCCCTGAAAAAAGACACTGCCATTCTAATGACGACTGGCATGGACCAGCAGGAGTGGATCAGAGAACCTTGTTCTGGTGCGAGGGAGAAGAGAAGCAACGCACTCCCCTCTTCCTGGCTTCTCTGAGGATTGTCGGAGTAGAAATAGAGAAAAGAGATAATAAGCCTTCTGTGGCTCTTTGTGAGCAGATATGGGTGGGAAAGATGGCTTCAATCTAAATTAGGAGAGTTGTTTTGGGTGCTATATTTAAGCAGTCTGGATTAAAAACTTCTCTCTGGCATTTCCTCTTGCTATCCTCACAAATTAGAAAATAGTGTTTTCTGCAGTCTTGGACTTCTTTATCTATTAAAAACATACATCTGGTGGAAATCTACTACTGCTTTCTTTCACCTTAGGAGCTTGTATACATTAAATTAGGTTATAATGTCAGATTATTATGTGAGTTTACGTAAAATCTCCTTTAATTCATACACACACACTCCCATGTAGAATGCTCAGGATAGTGTCACCAGGGGGCGCTGAGGCAAACATTTAATTAGAGCTGAAGGTCATAGTGGCACACAGACATGTCTTCAAATTACACTGAAGAAGTCAAAAGTGGGCCTAAGGGGCTGAAGTTAGGTGGTTAGGAAATGCTCAATGAACAATATTTTTGATACTTTTTTCTTATGCAAATTTTGTTAAAAAAAAAGTTGGGACCTAGACTGGAGATACTCATGGTCTAGCTTCTTAGTGTCTAGTATGGCAGTATATCAATAAAATCCTTGGAATTCAATGAGTCAAATTTGTGTTTGTTTTCTTTTAACTTTCTCTGATACTCCAAAGGAGCATGACTACTGCAGAGATGTGGTGGGTTCATTTTTATGTTAACTGTTCCTTACACTCTACATAGTTCTCTTTCCATCAGGTAGAGACCAGCATTCACTTACGCACTTATTCAGAATATATGTATAGACTGTCCACTACGTGTCGGCCACTGTTGAAACACAGGGAATACTGCTATAGGGCAATTTTGGTCACTTCATCTGGATATATACGATTTTATCAATTAATTTGGATATATACAAATAATATTGAATGAACAAGTAGATATATAGTATGCCAGATGGTATTAAGTAATAAAAGGACTAGCAAAGTAGAGTAGGAGGGGAATGAATAGTACATCAGGGTGGACTTCTGTGTTAAGGTGGTATTTGAGCAGACTTTAGATGCAAGGGATACAGCCATATGGATGTCTGGACAAAGAATATTTCAGATAAAGGGAACATGAATTACAAAGGCTCTGAGACATGAGTGCACTTAAAATTTCCAGTTGTGACAGTGTGGGTAAATTGAGGACATTGTGGTAAGTGAGTCAGACACAGAGAGACAAATACTACATGATCCCGTTTATTTATAGTGGAATCTAAAAAGGGGGAAGTCATGGAAGCAGAGAGTACGATAGTGGTTCTCAGAGATTGGGGAATGGAAGAGAGAATTGAGGAGATGTTTGTCAAACAGATTGGAAGAATAAGTTCAAGAGATCTATTGTCTAACATGGTGACTAGTTAATAACATGGATTAGATACTTTGAAGTCGCTATGAAGGTAAATTTTAACTGCTCTTAGCCACCAAAACAAACAAACAAAAAAGATAAATATGTGAGGTAATCTATCTGTTAAGTCATTTCACAGTGTATACATATTTTAAAGCATCATGCTGTATCCTGTGATTTATATAAATATACATATAATTTTATTTGCCAATTGTTTTAAAAAGGAGCAAGGATGCCCATAACAGGAGCAAAACGTACAGAGTGCTAGGAGATGTGACAAGGACGGGCAGATAAGGTAGGACTTTGGGGATAATGTAGGGACTTTGGCTTTTCACCTGAGTGATACGGAGAGCCAGTGGGAATTCTAGGAGGAGGAGCAGTTTAATAGGACTGAAGATTTGAAAGACCCACTTTGGTCTTGGTGTTGAGTGTGGACTACAGAAGCAAGGGTGAGCCCAGGGAAGGCAGCAGGGCCACAGGTTGGTAGGTTGAATCACCTGGGAGTGACTCAATAGCTGGGGACAAATACTTTGTCTCGTAGCAAAGGTTAGAGGAAAACAGCTGTTGAGAAGGCTAGCTAACAAAGTGGTATTGGGAGGTAGGCAAGGGTGTATGAATGGACAGAGTAAGCCTGTTGTTAAAAGGAGGCTAGTGAGACTAACCATGTTAGTATTAACAAGAAGGACCTGTGGAATTAGACAAATTAATGACACAAGAGAGATGGGGGCATAATTGTGGGAGTCAAGGCGGGGCTTGGGCTAGAATCCCGAGGTCATATGTAAGAAGTGGCCTCTGATGAGAGCAGGGACACTTTGTGCATTAGGAAAGAAGACTGAAAGGAAAGGCAAGATTCGGGTTAATTGTAGGGTTTGATAGTAAAAGGATGGGGGAATTCTTTTTGCTTGAGACCAGTTTGGCAAAATTCTGTTCTTAAGTTGCTTGGAGGCAGTCACAGAAAATGTGAGTAGGTGGATTTAACCAAGATGTGACTTTGTCAGCCAAATGTGATGCAGATAAGAACCTTTCTAGTGATAATTATAATATTTGACCATAAAATTTAAGCTTGGATAGGTGGAAGGTGTGAGAATCTGAGTGGGCCTGGTGATTTTTAAAAAAATAATTGGTTGGTTTTATATTTCCTTAATTGATACAGACCTATTCAGATGATCTATTTCTCTTGTGTGTGTTTTGGCAGTTTGCATAGAGACTCAATGGGATGCTTGAAATTGAGGTTTTTGAGAAGGTATCAGTATTAATAACTAGATCAGGAATGATGATATGCTGAATTTCAAGCTATTCTCAAAGGGAATTTTATATGCACACATAGATAATATATGTATTTATACAAGTGGGGGCATATTATAGTGATGGTGTTCAATTTTGCTTCTATTTTCTCATCATACAGTATTTTTATTTTTACCATATTAGTATGCACTAGTTTAATTTATATTTATTGAACATATATACAACAGTTTACAAAACAAAGTCCTGCTCTGATGGAAAAAAATGTTCAGATGGGAGAGAGCATTGGAGACAACAAAGTCATAATAATATATAAAGAAGGAAGAATTTCATATTCCAAGGGCTATACATGGAAAGTACACCTTAATGAGGTGGAGATTGATGTGGATATGCACCACATTTGGTATGGTAAATAGGAGAGGCTTCTTTGGGTTGTAACTTGAATAATGTGGAAGACTTACCAGTGCAAAATATGAATGGGGAGATTCTAGGCAGGTGGAATTCTGGGGAAGTGGATGAGAAAAACATACCTCTCCATTCTGAATGCTTACTACAGGCCATGTGTACATTGAGTATTTGATGCACATTACCTCATTTTACCCACACTAACCAAAAGAATAGAAAGTGCTGTTATTGCCATATAAGAAGTAGGAAATGAGCCACAGTCTGGTTCAGTAGAGTTACCTAGCTGGTATATGGTAGAATCAGGACCCAGTTCAGGCAAGGTGACCCCAGAGACTATTTATTACCTACCCACCACCTGATTGCCTCTACAGTCCCTTCTAACCCAATGATAGTATATGTATTCAATATTTTTATTTTTATGGTCACAATAAAGGCAATGCCAGAAGTAAAAAAGCTGAATAATAAACAAGGGACTTGGCACGAGCTAGCTCACACTTTATGTAAATCTGCATTCATGGCAACTTCATGTGGTGTTAGGGTGTCCTGTTGAACATACCGTAATGCGTACCTGCCAGGAGCTGGCATACATAAAATCAGGAGGCCATAAATAAACTAAAACCATGACACATAGAACCATGAACTGCATCTGATGCTAAAAAGATAGGAATGCGTAGAGACATGTTTTCTGGGTTGCAGGATGTGTGTGGAGGCTTGAGTGTGGTTTTCAAGATTCTATCTTGAGGACATCTCCACCAGTTGGCTCCCAACAGGTGCAGAAGTCGTCCTCACTCGCCACCTTCCTGTCTTGGTGCTCCACACCTTTCCTCTTACTTCTTCCTTTACGTGAACAGAGAAGCATCTGTTGGATATTATAACTAACTCAGAGGCACGTCAGTCCTTGGGAAAGCAAGTCTAGATGGGAAGTGAGCGGGGACGGAATATCTCAACTCTACAGTTACTCATCTCACTCTCTGTGGCCTCCCCCATTCATTTATTTGTATGGCTCACTCCCATTTTCCCTTCCTAGTTGTTGTCTGACATTTCACCTCTAAGCTTTGAGAAACCATATTTTGTCTTCGCTGGTCAAGCAACACTAATGATTATTGTTTGAGCATTTAATTCCCCATGTACTGATGGGCTGTAATTAAAGAAAATCAGTTGATTAATTTAATCGTAATTTAGGTCTCCTTAAACTCTCCTGTCCTTCTCAGTCCCAGTTATATAGCAAGATATGCATAGTTATCTCTCCAGAGGAGGACTTTTAGTCTAAAAGTCATGTAATTGTAGGATTTTTTTTTCTGTCTACATTTTGGTTATGGCACCAAGATAATCTAGAAAAGCAGTACAAGCAAGTTGCTGCTGTCATTATTGACAGCTGGCATCTCCTACAGAGCTAGAACTAGAGGTAGGAAAATACCCAGTCCTCCCAAGTGACAGAGTATCAATGAAAGTTGACTGTGAGGCTCTTAAGAGGCAATTGTGAGGGAAAATGGAGGAAATATTTTTATTTTCACATGCTAGTTGTTTGTGGGTGTATGGGCTTTCTATAAATTTGCCATGCAAACAGTAGCCTGTTGTTTTGAAGATGCTAAGACTAAGATAAAAATTTAAAAGTAAGTTTTTCATTAAATATACTTTGGGGAAATAGACTATATATATATATATATATATATATATATATATATATATATATATTCTTTTTGGTGCTGAGGATTGAACCTAATGGCATTCTACCTCTAAGCCATTTCCCAACCCTATTTTATTTTAAAGCAGAATCTCACTAAGTTGTGGAGGGCCTTGCTAAGTTGCTGCGCCTGGAACCTGATATTCTCCTGTCTCAGCCTCCCAAGTACCGGGATTACAGGTTTACGCCATCATGCCTGGCTGATATTTTTCTTTAAACTAGTAGAACAAACATCAATCAAAAATTTGGACTTGCTTTGAGTTATAGGAGATGGAAGAGAGGATGAAGTCATCAAAGAGGAGAGATAGGATGCAATAAGTGAAGGTAAAACATAAGACAGGATGGAACAACTGAAGAGGGAGAAAGACCAGATCCAGTAACTGAATGGGAGAGAGAAGACGAGATGCAGTAATTGGGGAGAATCAATTAAAAAAAGATACAATGAGGAGAGAGAATACAGAAGTAATAAATGAGAGGAAGAGATTAAATAGGAAGCAATATACAGGACTATGGAATAGTGACCTGCTGAGTTAAAGCAGGTTATACTGAGCAGGCCAGATGAGAAGGGGTAGAAAATGAATGGGAGAGATAAGACAGGATGGAATACTGCAAGAAAATGTAAGGCCAGAATCAATGGGCAAGGGAGATAAGACTGGATACAATAAATGAAACAAAGATAAGATAGGATTCAGTAACAAAACGGGGGAGATAAGGTTGTGTGCAATAGCTTGGCTAGAAAGTTAAGACTGGAAGCAGGGACTGACAGATCATCAGGATGGAGTAACTCAACTGGAAAGATGGGACAGGGGAAAGTACCAGGTAATGGTTCTAGAGAAATTCTGCTTTCTCTACGGGATGATTAGAAGCAAGATCCTAAACCTCTACTCAGGTAGTTTACACTTTAGTGAGGGAGAAAGGGATTATTTAATTGTAGTAAAGGAGGGTTTTCTTAAAGAAGTGTAATGTGAGCTGAGATGTGGAGGATGAACAGGTCTTAGCTAGTCACAACATGGAGGTGGGAGGTAAGAAAGTTCCTGCAGCTGAGAGAGATTCATGTGACTGAAGGAGGTCATTGCAGCTCAGACAGGGAAGAGGAGCACATCACTAGATGGAGCTTGCAGAGTGAGTGGGCCATCTTCAGGATGTGGGCCTTCATGCTAAAAGCAAAGGGGTGGTTTTGGTGGTACTGGGGTTCCTGGAAACCCTTCTACTTCCGGGCTACACTCTCAGACCGATTTTTTTATATACTTTTTTTATTTGGAAACAGGGTCTCTTAAGCCAGCGCAGTTCAAAGCCAGCCGCGCTAGCTTAAGAGATCCTGTTTCCAAATAAAAAAAGTATAAAATAGGTCTGGGAGTATAGCCCGGAGGTAGAAGGGCTTCCAGAAACCCTAGTACCACCAAACCAAACCAAACCAAACCAAACAAAACAAAAACCTGATATATAAATTATTTTGAAGTCTAGCTCAAGATGTAGGATTACAATAATTAGCTGGCTCTAATAGTTAACAGAAATTATTATCGAAGTACATAACAGCAAAAAGGGACTATTTCCTAGTAGTTGAGGTCTGAAAATTTTCACCTACTCTATGATAACATTAAAAACTCTTAATCAAGCCAGGCATGGTGGCACACGCTTATAATCCCACCATTTGGGAAGCTGAGACAGGAGGATCTCGATTCACGGCCAGCCTCAGCTACTTAGTGAGGCCCTTGCAACTCAGTGAGACCTTGTTTCAAAATAAAGAATAAAAAATAGGGCTGGGGGTGTAGCTCAGAGGTAGAATGCTTCTGGGTTTCATCCCCAGTACTGCAGAAAAAAAAATACAACTCTAAATCATTATATTGTTTCTTTTATATGGGCTATATACTGTTCTTTAGTTCCAGTAGATAAGACACTTGCCATTTTATTTACTTACTCTGTTAAAATTAGCATAAATAGAAGACCCATGCTAAGCTCAGCACATATAAATCTATAGTAGTTAACAATAATAATGGTAATAATTATCACGGCACTGTAGCAAGGCCCAATATTGAAATCTAAATATAAAATGGACTAAAATATGGAACTGAATTTTACGTACATATCTATTATATATAATATGTTTATATTTTATTATTTTTTTTTGGTGGTACTGGGGTTCCTGGAAGCCCTTTTACCTTCGGGCTACACTCCCAGACCCATTTTATATTTTTATTTAGAAACAGGGTCTCCGAAGCCAGCACACGCGGCTGGCTTTGAACCTGCATGATCCTCCTGTCTCCGCCTCCCAAGCGTGGGGATTACAAGCGTGTGCCACCACGCCCGGCTAATATGTTTATATTTTAATTGACCTATTGCTGTCAAAAGTACTAGGAAGTTCATAGAAGTTTCCAATAAGATAGAAGAATTAATCCTAGAAACACATTCCTTATTAATTCCTCTTTACCATCCTACCATGATAACCAGGGAGAAGGTATAATAAAACAACCACTATCTATAAAACAAAACATACAGTTCTTTGTACTTTTAAGTATTTTCAGCAGTACTTGGTATCATCTTTTTTTTTACTTTCCTCTCATTTTAGGCAGGTAGTGAGTGTTATATTTTCACTCCATCTTAGGATGAAGGATTTCCTGTCATCTTATGAGGAAAGCCTGTAGCTTCATTAGCAGGAGCTGGCTGGAGCTCTGCCAGCTGTGGTAGGACACCAGGCTTCTGCTTCCCACAGACATGAGTGCACTGATAATTGCTGGGCTGGGCTTGGCTGCTCTCCATCATGGTTTAGTCTTAGTGACTAAGCACTTTTCCATAAAATGGAAGCATTTTTTTCTTTGCTTGATGCATACAAGAGATAAATTGACATGAAGGGGGGAAAAAAGAGACTCACAAGTTTTTGGCAGATAAATTTTTTATCTCCAAAAATAGCAAGTACAAAACAGAGTGACAAAGATTTTCACATTTTGTGCATCTCTTTGGTCACTTTCCCCACTGGGATAAGTTACTCTTCACTTATGATTTTTGTGTGAACCTCCCGGCTCTTCACCCGGAGTTTGTTGACCTGGGACTCGGCGATGTCAGCCCTTTCCTCAGCCTCCTCCAGCTCGTGCTGGATCTTGCGGAACTTGGCGAGGTTGACGTTGGATTGTTCCTCCTGTGAATGGAAATGCATGTATGAGAAAGAAATATAAAAATGTCTAGATTCTTAGGTCAATGGGTGGTGAATTTTTTTACTTAAAAGTAATTCACTCTAGTAAAAAATTTTTTTAAAAATATAGAGAAATGCTTTTGAATTTTTTGTCATATTTATGCATACAGAGATAAGTTGTATGCATTCTTAAACTCACAGATACTATGGAAGAACAGGAAGCATTTATCCCTGAACTTTAAGAAAAGCCAAACATCTTAGAGTTACCACTAACTAGGCTAGGTTTCCAGCCTTGCTTCTTTCAGGATCTCCAGAATGGAACCAGACCTTGTAAAAAATGAGGGAAGCAATCTATATTACGCCAAACTACTTGCTTTGAATATGAATTATTACCGCCTGAATCTAAATCATTGCCATTTAATGACAAACTTAAAAATTAAACAAGTTTATCATTTCCTAAAATAGCTGGAGTGGTCTCTGATTACGCTTAAATGTTTGGCAGTGAATTGGAAAAGGCCACTTCTAGTTTAGTCTGCAGTAATCATGTTTTTTAAAAAAATCTCATCAAGAAATTCTCTTCCCTCTAGCCTGGTGTGGTGGCACACACTTGTAATCCCAGCATTCGGGAGGCTGAGACTGGAGGATCGTGGTTAGTGAACAGCTTCAGCTACTTAGTGAGGCCCTTTACAACTTAGTGAGACCCTGTTTCAAAAAATAAAGAATAAAAAAAATAGGGCTGAGGGTATAGCTTAGAGGTCGAATGCCCCTGGGTTCCATCCCCAGACCCACAATAAAAAAGAAAAAAAGAGAAATCCTCTACCCCCAAATGGGGCATTCACATTTGGAACACTCATAAAGTGTAGAATTTCTAAATAACATGACTTGAAGAAAAAAAAACCCTCAGATCTTCCTCCTACAGATGAGGAAAACAGAAGCTTGAGAAAGGTTAAAGGATCTGTCTAAGGTGTGGGTGTGAGTCTACGCACGTGTCTTTATCTCTCTTCCTTGCCTCCCCCTTGCATGTGATCCCCCCACGTTCCTCTCAGACATTAGAGGCCAGGAAAAAAAATGAAATCAATGAACAGAGGAATTCATTTGCGATATGTAGGTGTGTGTATCTATACTTAGAAGTTTGACATTACTTGATTATTCATTCAGATGAATCACAAAGTGGAGAAGTGAGATGATGCAGTGCCAAGAGAATCTACTGGTTTGAATGTAATGGAGACATTCAGAGTTCCAGATTCTTATATTCAACTATTTAGCTGACATCATCACTTGTGTATATAATGGTATTTCATATTTAGCATATCTTCTTGCACTGCAAATCTGGTTCCCCCTAGGTCTCCACTTTAGTAATTATAACAACATGCACTTGCTTGCACAGTAAACTTGGTGGCTTACCCTTGGTTCCTTTCTTTTAACACTAGAGTGCAACCTATTAGCATATATTCTTTCTTCCTCCAAAAATATTTTGAATATTTCTACTTCTCTCTCTTTGCTCCATTACCACCTCAATCCAAGCCACAGAAGCACCCAGAAAGCTTCCTGTCTCCCTACCCACCTGTGTTACCCACATGCTCTTTAAACAACATAAATCAGGTCATGGGTTTCCCAGATGAAAACACTCCCATTGCTTCCCATTGCGCGTAGGATAGAAGCCATATGTCTTCCTTTGGTCTGGAAGACCCAGGGCCCACCTTCTGTCTAGTGCTCCACCCTACACACACACACCCCTGGGCTGCTCTCTTCTTTATTCTTTCTTCCTTTTGAATTAGACTCTGATACTCAAAAGCTTTGTATTTGTGCTTCCCCTCCCTAGAATAATATTGGGCTTGTTACCTGTTTCCAGGTACTTGGGATGGAGCCCAGGGCCCCACATGCTATGTTCCACCGAGCTGCATCCCCTCCTGGAATAATTTTCCCTGCCTTGTCCAGCAGGTGGTTTCATCTCATTCTTACACCTTCACTTCATCATTTTCCTCTGGCCTCTCCCTATTTTCCTCATCTTTCCTTAACTGAACAGGCCTGGCCATCTGAGAACTGAGCTGCTCCACCATCGGGAAGCCTCTGGACTCACCGCTTCCTCGGCCTGTCTCTTGTAGGCCTTCACTTTTGCTTGTAGTTTGTCCACAAGGTCTTGGAGCCTGAGAATGTTCTTGCGGTCTTCCTCAGTCTGGAATGACATTTTAGAGAGTGTGTTTCTTGAAGGGACAGAGATCACACTTGTTGCACACGCAGTTTCCCTGCCTTGTGGGCAGGCTGAGGACCTGGGGAGGCCATCCCCTCACCTGGTAAGTGAGCTCCTTCACTCTTCTCTCGTGTTTGCGCAGGCCCTTGACAGCCTCCACGTTGCGCTTCTGCTCATTCTCAACTTCCCCTTCAAGTTCTCGTACCTGTGAGAAGGTAGACAGTTTAAAACATTTACTATCACCTCTCACTCAGTGAACTTTTGCCTTTTCAAATGACCCCCATACTTCTCTTATCTCCTTGGAAGCTCTGGTCTAATTGCCCCCTTATGAGCTCTCAGGCAGCAGGAACCTGTCCTTCATCTTAGGATGCCCCACATCATCTAGCAGTCCTGGGCATGCATAGCCGAGTGCCGCGTTGGAATGCAGTAGGGATACAGTTGATCAGAAGACCCACCCTGGCCTCCAGCTTCTGGATCTGCTTCTTGCCGCCCTTGAGCGCCAGCTGCTCGGCCTCGTCCAGGCGGAGCTGCAGGTCCTTCACCGTCTGCTCCATGTTCTTCTTCATCCGCTCCAGGTGGGCGCTGGTGTCCTGCTCCTTCTTCAGCTCCTCCGCCATCATGGCCGCCTAGTTGACAAATAAACCAGGAGAATTGAGAAAGCAATTGCTGTCAGGAAGTCACACCGAGAAATCAACGGAGAAGTGTGCCTGCTACTCACATCAGTGATGGCCTTCTTGGCCTTCTCTTCTGCGTTGCGGGCTTCCTGGACGATGTCCTCCATCTCTCCCTGGATTTGGGAAATGTCTGTCTCCAGCTTCTTCTTGGTGTTGATCAGGCTGGTATTCTGGTTAAAATATAAAATTTAAAAATATTAAGTACATGAGAGCAAAATTAAGATGCCTGGTACTTTAATTAACTCCTTAATTAATTAACTAGTATCCATTCCTGTTCCATAAAGGCTCTGAGTTGAATATATATGTTTACATACATAATATATGTAATATGTACATATTACACACATGTATATGTACTATACACACATGTATAGTGTGTATTTTATACACACACAAATGTATATCCCTGGTACCACACATACTCTCTCTCTCTCTCTCTCTCTATATATATATATATATATATACACATGTATACATATATATACATGTATACATATATGTGTGTGTATGTATGTGTGTGTGTGTGTGTGTATATATATATATATATATATATATATATATATATATATATAGTATGTGTGTGTGTGTGTTACTGGAGTGTGAACCCAAGAATATTCTACCTCTGAGCTATATCCCCAGTTCTTTTACTTTTTGTTTTGAAATGAAGTCTGGGTAGTTGCTGGAAGTCTTGCTAAATGGCTGAGGATAGTCTTAGACCTGTGATCCTCCTATCTTAGTCTCCCAAGTACCGGGATTACAGGCGAGTACCACCGTAACTGGCAGCAATACACTTTTAAAAGATCACCAACTCTAGATGTCATAGTTTAGATAAATAAAAATATTGGTAATAAGGTAATTAAATGTTTTAAACTTAATTCTCCATGAAACATGAATACATTTCTGAACAGCAGTCAGATTTGAGCTAAAAATTTCAGGGGAGTTCTTTGTGCTAAATCCCACCTGGGTGTGAAGGAGCTGCACACGCTCGCTGGCATCCAGCAGCTCCTGTTCTGCGATCTTCCTGCTCCGCTCTGTCTGCTCCAGCGTGGCCCGCAGCTCCTCGATCTCGGCCTGCAGCAGGTTGGCTCTGCGCTCCACCATGGCCAGCTGCTCCTTCAGGTCCTCCTGGCCCCGGAGAGCGTCATCCAGGTGCAGCTGGGTGTCCTGTGGGATGAAGGATCATTGAGACTCCGCGTCCTTAGGGCCATGGTGGCCCAGTCATCCCGGGCCCCTTTGAAGCCACTGGCCTTGAGGATGCCCTGGGTGTTCCTGTAGTTCCTCAGGGCCTCGGCCGCCATGCGGTTGGCGTGGTTCAGCTGGATCTCCATTTCATTGAGGTCTCCCTCCATCTTCTTCTTGATCCTGATGGCGTCGTTCCTGCTCCTGATCTCGGCATCCAGTGTGCTCTGCATGGACTCCACGACTCGAATGTGGTTCCTCTTCAGCTGGTCAATCTCCTCGTCCTTCTCAGCAACTTTCCTGTCGATTTCCGACTTGACTTGGTTCAGCTCAAGCTGGATGCGCAGGATCTTTCCCTCTTCGTGTTCCAGAGAGGCCTTAATGACAGCATCAGGGGACATTAGTAAAAGAATGGAAATGTGAGACACTCTAGAAATAGGAATTAGTGCCTATCTTTATGCAGCCATAATACAGTTGTATTCCATTGTTACAGAAATGTCTATGATGTGCTCTTATTGGCTTTGTTTACTGCTATCTCCACAGCTAGAGAGATACTGATTCAGCTTTATTTTCTCAGTTTCTAGCACAGCTTCTTATATCATATCATATCATATATATTTAGTTATGTTATTTGTATACCTATTCAGTTCTCCATCTTTATCTTCATCACACAGAGTAAAAGCATTTAATTTCTCTTGATTCAACAATCCTTGCTTTTAATAGAGCCTAATTCCTCTTGTAATTGTTTTACAATGTACAATGTCTACCTCTGCCTCCTCCAGAGCGGCCTGAAGTTCAGACTTTTCTTGCTCAATTTGCTTCTTTATTTTCTCCAGTTCATGGATACGTTTCCCTCCTTCTGCAATCTGTTCAGTGAGATCGGAAATCTCCTCTGTTGGTAAAAAAATATAGCAGGGAGTGTGTTTGCTCAGGGAGGGGGAAACAGTCTTGCAAATGATCTATTAAAGGAAAGGTAAGTCATACTCACGTTGCAGATTCTTATTTTCTCGTTTCAAGGTTTCGAGGTGGTCTAAGGATTCCTCGTAAGCATTCTTAATCTTGAACAGCTCTGTGCTGAGAGAGCGGGACTCTTTTTGAGAAGCTTCAAGTTCAGCATGAGTTTCTTCGTACTTCTGTTTCCACTCTGCCAGGATCTGAAGGGCAAGACATGCCAAGAAGTTTAGTGGAGACAGGTTGCTGTGATGAAAGCCATCTATCTTGTCAACTCTTAAACAAAGTTTAAGTGATCCAAGACTGAAAAAATAAGTATAAATGAGAAAACTAGGAAGTAAGGAATATCCCCCCCCTCTCTATCTCTCTCTCTCTCTCACACACACACACACACACACACACACACACACACACACATGTCCCTCCCAATGGAGCAAAAGAGCTGCAGAGGCAGGCCTCGAACGCTTTGACTGAGGTACACACTGAAGGCAGCAGGCCGTGGTTAGCCCTGCGTGTGTCGGATCCCAATGCAGAAACGCAGATACCTTGTCAAAGTTCCTTTGCTTCTTGTCCAGCGCCGCACAGGCAGCATTGGTCCTCTCCACGTCAATCATGAGGTCCTCCACCTCATTCTGCAGCCTCTGCTTCGTCTTCTCCAGGGAAGCGCACTTGGCGTTCACAGCCTCTACGTGTTCCTCTGCGTCCTGCAGGCGCTGCGCCAGCTTCTTCCTGCAAAGTGAAGTGTGGAAAGTAGAAGCGTGTGGCCGTGGGCAGCAGTGCGGGACTTCCACAGTGGGCACCTTTGAGGCTTTGTCTCCCAAGCTTCCCTTGCACATCCCCTCCTGTGTTAACTCACGCTGCTCTCCTACCTCCAAGTACTGAGAGCATCCAGGATTCAGTATTGCCCTACACTATAGTCAGCCTTTGAGGTGATAGTGACCAGCCCCTGCCAACCTTTAAACCAAGTCCTTGAGGACTTGATTTATTCTTTTAATACAATATTACTATCTCCTTTGATTTACTGTTTTTCATGACTATCTACTTAATTTTAATTCCCAGTGGGTAGAGACTGTTTTCTACTGATCTTTGTATTCTATTAGGCTGCCATACATATTAAGGACTCAAGTGCTAGATACATTGAATTCAAATGAAACATACTTGATTTAGTCTGATCATTTCTCATATTTTTCCAGGTTTTTATTAATCCATTAATAAAAACAAGCTTTCTCAAGTCAATATAAATTTTGCTTTGAAAGTTTGTCTCAGAATCTCTCCCAGCATCTACCAGAACATTAATCCCAGAAGTATGGGCTGTACATCATTCTCAGAAGAAATGACTAGATGTCATCGTAAATTTTCTGCTGAATAAGTAGATCCTTTCCTGTCCAGATTCTTCTTCTTACTCAATCAGTCTTGAACTTTTGAATTACACTGACTACTTAGTCCTTTACAAAACGTTGTATTTTCTTTCCTATTTCAGCATTTTCTGCGTACATTTTATTCCTTAACATCTTTATACTTAAATGTACAAAAATTCATATTTTTACACCTAGAAAAGAAGAGCTGTTCTTTAAAGCCTGATTATATTTTTGTTACACATCCATCTCCCTATACCAATTATTACATTAGTAATTGAGATGGAGGAGAAATACAGGAGATACAATGAACTCTTAGTCAATCGTACTTGCATAGATTAAACAAGGTCAAAATTCTCCCTTTAAAAAAATAATACTCAGTTCCCACTTGTCTCACATACTATCAGTCCTCTACTATAATTACCCCCCAACACACACACACATACACACACACACACACACACACACACACACACACACACTAGCTAGAGTAGTATCTCTTGCTTAGGCTGGTATTCATCTTTGTTTTTCTCCCCTAGTTTTCTAGGTTTGGGGATAGATTCTGCTGCTGGACATTGCAGAGGCAGAGACAGACTCAGTCTTTTGCCATATAGAACCTACAGCAGATCCCCTTTGTTAACAGAGATATTTTTATTCTAAGTCTAGAACATACTTGGCCTCCTCCAGCTCTTCCGTGCGCTGGATGGCGTCCGTCTCGTACTTGGTCCGCCACTGGGCCACCTCACTGTTGGCCTTGGACATGGCCCGCTGTAGCTCGGCCTTGGCTTCCTGCTCCTCCTCATACTGTTCTCGAAGCAAGTCACAGTCGTGGCGGGAGGATTGGAGAGCATGGGCCAGGGCACTCTTGGCCTGAGAATATACAGATTGGCTACTTAACTTTGTCTCTTGGAAGTGATGTGCATTTCTTAAGCTTAGACCTCCAGCAGAAAAATCGTCAAAGTAAGTGAAAACAGCCCCAAGCCCCTATAACGAGGAAGACAACAGGCAGAATTTACCTTCACTTCCTCCTCAAGCTGCCTTTTCAGTTCCTCAATCTGTTGCGTGAAAGCTTGTTTGCCCCTGGAAAGCTGAGAAACTAACGAGTCCTTTTCATCTAGCTGGCGTGAATATTCACCTACAAAGACCAAGATCCAGAAACTCAGCCTGACCTTGAAAAATAAAGTCTCTAAACTGGAGCAGGGAAAGGGAACTGAGTCTTAAATATGCTAGAGAGCACAGATTACAACGGACCACCACCATCTGCCTCAACCCCAATGAGTAAAGCCATGTAGAAATTAGAAGTACAGAAAACTTCAAGGGAGAGCACATGCTTAGAAACGACCCCAACTATTTCAGGTGATATTTCAGATTATCTGATTACAGCAGAAAGTGATAAAGAAACCTGCAAAAAGAAATGTAAATCGAACCAACGAAATATCCAGTGCTTTTTAGCTAAGGCCATGGTGTACTAGATCACACACCATTGGATGATGGTTGAAGCAAATGGTTTATTCTGTGAAAAGTAGGAGGCTTTGAGCATTTGCCATTTTTAAGTAGAAATGATGCACAAAAGAAACTCCTGGAAGCATTTTTATATTAATTGATCAAAGGTCCTCATGCCCCCAGAATGAGTTGATTCTGGATAACTAATCAATCTCAAACTAAATTCAATCACTTAAATTTGTCTTCAGCTATTTTAATTACCATAATTCAGAATCTACCCTATATTATGCTAATTACCCTTGCAGTACCATTTGTTACCTGATTACTCAGAAGTCTTATCTCTTTGGACTTCAATAAGAACTACAAGTTTCATTTAATTTCCTTGGACAATCAATTGATCCCTCTTATCTATCAATGAAAGAAAGGGGTCCTACGCCAGAGATCAAAACTGTGTATATGTTGGTGGATGCCTCTGAGAGACATAGTACATGATCCCCAATAACTGGATGCAGTTTTACAGCAAGTTGAATACCTACAGTAAATTGGTCATTCGAAATAAACACCAGCAAATGGCCCACCTGACTCGGTCTGCAGGCGCCCGCGCTGCGCGGTCAGCTCGTTGATCAGCCGCTGCTGCTCCTCCTCCTTGGTCTTCAGCTCGCTCACCTGATCCTCCAGTGTCCGGCACATCTTCTCAAGGTTCCCCTGCATTCCAAAGTGGCACAAGGCATCTCAAGCAAATATTTGCACCAAACGAAGTTTCAGTATCTCGAACCTTCTGTAGTTATGGTACTCATTTATTTTGAGAATAAACTATTTTGACAAACAAAAACAAGGGCCCTGGACTGTGATGGGAAGATATACATTTAAATATACTGCCACTAAATGGCTTTGAGAATTTACTATCTTTACTAGATCATCTTGGCTATGATATGAAAATAATATCTGATTCAGCTCATGAGATGTTCGTGAAAAGCAAATTATATTTGTGTTTTAAGGGGAAAAATAAAAAGCCCGGTAAGCAATGTGAAGTGTTTAAAAAGTCACTAATTTTCCTTTTTTTTTTTAATTGGAAAGAGCTTAAGTTTTCAGTCTTCACAATATTTGGGTATGGCTATTGTCAAAAACAGAGCAAGCAAACAGAGCTTAACTCCATTCCCCAAAGGTCACCATATGGTATTGCCTGAATCTCTTCCTGCCAGTTACTAATGATTCTTGAAAGGCTCACACCTGTCCCGCAGAAATCTCTTTGAGACTTAAGTCATGGCTGTACCTTGGCTTTGGAGACGGTCTCCACATTACTAGCAAGGTCGTCGATCTCCATCTTCATCTCGCTCTTCTCCTTCTCCAGCTTCTGCTTGACCCGCTGCAGGTTGTCGATCTGCTCCCCCAGCTCCGCCACGCTGTCTGCATGCTTCTTCCTGAGCGTGGCCGCCGTGGCCTCGTGCTGCAGCGTGGCCTCCTCCAGGTCCCTGCGCATTTTCTGGAACTCTGCCTCACGCTTCTTGTTCATCTCGATCTGGGCAGAAGTGGCCCCGCCGGCCTCCTCCAGCCGCTCGCTGATCTCCTCCAGTTCCCGGGAGAGGTCGGAGCGCTGCTTCTCTGCCTTGGCCCTGGAGGCCCGCTCCGCCTCGATCTCCTCCTCCAACTCCTCAGTACGGGCCTGGAAATGGTGGAAAATACAAACTCAGTTTCGTGTGTCTTTTTTTTTTTCTGAATTAGATAGAAAGAAATCCTGTTTTTACTTGTAGCTCCTTGATCTTCTTCTGCAGCTGCATGCCAAGGGCCTGTTCATCTTCAATCTTGCTTTGCAGATTGCTCATTTCAAACTCTTTTCTGTTAGAAAAGTGATTTGTGTCCGTCATAACCATATTAATAGCAATTCCCCCCCGAAACTTGTCTTTGCTGCTTACTTTTTAAGCTTCTCGTCGAGTTGCTGTTTGTCATTTTCTACATCCATTGTGGACTCTTGGGCCAGTTTCAGGTCTCCCTCTAGTTTCCTCTTTGCCCTTTCTAGGTCCATCCTGATCTTCTTTTCTTGTTCCAAAGAACCTTCAAGCTAAAAGTTAATCACACATGGATCAAGTTCCTAAGATACCACCACATTTATTTTGCATAGGTTGAACTTTTAAGCAAACGATTTTGATTATTTTATGAATGCAGAAAATTTCTCCCAATTTCATGCTTATTGGTATTTACCTGCTTCAAAGATAGAACATTTGAAAAATGAAAAGTGCTGAACTGCGCAAACCAACCGCTGGTGAGACAGCAGGCTTTCTCTATCTTCCCCCTGGAGTCCCTTGTAATCAGTACTCCACCACATGATAGGGGGCCGTGGGGATATTTTCAAACTATGGTCTTTATTAATGCCTCCTTTACTCAGACATTGTCAGTGGGTTCAGATCAGGTATCAGATCAGGTTTAAAACCAAATTTATCTTCTGCATTCCTCATTCAGAGTCCCCTTTGTTCCTCTACGTGCAAACCTTAGTGACCATTATTACTTCTCTGCTGTTGCGTGTTTCCTGCTTAGAACGCACGCCAGTTCCTTTATCTCCACATAGTCAAGCTCAGCCAAAGACCTTTGTAGTTTGTACCGATTTTTGTGGCAAACACACTTACCTTCTTTTCCCTTACTTCTTTTTATCCATGTTATTTCTTATCGCTGCCTGTCTTTACTGAATTTTTAAAAATTTATTGTGTGTGCATCTTTGATTCATGCAGCAGAATTATGTTCTATGCATTGGATAAGTACTCATTGCATCATAAGAATACAAATTCAAACTTAGTTATAAAATGAAATATTACTTTATATGATCATAGACTCACATCATCCACTTGCTGCTCTAGCTTGATCTTAGCTTTGGTCAGGGTGTTGACCTTGTCCTCCTCCGCCTGCAGGTCATCCAGGGTCTGCTGGTGGGCCTCTTGGAGGGCCTTCTTCTCCTTGGTCAGCTTGGCGATGGTTTCATCCAGGCCTGCCATCTCTTCAGTGAGGTTTTTCACCTAGGAAGGTGATGAAAGAGATGGCCTCTGCTCTCAGGTAGCATTGCTGGGTGGTAGGGCCTCTGTCCGGGAGGCAGGCTCTGTGTCCTACCTTGTTCTCCGTGGCGTGCTTCTCCTTCTCCACCTTGGCCAGCGTCAGCTCCAGGTCGTCGATGTCTTTCTTCAGTTCTGAGCATTCGTCCTCCAGCTTCCTCTTCTTGGCGGTCAGCTCGGCGTTGATCTCCTCCTCGTCCTCGGCCCTCTCGGTCACCTCCTTGATCTTGGCCTCCAGCTGGATCTTGGTTTTGATGAGCTGGTCGCACCTCTCCTCTGCATCAGCCAAGCTATCTGCTTCCTGTGGAGAGACAATAGACATGTTTGGATTTTAGTTCCTTTTTACAAAATATTTATTAAGGATTTGTAAACAAATAAGCAAATTATGTTCTAAGACAACAGATTAATTTTCATTATCTTTCTACCACTGAGCAAATACTGATTGGATACTTATAAAGATGAGTATCCAAAAAAAGAAAACTCAATAATGGTTCCTGTTGAAACTATTATATATTTGCTATAACATGTTTAATATGCTGGTGTGTAGTTTTAGATCAGTATTCTTTGTTTAGAAAATTTTAGTTTAGTATATGAAAAAACTAATAAAAGCATTGAGTAGCTAGGAAGAAAGGGTTAAGGCATAAAAGTGACTTGAAGGGGAGACATGTTCTTCAGTGATGGCATGGTTTGGAATTAAAGGAGACATCTAGAAGAACTAAGGACAATGGGACATGTTAAAAGGTGGTACTTGAAGAAATAACAAGCATACTTCTCATTAGAAGAAAGAAGAATTGGAATGTACATTTTGTGATGGTATCAGCCATGTTTCTTGCTCAAAGTTGTAGCCTTAGGGCCTGGAATTCATAAAATATTTACTAAATGGATATTTTATTGAATACTATTAAAAGGAGGTATATTATGCCCAATGGAGAGATGTATACTTAAATCACTCTTAGAAACCCCCTTCAGTGATCTCTTGGTTCTTGAAGACATGAACCTTTCCTCAATTTAGAAAATCCTATTTCATACAAAGTACAGGAATGCCAAAGAGCCAACCCAGGTATCTGCAAGTCATCTTTTCTTTAATTTTCAAACTACATACCCAAAATCTGTAGGCCCAAAGGGACCAATCAATTTTTCTTCCAAATTCAGAGAACTAGAGGCAATTTGAATGTATTTGTTGTTGATTTTATAGGTCACAAAAATATGTTAGGCAGTGATCTGTGACCAAAGACTTTTCCCTTAGCATCTGGGTATTTCTTGGGTCATTAGAGTGAGACCATCATTCCTATGTCCCATGTTTTGTATAAAAATTGACATTATCTGTAGAAATCCTTGCCATTATCCTATTCTTTCTCATAGTAGAAAACTTTTCAAATCGAAATAAAATAGAAAATTTGTAGAAAACTTTAGGTATACTGGTTTCAAGTTGATGTATTTTCTTAATGATATCATCATTTTCTGCCCAGGATTCTTCCAGGAAGAACAACTAGATGGAAAATGTTTTTTATTTTGCTTTCTGAATAAGAAATCCTACTGCATAAATTTTAGTGATATTGGATATGAAATTTATAGAACATTCAAAGGAGTCGTGAATGAGAAAGTCGGTTATGTGGAATCCATACCTTTCCTTAGTGATCGTTGACTTGAAACTTTTAATATCAGATTGTTTTTTTAAAAAAAGGTATTGGGGGTGGGGGTTCTGATACTCACAGATTGAACCTGGAGTTGCAGGTCATTTTTCTCTTGCATCAGCGCTACCATCTTTTCTTCCAGCTCTTTTCTTTTAGCCTCAGCCTTTGCAAGGTTTTCTTTCGTCTTTTCAAATTCTTCCTTCATGTTGGCCATCTCCTTCTCTGTCTCTGCGCTCTTGAGGAGGGGCTTGATCTTGAAGTACAGCTTCATCCAGGGCCAGTGCTTGACGTTCATGAAAGAGCGGACATTGTACTGGATGCAGAAGATGGACTCTCTATGATAGGAACAGAAATGTTCCCAGTCAGATTCAAACAGGAAGCAGAATTTAAAGGTTTTGGATGATAGGTTAAGTAACATTATTTTTATTAATACCTTCTCTCCACCATCTTCTGGTACTCCACTCTGGCCAAGAACCCTCTGCACATGGCCTGGGTTCGGGTAATCAGTTGGGCCAGCTTCTCATCTCTCATCTCCTCTAGGAGCCCCAGAAGACCAGCTTTGAAAAAGACCTGTGCATGGGCAATGTTGTAGATTTAAAAACTTTTCACAGAGTTCAAAAGAACAGGAATAACATCAGGTTAGATTTAGAGAATAGTACCTTGGTGTGACCAAATTTATACTGGGTGTGGTCAATGTCAATGGACCCAAGAAGCTTCTCAGAAGCCTTCTTGCTATCAATGAATTGTCCTTCAGGGATGGCGCTTGCATTTAGTACCTTGTATCTGTTTAGGCCAAACAAACAAAGAATATAGCTATTGTCACATACAAGAAATCTTCCTGCCATAGGAATAGCATAGCCATTGAGTAGTCTGTCATAAACAAGATATCATATCAGTGATCAGTTATCATCAGTTCTCTATATTAAAAGGACCTCATCCTGCTGGGCGTAGTGGCGCACGCTTGTAATCCCCGCGCTTGGAGGCAGAGACAGGAGGAATCGCGCAGGCGTAAGAGACCCTGTTTCAAAAATACAAAAATAGGTCTGGGATTATAGACTGGAGGTAGAAGGGCTTCCCAGCACCACCAAAAAAATAAAAGGACCTCATCCATCTTATGTGTCATGTGTCCATAAATAGCTTTAAGTTTGTTTTAGCTCTTTTTCAGTTTTCTTTTCTTTTTTTTTTTTTTTTTACTTTTTTTTTTGGTGTGTGTGGTACCAGGGATGGAACCCAGGGGGCATTGTACCTCTGAGCTACACCCCCAGTCCTATTTTTTAGTATTTTTATTTTTTGAAACAGGGTCTCTCTGAGTTGCAATGGGCCTCGCTAAGTAACTGAGGCTGTCCGCAAACTGCGATCCTCTGGTCTCCGCCTCCCAAATGCTGGGATGACAAGTTTGCACCACCATTCCCAGCCTCTTGTTCAATTTTCATAGAAGAAGTAAAGAATTCTTTTATTGAAAAAGCAAGAACTTCTTAAAATAATTCACAGTAAAAGCATCTGACCTCTGCTTGAAGTCTGCGTAAATGATTCTGCTTGGGAATCCCTTCCTACAGATGCGGATGCCCTCCAGCACCCCGTTACACCGCAGCTGGTGCAGGACGAGTTCATGCTCCATGGCCCCTAGAAGAAAGAATGCACGTGCCATGTTTCATAGTCCATCGCAGACAAGCTGGAGCTCTGTCTGGCTAGATGGCAGAAGCGTCTTACCAGGAGTTTTAGTTTCGTTGGGGATGATGCACCGTACAAAGTGGGGGTGAGTGCTCTTCAAGTTGGTCATCAGCTTATTCAAATTCTCCTATGGAGTCGTGTAAATATTTGCTTTAAAAATTGTACCATTCTTATGCTTTTATAAAGATCATCACCCATGACATTGGTTAAATTCTGTTGAATAGTACCAAGATTGGAATTTCTGAAGAGTTCTCTCTGGCATTTCCACATCCCCAACATGTGCTCCCATGTCATATTTTTGTGCCTTATGGATCTATATTTCTATTAGCTGTTGAAATGACTGTTGCCTGGTATTGAATCTCCTACCATATGTTGTAAAGTTATTATTATGCTAACCATATGGTTATATTCCACCCACACTTTTACCTAGATATTTAGTCTGGGTTTACTAATTCAGTGTCTCCTCCAAATCTCCCATTTCTTTTTCCCCAAACTTTGAGTTGATTAGGTCTCTCTACCACATGCTTATTCCTTCCCATTGATGGAGAATGTATCCTGCTGGCTCCATAGAGCCTTTCAATACCTTATCCTGAAAATTGACAGAAAACTGAAGGCTGTGTTACCAAGTAAAATAATCCCAGTTTTTTTTTTAGAGTAATGACAGCTTCAGTTGTTAGAGATTGAATTAGGGATAAGATTGCCAAGGAGCTATTCATGATCACATCTGTTTTCTTATATTTCCTTCTTTTGATTCACCTTCCAATTGAAATCATCTGTCTTCACCTTTTAAAAATCTACTTATTTTAGTTCTATACCAATACATACATAGGTACCTAACTCATTGGAAAACTCCCAAAGGTTCAAGAAAATCTCGTGCTACTCCAGTGGAGCCTTTTAAGTGACAAAAGACCTCATTCTCAAGTCCTCAAATTGAATCTTGCCCTCCAATACTTCATGCTCGTCCCTCCTTGGCTCCCCTGTTGTAGTCAGAGTTATCTCTTCCAAACTGTCCTGAAGATCCCAGAACATCAGCTCTACCACTATTAGCTGGCTGGAGCCACATCCTTTTCCAAACTCCTCGCTGGCTATTTCCCGTTCTCCATATAGCAGACTTTAAGGTCCTCAGTTCCCCTGAAGAGAAAGTGAAATCTGTACCCTGAAGAGAGCAGACACGGTCTGGAAAGAGGAGCCCTTCTTCTTGCTGCTTTTCTTTGCACCACTGGCAGCAGCAGCCTCTGGAGGGGCAAAAAGGTACATGGTGTCACCAGATAGGCTTTCTCTGTTGATGTTTATGTGGTAAGCAAAGGGTTGATTTACTGAAAATTACCTGCTTCCGCAGCAGCTGCTGCCCCAGAGAACAGGTAGGCTAGAGTTTTCAGTGAAGACTTCTGGTAGAGCCCAACCACGGTCTCATTCAGGGGGTCCTTGTTCTTGTCCAGCCAGCCAGCAATGTTGTAGTCCACGGTGCCCGCGTAGTGCACCAGGGAGAAGTGGGCCTCCACCTTGCCTTTGGCAGGCTTGGGCTTCTGGAAGTTGGCGGACTTTCCAAGGTGCTGTTCATACAGCTTGTTCTTGAAGGAGGTGTCTGTGGCCTTGGGGAACATGCATTCCTCCTCCAGGATGGAGAAGATGCCCATGGGCTGGAAGAATAAGAAGAAACTAATGTTATGAGTTCTGTCTACCACAGTGGAAATAATATTCCATTTGACTGAACCCATTCTTTAATCCTATATTGTTGATGAAAATTCATCTCTTTGGTCAGAAGTCATTAATCTAACAAATATTTATTGAGTGCTTATCAAAAATGTTGTACCTATCAAGAAAGATGTTGTATCAAGCTCTGGGATGTGACAGAATAAAACAGGTGAGGACTGTGCTTTGTGGAGTTTGTGTCTTTATTCCAAAGGCCTTAGAGCAATTACCTGCACCAGAATGACTCACTAAAATGCAGATTCCAAGACTTCATCCTACACTTGCCAAAAAAAGTACTCCTAGGGAAGAGAATAGGGCAATCTGCTATTGTTTTAATAGCAGGTGAGTCTTTGGCATAACTGGAATTTGGAAGCCTCAGTTTTGAAGTTCTAGAACTTTATACATAAAATGTTAGTAACAGTGAATCTGTGAGTGCCAAAGAAAGAAGTAAAAATATTTTAATTAGTTCTTTTATTAAGAAAGATTTTTTTGTCTAAGCCCTCAGCAACTGAGGGAAGACTTTGTTTCAAAATAAAAATAAAAAGGTCTGGAGGTGTAGCTCAAATGTAGGCTCTGGATTCAATCCCCAATACCAAAATGAAATAAAATAAAGATGGATTTAAATGTAAGGCTTTGCATTGCAGACTGTGGATAGGTATACCTTTCTACACTTTTTAGAAAATATTCAGTCTCCTTTTACCAGAATACTGGCCTTGGGTTAGCAAAAGAAGGCATTCTCCTAACTTTATCAGTAGAGTTGTTTATTTTTTTTATCCATAGCATAAAACAAACTTTTGTGATTTTTCATTTTACATACTGCCTAGTACTATAATCGATGGCTTGAAAACAGCAAGCACACCTTCTCGATGAGCTCGATGCAGGCGGCCAGGTCCATGCCGAAGTCGATGAACTCCCACTCGATGCCTTCCTTCTTGTACTCCTCCTGCTCCAGCACGAACATGTGGTGGTTGAAAAACTGTTGCAGTTTCTCGTTGGTGAAGTTGATGCACAGCTGCTCCAGGCTGTTGTACTAAATAAGTGGAAAACCCAAATTAACATTCAATTTATAATGAAAGTTTCTCTTTGAAAGTAGCTTTTCTCACCTGGTGAGGCTAACTGCCCCCTCAGGATGGTATGGTTTTGTCCTGCCTAAGGTGAGCACCTTACTTAGATTTTGCCCAGTATCTGTCCTTCCATTCATAGAAAAGAGTTTGGAAAGAGGACCTCTGGACAAGGCACCTTAGAGCTCCTGCTGTGGGGGAGAGGGTGAATAGCAGCCTTGTTTCCAAAGCGAGGTGGCGCTCTGTCTTGGGCAGGCACTCATGAGTTCATTTGCAACGCCATTTTCATACTCTATCCCTGGGCATTGTGGAGGTTGTCTCATATTTGAACATGCTGTATTTCCCTTAACTGGGCAGATTGGAATCTTCTAGGCTTTCTTGGACTATGCCACTGCTTCTCCTACTGCCATCTTGCCTTCGCCTTCTTCTCCATCACTTACTGATTGCTGACTGTGTTGGGGACTGTGCTAAAGGCTTCAAGTTCAGAAGCCTTACAAGTGACAAAAATACCTGAGGAATGAGACTGTTGTACAAAGGGCTGGTACTTCACCTGTGGGTCCTCGCTCAAGTTGTGCAGTGACCAATTAGATCCCATTCTGCATATCATGCACCAGGAATGGGACAGCTGGAGTTTAAACCCAGGGCCATTTCACTGCAAAGTTCACAACCTTTTATGGCCTTTCTGTCTTTTCCCTTGATAAGTGTATTGTGCAGTTATTTTTCATAGACTCTGTGTATGTGCACAGAGACAAGATTTGTAAACTTTTCTGTACACAGTTTCTGCTAACTCACGTCAAAGATCTCAAAGCCGGCGATGTCCAAGACCCCAATGAAGTACTGCCTGGGCTGCTTGGTGTCCAGCTGCTGGTTGATGCGGGTGACCATCCACAGGAACATCTTCTCGTAGACGGCTTTAGCCAGGGCACCCACTGAGTTGGTCACCTTCAGAGACAGAGAAGTGTCTGTTGGTGTTGTTAAGGACATGTCATGAAGACTTGGGGTGGGATGATTCATTGACGGCATGTACTTACCTGCTGCACAGTCTGGCCTTTGGTGACATACTCGTTGCCGACCTTGACCCTGGGGTAGCAGAGGGCTTTGAGCAGGTCAGCAGAGTTCAGACCCTGGAGGTAGGCCGCTTTGTCAGCAACTGTAGAAACATAATTCAGGTACCCATCATGACATGCTCTGGGCCCCACAATTCATGGGAACAGAGTATTGAGTGTCCAAGTAATAAGATTATAGAAGGTCTATGTGAAGGTGAATTTGTGTTTGCCCATCAGAAGCTCAGCTGTGAAGGAGAAGAGTTTGGAATGGTCTTTTTTGGCCTCTTTTCTCTCATTAAACCCAGATGGAGGTTCAGTTGGTACCTTCGGTGCCATCTGGCTCAGCCTGCTCCTCACGCTGCTTTTGCTTGAACTTCATGTTCCCATAATGCATCACGGCCCCTGTGAGCTTATAGATGGACCCTCTTTCATCTGAAGTGAAGCCCAGGATGTCAATGGCACTCTAGCAGGAGAGATGAGAGGACAAAGATTAGGCAGGCACTAACTTATTTAGGAGAATTGATACTTTATCTTTCTTTTTTTATCCTGGGGATTCAACCTAGGGACATTCTACCTACATGACACCCCCAGCCCTTCTTATTTTTTATCTCGAAATGGGATCTCAACAATTTGCTATGGCTGTCCTTAAACCTGTGATCTCAGCCTCCCAAGCACTGGGATTATAGGCATGTGCCATCACGCTAGGGTTGTACTTTATCCTTAACTTCACTTACAGCAGGCAGTATTGACATTCCCATATGTAACATGTGACTTACATCAGTGGCCATCAGCTCTTCTTGGTCATCAATGCTGGGCACTGTGATCTCCCCCTGGCTGACGAAGGCATAGTCATATGGGTTGGTGGTGATCAGGAGCATTTCTGTTTGCATAGGATTCAAGGATATATGTTTAACATTGGATGACATTAATACAGTTAACTTCTAGCCTATGAATTAAAGGGCTTTTTTCTCACCAATTAGTTCTGGTTTCTTGTTAGACATGATCTGATAAAAAATATGGTAGCTTCTTTCAGCCTTCAGCTGGAAAGTAACTCTAGACTTCTCCAGAAGATCTGCAATGAATAGTAGACATCAGATCAGGGAAACATAAAGTGCTCTGGAGTGATTTTAGGACTTGAGGTCATTAGTTGAGTCTGATTGGCCCCTAGATATTTCAGCTGAATGTTCCATAAGGTACCACACATGCTATCTCTACAGACACCATTACAGTTGCTCCTATCACCTCTAGAAAGTGACATATGCTTGGCCGAAGACACATTCACTTCTCGTACAGAAGAACCTTGAACCTTGAGACTGCTCCCTCCCCAGCGTCTCTTATCACACTATCATGGAAGGGCTACTAAGACCAATAGTTATCAAGGTTCAGACAAGGAGGAAATCAAATACCATTAAACCCAGAGGCAACTCATTTGTCCTCAGTGCTACTTTTTTCTTGGAAAAATCTGAAATTAGTCTGAAAACACAATACTTTATATAAGCCCCACAGTTCCTGTTGGTTCCTACAGAATCAGCCCAGTCCTGGAGCAGGTGAGACACACGTAGGTGCTGGGCAAGATGGCACTAGCCATGGCATGATTGGCAGAAGATGGGTTTAGAGGCTCTGCTCTCAGTAGGAGCTGCAGAAGTTCCTCCAAGCCATCATTTGTCATTCTTGGGTTGTAATTAGGAGGTCCTGTCACTCACATGTTTCAATATCAGCAGAAGCCAGCTTCCCCGTGGTACCAAAGTGGATCCTGATGAATTTACCCTTGCAAGTAAAAAAGATGCAGTTGTATACAGAGCTTGAAGAGCACAATAGAGATATTATTAAAAGACTCTAGACATGCTTTCCCTGGCATCTAAAGACAGAGAAGACTCCCCTCTCTAATCAAGAGACTCACAAAGCGGGAGGAGTTGTCGTTCCTCACGGTCTTGGCGTTGCCAAAGGCCTCCAGCAGCGGGTTGGCACTGATGATTTGATCTTCCAGAGTCCCCTGCAAAGGCAAGAGCAGTCCTTGCACCTGGTGCTCGGGGATTTCTTTCCCGAGAGCCCCAGTGCAGCCTGCATTCTGACCCAGGCCATCAGACCCACCTTCATTTTGCCAGAAGATGCCTCCTCCTTCTTCTTCTCCCCAGTCACTGCAATTGTTGCAAAGTACTGGATGACACGCTTGGTGTTGACAGTCTTTCCTGCACCAGATTCTCCGCTGCCCAATAGAGACCAGACTCACATGAGAAATGAAGCATTGTAACAAATGAAACTACTCCCACCATCTGTACTTACTACCTCATGAGTCTGTCTTTATAGCTCTCTGTCAGAGACTCTTCTAGATCTTTCTGCCTACAAATAGCTCATACCATTTTTCTTGGTTGGCAGTGACACAGAGAGAAACATATTTATTGTCCACTGAGCATTGACTTCTTGAGTGTTTACAATGTTCCAGGCCTGTAGAGGTCCACAAAATAGCCACTCAACCAACTATGTAGTAAATGGAAAAATTAGTCAGAAACTCTGAGATGCATGTGTGTTCTTCAGCTTCCTTAGACTACAGATGAGGGTCAGGTTGGTCTTTGGAGGGATAGGAATTCCCTGAGTAGTCCTTAAAAATATGTCAGTGGTATTCCCAAACTGCTCCACTCTGAGAGCCCGTGGGCCACTCTCTGCCTTATACCAGGCTCTGGTCAAGTTCAAAGAAGGCCTGCTATATTTCCTACTCCAGGAAGATTCTCTGGATCTTGCAGGTCTGGTCTAGCAAAAAAGATAATTTGGAGCATTTTTATTTTGCATTCTGACTCAGTCTATAAGCTACAGAAAAGCTAAAATAACATCTGGTTCCTGGCTGATCGTGCCATTGCTTTCTCTGGGGGCATTCACTCTGTTTTTCTTATCTTTTCTTTTGGCTTGTCATTTTTCCAGTGAGAATAAAATACCAACAAGTCTCAGAAACAGAATACATACGTGATCAAGATAGACTGGTTCTCCCGATCTAGAAGAAAAGCAATGATCAGTCAGCACATATAGGAGTTACACAAATTAAAATTTCTACAGAGACACACTTAGCCCATTTGAGTATATAAGTGTCCTATTTTCAATGGAGCTTTTCAACATATTGTCAAGTTATACATGGTATTATTCTTAAGTCTCTTAAGTTGCGCCAAAAAACCATGAACTACTATCATATCTTAAATTTCTCAAGTCACACCAGAAAGCGAACCCTGTTGGTATCCTGTAAAGAGCAGCCAGGTACATCCCACGGTTGCCATCTATGGATTTCAGTGGCATGCTGTCTGCTCATTAATGTATGTTACTGAGAATGCATAACACATTAAGAATTTGGATTGTAGTTTGACAGGTTATAAAACAGTGTTGTTCCAAGCCAAGATTGAGATTTGGTTTCTCAATAGGTCAATTGGACTCATGAAGGAAAAAAAAATTTGTTCTACTATGCCCAAAGACCTCAATATGATTGGCCTTCTCAGAAACATGTCATTGTGTTAAAGATCAAATAAGAAAGTGTGTCTCAATCAAAATGAAATCCTCTTAGGGGGAAAAAACAACTTCTGTTTACATACATGTCACCCCAAAACATCATCTTTGTTCAAGGAGAGGCTATTGTCTCTGAGATATACTCTGATGGCTTTAAAACACACTCCTAACAGTACATAATTTATAATCAACAGGAAATTGAGAGATCAAAAAGACTAAATGTATTTTTCATTTTTATTCAGACAGTGGAGGGTTCAGTTCTTACTTAATCCAACTTTTATTATTTAAATATATAACATCACTCATGTGCTTCCAAGCAAGGAGCCTATAAACAAGTTAAACTTAATGGGCTGAAACAACAGCAAGTTCTGGTAAAATCCTGGGGAAGAAAATCAGGAGAGCTGAGTTTTGGTCTCAGGGTGAAGGTATATACTTCTCTGTGCTTGGGTCACCTCTTCTGAGCCACCAGAGGATTGGATTTGATGATATTTTAGACTTTTTTTTTGCTCTAACATTTTGTGATTGTGGGTGCTCTTTTAGCACCTTATGAAAAACAGTTGAGCCACTCACCAGTCAGCATGAACTGGTAGGCGTTGTCAGAGATGGAGAAGATGTGGGGCGGGGCCTCCTGGCGCTTCTTGCCTCGGTAGGCAGCCACCACCTCTGCATTGTACACCGGCAGCCACTTGTAGGGGTTGACAGTGACGCAGAACAGACCTGAGTAGGTCTGCACCAAAAAATGGAAAAATGGCAAAGTTTTTTTAAAGTATTATTATTTGATGGGGACCTAGATCATCTACTATTAAAAAATGCACTATGCGCTTGAATGAAAGACCATGAGAAAGAACTCACGTAGATCATCCAAGCTGCGTAGCGCTCTTTGAGGTTGTACAGCACGGCAGGCTCATGCAGGTGGGTCATCATGGCCATGTCCTCGATCTTGTCATATTTGGGAGGGTTCATGGGATAGACTTGGTCATCTTTCACTGTTACAGTCTGTCCAGTGAAATGAGAAAGGCCAGGTCAGAAAACAAGTGTCAGCTCACTCAACCCCAAAGGAGGCATGGTCTACAGCGCCAGGTGTTTTACTCACGGCTCCTCCTTCGGTCTTGGCCGTCACCTTCCCCCCTTCCCTGCTCTGCACCGTTGCCTTCACAAAGGACTCCTTAGGGTCCGCCACAAAGACAGATGACTTAGCATCGAAGGGCTTGTTCTGAGCTTCGATGCGCTCCTTCTCAGACTTGCGGAGGTAAGGAGCAGCCTCCCCAAAAACCGCCATCTCAGCGTCGGAACTCATGGCTGCGGGTTATTGTTGACAGCCCAGCTAAGGACCCTGCCTGGCAGAGAGAAAAAAGAAATGATCAAAATCCAGATACTGGACCATCAGATTCACATTTTGATTTTTTTTTTTAATCCACTGACCAGTTGTGTGTTTAGCATTGCCTGGGTATCACCATCTCCCTGGCTTGGTTGCAGGTGAAATATCAGTCTCCTTCTCCTGTGCCAGTGCTGACAGCTATTTAATCATGCACTTGGAAAGAGATACTTGTTTCTGGTCCTCCTACTGCGAGATCTATCCTGGCTGCTTTCAGCATTTCATTTGTTATGCATATTAATCTTTATAAGCTGTTATCAGTGGCTTATGCAGAACACAAAGATGAGTTGTCGGCAGGATGCTCTCCGGCCATTTCCCTTATAGTTTTGAATTTTCCCCATTGGAGGAGAAGCTTTAACCTTGCAAGCAGGGAACACTCTTCACAGCATCCTTCACACCTCAAGAACACATGCCGAGGCAGAGAAGGGCTCAAGATTGGCTTTGGGAAGTCAAAGAACAGTAAGAACATGTCAAAAATTTAAAAACTATTTTGTATGTGGCAAAAATGTTTTCATCATAAACTTGGGGATTACCACGATTATGGAATATAAAAGAAAGTGGAATTGGGAGAGGCTTTGCTTTCCATTGTTCTGTTAAATAATATTTTGTTAATATACCAATTTATCTTATCAAATTTTGACAAACTCAGCTTCTTCATCAGTGTTTGGTATTTCTCAAGGATTTATTTCTTGCCCTGTTACTGATATTCTCATATAAATTTCACTAAACTTTTTCATTTAAGGTCCATCTCTGGTCATTTTAGTCAGGACTTAGAAATTCTGCCAATGATCATCATACTCTATAGTAATAAAGATACCTTTTCCAGGAAAGCTCATTTGAATAAAATTTTGTACATTTTTCCCATTCATACTACGACTCAGCTAACACAATTAAAATGATTTTATCCTGATGGGAACCAATTTTCATATCATACTTGTTTTTTAAATTTCCATTTTATAGACTGTGAAACAACCCACAGCTGTAAGCAATTTTTCAAAAGCAGAAATTCCAGCCACTCCATTTATCCATTGTAATATCATCTCAGTTCCTTTTATATTATATAATACTGAGTAAAAATTGTAGCATAGAAAATTTACATTTTCTGTGTAAATGGATAATACTCTTAAGTGTTGCACTGTCTATTGTAATATAATAATTTAAAAGACAAACTCTAATGCTACAACTGGAACAAAAACCATGTGCACAAAACTCCCAGACTCTGAGAAAGCATTTTCATATATTGCAAAAGATCTGAGTTAATGAGACCCAGTTTCTAAAGTCTCCCCTTCCAAGAAAAAGCATGATCAGCCATGAAATTGAAATGCTTTTATTTTTTAACACCCCTGCCCCCAGCCACTTTCCAAACCACTGCAGAAGATTCCTTGCACTCTAGAGGGAGTGAAAAAAAAAATCAGGATCTTACCTTTAGAGATGTAGACTTAAAGTGGGTCAGAACTGTAAAAGAAGGAGAAAATTTCTTCTGATTAAATTCCAGCAATTCTCAAGAGTAGCACAGTTCTTATCTGGGAACCAGGAAATGACTGGGAAGACGACAGCATCTAATAAAAATTGCTACGGGACAGTTTGGTACTTCACTGGCAGGGCTGCCAGGGACAGTGGGACCAGGATGTGTGGCATGCGTGCGAACAGCCAGCCATCCCTTCATGTGCTCCAGACAGCCCTGTCCTCACACACTCTTACCTTGAAGCTTTATGAGGAAAGACAAGTCATACTCATTCCAGGGGTACTTTTATAGGATCAAATATGGAAAACACGTAACCTCCTCCTCTTTCTTAAAACATATTTAGCAATGTTTTTGGCAAAGAAGGTCTCCAAGCCTAATTCCCCTCATATTAAAGATGTTTGGATATAATTAGAAATATTTCCTCTCCCATTGGGTTAAGTATATGAATCAATCTCCTATAAATACTTTGAGTCGTTCGCAATCTGAAAGTGATCTGCCCTTGGAATAATGTAAGGTGTTGTTGTTTCGAAGACAGCTATGTTCTGGAATGCCTGGACTTTGTTGCCTGCTGCTCTTGTGTTTCACTGAGCCGCCCTCGTGGAGGCTTTTCAACTGCCTGCACAATTGCAATATTGAACCGGGGAGGAAGGCTCTGCTCTTTAGCTGAGGATTATAAAAAGACATGTGTTGGTTCCTCCCTCAAGAAGACATGATTTAGTTTGTTTGTTTGTTTGTTTGTTTGTACTGTATTGTGCTTTTCCAAGGATGCCTGGAAACCTAATTTTAAAACTTGCTTCATGAAGAACAGCCGAAGATAGCTTCTTTTGTTTCCACCAGCCAGTTGCTTCTGGTTCATTGTCAAATCATTCTTTTCCCACTTCAGACTTGCTCCAAAATTGCGCTGCCTTCCTGAGCAGAGCTGTCCTGCTTTTCTTCTTATTTAAAATTGCTTGTGAAATCCTATTTCCTCTTTAAAACTGAATGTCAAGAAATGTTGAAAATGGGGCATTTCTCTCTGTAAATGTGAACATGTATGACTTTTCTTCCATCAGCTACCATATATATATATATACCATATATATACCATATATATATGGTATATATATGGTATATATATATGGTGTATATATATATGGTGTATATATATATGGTATATATATGTATATATGTATATATATGGTATATATATTGTATATATATGTATATATGGTATATATATGTATATATGTATATATACATATATATATAACATTCTAATGTAATTTTAAGACATGCTTGTTTATTGTTTATGTGATCTTACACATTTCTTTCTGTCTGTCTGTCTATCTCTCTCTCTCTTTCCAATGTCTGACTTACCCTCTTTTGCACGCAGCTCTGCATTATCTCTGGGTAATACCGAGATATTCGAGAGCTACAGTATTGTCCTCATTTTTCAGTTGATGTAAGGAAAGTAGGTTGGCTTGTGAAAGCAGGTAATTGGAGATACTGGTTATAATGTTCCTATGATTTTTATTGTTGTCAGGAACCATCTGATTCCTGTTTCATGTTTTGCTAATAAAGCAACTGAGACCCAAAGGGTAGAAGAGTGTCTCCACAAATCACACAGCAGTCCAGACCCCAGTCACCTGACCTGCAGTCCCAAATGCTGGTGATGCCCTTCTACCTGGACTTAATTAAAGCCATCAGGAATGATCTTGCAGGGGTTATTCGTCCAAGAACTTTCCTAGCCAGCCATTTAACCCGCTTTGTCACCACAGGGACATCATTTTGCTTATGTACATGTCTGTTTCTTTATTTAGGCACCTGTGAAGTACAGGTAATGATTCACAGGAAGAGAGAACATTTTAATAACGCACTCGATAGGATTTGATGGAAATATTAAGGCAGACACTTGCTCTACTCTGGACAGATTCTTCTGTAAATTGAAAATAGGGCCTCGTGTTTGGTCACCACTGCCAAGTTCTGAGACACTTCAGCACTCACCGGTGATATGGGAACGAAGTGACAGAGGGGCGATTACAGTATAAAGAACGAGTCCACACTCTCCAAGGGTTGGCGTGACAGTGTGAATCCAAGTTACCTGTTAAACCTCCTCCACATGTCTCATGTAAGCGATTCTCCCACGGTACCACTTAAACCAAGATACTCTTGCTTTCTATTGAAACAGGAAGTTAGCATTTAGCTTTTCCTTGATGCTGCCCAGGAAGATTATATTTTTGGCTGTGCGTAGCTATATCCAGCTTAAAAATCTTAATGCTCTAGGAAAAGTTCTCTGAATCATCTAGATAGCTGTCATTTCTATTATTATATCAAACTCATGTTTATCATTATGTGTTCATGACATTTGAATAATCTGCTTTGAGATTCATAATTTACTGATAACTCTTAGACATTGATTTGGGCTCTTCATATGATTATAACAGCGGTCATAAAGTCTGGAAACAGGTTAATGGCATATTGACACTCTATTATAAAATAATATTCTCTGTTTCTGCAGATTTTGTAGTCACCTTGTGAATTTCATAGGGAGAAGAGACACATCTCATTCATGTCAAACTCATTACTCAATTACATACTTTGAGAATAATATACATACTCAGTATATTAATGTTGGAAATCTTCATGGGCTAATTAACAACATTTTGCCTACCTAGGTGTGGTGGCGCATGTCTGTAATCCCAGTACTTGGGAGGCTGAGACAGGAAGATCACAGGTTCTAAGCCAGCTTCAGCAATTTAGCAAGACCCTGTTTCAAAATAAAAAATAAAATAGGGCTGAAGGTTTAGCTTAAATGCATAATGTCTCTGGGTTCAATCCCTACAACTGCTACTACTACTACTACTACTACAAGAATGTTTGTATTTATGTTCTTGATTATAGTTATTAAGTAAGGAAAATTAATAATATCATTCAGTCTGAATTACCTATGTGAGAATATAGCTAGTTCTATCTTTTTCATAGACCTGGAAAATTAGGGAAAGTAGGAACTTTCTAGAATTTTACCATGTCAGGAAAGATTAGAAAGAAAAAGAAAATGATGTCCATATTTCTGCTCATAAGAACCGGTTTCCCTGATGACTGATACCTTTGTAGTCCTCAGGTACTACATAGATCTAAAATAAAAGCAAATACATAAGTACTTCTTAGCAGCAGGTTCAATGTGAGTGTTTAGTAACCTTGAGATTATTCACACGTTGATACCACTTCAGGAGAGAGAAAAAAACAAGACCAGCCTAAGGATATTGTTTGCAAAGTACCCCATGCGCTTTATTTCCTTTGCAATAGGGTAGAATGAACAAAATTACGGGGGGAAATGACCAAAGACTTCACATTCTGCACCTCTCTTCAGTCCTCCCATAGCATGGGGCCCGGGTCACTCTTCACTGATGATTTTCGAGTGGACCTCCCGGCTCTTTACCCGCAACTTGTTGACCTGAGACTCTGCAATGTCGGCCCTCTCCTCAGCTTCCTCCAGCTCATGCTGGATCTTGCGGAATTTGGATAGATTTGTGTTGGATTGCTCCTCCTGAGGATGAAAATGGAATTGTAAGCAACCTGGTTTGTGCATCTTTCTAGGCTTTGCAGGCCTCAGGGGAGAAAGGACGGGGAACCTCTAGATGAGCAAGATCCTACCATTTCCTGTATGTTTCTTATCATTGAAACTATATTTTGACTTAATTGGGGCTTAGTGTCTCATAATCACATGCTTATGTTTGTAATGAGTGTATATTAAAAGATATGTATTGCCGGGTATGGTGGTACACGCTTGTAATCCCAGCATTCGGGAGGCTGAGACAGGAGGATCATGGTTCGCGGTCAGCCTCAGCTGCTTGGTGAGGCCCTCTGCAACTCAGTGAGACCCTGTTTCAAACGATAAAAAGACTGAAAAATAGAGCTGGGGGTATAGCTTGGAGGTATAATGCTCCTGGGTTCCATCCCCAGTACCCCCCCAAAAAAGATATGTATTATATGTAGAGCAAGAAAGTAAAAAAAAAAAAAAAAAAAAAAAAAAAAAGATCAGAGGAAAAGGCTAGAATATTGAAGTCAAAGTTGTTAATGCTCACCGTCACATGGTGCCTGTTCTACTAGAGTTAGGTATTCTTTATCATATTAAGGATGAGTTTAGTAATAGTTTTTCAAAATTGAAATAAATGTTATATTTTACTGCACATCATTTTGGCATGGAATGGCCACTTTTTTCTTCCTTCTTGGACATAGTGATTGTATTAATTAATAGATGGATAAAAAGACAATCCTTACACTATAGGAATTAAGCCTATTTAATCACAAATGGACAGTTTCTTTCATAAAGCAAGGGCTTTACTGCTTAGTAGTTCATCCAAGCTGCAGCTGCACTGCTGAGTGAAGCTGCCTTTATTTTCTCATCCCTGCTCTCTCTTGGACGGGCTGTGGTATGAGGGATATGTGAGCTTCTTAACATGAATTGGAAAGCTTTCCATCTTTCCCTATGCTCGCGAACAGCTTACATAGCTGGGGGATTATCTGTTCCTTAAAATTCTGAAAGACCTCTGTAGACCTGGGTTCATTTTCAGAAGTAATTCTGCAATAGCTTGTTCAGCCAACATGGTCATTTATATTCTCATAGAAAAACCATCAGTTTCTTCAGAGTTTTGGCTATTTGGGGATAGGTTTATATATACAATAAAAATAATCATCTGTGTCTATGGTTTATTACTTTTCTTATTTCTAGTGTTGTGTTTGTATTTTCTCTCATTTTTCCTTGATTAAACTAGTTGTATATTTTTTTGTTAATTCCCAAGAAGTTATCAAATATTACTAATATTACTAAAGCTAATTAGGAAATAATGTACTGAAATTAATAATTTTCTATTTTTATCTTTAATAGCATTTTTATTCTTTTTTGTCATATTCTTATAGTTTCTGGATTGGATTGCCCATTTATTTTTATTTTTGATTCATAATGAAAACACATCCAGCGATGAATTAACCTTAAGGCACAGCTTTGACTTCATCCAATTGGATTGTAAAAATAGCATCTTCTTTGTAATGTTATTTAAAATTCATTATTCAGTAGCTATGCTTTTATTTCAAGTTTATCCCAAGAATTATATAGGAAAGGTTGCTTTTTATTTTTACACTTAAGTATCAAAGGATTTTTGTTCATACTTCTGACCACTTTACAATTTTATCACTGTGACCAGAGAATATGGCCTGTATTATTTTTACTTTTAAGTTTTTAAAGTTTTCTTTGTGGACTGAAAGTTCACTTGTAAAATCAAGTTATTGATATTACTAATGATAAGCAATGTTTTTAAGTAAAGTCTTCTATTTTAAAGCAAACTATTTATGCACCGAACAAGAGAGTGAATCGAATTATTAGCTTTTCTCAACCCAAGGACTTCACTCTTCCCCTTTAGCCTAAGAATACTTACAGCCTCCTCAGCTTGTCTCTTGTAAGATTTCACTTTGGCCTGAAGTTTATCTACCAAATCCTGAAGCCTGAGAATATTTTTCCGATCTTCTTCCGTCTGAAAGATTATGAAAACCATAGGACCTTACTTCTGAAGCACACGGCCATTGTATCGGTGCATTTGAGTATTTCTTACAGATCTGGAAGAGGCTGTAGCTTATACCAACTGCCCCCATACCTGGTAGGTGAGTTCTTTCACTCGCCGCTCGTGTTTGCGTAGACCTTTGACAGCCTCGACATTACGCTTTTGCTCACTCTCAACCTCTCCTTCCAGCTCGCGCACCTGCAGAGAGTCAGGCTCTTAGAACTCTGATCCAATCAGGCACTGAAAACAAAGGGAAATAGATACTGGGAGACCCACCCTGGCCTCCAGCTTCTGGATCTGCTTCTTGCCGCCCTTGAGCGCCAGCTGCTCGGCCTCGTCCAGGCGGAGCTGCAGGTCCTTCACCGTCTGCTCCATGTTCTTCTTCATCCGCTCCAGGTGGGCGCTGGTGTCCTGCTCCTTCTTCAGCTCCTCCGCCATCATGGCCGCCTAGTTGACAAATAAACCAGGAGAATTGAGAAAGCAATTGCTGTCAGGAAGTCACACCGAGAAATCAACGGAGAAGTGTGCCTGCTACTCACATCAGTGATGGCCTTCTTGGCCTTCTCTTCTGCGTTGCGGGCTTCCTGGACGATGTCCTCCATCTCTCCCTGGATTTGGGAAATGTCTGTCTCCAGCTTCTTCTTGGTGTTGATCAGGCTGGTGTTCTTTTTAAAGATAAGTTATACATCTTTTTATCATGTTATCAAAGTACATTATCCAAGTAGCTATCTCTTGAAAAATTTCAGTTAAAACTTGCAAGTAAAAGAAATGCTTTTCGCTGGGCGTGGTGGCGCACGCTTGTAATCCCCGCGCTTGGGAGGCAGAGATAGGAGGATCACACAGGTTCGGAGCTAGCCTCTCTGGTTTAAGAGACCCTGTTTCTAAATAAAAAAGTATAAAAATAGGTCTGGGAGTGTAGCCCGGAGGTAGAAAGTTTCCAGGAACCCCAGTACCACCAAAAACATAAATGCTTTTCAATAGGAATTTTCATATTTAGTACATTAAATAAAAGAAAAGTTATAAAATATTCAGCATCTTCAAGTGCATAGTTCATAAGTAGGTCAAATAGCTCTATATTCTTCTAATTGCCATTGACCAATAAGACCATTCACAAAGATAAAAATTATAATGTTTAAAAAATCCATTTCTCTATAATAAAATGTCAATATTGATAAAGAGGATTAGTAAAACTAATACAATACATAGTAGAATATGGGGCACTCCAAATATTATAGGAAGTGAATCAAGATAAAACAATGAAAGATTTCTCAACACAGTGAAAATTTGGTAGAAGTATGAAACCTGAGTCATATATATAGAAAACTTAGACTCATATGTTCTGGGCACATACACATTTCCCACAGGGGAGTTCTTTGTGCTAAATCCCACCTGGGTGTGAAGGAGCTGCACACGCTCGCTGGCATCCAGCAGCTCCTGTTCTGCGATCTTCCTGCTCCGCTCTGTCTGCTCCAGCGTGGCCCGCAGCTCCTCGATCTCGGCCTGCAGCAGGTTGGCTCTGCGCTCCACCATGGCCAGCTGCTCCTTCAGGTCCTCCTGGCCCCGGAGAGCGTCATCCAGGTGCAGCTGGGTGTCCTGTGGGATGAAGGATCATTGAGACTCCGCGTCCTTAGGGCCATGGTGGCCCAGTCATCCCGGGCCCCTTTGAAGCCACTGGCCTTGAGGATGCCCTGGGTGTTCCTGTAGTTCCTCAGGGCCTCGGCCGCCATGCGGTTGGCGTGGTTCAGCTGGATCTCCATTTCATTGAGGTCTCCCTCCATCTTCTTCTTGATCCTGATGGCGTCGTTCCTGCTCCTGATCTCGGCATCCAGTGTGCTCTGCATGGACTCCACGACTCGAATGTGGTTCCTCTTCAGCTGGTCAATCTCCTCGTCCTTCTCAGCAACTTTCCTGTCGATTTCCGACTTGACTTGGTTCAGCTCAAGCTGGATGCGCAGGATCTTTCCCTCTTCGTGTTCCAGAGAGGCCTTAATGACAGCATCAGGGGACATTAGCAAGAAGTATTCTAAAGTTTTTCTATGCCTTGTTAACTCTGTGATGTAGATCTCTTTAACTAAACTATGTAGATGGTCTTAATTCATTGTGAATGTGTTGGCTTATGGTGCACAATTGGACCTGTACCTCTGCTTCTTCTAAAGCAGCCTGGAGTTCACACTTCTCCTGTTCCACTTGTTTCTTTATTTTCTCCAGTTCGTGGATACGTTTCCCTCCTTCTGCAATCTGCTCAGTGAGGTCAGAAATCTCCTCTGTTGTGTGGATGAAAGGCAAGTAAAGAATTTGGTCAAACACATGAACGAGAGAGAGAGAGATTGCTACAAGCCACGAATGTTATTGAAAGCGAAGGGGCTCACGCTGCAAGTTTTTGTTCTCTCGCTTCAGGGTTTCTAGATGATCCAGGGACTCCTCGTAGGCATTCTTCATCTTGAAGAGCTCAGTGCCGAGGGAGCGGGCCTCCTTCTGGGAGGCCTCCAGTTCAGCATGTGTCTCCTCATATTTCTGCTTCCATTCTGCCAGGATCTGAAAGACCAAAAGCAGTTACCCACTGGCGAGGACGGAAGGAAGCGGTGGAGCGCGGAGGATGCGGCAGGAATCACCTTGTCGAAGTTCCTTTGCTTTTTGTCCAGGGCCGCGCAGGCAGCGTTGGTCCTCTCCACGTCGAGCATGAGGTCCTCCACCTCATTCTGCAGCCGCTGCTTTGTCTTCTCAAGGGAAGCACATTTGGCATTCACAGCTTCTACGTGTTCTTCTGCAGCCTGTAGCCGCTGGGCCAGCTTCTTCCTTAAAGATTACAGAAGGTTTTCTTATTTTCTTTTAGGGAAAAATAGCCACACTGAGAGATATTAGAAACTTAGTGTTAATGCCATCTGTCCATTCACTCCACGAGTATCGATGAGCCTCCTTTGATGTATGAGACACTGAGTCCACAGCAGTGAGTGATCATGACAAAAAGGTTCCCTGTCTCATGAAGCTTACAAACAAGTGAGAAAGGTACACAGGAGGCAAGTCAGGAGCTGCGTCAGCACCGCTCTATAGACACATGTGCGACCAAGAGAAACAAAACGAGGCCAACGGTGGGCAGCTGCTCCAGGTACTCAGGGAGGGTCTCCTCCAGGGGGTAACACTTGACTCAAAATCTGAAAGAAGTCAGAGTGAGCTGGAAGGAGACCTGCAGGGAGACTATTCCAGGCAGAGGGCACAGCACAGAGGAGCCTGGGGCATTCGCTGTACAGCAATACACTCTGTAACGAGTAATTCTTTGCTATTGTGTTTCCTTAACTAGTTTTAGTCTGGTAGCACAGGGACCATGTTTACTTAATTCATGAATTATTCACGGGTCTGAGAGTGACTGGCAGGTAAATGCTAGTTAATGAGCATTTACTTTTTCCTTACTATTTCCTGGAAGGGGCTGAGTTTTCTGCACATTCTCTCCTATCTGTGCACGTACTTGGCCTCCTCCAGCTCCTCCGTGCGTTGGATGGCGTCCGTCTCGTACTTGGTCCTCCACTGGGCCACCTCGCTGTTGGCCTTGGACAGCGCCCTCTGCAGCTCGGCCTTGGACTCCTGCTCCTCCTCGTACTGCTCCCGCAGCAGGTCGCAGTCGTGGCGGGAGGACTGCAGGGCGTGGGCCAGGGCGTTCTTGGCCTGTGCAAGTCAAGAGAGAGCCCCAGTGGATTTAGTACTCTGAGCATTATTGGCCTATGGGGATAGTTATGACTTCATTTAATGGATACTTAAGTATTTAATTCTTGAGTTTCAGATCCTTTAAAAGTTGTTGGTAACTGGCTCTGTTTAGAATCAGCTCATGAGACAGAGGGGAAAAAAGAAATGTTTGAATAATTGCTACCTTTACTTCCTCTTCAAGCTGTCTCTTTAGTTCCTCAATCTGCTGAGTAAACGCTTGTTTGCCTCTTGATAACTGGGACACCAGAGCTTCTTTCTCATCAAGCTGGCGTGAGAATTCACCTGAGAGACAAAAGAAATGGTACTGCTATTTTCTAAATGAAGAAGTAATTCCGCAAGCCCATGTTTGAAATGCATTTAACTCTTTTCCCCCAAAATTGAATGCTCAGGTGACTGAATTCACTTATAAACGTCTTCATGTTCAATATCAAATTTCTGGTATCAGTAATGGAACTTATATACCAATCCAAGTGAACACAGCTAGATTATTTTTCAGTACTATGGTTTGAGCCAAAGGATATTGTGCCACTAAGCTACACTCCCAGCCCTTTTATTTTTTTTAAATAGGACCACCCTAAGTTTCTGAGGATCTTGGTAAATGGCTGAGGCTGGCCTCAAGCCTGCAGTCCTCCTGCCTCAGCCTCCAGAGTGCTGAGAATACAAGACAAGTAGCACCTCTGCCCCACCAGTTTAAATATTTTTGTCCTTCCCATAACCAATTATTTCAGGCTTATTATATTTTGCAAAATATGGCAATGACTATCAAAGAAGATAGCTAAGATGCCCAAATCGACTTAGTTCTACTTCCAGAGACTTTTGAGAAACTGGGCTGTCCATTATCCCACTCAGAAATGTAGTTTATGCTGACATTAAAAACAAGAGAAACAGGGCCTGAAACAGAATCACTGGGCCCAAACTGGAGTGACCCCTCGTCCTAACATCTCCTCTATGAGCAGAGACTCCAGGCCTTTCTGGAGCCAAGTGTGGTTTCGTCATATGGAAACCTGTATCTCTGGTGTTGTCCCCAGATGACCTGGCACGGAGGTTGAGAGTCTGAGCCTTTCGGTTAGTCACACATGACCTCAGTTGCTTTTATTAGGCTGTCACCAAATCATTGGTTCTTAACCACATCATCGCCACTGAAGGCACCACAGAGGACAGGAGAGTTACCGGACTCAGTCTGCAAGCGGCCCCTCTGTGTCGTCAGGTCATTGATGAGGCGCTGCTGCTCCTCCTCCTTGGACTTGAGCTCGCTCACTTGGTCCTCTAGGGTGCGGCACATCTTCTCTAGGTTCCCCTGCAGGAGAGAGAGTGGGAGGCGGAAATGAACACCTTTCAAGACAGTAGTCCGTGCAGGAGCTATGACTTCTCCCCAAGGGAGAAAATGCATAAAACAAGCCAAATATTCTTATTGCGGTGGTACAGAAGTATATTTTCTTTTTATTTTATAAGCGCTACTCATGAAGCTGTGTGCAATATCAACATAAAGTTTAAGGATTGGGTTCTAATTTTTAAGATTCGGTAGGGATTGTATGGCATGCTTTCTAAAAGTATATGCAACACTTGAGCATGCCCTTTGGGCACACTGAAGCCTTGCTTGTTGGCTGGTTGAAACTTGAGAGAGCTGTGTTCTCCAGTTGGAGACCTGAAGACCACAGATGACCTGTGTTCAAACGCTGGTGCTGTCATTTATTAATGGCTTGATGAGCCCATGTGCTTCAACTCCTTGGATTTCTGTTGCTTCATCTGTCAAATGGACTAATAAAAATACTACTATTTTTCTTTTTGCCTTCTTGGATTACTGCAAATAACAAGTTATTTAATATGAATAAAGTGCCCTGTGTAAACTATGGTATTCTGTATAGATTAGTGTCATTAATATGAATTTGCCCAAATCTCTTGTACCTTGGCTTTAGAGATGGTGTCCACATTACTAGCAAGGTCGTCGATCTCCATCTTCATCTCGCTCTTCTCCTTCTCCAGCTTCTGCTTGACCCGCTGCAGGTTGTCGATCTGCTCCCCCAGCTCCGCCACGCTGTCCGCGTGCTTCTTCCTGAGTGTGGCCGCCGTGGCCTCGTGCTGCAGCGTGGCCTCCTCCAGGTCCCTGCGCATTTTCTGGAACTCCGCCTCGCGCTTCTTGTTCATCTCGATCTGGGCAGAAGTGGCCCCGCCGGCCTCCTCCAGCCGCTCGCTGATCTCCTCCAGTTCCCGGGAGAGGTCGGAGCGCTGCTTCTCTGCCTTGGCCCTGGAGGCCCGCTCCGCCTCGATCTCCTCCTCCAGCTCCTCGATACGGGCCTGGAAATGGTGGAAAAAATGTAAACTCGGTTTCTTGTGCTGGTCGCTTTTTCATGATGAATTGGACTGTTGAGAATCAGGTCTTACTTGTAGCTCCTTGATCTTCTTCTGCAACTGAATGCCAAGGGCCTGTTCATCTTCAATCTTGCTTTGCAGATTGCTCATTTCAAACTCTTTTCTTTTAGAAAAGCAGCAAAGTGAGCAATTTAATTCATACTGACCCCAGAAGCAAATCCAACAGCAATTCCTTCATACTTACTTTTTGAGCCTTTCATCAAGCTGCTGTTTCTCATTTTCAATGTCCATGATGGACTCTTGGGCCAACTTCAGGTCACCCTCAAGTTTCCTCTTGGCCCTTTCTAGGTCCATTCGAAGTTTCTTTTCTTGCTCCAAGGACCCTTCAAGCTAAATATGAATTGTGTCAAGTCAGAAGGAGGGCCTCATTTCCTTTAGAAGAAAACGTTTCCTTGGTAATGCTAGACTTACGTCATCCACTTGCTGCTCTAGCTTGATCTTAGCTTTGGTCAGGGTGTTGACCTTGTCCTCCTCCGCCTGCAGGTCATCCAGGGTCTGCTGGTGGGCCTCTTGCAGGGCCTTCTTCTCCTTGGTCAGCTTGGCGATGGTTTCATCCAGGCCTGCCATCTCTTCAGTGAGGTTTTTCACCTAGGAAGGTGAAGAAAGAGATGGCCTCTGCTCTCAGATAGCATTGCCAGGTGGTAGGGCCTCTGTCCGGGAGGCAGGCTCTGTGTCCTACCTTGTTCTCCGTGGCGTGCTTCTCCTTCTCCACCTTGGCCAGCGTCAGCTCCAGGTCGTCGATGTCTTTCTTCAGTTCTGAGCATTCGTCCTCCAGCTTCCTCTTCTTGGCGGTCAGCTCGGCATTGATCTCCTCCTCGTCCTCGGCCCTCTCGGTCACCTCCTTGATCTTGGCCTCCAGCTGGATCTTGGTTTTGATGAGCTGGTCGCACCTCTCCTCTGCATCAGCCAAACCTTCAGCTTCCTTGAATTGAAAACACAATGAGATTTGGTTTTGGCAAAACAATAGCATAGAGATGAATGGCATGGGTAGGGAAACTATGGACAATGCTCTTCAGATAATATGAATCCTGACCTAGTTTCAGTAATTAAAGTTTTGTTCTCTAAAGAAAATTGAGAGGAAAACATGAAATACTTTATAATGACAAAGTGTGAACTTCTGTAGTTGCTCCTTTGGATTTCCTTTATTCATTTATTTCCTCAGACTTTCACAAATCACTTACTGTGTACAGTACATTTTCATATGTGGGAAACCCAAAATGTGGGAAACCCAAAATGTGTTGGTGGTTGTCCTGTTTCTTTAAAAGAGTATATTCTATAGGAGATTACAAAACCTATCTCTCTAAAGCTACCATTAATGGAGAAGGCAGCTAGTGACATCAGATATCAGATAAATTGGATCAGGGTTGGTTTCATGGACGTAGTAGTATTCAGGTTGAGCCTTGAGAAATGGGTAGAATTGGGGTGTGCAGAAATTAATGTATTTGAGGAGCTGAAGGGGAATAGGGAAACGTTCCTGCCAGAAAACTTCAGCATGCAGCTGCTACTGAAATATTTTCCTTTGTAGTACTGAGGATGATCTTGGTTCTGATGCTTTAAATTCAAGTTGAGGCATAAAGTAATCAAAAAACTCCTGGCAACCCACTGTTTCCAATTAAGGGGAATAGGGCAGTCAGGAAATGAAAGAGACAGGGAATATATATTCACCAGTGATCCTCATCTCAGCTTTTGAATACATAAAAGAATATAATATGCTCCAGATAGTCATGTTGTGAATATGGTGTAGGACAGATTCTTAGTAAACCTCTGAGGAGAACTCAAAAGAGTTTAGGATGGATTTGAAGAGGGTGGAGGCAGAATAAAAAGGTTCTTTTTCCTTCTGTAATCTTGAAGGAGTTATTACAGTGCCCCAAATTGACAGCAGAGACTCATCTTGGGATGAGAAAAAAATATGATTTTCTGATGAATAAATTATACTGGAATAATTTAGTTCAACTCAAATAAAAGATAGTCTTATAAATTACATTTCCAAGTTGATGGCAGCAGTTCTCAAGTGACTGGCCTGAGAGAGAGCAGTGAGTAGGCTGGTGGAAGAAGAGACAATTGAGAGTAGGCCGGGGAGCGTGGGTGCTGATGCTCATCTGGGTGTGATGTGATAGGACACTGACTCTGGCAATGGAGTGAAATAAGCGAGTAAGAGTTTTAATGTCAGTAATTAACAACTCAATAAAATTGGGCATGGGCCAGGCGTGGTAGCCCATACCTGTAATCTCAGTACTTGGAAAACTGAGACAGGGTTGTGGAATTGAGGCCAACCTGAGTAACACTGAGAAACTCTCAGCAAACTAGTGAGACCCTGTTTCCAAACAACAACAACAACAAACACAACACAAAAGGGCTGGGGGTGTAGTTCAGAGGTAGAATCCCCCTGGGTTCAATCCTCAGCACCACAAAAATAAATATCTTTACCCAAACTGCTACCTCACCCTAAGTATTTCATTTGGGAGTGTTTCATGTTAACTTTCTTCCCCAGAACCACCAAAAAATAAAATAAAATAAGAGGAAAGAGGTCATCCATCTCTTAGTCTAATGAAATCATGTAGAATGAAAGACTATGGACAGTTGTGCCTCATCATCGTGGTGCTGGCTTGTGGGGGTCACCAGGCAGTGAGGCGGTACCTGGACCACTGTGGTGCTTCCCCCTCTTCAAAACCTCCCATGTGCATCTGCCCTGCTGACTGTCCAGCTCCCTCCCCCAGTGGCCAGAGCCCTGGCGCTTGCATCCTGACTCGCAGTATCCAAGATGGTAGGCCCAACTCACGGACTGAACTTGGAGCTGCAAGTCATTTTTTTCTTTCAACAGCGACACCATCTTTTCTTCTAGTTCCTTCCGCTTTGCCTCAGACTTGGAGAGTTCATCCTTGGTTTTCTGGAACTCCTCCTTCATGGTGGCCATCTCCTTCTCGGTCTCAGCACTCTTGAGCAGGGGCTTGATCTTGAAGAAGAGCTTCATCCAGGGCCAGTGCTTGACGTTCATGAAGGCTCGGATGTTGTACTGGATGCAGAAGATGGATTCCCTGAAAGACAGTGGGTGTAAATTAGGTATTGTGTGGATGAGGGAATGAGTTGAAGTATTGTCACTTAGAAATGGAGACTCTGCCTCCACTTTTGACCCTCACCTGCTTTCAAATGTGCACATTAAAAGAAATGATGTATTGGGATGATGGCCAGTGACTTGCTAATCATTTATCTCTCTACACCATTGCTTTTCAAACTTTGGCACACGTAAAAATCACCTGAGGGCTTACTAAAATACTGATTCCTGGACTCTACCTCTAGAGAGTCAGATTTCGTTCTGGGTGGGCGTGAATTTTTAACAAATGTTCAAGAGGTAGTAATGATGCAATTCAAAGACTACTCTTTGAGAAGCATTGTTACGTATCAGCGCCTCTCAAACATTTTACTAAAACACCATAAGGGCAGTGGAAAGGGAACTTGACCCTTGAGGTATGCTTCTGTAATCCTGAACTTCATCAAGATGTATGATTACAGTGTACCAATAGAGAAATAAATAAAGGGAAATTTTTAAATTACAAATAAAAAAGCCAGAATTTCTTAGATAATTTCTAATATTGTGTTTTAATGTGTGAATTTTTCATTCTATTCTATAATGCCATATTTGCTTCATCTAGAATTTCATACTATTTTTTAATATTATTTAACCTCATATATGGGTTATTCAAATACACATAGAATGGTCATGACCAAAATTTGTTGTTTTTAAGGAAATAGGACACAACAGAAAGTTTTAGCAAAATTTTAGGTAGTAAAAATGAAATTCTAGGTGGCTCAGGTACATTTTTTACACACACATATCCACAGACATGTGGATATGCCAGTGGCAATATAAAATGTATCTCTCACTGTAGGTTCTAGTCATATACATCCTGCTGACTGAGATGCCCAGCTCTTTAGTCTTTGAATTTGTTGCTGCAACAGATTAGATCCCTGGAAAGCCCCATCTCTTGATAACATCGTATTAACTTACTCCAAAGTCTTTTGTAGACAAATGCCCCTCTTATTTTAAATCATGATAGTTTGATCATAGAAATGATCCTATGGAAGAAGTTGTTTTTATATCTTGTGTAAAACCATTCTTGAAATATATATTTTGTGCTCTCCTATTTAATATTCTACCTAATAAATCCATATTAAAATCAAGTGCTATGGCAAAAAAAAATTGTTTCTGCTTTTTCACTGATGCAGTGTCTCTTGTAAGGTAAGAACTATGTACACTTTATGCTTCTTGAATTTTTTTACACATTCCATGGCGATGATTATTAAGTTTTCTCCTGTTTTGCTACAGGACTTTTAATTAGTCCTTTTTACTTCAGTGTCCTTATCACAGCTGAATCTGAACTGTAAGCCAACTGTAAGTGTATTTTTGAAGAGGGAAGATGTGAATAAACAGCGTGGTTTCATACCTTCTCTCCACCATCTTCTGGTACTCCACTCTGGCCAAGAACCCCCTGCACATGGCCTGGGTTCGGGTAATTAGTTGGGCCAATTTGTCATCTCTCATCTCCTCTAGGAGCCCCAGAAGACCAGCTTTGAAAAAGACCTGTGCATGGGCAATGTTGTAAATTAAAAACTTTGAATAAAGTTCAAAAGGAGAGGAAGAGCATCAGGCTGGAGTTAGAGAATGGTACCTTGGTGTGACCAAATTTATACTGGGTGTGGTCAATGTCAATGGATGCCAGTAGCTTCTCAGAAGCCTTCTTGCTATCAATGTATTGTCCTTCAGGGATGGCGCTTGCATTTAGTACCTTGTACCTGGCAGGGTAAATATCATTTCAACACTTGATTTACTGATGAAACAAGTACCAGCTAAGCAGTAAATGATTCGTTTTAAAAATCAGAGCTTTTTAAATAAGTTGTTCTTTGTTCACAGAAGGACATTGTTAACATGGATGGTCAATTTATTGCCTATCAGTTAGACTCTATCTGCTCTTACAGTTGCAATTTTTCTTTCTACCTCATCAGACCCTGTATTTTATAATCTTGTTCATGTTGAGGTATGGATGACCTATAAAATATGAGTTTTCCCTGCTTAATGAATTTGCTTTCTAAGATGCTGAGTCAGCCAGACATGGTGGCTTGTAATCCCAGCATTTGGGAGGCTGAGACAGGAAGGTTGCAATTCACAGTCAGCCTCAGTTACTTAGTAAGGCTCTTCACAACTCAGTGAAACCCTGTTTAAAAAAAAAAGACTAAAAAAATAGAGTTGAAGGTGTAGCCCAATGTGTACAATGCCCCTGGGTTCCATCCCCAGTACTAAAAAAAAAAAGATGCTCATTCCAAGAAAGCTACTTTTTATTGAAGGACCTGGTAGAAGATATTTCAGGTATGGGGAACTATCCTAATAACCTCAAATCAAGATTCGGGGTATCTTGGGTCTTGAGCCTTACAGCTGTCTTAAAGTCCACCAGACCTAGACTTACAGGCTAAGTTCCCATAACTGCCGCCCAAACCTCTTCTTGGATTCTCAAGATGGGCTTATCTCAAGAGGAGGAAAAGGATCACAGTGGGTTATAATTGTGACATGTCCTCTCTGTTTATGGGAAACACTGGGTACTAAGGTATGACAGGAAAAGTAAGACAGACTAGACCAAAGAAAGTGACAGAAAATGGGTTATTTGTAGCTGTGCATGCATGAGAGCTACTAACTTAGCCACTCATTAAATTTGTGCCTTTGGGCAAATAACCACCCTGGGCCTCAGTTTACTCATCTATAAAATTAGGTAATTATAGTACTTGCCTCGACTGGGCTTTTATGACAAATAAGTGAAATAAGTAAACATTAAGTATTCAAAAAGGTACTATGCATAATTACTGAAGCTAATATTTGCATCTGTGAACTAGTCAGACACTTTATAAATACAGAGAAAATTATGCACAGTATTTTTCTTTTTAAGGTGTTTTTGAGACTTAAATTTTGTACTTCCTTTTCGTGGCAAATTAATTTTTTCACTAAAGTGTTCTGCTTGCATGAAATTTGTTCATAAAAAACTTCAAGATATGCTGTAATTAGGAGAGTCTGACCTCTGCTTGAAGTCTGCGTAAAGGATTCTGCTTGGGAATCCCTTCCTGCAGATGCGGATGCCCTCCAGCACCCCGTTACACCGCAGCTGGTGCAGGACAAGTTCATGCTCCATGGCCCCTAAAAAATACATATTTATTCCTCTGCAGAGTCAGGAAAAAGGAGGTGTGCAGTTAGACTTTATGCTCTCACTCTAGAATTTCTTACCAGGAGTTTTAGTTTCATTGGGGATGATACACCTCACAAAATGAGGATGGGTGCTCCTGAGGTTGGTCATCAGCTTGTTCAAATTCTCCTGTAAAACCAGGAAAAATCCTGTTATCCCAGACTATATACACAGTCATGAGCAACTAGTTGGTAACATTTAGATCAATCTCTGTATCTCTGTATCTGCATCAATAATCAGTGTAGACTGCATTCATTTAAGGAAACACCTTGAACCCTTCTCCTCAGATGTAGTTTCTTCCTTAGCATGCCTTTCTGCATTTGAGCTGGCAGGAGTTGGCCTGCCATCTACTTCCTTTCATTTCCTCCCAGCACCATCCTTTCTCCCCTGGTTCCTGTCCACCCACAGACATTTAGAAGGCCTTTGCTCCCATAATAACTGCTCATTCTCTGTTCTACTAAGGCCTGTAGTTCTTCAATACGGAAATACAAGCCCACAACACACTTGTGCTTTTACTTATAAATATAGCTCCTTCTTGCAAGCTTCATTACTTTTTAGGACATAAAGATTATATATAAGGAAACAAATCTACCAGTTCTAATTGGTAAGTTATTGAACTAAGAACAAGGACACAGTATTAACTTCACTGTTGGTTAGCCACTAAATTTTATTAACTTTACTGATGTCTCGGTCTCTTTACAAATGTTATTGCTCCTTGTCATGACTCAACTAGGTTATAAATGGTACAGTTGAGTTTTATAAAATATCCTAGGAAATATTCTTTATTGTTTGACTTAGCATGAAAAGTGAGATAATAATTTCCGAGTAATTTAAACCCCTTATCTCCAATGTGAGATCAACAGGAGTCATTGGTTAATGTCAGTCCTTTCCTAATGTCTTCTGGAAAGAAAATCTTGTTCTTTTATAAACAAAGACGCAGGCTGGGGGGATAGCCCAGGGGTAGAGCACCTTCCTGGCACACATGAAGCCCTGGCTCTGGTCCCCAGTACAAAACTACAACAAAACAACATATTCCCAATGTCACAGGAGATACAAGAGCAGTTTCTCCCTTACTCTGAAAAGGGCAGACACAGTCTGGAAGGAAGAACCCTTCTTCTTGGCACCTTTCTTGGCAGCCCCACCACTGCTGGCCTCTGGAGGGAAAAGGAGGAAAGGGGTCATTTAGATAGAGTTTTGAATCCACAGGGCTAAATCTAGCCTTATTCAATGATTTCTGGTGCTTTCTATGCTCCTCAAGTGGAGTGCTTCCCTACCCTGCCCATGCCTGTTTGAATCCTATTTTTCAACTAAGTTTCCATCTACTTTTATGTGATCCGTTCTCCTTTGGCTTTCTTCTCACCATATAGAGATGGACACCTTAATGTTAGGACATTTAAGGGCACACTAACTTCAAAAATCATCCATAAAATCTAGCCTTGTGAGGCAGAACTTGGTCACTATGTTGTCTTTAATACCCCCACATTGAGGGCAGTGGCATATACCTGTTATCTCAGTACTTGGGAGGCTGAGACAGGAGGATTGCAGGTTCAAAACTGGCCTCAGCAACTTATCAAGGCCCTCATCTCTTAATGAGATGCTGTTTTAAAATAAAAACATAAAATAGGGCTGGGGGTATAGCTCAGAGATAACATGCTCCTGGGTTTAATCCATTGGACCAAAATAAAATCAAATAAAAAGTAGCCCCAAATAGTGTAGCAGAAGAATCAGGAGTTAACCACAGAAGCTGAAGTTTTTGTTTTTCTTTCTTCTCCCATTGGTTGAGAATCTTTGCACCAGGGGCCCCATCTGTAATGAGATGACCCACAAATGTATAATTCCAAATGCAGCCTACCTTCCCCACACTCAGAGAAATAAGAAGTTTGGTCTGCAGTGCCAGGGCTATGAGGTCACCAGCCTCCATCTAACATCACAAGTTGTAAATCTACAGAAAGTATTAAGACTTTTGAGCATCACCTGCTTCAGCAGTTTGAGCTCCTGAAAAGAGGTAAGCTAGAGTTTTCAGTGAAGACTTCTGGTACAGCCCGACCACGGTCTCATTCAGCGGGTCCTTGTTCTTGTCCAGCCAGCCAGTGATGTTGTAGTCCACGGTGCCGGCATAGTGGATCAGCGAGAAGTGGGCCTCGGCCTTGCCTTTGACCACCTTGGGCTTCTGGAAGTTGGCGGACTTTCCAAGGTGCTGTTCATACAGCTTGTTCTTGAAGGAAGTATCTGTCGCCTTGGGGAACATGCACTCCTCCTCCAGGATGGAGAAGATGCCCATGGGCTGGATTTAAGACACAGCAACAGCACCTGGTCAAAGATGAGGGGCAGAGTGTGGGGGAAGAGGGTGCTGAATGGGTGACGAAGGATACCTTCTCGATGAGCTCGATGCAGGCGGCCAGGTCCATGCCGAAGTCGATGAATGTCCACTCGATGCCTTCCTTCTTGTACTCCTCCTGCTCCAGCACGAACATGTGGTGGTTGAAAAACTGTTGCAGTTTCTCGTTGGTGAAGTTGATGCACAGCTGCTCCAGGCTGTTGAACTAAATAAATAGGTGTGTTAACCTCTCTCTTAAGCAAATTGAGTGTTTTTTTTTAAATGTAAGACTTTTAAAACTATGAGTTCAATAGCCTGTAAGTGATAAATGTCAAATAACTGGACTGAAGAGTCCTTCAAAATAAAAATAAAAAGTAAAAAATATGGAATATTTTGAGGGTAGACTGCTGCCATTTTAGAGAAAATCCTAAGTCAATACTAAAACTCTTTTCCTGCATTTGCAAAGGTGATTTCCTGGGTTTCTACTAATCATACCATATTTATTCTCATTATGTTCTACATTTTCCAGAGGACTCACAATTTTCTGTGGATTCATTTAAGAGCTAACTTGAAACTCATGAGAAGCTAGCTAGGAATCTATGCTGCATGGAAGTTACTATGTTCAGCACTCCTAGTCAGCTATAATTGCTACCTCTGTTCTTCTTTAATAAAAAATGAAACAGTGATCAAGATACTAAAAATTACATGCAGTATAATAACAGACACTTGTATTTTAAAAATTCCACCAAAATGTTAACATTAACTAGATAAAAATAATAGAATTACATGAATTTTTTCTCTTTCTCTTTTAAATTTTCCATAATGCCCAAGTTTTACTTTAATAATTAGAGAGAGAGAGAGATTGTAAACTTCTTAAAAACTATAAACAGAAAAAATGTATTTTATAATCAAGTATGAATTTTTATCTCATGATGTCACATTAATGAGCATTAAAAGCTAATTGCATTTATTAATGCTGACTAAATTATTAAGTTTTGCTCAGCTATTATTATCTAAGTATTTCCTAATGGTTTTTCCACCATATATTCAGGGCACATGTGTTTCTAAGGTTCACTTTAGTATATTTTCACATCAGCTCTGTTTTGCTTTGTGGTATTTTTAGAGTCCCTTCTCTCTTCAGCACTAAACTAGTTCATGACTCCCCTTGGATCACATAGCATGTTGAATCCCTATTACGTGCTTTGTTTCTTTCTCAGAGAAGTGGAATTTCCACTACAATAAATGATTCATAGCTGCCAAATTAATCTCTCTGTGTCTTAATATAATTGGCAATGGTAAGAAAAGGTTCTAATAGTCACAAGTTCTATCTTATTAATGTTTGCATTGCACTACTCTAAAGTACTTTGACCAACCAACTACCAACTCACGTCAAAGATCTCAAAGCCAGCGATGTCCAAGACCCCAATGAAGTACTGCCTGGGCTGCTTGGTATCCAGCTGCTGGTTGATGCGAGTGACCATCCACAGGAACATCTTCTCGTAGACGGCTTTGGCCAGGGCACCCACTGAGTTGATCACCTTGAAAAGCAAAGATAGGACTTTAAGTCATGTGAAGCTGCACACAGGCTTTTGTCCCTGGTGGTGAATCTGAATTATGTCCCTACCTGCTCCACTGTCTGGCCTTTGGTGACATACTCATTGCCAACTTTGACCCTGGGGTAGCAGAGGGCTTTGAGCAGGTCAGCAGAGTTCAGACCCTGGAGGTAGGCTGCCTTGTCAGCGACTAAAAGGAAGGAAGGAGAGAACAATGTTATTATAGCCCAAAGATACCCACTTCCTTAAATTTTTAAAACTATAGGCATTTTGTACAGTTATTTCAGTATATCGTTTTTAGTATGCTTGCCCGGTTTTTCACTAAGTTCAAGAGTTTGATTATTGGTAGTTTTCCCTAAAGAACTTCAGAAATGACAGGAAATATCTATGTAATATCTACACTTCACACAGTATACTATTTAGGTATACTTTAAAACTCATTTCCTAACAGTGATCTGTCTTCTCTAGGAATAAAACAAGAATATATATTTTTGGGGGAAGGGGAAATCAGGATCTTAGTAGGTTGCTGAGAGTCTTGTTACTTGCTCAGGCTGTTCTCGAACCTGTGATCCTCCTGTCTCAGCCTCCTAAGTACTGGGATTACAAGTATGCACCACCATGCATCTTAAGAATATAATTTGTGAGCAAACATGAACTCTGGACAACTCAGTTGGTACCTTCGGTGCCATCAGGCTCAGCCTGCTCCTCACGCTGCTTTTGCTTGAACTTCATATTCCCATAATGCATCACAGCCCCCGTGAGCTTATAGATGGAGACCTTTTCTTCATTGGTAAAGCCCAAAATGTCAATAGCACTCTGTAAATATAATCAATAGGGTAACTGTGAGGTCATATTCTACACACTGGCTGTGTGTAGTTCCTGTTCTCATTTTTGACTTGTTGACCACACTCCGAGACTACCAGTGCTAACGAGAGCAAGGGACTCTTAGACTGGTGTAGAGAGTTCTGGTCTACCAAAGGCCAGCACAGACCAGTAGAATTATAGGTGTACATCATCTGAAGATTCACATAATCTTAGGATAGCAGCCCAGGATAGTGAACTTAAGGCAGTTGTTATTTTGAGAGGTGGTTCGGAAACAAATTCAAAAAATGGTTTGGATAAATTCTGAAGAGAAAAAATATTGAGAAGACTATTAAAAGAACAAATAAAATATGGTAAGAGCACATCTTTTCATTTGACTCCAGGAGGTACACGTATGGTCCCCAGTCTTGAATCATCCTTTGCTATTTCTACTAGAGACTGAATATCTCAGTAGACCATTGCTCTGACCCAACCCAGACATTCCCATTTTTGTATGTTCTACTTACATCTGTGGCCATCAGCTCCTCCTGGTCGTCAATGCTGGCCACACTGATCTCCCCTTGGCTGACAAATGGGTAATCATAGGGGTTTGTGGTAATCAGAAGCATTTCTAAGTACATGGAACAGAGCAAAGATAAGCATTACTAGCTTCTTCATTAAAGCTAGAGATTTCTAGACCAATGCTAAGGTCACTGTATGATGCTTGGTTGAAAGATGTTTCACAGGCAATAAGGGGCACAATAAGGATATTTAGCAGCATCTCCCAACACCTTGACATTGATGTTATGTGTGTCCTGTCATTCCCTATTTTTTAAACATCACTATAATTCAGCAAAGATAATTTCATGTGGAAAACACGGTTTCTATAAGGATAGTAATCACAGTGTTGACTTTAAAATTCAGAATGGAAGCAACCCAGTATTCTTTATTTCAGAATAAAACACTATGCAACCACTAAAAATAAGGTAGAACTATAATTATTGACATGGAGAAAACCATGATATACTCAGAAGAAAAGAAAATTACAAAAAGACATGTAACTATTATTTTAGTTATATAAATTGTATATATCTGTACATAATTACACATATACAGAAAATACTAGAATAATATTTGTCCAAGTGTTTATATTGTTAGAAATTGTTATTTTCAGTTTTTCTTTCATTTTCTTATGAGTTTGTATAATTAGCACATATATATTTTTACCAAACTTGCCATAATTTTTTTTTTTGGTGTGCTGGGGATCCAATTCAGGGCCTTGCACAAGCTAGGCAAGCACTGTACCACTGAGATACAGCCCTGGCCTACAAAATTATTTTTTAAAAGTCAAGTAATAAGCTGGGCATAGTGTCACATTTCTGTAATCCCAGCTACTCAGGAGGCTGAGGCAGGAGGATTGCAAGTTTGAGCCCAGCTTGGGCAACTTAATGAGACCCTGCCTCAAAGTAAAAATAAAAAGAGCCAGACATGGTGGTACCTGCCTTTAATTCTAGTACCTGGGAAGCTGAGACAGGATCACAGGTTCGCAGTCAGGCTCAGCAACTTAGTGAGGCCCTCTGCAACTTAGTAAGACTTTTTCAAAATAAAATAATAAAATAGGTCTGGAGATGTAGCTCAGAGATAGAATGCCCCTGGGTTCAATCCCCAATACCAATAAAGAAGTAAATCGGACTGGAGATGTAGCTCAGTGCTTAAAGATCCCTGGATTCAATCTCCATACTATAAAAATAAAATAGAAAAAAAAAACATCAAAACTCTACTAAATTCCAACATGGAATATTAGGTGAGACCGTGCATTGATGGAGACTGGTGCAGTAGTTCTGAGAAGGAATTATGATGTTTCTTACCAATTAGTTCTGGTTTCTTGTTTGATGTGATCTGGTAAAAAATATGGTAGCTTCTTTCAGCCTTAAGCTGAAAAGTAACTCTAGACTTCTCTAGCAGATCTGGAAGGAAAACAAGAAAATAAGCAGGAAAAGCATACTTACATGTGACATGTAAATTTGATCTTTGATCAATTGTTTAGCTCATAAGAAACATTATTTTAAAGGGTATTTGAGCTCTTACATGTTTCAATATCAGCAGAGGCCAGTTTTCCTGTAGTGCCAAAGTGGATTCTGATGAATTTTCCCTTTAAAGGAAAATTAATATTAATTACTACCATATTTTTCAATAAACAAGTTTCTGAAAAATAAAAAAGCTTAAGATGATCATGGGTTTTTCTTGTTTTTTGTTTTGGGTGGTACTGGGGTTCCTGGAAGCCCTTCTACCTCCGGGCTACACTTCCAGACCTACTTTATTAATTTTTTTATTTGGAAACAGGGTCTCTTAAGCCAGCAAGCCAGACTCCGAACCAGCACAATCCTCCTATCTCCTCCACAAGCACGGGGATTACAAGCATGCGCCACCACACCCAGCTAAGATGATCATGTTTTTAATAGTAAATCAGTTCAAAGGCTGTTTGGGTCATGAACTAAAAAAACCTTACCTCCTATTCTGTAAGCGAAAGATTTAAAATTTTGATTTAAAAATTTGTCAGTAGGATATACATATATGTGAGGAGATAGATATGTTAATTAACTGATTGAGCTATTCTGCAATGTATGCATATACTAAAATGCCACATTGTGCCCCATAAATATATGCAATAATTGCCAGTTAAAATAAAAAAAATTTTAAATGTGAATAATAGTAGATAATGACAGATTAAAAAAAAAAAGAACCAGAGAAAAGTATCGCATATCCTTTTGGACAGGGCTTTTGATACATGCTCAGAAGGAAAAGAAATCCAGTATAATATAGTATGAATGAAAGACTCAGAGAATGTATTCACACATCCCATAAATTTTGACCAGTGGCCAGGACCCATCATCGTGTCCATCAGACTCACAAAGCGGGAAGAGTTGTCGTTCCTCACGGTCTTGGCATTGCCAAAGGCCTCCAGCAGCGGATTGGCGCTGATGATTTGATCTTCAAGGGTCCCCTGCAAAGGCAAGAGTGGTCCTCGCATCTGGGGCTCAGGGATTTCTTAGCCTGAGAGCCCAGGTAGAGCCTGGGCTCTGACCATCCCAGTCAAACCCACCTGCATTTTGCCAGAAGGTGCCTCCTCCTTCTTCTTCTCCCCAGTGACTGCAATTGTTGCAAAGTACTGGATGACACGCTTGGTGTTGACAGTCTTCCCTGCACCAGATTCTCCACTGCCCAGTAAAAACGAAAACAGATGAGGTTCCAAAGCGAGCAGATAGCACAACCATGAAGGAAAAGAATAAACTCTACTTACGTGATCAGGATCGACTGATTCTCCCGGTCTGCAAAGGAGAAAGTATAGGCATTTACTACTATTTTCTGATACATTGATAAATGTAAAGTAAAATTGAATGAACTTGATATTTTTCAGCATGGGTTTTGCAGTCCTTAGCGCATGATGAGCCCTAGGTCTACCTTTCCAGTCTCCCTCTCTCTTACTCCCTCCCCCTCCTCTTTACCACATATGCGTCCATTCAAACTAAGCACCACCACTTTCATCTGTTTTATATTCAAGTCCTCTAAGAAATTGCTCATCAGAGGAAAAGATTCTATGGTGGGAGAAGATGTTTGGAAGACAGAGTACAAGTGCTGATCACAAAGCTCTGTGTTCCTGAAGCACCAGACCTTTGTTTCAATTCTCTTCCATTGAATAAATACTACCCAAAGTGAGCTTGGGTCTTCAGTCGGGTTTCAATGACAATTTAAGTTACTGACATATTTGTTGTGGGTGAAAGAAGTAATGAGAATAGGCACTGGAGATGTTTTTAGTGTGTGAGGAAAAACAAATATAGTAAAGGTGATTGCTTTCAAAGTACTCATGGTTTTTGTCCTATTTTTAGGGGAAGGTAAGAGTTTGTTTTAATGTTTTACTCTAATAAGCCATTTTCTAAGCTAGTTCCAAAGGTATTCTGGGTACCTGAGGTAAATATAACTGAGACAATATTATAGCCTAATTATCTTAATACCATATATACCTTAAAATTCGAGGCTTGTTTGGGCTGGTTTGGGGCACAGGGCAATAGTATTTGTGCCATCCTTATTAGACTGTTCATTGGTCACGATTTATGATCTTGAGGATAAAATCACAGAGGCAGTTTACTCTTCAGGTTTTAACTCTAGTAATAGAGGTCCGGTTTGTTTCTGTGCCAATAGCTAGGAGTGTGCATGTGTGTGTAGACATACTCATAGATATGTTTCTACTTTTACTACAAAGTATGAGTCCCCCAAGATATTCAACAGCAGGTTGTCTAACCATGCCACCCTGTTGACTTTTAAGCATTTAAGAGACCATTAGCCATATGTATTGCTCATAAATATGCCTGCCTCGACCAATGGGGATCATCTAAAAGTGTGTTGAAGTTGGTTGGACACTCTTCTATAGTTCTGCTGTAGATAAACTATACACACAAAGCATCCCACCGCTCACCAGTCAGCATGAACTGGTAGGCGTTGTCAGAGATGGAGAAGATGTGGGGCGGGGCCTCCTGGCGCTTCTTGCCTCGGTAGGCTGTCACCACCTCGGGGTTGTACACCGGCAGCCACTTGTAGGGGTTGACGGTGACGCAGAAGAGGCCCGAGTAGGTCTATGTAAGGAAAGAAAGAATAACTGTCCAAGGGCCTTCCTGTTATTGCAATTTGCTTTAATGGATTTTAACAAAAAGGAGTGCATAAAGTGAGTGCTCTCCATATCTTCCAGGCATCAGCATGTTGGCAGCTAGTTGGCAGGCTCAACAATGTGATAGCACCATCCTGGGGGAAGGGACCGATTTCAGAATTCTTGTCGCTCCCCTTCAGGCTCATCAGTGATATTCACATGGAAGAGCTCCAAAACCAGGCCGGTTTGTTTTAAATATATACTCTGAGACATTTGTAGTGTTTTAAACAAACAGATGACCCCTTCCATTGCAGAATTAATTCAAATGTATAAGAACAGAAATCTGGACATAAGCTAAGTGTCCAACAATAAGGGAGTGATTAGGTATACAATGGTAAGTCCTGAGACAACATATGCCTGATTTCTTTTTTTTTTTTACATTTAATAAAGTAAACGGGACAGTGTGCAGCAACACTGGGAAAATATTTGCCAAATATTTTTAAGTTATGAAGAGAAAGAAAAGAAACTTATGTAAGTGCATTACCATTACAACAAATGGATTTTAAAATCTTTGCTAGTCCAGAGCAAGCACCAACCAATTAAAATAGCTGAATATCAGTACTGGCTAAGCTAGGCAAAATTATGAATGCAATATAATATATTGAATTAAAAATATTTATTGACTGTGTGTAATGTGCCAAGCCCCTGCAGGGGCAGTAGGAATAAACCAGAAATGAGACTGAGGGATTTCCAGTCAGTGGAAGGGATAGCGATGGAATTGTGTGAGGGCGGAAGGACATGGTCGGTGATTTCAGGGACAGAAATAATGGGATACAACACCTACTTCTCCCTGCGGAAGCTGGCAAGATCTCCCAAAACAAGCAGCATTCCAAAAACAGGGACCAGAACACAATGATGCAAAGGACTGTTACTTAGGAGGCCTTCAGCAACCTATTAAGCCCTTGTATCAAAATAAACAATAAATAGGGCTGGGGGTGTGGCTCAGAGGTAGAATGCCCCTGGGTTCCATTCCCAGAACCCAAAAAAAAAAGAAGAAAGAAAAGAAAAGAAAAAAGGAAGGAAGAAGGAGGAAAGAGAGAGAGAAAGAAAGAAAGAAAGAAAGAGAAAGAAAGAAAGAAAGAAAGAAAGAAAGAAAGAAAGAAAGAAAGAAAGAAAGAAGAGTTCCGTGTCCCAGCCAGCTCACAGGGACAGTGGCCTTCCCTGGCTTGGGATGAGAAGTTGAAGACACAGGGCTGGCTGTTGCTTTGGTTCGTGTTTTACAACAGCAGTGGTGAGCTCTAGCTAGTTTTCCTAAAGTGAAAGGGGTCTCTACAGGGGACACATCTGTGCTGCTGCGGAAGCCCTGGGCCAGTAGGGTACCCGGTGATGGAGGTGAAGATGCGGGCGGGTGAGGGGCACTCACGTAGATCATCCAGGCTGCGTAGCGCTCTTTGAGGTTGTACAGCACGGCAGGCTCGTGCAGGTGGGTCATCATGGCCATGTCCTCGATCTTGTCATACTTAGGAGGGTTCATGGGGTAGATCTGGTCTTCCTTCACCGTCAGAGTCTGGTAAACAGGAAAGAGAGCCGCCATTGATGTCAACTGGGTGAGCAGATCCCCGCCTCCCCATTCAATTAATGCGGCAGGTCCTGGTGTCTACTCACCGCTCCCCCCTCTGTTTTCACCGTCACTTTCCCAGCTTCTCTGCTCTGGATCGTTCCTTTGACAAACGACTCCTTGGGCTCCGCCACGAAGACAGATGTCTTGGCATCGAAGGGCCGATTCTGGGCCTCGATACGCTCCTTTTCAGACTTTCGGAGATAAGGAGCAGCCTCCCCAAAAACAGCCATCTCCGAGTCGGAACTCATGGCTGCTGATCTCAGAGGTCCTGGAAGGGATAAAGCATCTCACACTGTTTCTGGGATATCCACTGAGTGCAAGATATCCCAGAAGATCTTTATATTGATTATAGTTCATGGCCCCAGTCAGAAATTCCACTAGGCAGGCCTACTGTACGCCAGGTGATAGTAAGGAGGAGACACGAAACGCACAGAGGTCACTGAGTACCCAACACTGTACGCAGGGCTTGGCATCCATCCTCGCCTTTCATTCTGTGAGGCTCACATTCTAATCAGGAGCCTGGGTTATGGTCTCAGCACTGCTGCTAAGTAGCTTGACAAGCTTGTTACTTCATCTTCTGCATAGTATCTCCAGCTTTTTTTTTTTTTTGGTTTGTTTTTGTTTGTTTTTGGTGCTGGGGATTGAATCCAGGGGTATTCTACCTCTGAGGTATAGTGTCAGCCTCTTTTTACTATTTATTATTCATTATTTATTTATTTATTTGTGTATTTTTGGCAGTGGGGATGGAACCCAGAGGCATTCTACTTCCAAGATACATTCCTGACCCTTTCGAATTTTTTTTTAATTTTTATTTCAAGCAGGGTCTCACTAGGTTACTAAGAGTCTCATTAAGTGGCTGAGGCTGACCTTGAACCTGAGATCCTCCTGTCTCAGCCTCCCAAGAACTGGGATTACAGGTGTGCACCATCACATCTGTCTCAGTGTCTCCACCTTTAGAGAAGGGATTAAAATATCTTCCTTCCTGCCGTGGTGGCGCACGCTTGTAATCCCCACGCTTGGGACATGGAGACAGGAGGATCACACAGGTTCAAAGCCAGCCGTGCTGACTTAAGAGACCCTGTTTCCAAATAAAAAAGTATAAAATAGGTCTGGGAATGTAGCCCGGAGGTAGAAGGGCTTCCAGGACCCCAGTACCACCAATATAGATAGATAGACAGATAGGTAGATAGATAGATAGAATCTTTCTATCTTCCTTCCTTTTTTTTTTCTGGGGATGGAATCCAGGGATATTCTGCCTCTGAGCTATACCCCCAGCCCTATTTTTTTATTCTCTATTTTGACACAGGGTCTCACTGAGTTTCAGAGAGCCTCATTAAGAAGCTGAGACTGTCCGCGAACCACAACCCTCCTGAATCAGCCTCCCGAATGCTGTGATCACAAGCGTGTGCCACCACGTCCGAATAAATATCTTAATTTTTAAATTACAACCCATAAATAAGATGAAGGTGCTCTTTAAAAAAAAGTTAAATGGTGACTGAGAAAGTCATGCATAGTAGATGATTGTGCTACCATGTGCGTATAAAATGCCATTTACCATAATGCTATAACATTCCATGTTTTCCTTTGTAAAGAGAACTTCATTTCCTTCCTTAGATATTTAGTCAAATTAGCTTAAATTGGTGTGAGGGGGTATTATTATAGTTTATAATTTTATTTATCCCATTTCCCCCTTTTATTGGGGTGCTTAGTAAAGCCAATCTAATAATTTCTTGGTATATTCCATCCAATCAATTGGTTTAACTCAGTTAAGCTAATTAAGGATAAAGACCCATAGCCAGCTTCCTCCTCATTTTTCTAGACAGCAGGGCTCCCACTGCTATTTCAAGTTTCCCTCTAAAGAAGGCTGGCAGGTACTGGCTCCTCCTCTCTAAGCTCTCTGCAGGTTGCTGGTGTATTTGTGTAGCAGAGGTTTGGCAAGGCATGCTACTGCGGTCCTTACATGATCAGATTACTTGAAAGCATTCTAATCTGCCAACCTGGTCTCCCTCTTTAGAAATACAGTGTGTAGTTGTAGGGGCTAATTAATGCCTTCATTACATATAATTAAAACCCCAGAGTGTTTTCCTTGTATATGTTACTCTGCTTTACAAGGGCAACTTTTACAAGGGCTTTAAAGAAGTTTAAAGGAAGCATTGTCCTAGGTATTTCTTTTCTTTCTTGCTGGGTATCATGATTTCTAATGAATTCTAATAGCAGGATACACTTTTTGCTAAATCTGAGGGTTTTAGTAAGGAAATCTGAATGCTGCCCAACCCCACTGCAAAGACAAAATAGAATCTATTAAAAACCATTTTCTTGCTCAGATATTACCTGCCAACACTTGAATCACAAATGAGGGTGTGAAAATCCTGCCTGTCTTTTCTCCATCCTTTATGACGTGAGAAGACATTACTGAGAAGCACTTTCTCAAAGGTTGCTAAGTGACATAAATTCATCCCAGAGGCTCTCCGATCCATTTCCACAGACTGGCCAGTCCAAATCTTACCTTGTTAGCGAGTGAGAAGGTGTAGCCAGGAACCAAGACAGTTCTGTAAAAGAAAAGGAAAAAAACACCGAATGAGTTAACCGAAAAAGAAAAAAGAAAATCCCACTCGTGGCATGATTTGCTATAGTAAAGAGAAGGCAGCAGAATGCGCAGATGTCCCACTGGAGGTACCAGAGACAGCAGGATCCGAGCCGGCAGCTCAGCCCAGGCGATGTGGCCGTGGTCCTCCAGAAAGCCCTGTCTGCTCCCACTTACCTTGGAGCTTTTTAAAGCAGGACGAGTCAGCCTCATTCCGAGGGCTCTTTTATATGGATAGTTATGGAAACAATGCAGCTGCCTCTTCTTTCTTAAGTCAAAAGGAATTGTTTGGCAAAAAAACCTCTTGGCAATCTGGTGCCCCGCATAATTGTCATTCATATTAAGAATGGTTGGATATAATTAGAAATATTTTTCTTATTGAGTATGTGGATAAATCTCCTATGGATAATTTGAGAAGATGATCTGAAAGGAAGATTCAGGCTGCTGGACAAAGGCAGCAAGTAGGCAGCCAGAACACCTGGCTTCTCTCTCGGCTTCTTTCTGGCCTGGCTGGGCGTGCCGTCGTGGGATCGCCTTGCTATTTTTTACATATTTCACATATTAAATGATATAAATAAGATACACATATTTATTTTAATTTCTCGAGAGCTAATCTTCACCTGTTAATCCTTTCTTTCCAGCACGCGAAAGTGAGCCATTTGCCTTTAAATATTTAGAAAGAGAAAGTCCTCTTTTTGTTTTTCAGTATTCTTAGAGTTCTGGGGGTTTCCTGGCTCTTGTAAAAATGATAAAAAAAAAATAAAGCAAAATAAATGTTTTTTGCAACTGGCTTTGCCTAAGCTGTTCCCTCTTCAGTATAACATTTTCTACCTCCCTCCTCATTTGACATGCCTGTCATATATTTTCTGGTACTAAAATGTGATTTTGAAGAGTACTTCTCAATGTTTTTTATGTCATAGCACACCAAGAAAGAAATAACAATATCAGTATAGCACACTAAATAAGCATGGAAGACATTTGCTATATATGAATGGTGTGGGGAGAATGTTTTTTTTATATTTCATTTTCTTACCTTTCATGTAACATAATAAATATAGCCAGGTATGGTGAAGCACACCTATAATCCCCAGTACTTGTGAGGTTGAGACAGGAGGATCACAGGTTTTAGGACAGCCTCAACAACTTAGCAAGGCTTTCAACAAACTAATGAGACCCTGTTTCAAAAATAAAAATGTTTTTGAAAGGCTGGTAGTTTAGCTCAGAGGAGAATACATCTGGATTCAGTCCCCAGTACCACACACACATACAGAAATAATAGTAATAGTAATAGTAAAAATATATTAAATATAATATACACTACAATAAAAATATTAAATACAGAATATGTCTTTATTTTCCAAATAATATCTTTTTGAAATTTCTAAGAATAACCTTGACCTAGAATCCATAAACAACTTGTTCATATTTGGTTTATACTTAAAATGTAACATGCATTTCCTAGTCAGAATTTTTAAAATATGCAGGTGCTATCTGCATTCTTGATGATTACCAACATGGAGGTCTTTGCACAAGAAAATGATACGAAGGTAAAAGCAAGTTTTTTTTTTTTTTTTACTAATGTTGAAATTCTATTTTGACAGTTTTCTTTCATTGACAAAATATGTTGAATTTTCTGGGATAATAAAAATAAAACTTTAACCTGTTTGAACTCTTTTGCATATCAAATATTTCAAAAGAGAACAAAGCCCTAATCTTTATAAACTCCATGTGCTAAGTCGGTCAAAGGGCGCGCCAGTCACAGGTACACGGTGGTGCCTGATCTGTCCAAAGCCTAGGATTTGGAGCTCCCGCTCTGGGTGTCTCTGCTGGGCCTTCCAGCATGTTGCCTCCGACTGCCGCACTGGGCTTCAAGCCCTGCCCGGGTGTCCTGGAACTCCAGCTTCCAGAAGTTCCAGGGGGTCTCTTCACTATGGCAGACAGCATCGCGGTCTTGGCTGGCTGATGGCTGAAGAAGGGCTCCCTGGTTCCACTGAGCAAGTAGCAATGCCACCATGTGCCTGCCTGCCTGCCACCTTTGGGAATTGGAAGGTCCAACTCTGACAGGAGCCAGGCTGCCCTTGAAGGTTGGGCTCCTCACACCCGGAGGCCACCTCTCAAGGCTCTGCCCCACGCCCTACCTAGCTGCCCATTTGATGATCGGCATTTGATGGCACATCTGTAACCTTTCTGATGCCAAGAAACACTGGCTGGGCAGCTCTTCTAGAAGGTGAGCCATGGTGCTGTTCTCCCACAAAGCAGCTCTTTTCAATGGCCGATCCAATATTTTGATATTCTCTTCATCCAACCCTGTTGTCTGGGACATATTCCTTATGCTGTATTAGACATGACTTGTTTATGTTGCTTATGAAGATCATGTCTTCATGTTTATGTTGTTTATGGCATGATCTTCATAAACAGCATAAAACAAGTCCTCTCTTGCTTATGTATTGTGTCCTCCACTTGCAAAAGCCCTCAAGGACTACTGCATTCTACAGGCTGAAGTTTTCTAACGTGTGTTATTTTGTAATGTAAAGAAGAACAAGCGGAGCCTCCTTCCTAGTTAGCTGATAAATGCACGTTAATCCTTTCCTAGGCCACTTGGCTCATGATGATGAATGTTTCCAAGAACTAGGGCTTAAGGACTATGCCAGTCAGGACAATCCATTTTCCTGTTCTGCAAGCAGGTTAAGATTTACATTCACTTTTTCTTGATTTCACCAATATTTCTAGCACTGCTCCAATGGGTCAGGGGCTCATACTTTGCATAGCTCACCTCCTGGGATATCTGTCACATTTAAGACTGGTGAGAATTCAGGAACAGAGGAAATTCGAGAGTGAATATTGTTCTACACTGCAAGGAGGTTGAAAAAGAATAGCAGCCACTGACCCTGTCTTTGGGAAGGTTATAACTTAAAAAATCAAGAAAGCATTCATGAAGTGGTTTGAGTCAGCTTCAAAACTACACGATAGCAAGCTTTAAAAATGCAGTGTACAAGCCAGGCGTGGTGGCGCATGCTTGTAATCCCAGCATTTGGGAGGCTGAGAGAGGAGGATCGTGGTTCGAAGACAGCCTCAGCTACTACTTAGTGAGGCCCTATGCAATGCATTGAGACCCTGTTTCAAAATAAAGAATAAAAAATAGGGCTGAGGGTAGAGCTCAGAGGTAGAATTCCCCTGGGTTCCATCTACAGTATCACAAAAATAAAATACAGTGTACAAATAATTTGCAGGGAAGGAAACATATTTTATGCATCTATTTGATTCTTAACACTCAGGACAGTGCTAGCATATAGTCTAGTTGACAAGTTCCAGGATCCTCCAGTTTTCTTTATCCTAATCATTCTTGTCCCCAACTACGGAAATTGGGACCTGGAGTTAACCTGTGACTACACATCGACCGGATATCCTGCTGGGAATTTTACTAACCTTTTCCAAGACTCAGTTTCCCCTGCCATATAAAAGAGACAGGCAGTGCTACCTCATAGGAGTTTTGAGGAATAAATGATAAAAGTGCTTGAAAATTTAGAACAATGCCTGGCACCTGTTACTCACACAATCAGTAGTGACAGTAGGGATAGCTATGGCCTCTGGGTTTCATTAGTTCTTACTTTGAACGCTCTGTTGCAGTGAAACTTGTTGTCTTTCTGATCCTCATACCATGACACGCTTCCATTGACCATTCTGATTACCCAATAAGCACTGACGGAGCATTGCTAAACGCCAGCCTCCAGGCACTCTCCCCTGCCGTGGTGAAATGCCCTCCTCTTCCATGCCACTGTCTTAGATACAGCAAAGTCTGCCCAGATCTTGCCCAGACATTTTCCCCCAGACATTAGCCCACTGATGGAGGAAGGGTAGTTTGGCCTAAAGAGAGAAACAAATTTATATAAGATGTTCATTAAGCTAGTTGTGAAGAGCCGAGGACTGGGGCTAGGGAGTGGGTGGTGGAAATGCGGAGGCAAAGGTATCGGTGAGATGAGTTAACTGGGTCTCTGAGGAGGGGCGACGAACGCTTGGTGACAGGGAGGAACGGAGGCGGACGTCTCATGCTATATCTTTCTGTATTTTTTAAATTTTGTGTGGATGTATTATTATTGATTTGGAAACAAAAGGTGACGATTAATCAAAACAGATATCCCTCTAAAAGTTCAAAAAGGAGATGGAATTGAAAGAAGGATGACCGTAGAATAAAGAGATGGAAGATTAAGTCCAAAGAGGACCCAAGATGTGAGCTTTCTGGTGGCCACTTCTCTCTCTTCCAAAGGCTTGACTCCAGGTCCATCGATTCAATTCAAGAAATGATGGTGTTGCTAGTCTTTTTCTAGGAAATGTGCTGACTTTCTGGTTCAAATTTGGTAACTTTGCATCAGTAAACTGCATGTATAAAATAGCACCAATAGAAATCTGTATTTCCAAATGCCCAATCATAGAATTTCCTAGTAATTTGCTCTATTAAGAAAAAATGTCTAGCAAGAGGTCTATGGGGACGTTCAAAATTAAAGTTATCGAAAGAGATTATGAGGATTATTCAAAAGCCATTTATAATTTGGTTTTAGAGCTAGGTGTAGTGACACAGGCCTATAATCCAAGTATTTGGGAGGCTGATATAGAAGAATCTCGGGCTTGAGACCAGCCTCAGAAACTTAGCAAGACCCTGTTTCAAAATAAAATTAAAAAGGGCTGGGGATGTAGTTCAGAGGTGCAATACTCATGAGTTCAGTGCCTAGTACCACATATACAAAAAAATTAGTTTTATTATATATAACATGACTTTGTAGTAGTTCCAGATTTAGCTTTCAAGGACAACATTATTTAGTTCTTATTTGAAATATGCATGCAACTCATTGATATAATTATGCAGAAAATGGCAGCACAAAAATCCTACAAGCCAGGCATGGTGGCACACGCTTGTTATCCCAGTACTTGGGAGGCTGAGACAGCGGGATCTCAGGTTCACAGTCAGTTTCAGCTACTTAGTGAGGCTCTCTGCAACTTAGTGAGACTCTGTTTGAAAATACAGAATAAAAAATGGGGCTTGCGGTGTAGCTCGCAGGCAGAATGTCCCTGGGTAAAATCCATAGTACCAAATTAATAAATAAAAAATAAACGAATAATAAAAATAAACAAATAATAAATAAACAAATAAACAAACAATAAACTAAACAGATAATTAAAAATAAATAATAAATAAACAAATAAATAATAAATAAATAAAATCCTACGTAAATAAGCAAATAAATAAAATCCTACAAAGATCCAAAGATTCCTGTGTAAAGTATTTGGTGACTTAGGAGGAAGATGGGCCATACTTGATTCCCCACAGCCTAAGTACAAAGCACATAATCTGAATGCAGACAAGGGAGTTCGGTGACCTATTATGGGAAAATTTGTGGGGGAAAAAAAAACTCCCTGAAGACTAAACCAATGTTTGGTTATTTGGCTTTTTTTCCTTATAAAAATAATTTAGGCTCATGGGAATTCTGGAAATTTGGGGGAAAAAACAAGAAAAGAATGAAAGTAGAAACATTTTGCTTTTCTTCATTTTTAAAATTTTATTTATTTATTTATTTATTTATTTATTTATTTATTTATTTATTTATTTATTTTTTGGTGTGTGATGCTGGGGATGGAACCCAGGGCTTCACACATGCTAAACAAGCGCTCTACCACTGAGCTACGTCCCAGACTGAGAAATTATTTCTCTTTTATTTTTATCCTATTTATTCATTTACTTAGTTATTTTTTGTGGTCCTGGGGACTGAACCCAGGTATGCTCTATCTCCACGCTGTTTCTCCAGACATTTTTATTTTGAACCGGTCTCCATAGGTTAACAAGATCCTCCTGTCTCGGCCTCCCATGTACTGGGATTACAAGCATGCACCACCACCCCCAGCCTGAGAAATTATTTCTTAATGGTGAATGAAAGGAAAACCGCATCCACTCCTGCGCATTACGGTATTCACTTACTAGCTTGTATCAGGTCGATTCCATGATGCAGTTAAGAGGTATAGTCAGTATGTAACTGGTCTCTCTTTTCCTCTCCACTAGACTTAGTGGCAGCCATCAGTACAAGTTGGTTGAATGGCTGAGAAATGAATGAGCCTTATTTTGACAATGTCACTATTTACACAGGACTGTATACACTGTAAATAGTATATGAAAATTACTTTTTTCTCTCAGTATCTCTGAGGTATGTACTGGGAAGGTAAACTCTCTTCATTTTTATCCATGAAAAAAATAAAACATAACCCAGAAGGTGTTGGGTGGCCTGCCTTGTTAGAGGGGCACTCAGGGTCTTTCTGCTCTGGTCTCCGTGGCTTTGAAAGCCTGGCCTGTGCAGCTCTTGACTGCTCTCCATCCCAGAATACTCTAAGTCCTTTAAGCTGGTTACTATCATATAAATTAGCAACATTCTAGACTTGCCCAGGCATCTAACAATATTTCCAGGAAGGTAAGAAATATACCAAGAGTCATTCTGGTATTTTGACACAGAGCCCCAGAAGAGATGGGAGGAGCGGCCACCCCCACCTGGCCCTTTGCTCCCGTCTGCTCGGTCTCTTCAAAACCAGCACACTGGCTGTGGCAGGAAATACAGATTTCTTTTCTGAAGGAGCATCTGTCGAAGGAACAGGGTAGGCCTTATAGCAGAGGCATCTGAGATGGTCCACAAAGGAACGGATAGGATCAGAGAGACAGAGGTCCAGGCAAAATAGAAGTTATAGGTGCAAATTGGAAAGAGAGGAGCCAAGTGGTTTGTGTCTGCAGTCCCAGGACTTGGCAGGCTGAGACTGGAGGATCCTAGGCCTAAGGCCACCCTCAGCAACTTAACGAGGCTGTCAGCAACTTAGGGAGACCCTCTTTCAAAATAAAAAGGGCCAGAGGTGTAGCTTGGGAGTAGAATGCCCCTGGATTCAATCCTCAGTACCCAAATAAAACAATAACAAATAATAAAGTAAAGAAGGAGGGAAGGAGAGAAGGGAGGGAGAGAGAGAGGATGAAAGCAGAAAGAAGAGAGGTGAGAAGGGAAAATTGAAGGCAGTTTGGGGGAGAGAAAGCAGCCTTGCCTAACACAGACTCCTAACATAAGTGTAAGGGAGAAGCCTGGGAGGTGGGTTGGGGTGAGATGTGTCAGAAGCTATTGCTGGGCCTAACTCATTAACAACAAATGTCCTGTCCCAGAATGCCGCAGGGCTGACGGGAGCGCCTGCTTTTGCCTTTGTCCTCAGAGCACTGGCTCTCCCTCCCCCGCTCCTGTTTCCTTAATATTTCACTTGGTTCTGCACTCTGGCCCAGGGCCACGTAGCCTCCTGCATTGGCCTCCTCCCCCGCTCTTGATCCTTCCTCCCGGCCACACTTGATCATTCTGCCCTCTTCATGGACCAGCATCCTCCCTCCCACGGATGCTTCTTGAAAACAACTGTGACTTCTACCCAGCTCCTTCTTCCACGGCCCTGCCAGGCCCACTCGGAGCCCATGATGGCAAGGGACCTTGAATGCTGGGCTCAAGAGTTTAACTTGAGGGTGGTATTTAGTCCCCAGATACGGGGCTATTCACCAGAGCAATACTGCCATAAATTCAGAGTGTATCCTATTGACACTAAAATAATTTCATACATAGTTTAAAGTAAAAATCTATTCAGTATTTCACTGAGAGATTTTTATTTTGTTTACTTACGATGAGAGGTGTATGTATGTGTGTATGATTGTGTGTGTGTGTTTGTGTGGTGTGTGTGCGTGCAGTGTTACTGGGGACTGAACCTTGAACTCAGGGACATTCTACCCCTGAGCTATATCCCCAGTCCTTTTTATTTTGTATTTTGAAACAGAGTCTCACTAACTTGCCGAGGACCTCGCTAAGTTGCTAAGGCTGGCCTTGCGCCTACTATCCTCCTGTCTCAGCCTCCAGAGTGCTGGAATTACAGGCTTGTACCACCATGCCCAACCTCTAAGAGGAGATTTTTAAAGCCAATTTTTAGGACTGGGAAAAGTCCCCACCTCACCCAGCATCATTCTCTTTATCTCAGTGGCAAGAATGCAAGCAATCAGAATAACTTTTCGCTTGTCTTGCCAAACTCATCCCCCTCCTTGAAAACAAACAAGAAAACCAAATCTAAATTCTCTGAAAAAGAACAGGAAAAAGATGAAGGCATGTGAGTAGGGGTGGGGAAGGAGCTGTCGTGGTGAGGAGGGAAGGTTTCTGCTTCCTCTGTGGCGTGCGGGTCGGCTCCCTCCACCACTTCTTTGTCTTTGTGGTTTCAGCCTGTCTGTGTCAGGGCCAGTGGAGAGAAGCCGGTGCAAACCTGGTGGCTCTCCAAGGCAGAGGGGTATTTTTAGGTCTTGAGGATGAAGATTTTTTTTTAAAGAAAGGATGGTAATGTCATCCAAAGCCCAAGTCCTGTGCAGAAGCCGAGACTTGGCGAGCCTTGAGAAGCATACTTCAAGAGGACACAGCCAGAGGTCAAGCTGCAAGACGCCAAACTCCGGAGACCCGGGAGTTCTGAAAAATGAACAGCAGGCGCGTTCATAGGCTGTCTTTTTCTACATCCCTGTTATTAACCATCAGTGACATAGGCATTGTTTTGTTTTTGTGGTTCTGGGAATCAAACCCAGGGGCATTCTACCTCTGAGCTACACCCCTAGCCCTATTTCATTTTTTTTCTTTTGAAACAGATTCTTGCTAGATTGGTGAGAGTCTCTCTACATTGCTGAGGCTGGCTCTGAACCTGCGATCCTCCTGTCTCAGCTGCACACGTATTGGCATTATAGGTATGTGCCACTACTGGCTTACTCTTTATTCTGAAATAGGGTCTCTCCAAGTTGTTGAGGGTCTCACTAAGTTGCTGAGGCTGTTTGTGAACCTGTGATCCTCCTGTTTCAGCCTCCCGAGTACTGGGATTATAGGCTTGAGCCACCACACTGAGCTTATAGACATTGTTTTGCTTTCCCTGTGAGAGGCTATAGCCTCACATTCTTTAATAAAAAAAATAGCCATCGAAACCCCCAAAGATAGAGCATAACTGTGGGAAAATGTCAGTTGACAAATTCTGAAAAATCGTCAAAGTAGAAATGATGAGAAGAGCTTATGGGTTGAAGAGCAGATGCCTGTGTACGTGCACGTGGGTACAGTGTGTGCTTGTGTATGCTACCAGAGTTTGAATCTGAAATGTTCCCCAAAGGCTTATGTGTTGAAGGCTCAGTCTCAATGTGGCACTTTGGGGAGGTGGTGGAACCTTTAAGAGGTGGTGTCTAGTGGGAGAAAGTTAGGTCAGTGGGGGTGTGGCCTCAAAGAGAATAGTAAGATCCTTCCTCTTTCACTACCCTGCCATGGGGTGAATGGCCTGGCAATGTGCTACCTCACCAGAGGCCCAAAGCAGCATGGACAATCTTGGATTGAAACTTCCAAAACTGAGCCAAAATAAACCTTTTCCCCTTTTAAAATGTGTTTTATTGGTGCATTATAGTCTCACATCATAATATAAACCATGTTGTAATGTAAACCCTCCTCCTCCCCATTTCTCCTCTTCCCAATACAGAGTACTGGAAATTAAAACAAGAATTAATAAGTGGGGTGGCACATTAAAATTAAAAGTTTTTGTACATCAAAGGAAACTATCAAGAGTCTAAAGAGGAAGCCTACAGAAGATCTTTACAGCTATCTTTCTGATACACAACTAATATCTAGAATATACAAATAATTTAAAAGAATCTACACTAAAAAAGTACCCCTATCAAGAAATGAGCAATTGAATTGAATAGACACTTCACAAAAGAAGAGACACAAATGGCCAATAGATGCATTTAAAACTGTTTAATATCATTAGCCATCAGGGAGACACAAAGGAAAACTACACTGAGATTCCATCTAACCCCAATCAGAATGGCAATCATCAAGAAGTCAAAAAACAATAAATGTTGGCAAGGATGTGGGTTAATAGGAACTCTTCTACACTGTAAATGGGATTGCAAATTTAATGCAGCTGCTACGGAGATCAGTGAGGAGATTCTTCAGAAAACTGAGAATGGATCCACCATATGATCTGGCTGTACCACTCCTGGGTAGCTTTCCAAAGGGGATGAAATCAGAGAAGTACAGAGATATATGCATACTCACGTTCATAGCAGCACAATTCACAGTTGCCAAGCTATGGACCCAACCTAAGTGTCCACCAACAGGTGAATGGATTGCAAAATTACGGCATATATACACAGTGAAATTCTACTCAGCGATACAAAGAACAGAATTATGTTATTTGAAAGAAAATGGAAGACATTTTTCTCTTTACAAGTTGACTATCTCAGGTTTTTGTTGCAGGAATGGAAAACTGACCAACATACATGCATGTACTTAGCAAAAAGTGCTCCACACGGTTAGAAGAAAGACAGGAATGGCAGAGCTACCTGTCATTCTTGGATGGTTCCGACTCATTCTGGGGGTTGGGGATGGATTTTTAGATAGACCCTTCCACAGAGATTTTACAAAAGCAAGTGATTCTAAGTTGGCATTTAGAAAAACCAGCAGTTTAAGAGAAGTAGAAGAAATGAACTTCTAGGAGCTTCATTTGAATCTTAGTATGTTGGCTGAGCTGATCAGGACCCCTGGGAAGAGGCTTACAATCAAAAACGTCTTTGCCCGTGGATAAAGAGTATGATACCCAGTCGTGATCTGTTTATCTGTTTGTCTTATTGATTCTGTTTTTCTGGAGACCCCTAAAAGTGACGAAGGTATTTCTACTTGGGTTTGTCACCCACACCATATCAGAAGGAATGACTTGCTGCCTTCCCACAATGCGTCCAAAGACCCTGCACATTTCCCCTCCATTCATAATCATTATGTATGAAGTCTTTGTGTCCACAAAATAACCCCCAGCAAAGTGCTTCCATCGTTTGTAAAATTCCAACTTTGTGTTTCATCTCCCCATATCAACATGGGTTCCTTAGAAGCAGGTACTAGACTTGGGCTTATTTAGAATTTCTCAGCATCACCTGCAGCCAGCTCTGTGGTGGGACACAGCACCTCTGTGATGGGTCATGGTACTTCAGGGATGGGTGCACAGTGCCTCCATGGCCCTCATCCTGGGACGCACATCACAGTCACCTGCAGATGCTTCGTTCTCCCCTCACCAGCAGCCTTCAAAGTGTGGTCCCCAGACGAGCAGCATCAGCATCACCTGAGAATTTGCTAGAAATGCAGTGGTCACTGGGATGTGGCTAAGCGGTAGAGTGCTTACCTCGCATGAGGAAGGCCCTGGGTTCAATTCCTAGTACTGCAAATACATACAGAGGAAGGAAGGAAGGAAGGGAGGAACGAACGAATGAACGAACGAAGGTTATCCAGCCACACTCCCAACCTACTGAATCCAAAACTCTGGAAGTGGGGCCCAGCAATCTATGATTTCTCTATGCCCTAAATCACAGCCCTAAGAATTATGATTCTCAAAACATGGGGAAGAATTCAGAGAACTAAGAAAATGTACGATTATAAAATAAATAAGTAGGGTTCAGTGTGGCTCACCCTGTCTCTCCAGTCCTATCTCAGAGCTTGACACATGTGTGATCTGTGCCCCCTCCAAATCTGTCACAGAGTGGGAATTTTGAGGCCCACATATTGGGTAATGAGCAACTAAATAGTCTCAGTGTCTGACAAGTTTTCTAGGAATTAGCGGCAGCCAGCCTTTCAGGAGATGAACATCACCTTCAAAGGTGCCTCTAACTATACAGCATCAATTATGTAACAGGAGGAGCTGGCGGCTCGTTAAGCGGCTCTAGCTAGGGATTTGGTGGGTGAGACAATTTTGAAAAACAAGCCCAAAGGTCAGACTTTCAAAACCTAAATGTCTTCATCAAATTAAATTCAATTTTGTCTTCTTTTTTCCCTCATCAGGACAGCTTGCCATCTTGAGCTCTGCAGGGATTTCTGATATTCCTGACTACAGTGAGGATGCTATGAACTGAATAAAGGAGAAAAATCCATCTTCATCCCACCTTCAAAAGGAGGTAAACAAAATCTACAATGCCCTATGACATCCAAAATACCATGATTAACATTCAGATGAAGAGTATACTTTGCTATTTTCATGAGGTATCACTGATGTGGTAAGTCTACTACGTTGCAAATGCAAATCATTTAAGGCAAAAACAGGTATTTGCTTCTTTCTTTTCTTTCTTTCTTTCTTTCTTTCTTTCTTTCTTTCTTTCATTCATTCATACTTTTAATTGAACCCAGGGGCATTCTGCCTCCAAGCCACATCCCAAACCCTATTTCATTTTTTATTTTGAAACAGGATCTTACTAAGTGGCTGAGAGTCTCACTAAATTACTGAGGTTGGCCTCGAACCTGAGGTTTCCCAGTCTCAGATTCCTGAGTACTGGGATTGCAAGTATTCTTACTTCAAAGAGCTTAAAGCGAAATGAGAACAAACAAGACAAATAATTATTGCTCCCTCCTCTCTTCCTTAATGCTTACCCAATATATCTTTTTAAAATTTATCTATTTGTTGAATTTATTTTAGTCTCCTCTCCTTCCTAAAACCTAAGGCCAAGAGCTCTCATTCACCACCACGTTTGACTAGCATTGAGTGTATTGCCAGGTGCATGGTGGACACAATATTTCTTGAAGGAAATATCAATGAAGAAAATACAAAGTTGAACATGTGACTTATCACTTTGTAAAAACTAGATCCCTACCTAGGTCTTCACTGCCCTGTTCCCTGATAAAGAGCCTGCTCTGGATTCACAGGGATCTTCAGGGCTGGGCTTTCGGCCTTGATGTTGGTCTCTATGTGGGCCTGGCCACATCATCGCTTACCCTATCACCATCTCCGTCGCCTCCTCCATTGTCAAAGCGTGATGGTTGAAGGACATATCAGAGATAGGACTCTGGGCACAGCCCACTGCTGGCTGTTCTGGAACCCGAACATTTCAGGCCTCACCTTCTTTAATTCATCCCTAGCTAGAAATGGCCACTGAGGATGAAAATGGAAACTACAGGCTTCAAATAGCACTTAAAAAAATAATCTTGAGTGAATGAGGGTCTACTGACTATGGTGCTCTGAGTACTGGGGCGGCTGAGACAAGAGAATCCCAGGTTCAAAGCGAGCAGAGTGTAATAATTTTTTTTTTTTTTGGTGGTTCTGGGGTTCCTGGAAACCCTTCTACCTCTGGGCTACACTCCCAGACTTATTTTTATATTTTTTAATTTGGAAACAGGGTCTCTTAAGCCAGCGCGGCTGACTTCGAACCTGAGTGATCCTCCTGTCTCCGCCTCCCAATCACCAGGATTACAAGCGTGGGCCACCACGCCCGGCCTAGAGTGCAATAATTTAGTGAGATACTATTTCAAAATAGTAATATAATAATAATAATAATAATAATAATAATAATAATAAATAAATAAATAAAATAGGGTTGGGGATGTGGCTCAGAGGCAGAATGCCCCTGAGCTCCATCCCCAGAACCCCTACATACACAAACACAGATTTCCTCAGGAATTTTTGAGAAGATGAGTTGTCCTCATCCCTCACATGTTGTTGGAAGATAGAAGAAGATTAGCACATATTTACACATAAGACTAAAGAGATAGCGGCAGTTACTCTGCATTATCTCACCTGATGTTTAATTTCTAAGTCTCTTTGTAAGGTGAGCAAAGAAATTTCCTGCAATATTGAAAAATGTGTTTTAATAATTCCCAGAACTGTTGACTTATAATCACAAAACAGTAAATATTTTATGAAAAGACAATGTATGTGACATTTTTAAAAATTCTGTTCTTGTTTGTGAAAGGCCGTGTTAGCCAAGCTAAAGTGGTAAACTATGTCTTTCATAAGAGGATAATTTTATCCAGCAACCTTGTGGTAATTAACTCACCAGGACTTCCAAATATAGCTCCAATCTGCTCAAGCAATATTAAAGGACTTTTAAAATTAGGGGAGCAGCTAAAGGAATTTCTTCCTTATAGCAACATGTTTTACAAGTAAAATTTAGAACATCAAGAATAACTTTAGCTGGGCGTGGTGGTGCATGCTTGTAACCCAACATTCGGGAGGCTGAGAATGGAGGATCACGATTCGCGGACAGTCTCAGCTACTTAATGAGGCCCTTGCTACTCAGTGAGACCTTGTTTGAAAATAAAGAATAAAAAATAGGGTAGGGGGTGTAGCTTGGAGGTAGAATGCCCCTGGGTTCCATCCCCAGTACCGCAAAAAAAAAAAAGAGAGAAACTTTAAAACACCAGATATAATTTGATTTACCTTGGCAATATTATTATTTATTCTGTCCATATCATTTTTAATTCTTTTGAGGGGTATACTGGTGATTGAACCAGAAGCATACTATGTTCAAGCTATACCCCCAGGCTTTTCATTTTTTATTTTGAAACAGGGTCTTATATATTGCTGAGGCTGGCCTTGAACCTGTGTTCCTCCTGTCTCAGCCTCCCAAATACTGAGATTACAGGTGTGTGCCACCATACCAGGCCATTTTGATTTCTTATTATTTGAAGCATCAGTAATTCTAACATGAGTTTTGTGTATGGATAAATAAATGTAATATATCCATATAGTAATGAAATATTGTTTAGAATGATGTTTCTCAAACTGTCTCTTTTCACTGCTGAGATGTGACATATTTTCCTATGTGTTTCTCCAGAGAAGCTGCCAAGTTCTCTCTTGTGTGTTCTGTGACTCTAAGGCCTTTACTAGAGGTTAATCATTAGAATAAAGGGCAAAGACAGAGAGGACCTCTGCATTGTAACAGCTGCAGCCCCCTCCCTGCCTGAGTGCCTGCACAGCACCTAGGCTCTGACTATATTTTACACTTCGGAAATTATCAAAGCAGTTTTCCAGTACTGGCACATTAATACATTTTGATGCCTCTTCCCAATACTGGTACAGAAAACATTAGAAAATGCAAATCAGCAAGCAGGCGCTAACCACAGAGCTTCTCCTTCCTTGACACTGGCTTCTTACTGGAGATCTAGGGCCTTGGATGGCAAAGGGATGGGTGTGACCCCTACAAAGTCCCTGCCAGCCAAGAGGCATCTGGCAGGAGCTCACTCTAGGGTCCCTTCCCTGTGATGGACTCGCAGACTTGATGGGCCTTCTGCAGTTGCCGGGGCTCCTTTGCCAGATACCTTCTGACGAGCTGATTACGTGGTGGTGACGTTAGTTGACTGGCCTTTTTACATAAATAAAATATTGCTCCATACAGTGGTAGACTTAAAATTAAGTGTATAAGTAAGTGGAGTTATAAAGTGAACATTCTCCTTCCCCTGTCTCCCCCTCCATTCCACTGTCAGCAGCTTGAGCAAAAGTCCTCCAGGTCAATTGTATGTATGTTTTTTGTTTGTTTGTTTGTTTGTTTGTTTGTTTGTTTGTGGTACTTGGGAAGGAACCCAGGGGCATTCCACCTCTGAGCTACAACCCCATCCCTATTTTTTATTCTTAATTTTGAAACAGGGTCTCACTGAGTTGCAAAGGGCCTCACTAAGTAGTAGCTAAGGCTGGCCGTGAACTGAGATCCTCCTGTCCTCCTGTCTCAGCCTCCCAAGTACTGGGATTACAAGTATGCGCCACCATGCCTGGCTTGGCTGCAATTTTTTTTTTTTTTTTTTGTACTGGAGGTGGAATCCAGAGCATTCTACCTCTGAAGACACCCACAGCCCTACTTTTTTTTATTTTTTATTTTGAAACAGGGTCTCACTGAGTTGCAAAGTACCTCACTAAGTAGCTGAGACTGTCTGTGAACCACAATCCTCCTGACTCAGCCTCCCAAATGCTGGAATTACAAGCATGCACCACCATGCCTGGCTAATTGTATGCATCTTTAATAGGCACATACAAATGTTTTAAATAATTTATTCTATACATTTAAAAGATAGTTTCAGGCCAGGTGTGATGGCACATGCCTGTAATCCCTCTACTTGGGAGGCTAAAACAGGAGGATGGCAGGTGAGAGGCCAACTTCAGCAATTTAGTAAAAAACTACTCCAAAGTAAAACATAAGAGGGCTAGGGGTGGCTTGGAGGTAGAGTGACCCAGGGTTTAATCCTCAGCACTAAAAAAAAAAAAAAAAGAAGATATTTTTAAGCTGGGCATGGTGGCAGACTCCTACACTTCTGTAATCCCAATACTTGGAAGGCTGAGACAGGAGGATTGTATGTTAGAGGACAGCTTAGCAATGTAGGGAGACCCTGTTTCCAAACAAAGATTAAGATTAAAAATAAAAAAATGTCTGGGAGTGTAGCTCAGAGATAGAACGCCCCTGGGTTCAATCTCCAGTATCATTCACACACACAAAAATATCTATTTTCATGTAACAACATGATATTGATTTACTTATTCCATAATATTAATATATAGTATGTGACTTCTGATGAGCATTCCGTTCTTTCTCCTTTTCTTCTATCTTCTGAAGAACACCTTCACAATCTTGTTTATTTCCATTAGTATCTTAATACAGCTGAAATTTATTTTGAAAAGGTAGATATCTATTAGTTCCCAATTATTTATTGAACGAGGTTCTCCCTTGGTCTCTGAGGGCGATTGGGCCCAGGACCCCCAGTGGGTACTTGAAATTGGGAGATGCTTAAGTCTTTTATAGAAAATGGCATGGTAGCCGGGCGTGGTGATGCACGCTTGTAATCCCTGCACTTGGGAGGTAGAGACAGGAGGATCGCGCAGGTTCAAAGCCAGCCGCGCGCGCTGGCTTAGGAGACCCTGTTTCCAAATAAAAATGTAAAAATAGGTCTGGGAGTGTAGCCCGGAGGTAGAAGGGCTTCCAGGAACCCCAGTACCACCAAAAAAAAAAGAAAGAAAGAAAATGGCATGGTATTTGCATATAACCTTCACACATCCTCCCGTATACATTAGATCAGCCCTAATTACTTATATACCTAATACAATGTAAGTGTTATGTAAATAGTATTATACTGTATTGTGTCGGGAATAATGACCAGAAAAATGTTCATGAGCAGTACAGACAGGAAGTTTTAAAAATATACTTTTCATTAATGATGAGTTAAATCTGCAGGTGTAGAACCCATGATATGGAAGGGCTGACTGCAGTCCACATTTTTCTGTTTGGTCTCAGATGTTAACTTTATCAAAAGCTAAATTTGCTTGTGGACTTGCTTCTGAATTGTCCATCAATTTATTTGTCTGCAGATCTATTTGTTTGTACCAATGTCCTTGCTCCAGTTATGATACTCTTATAGGATGCTTTCATGTCTGTTAGAACAGGTCTTCAAACACCAGGGCTTTTGTTATTATTATTCGTTTGATTAAATGTTTATATTGTTGTGTTTTTACATTTTCTCTTCTGACTGAACTGTAGTATGACACTGACAAGTTCCATTTAAAACATCATACTGGAAACTTTAAATGATTAACATATAGCTAGGTGTGGCAGCGCACACTTATAATCCCAGCATTCAGGAGACAGAGACTGGAGGATCTCGGTTTGAGAACAGCCTCAGCTACTTAGTGAGGCCCTCTGCAACTCAGTGAGACCCTGTTTCAAAATAAAGAACAAAACAAAAATAGGGCTGGGGGTGTCGCTTGGAGGTAGAATGCCCCTGGGTTCCATTCCCAGTACAAAAAAAAATTATAAACATACAATAAAATGGGCTTTTTGGAGGAGATGGACACACAGTTCTATGAGTTTGGGCACATATATAGGTTTTTTATAAGCCAAGACACAGAACACTTTCATTATCCAAAAACCTTCCTTGTGCCACCACCCCTTTGCTGTCACTTTTCCTCAACCCTAACCTATCTATCCTCTGACATTATAATTTTATCTTCTTGAAAATGTTGTATAAATAGATTTGTACAGTATATAATCATTTGAAACTGTTTTCACTCAACATCATGCCTTGGAGAGTCATCCAAGTTCTTGACTTTACCAGCAATTTGTTCCTTTTTATTGTTGAGTAGTATTCCCTTGTATGGACATACCACAGTTTACTCAGTCTCCCCTGAGGTTGTTTGCAATTTCTTATGAATAGAGCGATCTTAAACACTTATTTACAGGTTTTTGTGTGAATATATGTTTTTATTTTTTCCTGAGTAAATATTAAGGAGTGTGAATATATGTTTTTATTTTTTCTTGAGTAAATATTGAGTAGAGATTGCTGAGCTAAAGAATAAGTGTAGGTTTAGTTTTACAAGAAACTGCCAAACTTTTCCAGAGTGGATAGACCTACCAGCAGTGTATAAAAATTCCAGCTCCTTCGCCGGGCGTGGTGGCGCACGCTTGTAATCCCCGCGCTTGGGAGGCAGAGACAGGAGGATCGCGCAGGTTCGAAGCCAGCCGCGCGCGCTGGCTTAGGAGACCCTGTTTCCAAATAAAAATGTTAAAATAGGTCTGGGAGTGTAGCCCGGAGGTAGAAGGGCTTCCAGGAACCCCAGTACCACCAAAAAAAAAAAATTCCAGCTCCTTCATATCTTTGTCTTGGTATCTTCAGTATTTTAAAACCAAAGTCACACTAATCAGTGTGAAGTGGTATTTCAATGTGGTTCTAATATATATATATATATATATATATATATATATATATATATATATATATATATATATTAGTATGTATTAATATAAATTAGTATATATATATATATATATATATACACACTCTCTAATTGCTAATGTTAGTGAACATCTTTCCATGTGCATATCCTTATATTCTTTTTGGTAATAATATGCCTGTATTGTAAAAGGTGTAATTTGTTTCCCTACTGTTGAATCTTGAGAGTTCTTTATATATTGCTGGCACCCATCCTTTGCTGGCTGGTTCATCTTCATGAGAGTGTGATCAATGCAGTCAGATAGGGTCCACACTCAAAACGGCCCCACGCTCTGCTCAAAATTCAGTAGTCGCAGTCTTGAAATTATTAATAAATTTTTAACAAAGGGTCCTCCATTTCTATTTTGTACCAGGCCCCATAAATCAGGTCGCTGGTCCTGTTTGATGTGGGATTTGCCGATATTTTCCTCAAGCCCTAGCTTGTCTTTTCATTCTCTTAACTGTTTTTCCCAGAGCAAGGTTTTAAATTTTGATGAAGTTGAATTTATCGATTTTCTCTTTGATGGATGGTGCTTCTATTCACGAAGGCTTCTCTTATCTTGTAAATGTGTTATAGTTTTGTTTCACATTAAAATATACTATCCATTTTGAGTTAATTTTTATATAGTTTATGAGATTTAGGTTTTACATTTGAACTTTGATTGGAACTATATTTAACTTACAGATTAGTTTAGGAAGAACTGACAACTTTATAACGTAGTATCCTTATATCCAGAAGGATCATGATGGCTTTTTCATTTATTTGAATCTTTTTTCATTCCTATAAAATTTTATGTATCATTTTATTCTATATCTCATGCATTGTTATTACTTTATTTGTGGGTACTTTGTCGTTTTTGTTGCTAGTAAATGAGGTTCGTTTTCCATTTTATTTACAAATTCATTATAGTTAAAGAATTGATGTTGAAAAGAACTAAAGGTAAAAAAATTGAAATGGAGTCGGGCGTGGTGGCACACGCTTATAATCCCCGCACTTGGGAGGCAGAGACAGGAGGATTGCGCAGGTTCGAAGCCAGCCGCGGCGCGCTGGCTTAGGAGACCCTGTTTCTAAATAAAAATGTAAAAATAGGTCTGGGAGTGTAGCCCGGAGGTAGAAGGGCTTCCAGGAACCCCAGTACCACACACAAAAAAAAATTGAAATGGAAAAGAAAGCTGGTTATTTTTTGTGTCTTTTTTTTTTTCTGAATTACTGGGGATTGAGCTACACCGTCAGCCCTTTTAATTTTTATTTTTTGTTCTGTTTGGGTACAGGGGGTTGATCCCAGGAGTGTTGTACCTCTGAGCTACACTCCTAACCGTTTATTATTATTTATTTATTTATTTGGAAACAGGGTCTCCCTAGGTTGCTGAGTCTCACCAAGTCGCTGAGGCTGGTCTGGAACCTGCGATCCTCCCAGATACTGGGTTTCCGGGCGTGGCCCACCGTGCCCAGCTGTTTTTGTGTCTTGATCTCGTATCACAACTACTAAGGGGTCTTACTGTTTGCTTTGCGTGGGTCCCCAAGGAGACAACTAACTTCTTCCTAGATTCCTGCCCTTTCCTTGTGTTGGGAGTGCGATGGGAGCTGGGCGTGCAGTTCAGCTGAAGGACACCTCTAGCCAGCACAGGGCGAGTCGGTCAGTTGGGAGCTACTCCAGCTGCCCCGAGGTACTGAGAGATGCTGTTCTCAGCTGTGGCTTTTCAGAGCTAAGTGCACCAAACGGTAACCACATCTTATCAGGGCATGCTGCCTACCTGACATTTGCCGTCTAGAATGTGTCTTATTTTTCTTACATAACAAGAGCGCTGGAGGTGGACCACTGCCAGTACTGGGTCAGTGTTCAGTGATTGTCTTCAGGAATCCAAACTCTTCTTCCTTATTTTCAAAATAAGCTTTACTATTTTGGAATTATTTTATTTTGTTGACATGAAGCAGTTTCTAAGTTTTTTGTTTTGTTTTGTTTTAATATGCTTTTATTGGTGCAATGTAGTCTCACATCCTAATGAAGTTCAGAGTGATAGAGAAACGCATGCAGAGAACAGCTGTTAAGATAATGCAAGGAAGGTTTGAATGCTTTCACCCAGTTCCTCTTACTTTAAAGGACACTTGTCACAAGTAATAAATTTATAGTGGGACACATTACTAGTAACTGAACTACAATTTTCTTTTTTTTTTTTAACTAATGTGCTTATATCATTTCAGAATCCAGCCTTTAGTTCTCTTGTCTCCTTAGGCATTTTTTGGCTATGACAGACTGTCAGTCTTTTTTTTTTTTTTCATCACCTTGGCACTTTTTAAAGGGTACTGATCCGTTAGCCGAGCGTGCTAGAGCACACCTGCAATCTCAGTACTGGGGAGGCTGAGATAAGAGGATCAGAAGTTTGAGACCAGCCACAGCAACTTAGCAAGCCCCTGTTTCAAAATTTAAAATTACAAAGTGGAGTTGGAGGTATAGCTGGACTGTGGGTTCGATCCCCAGTGAGACACACACACACACACACACACACACACACACACACACGAGTGCTGATCAGGTGCTTAATAGGACGTCCCTCAATTTGGGTTACTCTGATGATTTATCATAATTTAACCAGTGTTGTGTATTTGGGAGGAGAGGATGCCACAGAGATGGGGTGCCCTTGGCATTGTACCCTATCAAGGGGTACATGTGATTTCAATGTAACTCGTCACTAGTGATGTTGGCCTTGTGATTGTTAACTGCAGGTGTTAAACTTGGCCACGAGTGTTAAACCTGCCAGATCTTCTGGCCTATCATGGGGAATTTGAAACATACACGAGTAGAGAGAACAGTATAGTTAACCATTATCTGTGTCCAGCTTCAACCATGATTTACCTTACTTCACTTATACCTCTACCTACTTTGCCACCAACCCCTATTGGGCTATTCTAAAGCAAGTTCTAGATATCACTAGTTTGTTTGTTACTATGGATTGAACCGAGAGGCATTCTGCCTCTGAGCTGCATCCTCATCCCTTTTTATTTTTTAATTTTTTAATTTTTTTATTATTTTTTATTTTTGGTGGCACTGGGGTTCATGGAAACCCTTCTACCTCTGGGCTATACTCCCAGACACCTATTTTTATATTTTTATTTGGAAACAGGGTCTCTTAAGCCAGCGAGGCTGGCTTCGAACCTGCGCGATCCTCCTGTCTCTGCCTCCCAAGTGTGGGGATTACAAGCGTGCGCCACCACGGCCGGCCTTTTTTGTTTTTTATCTTTTATTTATTTTATTTTTTGGTGGTACTGAGGGTGGAACCCAGGGACTTTTCTACTTCTGGGCTATACTCTTAGACCTATTTTTTTATACTTTGGAAACAGGGTCTCACTAAGTTGCTGGGAGCCTCACTTAGTAGCTGAGGCTGGCTTGGAACCTGTGCGATCCTCCTGTCTCAGCCTCCCAAGTGCGGGGATTACAAGCGTGCGCCACCACGCCTGTTTTTTATTTTCTGTTTTGAAACAGGTTCTCACTAGGTCGCTAAGGTTCTCAGTAAGTTGCTGAGGCTGGCCTCAAACTGTGATCCTCCTGTCTCAGCCTCCCAAGCACTGCAGTGATAAAGCGTGTGCCACCATGATGGGCTTAAACATCACATTTAATCTATAACTATTTCAGCATGAGTTACCAGAAGCCCTTGTCACTAGTAGATAAAGACTCCCAGAAAAAAATAACCACAATGTCATCAACAACAACCACAAAATTTGACTCCACTTTTTTTTTTTTTTTTTTGTGGTACTGGGGTTCCTGGAAGCCCTCCTTCCTCCGGGCTACACTCCCAGACCTATTTTATATTTTTGAAACAGGGTCTCTTACGCCAGCACGGCTGGCTACGAACCTGCGCGATCCTCCTGTCTCTGCCTCCCAAGCGCGGGGATTACAAGCGTGCGCCACCACGCCCGGCTTGACTCCACTTTTAAGATTATTTCTGTCTTCCATTCTGCCCTCCTTGGCATGTCGGTCTTCGTTTCAGCTTTGCTGCTTAACAGGGGCAGGAGAGTGTCTCTGGCTCCAGCCATCATGCCCAAGTTTACGGTAATATACCAGGAGCCAGAGAGGCAGGAACCCTAACGCTCTCCTAGACCTTCCCTCACCTGCCCTCCCAGCTGACTTCCAGGCAGGTTTCCCTGGCCAGGACTGTGTCATGTGGTTACCAGAAGAAGAGAGCTGGAAAAGCCGCATCAGGCTTTCCATCCTCCCCGAGGATGACCGGGATGATGAGGGTGGGAAGAGACGTAAGTGAGTCACCTCTGTTACAGTAATTCAGGGGAACTTAGCCTCAAGACTTCTCTTCTATCCATTCTGCAAAACTCATCATTAGGACTGGAGGGACAGATGGTATTGGTGCTGCAGAGCCGTGGCGGCTCTCAGGAGGCCCAAAGTCTGGGACCTGGCTGGGCTCATTAGTTGAGGCTGAAGCCCCAGCTGTGGGGGCTGCAGAAACCCTGGGCTGGAACTAGACAGCCATGTTGATTTGTCTTGAGAGACTCAAACGTGTATTTGTGAGCCTGGCGTGGTGGTGCACGTTTGTAATCCCAGCATTCGGGAGCCAGAGACCAGAGGATCGTGGTCCACGGCCAGCCTCAGCTACTTAGTGAAGCCATTTGCAGCTCAGTGAGACCCTATTTCAACAATAAAAAGACTAAATAATAGGGCTGGAGGTGCAGCTCGGAGGTACAGTGTCCCTGGACTCCAACCCCAGTACCGCAAAAAAAAAAAAAAAAAAAAAAAAAAAAAAAAAAAAATTGTTAAAGAGTGTCATTCCATAGAGCATAAAATTAGAGTGATCCTAGATTTCCCAATAAGCTATTACCAAAGTAGCCTATCAAAAGCACTATCAAAGTAGGAACTCTATAAAACATATAGGTTTTTTATGACTTTAGCAAGAATTTTGTAAAAAAAAATTGTTTAGAAAGAAGCTACCAGTTTTCAGTGACTCTAAGATGCTCCATTATTGCATGTATTTCTTTTTACTTTGTTTTTTTTTTTTTGAAACAGGGTCTCACTAAGTTGCTGAGAGCCTCACTAAGTAGCTGAGGCTGGCTTCGAACCCGTGCGATCCTCCTGTCTCAGCCTCCCAAGCACAGGGATTACAAGCGTGCGCCATCATGCCCAGCTTATTGCATGTATTTCTGAGAAAGAAAAAAATGTTGCCAATGAAACTCTGACATGCCCTTGGTTCTAAGGAACATCTTGACTTCAGAAATGCTAGTCTGTAGGGGAAGTGTGTATTCATATTGATAAAATATGGTATCTTGATTAAATCATGTCACAGTCTTTCTTAAAAATTTTCTTGGATTATAATTAGATCAGTGGGTCTACCTATGCACCTATGTAACCACCAGCCAGATTAAGCTATAAGCATTTTCCCAACAGAAAGTTCCTTTGTGATCTTTCCCACTTAACCCCTGTCCGCAAAGGTGTCCACTTCCTGATGTTTCCACCATAAATTAACTTTGTGTGTTTGGGGACTTTATGTCAGTGGGATCATTCGGTTTGTCCTCGTGTCCAGCTCCTTTAGTCAGTGTGATGTTTTTAGATTTCTCCGTGATGTGGCTTGTATCGGTACTTCAGCCCTCGCTTCTATGCCTAAGTAGCACTCTGTTGGAGACACTGAGCACAACTTGTTCATCCACTCTCCTTGTCAATGGGTATTTGGGTTTTTCTAGCTTTTTACTATTGCGGATAAAAAAAAATCTATGAGCATATGTGTAAGAGTATAAGGACTTGTATTTTAATTTCTTTTAGGTAAATAGAGTGGAATTTCTGGATTGTAAAGTAGATTCATGTTTAACTTTAGTATTAACTGGTTTTGCCACTCTGTATTCCCACATGTGAGGTGTGAGAATTCCATCTCCGTCTCTTCACCAACGCTGGGTGTTGTCAGTCTTAATAATTTCAGCTTTAGTTTTTGTTAAGTTTGAATCTAGAATGTCCCCAGAAGCTCACATGGTGATGGCGCTATTAGGAGGTGACAGAGCCTTGGGAAGGGGCCTCGGGGAAGGAAGTGAGGTCATTGGGTGGCAGAGTCTTTGGGGTGGGGCCTCAGGAAGGAAGTGAGGTCATTGGATGCCTTGAAGGGGGTGCTGGGGCTCCGGCCCTTCCTTGCTCTCTCTTTTCTTCCTGACTGCGGGTTGGTGAGTTAACTCGACCACATGCTTCTTCCATGATGTTCTGCCTGGTCACAGGCCCCAGAGCAACACAGTCAAGTGACCATGGGCTCCATGAGCCCAAAGAAACCTTCCCTCCTGTTAAGTTGATTTTCCCAGGTATTTTGTCACAGTGATGGAAAGCTGACTAACACTGCTGGGCTTAAAGAAGTATCTCATTGTGGCTTTAATTTGAATTTCCCTGATGATCTATAATGAGTACCTTGAATGTACTCTTGGCTGTTTGTCTACCTTGAATTCTTGTTCAGGACTTTGTAATTTTTTTAAAAATGGGTCAGCCGGGCTTGGTGGTGCACGCTTGTAATCCCTGCGCTTGGGAGACTGAGACAGGAGGATTGCACGGGTTCGAAGCCAGCCTCAGCTACTTAGTGAGGCTCTCAGCAACTTAGTGAGACCCTGTTTCCAAATAAAATATAAAAAAGGTCTGGGAGTATAGCCCGGAGGTAGAAATCCTCTGGGTTGCACCCCCAGTACCACCAAAAAAAAAAAAAAGGGTCACCTGAGTATTTTTATTGAACTGTATGAGTTCTTTATATATTCTCAGAACTGAGGTCTGTCAGATAAATGTTTTATAAGGAATAAACACTCAAATTAAGAAAATCCATCAAAGCTAAAGCACACTATGAAGTTGAACATTTCCTGATTTTTACTAAATCACTATGAGATACCAGATCCCTTATCTCGATCTTTCCTCTAATTATATCTGGTATCTCTGTGCTCAGTCTTTCCCCTAATTTTCACTCTGCAGAACATTGTCTTCTGAACTTTTTCTTCATGATGCTGCAGCGCAGAGAGGACCAAGAGCTTGTGCACTGTTGCCCACTTTATAAGAGCTAGAAATTAAAAATGTCTCTATGAATCTTTTCCCTCAAAAAAGCACCCCCAGCCAGGTGCAGTGATTCATACTTATAACCCCAGTACTTGGGAAGCTGAGATAGGAGGATCACAAGTTCAGTGCTGGCCTCAGCTACTTAGTGAGTCCCTCAGCTATTAAGTGAAACCCTGTTGTAAACTAAAAAAGTAAAATAGGCTCAGAGGCAGAAAATGCCTGGGTTTGACCCCCAGTACCATGCCCACACAATGAAAGCCTTCATTTGGGGTGGCCGGCCTTCATTTCCTCTTTTATTTTAAATGACATAGAGGGGACATCTAATTTTTTTTTAATGCTCTAACTCTATAATCTTAATCTGTTCCTAAATTGAGGCTAGGCAGTTTGTTTCTGTTTAACTTGTAATAAAGGATTAACTATTTAGTCCTTTAATAATGCTCCTGAATCCGATTATAGATAATGGTAGAGTCATAAGGTTGGCAGTGGACTAGGAGAGGAGGAAAATAGAGGACTGCAAAGTGAGCTGAGGCAGGAGGTCAGGATGAAGAGCAGGGCCGTGAGATCCGGTGGGGAAACAGATCCCAGAGATGGAAAGATCATTACAGTCTGGAGCAGCCCTCCTAAGACAGGAAGCGCCTAGAGCTGTCCTCCGCCGGACCAACTCCAGGCCTTGAGGAATGTGAGTGGTCCCAGATCAGAAGCCTAAGGGTCCCTTCAGTTCAAGAACGTGCTCTACCTGTCAGGTCCCCTCAGCATGGGTGGCTTTTTTAAATATTTCCCAGCCCTGACTTGTTATCCTCTGATTAGTTAGAACTCTTGGTTATCACACGATAAAAATTCAAATCATATTAAACTAAATTTATTAGTCTATGTCACTGAAAAGTGTGAGGAAGTAAATCTGGTCTCAATCTTAGAATTCAAATAATACCTCTAGGGATGTCTCTTTTGCCCCATTTTTTCCTCTTTTTTTTTTTTTTTTGGTACTGGATATCATACCCAAATGTGTTCTATCTCTGAGCCATACCTCCACCCTTTTTACTTTTTATTTTGAAACAGGGTCTTGCTATTTGCTGAGGCTGACCTCAAACCTGGGACCCTCCTGTCTCAGCCTCCCAAGTACTGGGATTACAGGTATGTTCCACCACAGTCATCCCGAGGCAGCCTCCCACTCGGAGGTGGGAAATGGATCATGTGGCCGCTCTGGGTGTTCCCTGTCCTTATAGTTAGAAAGCCCAGGGAACAGAGGACACCTGTCCCCAGGAGTCCCAGCACCAGTCTCAGACTGGCGCGACTGGCCTAGCTCAGGCCACATGTTCATCCTAAGTCAATTGCCACGTAAATGTGGGACTCCCTGTTATTCATTAAGTTCAGACAAACCAAGAATATTTTTACTCTAAGTGTGTCCTATGCCATATTTGAGACACAGTATCAAATGAGCTGGCTCAAAGCTGAAGGGGGCAGCGGCATGTCAGCCATCAGCGTGGGCGTGGTAATCCAGGTGCATCACATGTGCTGGTTATCATTCAAGTCTCATGATAATTTTAAAATTATTATTTTATGAAATAACGAATCACCGTAGTAATAAGATTTGGACCTTAGCTCAGAGAGGAGGGGCTGAATTAAAAATTTCCTACTTATCACTATTCTCTGTGTGTGTATGTGTGTGTGGGGGTGGGTGTGTAAATATGTGTGTGCTGCTGAGAATCAAACTTGGGCATGCTAGACAATGCTGCAACACTGAGCTCAGCCCCAAGACTTATGGCAACTTGATATCACATGGCTGTATTCTCACTTGTGTACTTTAGCCATAAATATGTCTGTGCTTTTAGCCATAAATATGCATATGTATATTTCTGCTGTACGTGTCAGAATTCTCCATAGAAACAACCTGTATATTATATACATATGCATTTTAATTGTCATTTTATAAAATAATATATTATCATAGGGGCAGATTGTATATATTATCATAGTGGCAGATTGTATATCTCTCTATATGTACAGAGTGGTAGAGACAGAGACAGAGAGAGACAGAGACTAAGAGAGAGAGACAGAGAGGAAGGACTTATTTATTTTTAGAGATTCACTCTCACTGTTATGGAGATGGCCAAACCAAATTAACCGAGCAGGGCCAGCAGCCTGCAGATTCAGGGAAAGGTTGATGTTGCAGTCTTGGGTCCTAAGACCCTCCCTCGAGGACCTCAGTTTTTCTCTGAAGGCCTTCAAGTTGTTGGCTGAGGCCCACCCACATTGTGGAGGATGATAGGCTTTTCTCCCACTCTCCTGATTTAAATGTACTGATTTTAAATCTTAAAAATACCTTTCCAGCGATGTGTAGACTGCCGTTTGACCAAAAGCTAGGTTCAGTGGTCCAACCAAGTGGACATGGAAAATTAACCACCACATCTAGGGACTTTCAGAAGACATTATGTTTACTTATGTCAGATCATACCATGAAGCTATTCCTTCAGTATTTTAGGGGAACATAAGAGGTTTATTTAGAGAAGTGGGGGTACAGTTTAAGAGAAGGCCATGATAAAGGTTTTATATTCCAGAGAAAGGGTCTGGAAGGGTCCATTTCCAGAAATAGAAACAGCCTATTTTTTCAATATTACACAAATTATTGGTAAATTGTATTTTACTTGATTGGAAAATTTGTGTGATAATTGCTGAAGGACAGGCCATTTTATAGAAAAGTTCTTTTTCTTCTTAAGCCTATTGTAGTTGAAGAATCCTCATGTCTCCTTTCATAGCAAATCACTCAAAAAAATGACTTAAGGGCACAGCTGAGTTGTGGAGGGCCTGCCTAGTATACATGAAGCTCTGGGTTTGATCCCCACACAAAATAAATAGCCTTTAAACCATGGTGGCACATACCTGAAATGCCAGTACTGGGGAGGCTGAAACAGGAGAATCACAGGTTTGAGGACAGCCTCAGTAATTCACAAGACTCTCAGCATCCTAGCAAGACCCTGTTTCAAACCAAAAAATAAAACAGGCAGGAGTGTAGCTTGGAGGTAGAATTCCCCTGGGTTTAATCCCCAGTACCACCATCCCCCCCAAGTAAAAAAGACCTTTAAAGGGAATTTCACAATAATTTTTCACTAGCTTATCTTTGTCAATCAAAATAAAAATAAGCAAATAAAGTCAAGGACCGGGAAGGCATTGGCTCATTTCGTTGTCCTTTGGGATAGATTGATGTTTCTATCAGACATGGTAGGGAGACCAGAAGCTTCATAGCAGAGCAGTGTATGAGCCTGTGCTTTGACAGAAAAACATCCGCAAACAAAACATGTCAGACAAAGATGGAAGAGAAAATAGACAAACATGAAGAAAAGCAAATTCAGAGTTTTGATGCCAGGGAGCCAGCCCTTTCTCCGTGTCTCCGCACTGAGGGGAAATGACGTGCTCCAAGTCCAAGTTAATTCTTTCCTTTGAGCTCAATTGCTCGTGATTGCTCAGTCTTTCATATGTCAAGGAAACGATCCTTCCCCTGATCTATTAGAAACACTGGGCAATTAATTCTTCCTACTGATTAATCTGATAATACATACTCTCAAATGTGCAGAACCCAAATTTAAATGTTCTCATAAGCATCAGATATTCAAAGGGAGTGTAATTCATCAAAGATCTGGCTTGGAAAATGATGTTTAAAAGCACAGACAGCTCTAATTAAGTAAGTGGAATGATCATGGGAGAAATGCCAGCTTAGAACAAAAAAACTTTTCTAAAAGGTCGCTCATTAGACAGAAGCTATGGACAGATTGATGCATGAGAACTGACTATCTTAAGTTAATGGCCAAAAAAATTTAAAAGGACACATTTCAAATCAGTCAATGGCAAGTGATGGAGGAGGAATGAGAGGAAAGGAAGTTTGGCTCCTTTATAAATTCTCTCTGGGCATTTTCCTTTGATGGAGAGGGAGCCAAATTCTTGCACAGGTAAAGGGAGCCTGTGAGTTCCAGGAGACCTCAAGTGCTTAGGAGAACTCTGTGGCCTTAACTCAGCAGTAGAAGCCCCGAAGGTCTAGAAAGAGGAAGGAAGGAAGGAAGGAAGGAAGGAAGGGAGGAAGGAGAGGAGGAGGAGGAGGAGGAGGGAGGGAGGGGAGGGGAGGAGAGAGAGGGAGGAAAGAAGGGAGACAGGAAGGGGAGGGACTTGGTTTGTTGGAGAAGAAGCAGATCTGGAAGTTTGGACTGGTATGGAAGAGGACAAGTTGAGATTAGAGATTAGATTAGAGACAAGAGATTTCTGGCCCAGCGTGAGGATGGGCACAGAGGAGAGGAGATGACTCTGAAAGAGTCTGAAAGAGTAGGAGTTCACAAAGAGGAACAGGGACGGGATAGATGTGGTCTTTGCGTTGACTTGGTCCAACCTGCTGCGTGATACAGTCTTCCTAACTTTCGTAGGCATGTGAACCGTGCTGGCGGTCCTGGTGTCCGCTGGGATCCCTACCTAACCTTTCAGGAGAGCAGAATTCTCGAAGCTATAGCATTTATTGTACTGCCTCTCTTGTGTCTGTCCTCTCCAGAATTTTTCTACAGCATCAAGAATCTTCCTGTCAGTTTGCCATGGATGACCATCCCCAGTGTGTGTGTGTGTGTGTGTGTGTGTGTGTGTGTGTGTGAGTGTGTGTGTGTACCCAAACATGGTCTACCTCTGAGCTAAACCCTCAGCCTGATTTTATTTTATTTTTTTTAATTTTGAAACAGGAGATAAGTTGCTGAGGCTTGCCTCAAACCTGCAATCCTTCTGCCTCTGCCTCCCAAGTACTGGGCTTGCAGGCATGTGCCACCATGCCTAGCTTAAAGGAGCAGCATTTCCCCCATTTTTTGTGGTACCGGGGATTGAACCCAGTACCTTACACATGTGAGACAAGGGCTCTACCGCTGAGCTATATCCCCAACCCCTCACCTAAATCTTGGAGCTATGAATCTCTTCACAAGCCCCCCTCTGGCGGAGCTATGGAGGATATGGGGTGGAAACAGTTCCCTCTTCGTTCAACCCTTGGCCACCCTCTTCCCTCAATATAGACTCATTTCTTTCTAAAAATAAAAAGATATGTAGTAATAGACTATAAAAGGACAATTTCTTGTTTATAGAAAAATTGAAGAGGACATTCTGAATCTCTTTAGGACCCCTCCCTTTTTAGCCCAGAGGTCCCTTTTCCGATATCTCCCTGTGGTACAATGCGTTTATTACTGTTGACGGTGCTTTATTGCGAACCGACCTCTTGAGTTTACCTCAGGGGTCACTCTTCCCATTGCACAGTTCTATGAGCTTTGACACATGAATAATGTCCTGCAGCCACCATGACAGTATCACACAGACACAGATTCCTTTCTCAGAGATAGCACTGGTTCAGGCTCTATTGATGAGGGAATTCCCTTGACTACCAAGGCGTCTGCTGCTGCAGGGAAGTCCAGGGAGGTCCACTGTTGGGCTGAGAAGTTTGAATGTTCACCCTGCTTTCTAGATGGTTTCTCCCTAAAGAACTACTGAGTGTTATGTAATACTCCCAGCAGGGTAGTATATAAAATGTGCCCTGTAAAATTTTTATAAAATCATAAAAATATTGCGTTCCAACCACACCTAGCCCCAGCGTTATGGATTTGGAGTGAGTAGCCTATACTACCAGACATCCCCAGCGGGCTCTACAACACCTTCCTATTCCTGCAGTGAAACAGTGTCTGCTCATAAATATTTACACCAAGTGGAATGAAGAGAGAGAAACCCCTCTGCATCGCTTTAAGTCCAGTTTGGTTGCCAAAGTACAAACCTATAAAAAATAAAAAATAAAGAAAATAGAAAATAAAAGCACTTTGGCTTTTAGACTTGCAGATAAGGGATGATGAACCTGGACAATCCATGATAAACTATAAAAAGAATGGGTGGGCCGGGCATGGTGGTGCATGCCTTCTATCCCAGCACTTGGGAATCTGAGACAGGAGGAGCGTAGGTTCAAGGCCAGGCTCAGCAACCTAGCAAGAGCCTATTTAAAAAAAAAAGATGGGGTTCTGGGGGTGTAGCTCAGAGGTAGAATGCCAAAGTACCACAGAAATAGGACTGGGGACACACAAAGAAGCAACTGGTTGAGGCCCGCACCCCTTAGCTAAAGCTGATTTTAAGTGCAAGAGGGGGAAATGTGGAGGGAACGAAGCCAGTGGGAACTTTCTGTATGAGATTTCTTCAAGAGTATCAGTATGTTTTCGTTTAAAAAAAATTAATAAAACAGGAATTCCAACTTCAAGAAGCTACAATACACATGTCAGCTACTGTACCTAGAAAGGCCAGAGAGGAGTGGCCTTAGCTAAGGCTCGCTCTGGAAGCTGAGTGATGCTCTCAGGGACTGAAATCCTTTTGTCTTTCTGCTCTGTTCTATAGGTTTTATTCTCCATCTTTTTTTTTTCTTTTTATTTTGTGATACTAGGGATGGAACCCAGAAATATTCTACCTTAGCATTACACCCTCAGCCCGATTTTATTTTTTATTTGGAAACAAGGCCTCACTAGGTTGATGAGAGTCTAACTCCTTGCTGAAGCTGTCCTCGAACCTGCAATCCTCCCATCTCAGCTTCCCAGGTACTGCGATTACAGACGTGCATGGCCACACCCGGCGTATTCTCCATCTTCAAGGTGTATATGTAATACTGTGAGCCTGGAGCTGGCTGGAGAGGAGTCACCTTCTCTGGGGCTGTATAGATGCCCAAACAGAAACCAGAAGATATTGGGAAGGAGGGCAAAGGATTGGCTGGTGCTGAGACAAGCAACTGATGAATGCCAGGGGAGAGACCGCTGCAAAACGGTCAGATATTTGTTTGTTTGTTGTTTGTTTGTTTAAATAGAGGCAATATTCAAGGGCAGTGGGAGGGTCTGAGGTGAACTGGGGTCTAGAGGTCCAGTTGAGATATCCTAGGGGAGGGAGGAGGGGACAAGAAAGGATCCAGGCAGGCACAGTGGGTGCATGACTCTAAGTCGGTCATGGCAACCAGCCGGCCCTGACTTCTCCAACTTGCCCTGCCTGGTAGATGGACAGGCACAGCTGGTCATGCCGGGAGGCTCCTGAGGATTGCTATGGCAACAAAGCAGGGCTATTTTATTCTACAAGGTCTAGCCACAGCCCTGCCCCCCAGGTTACATGAAAGCTAAATGCATCTGTACCGTTACTGAAAGGATTGTGCTGTTGTATCCACAAATAAAAATGCACTTTGGAGGCACAAAATTGGGCCCCTGAACTCACCCTTTCTTGGTTTCAAGCAGCAAGACTTACAGTGGTTTAACCAGATAGACTGATGATTAAAAAAAATATATCCAGAGCAATGTCCAGTTCTCACCTATCTTTATATGGGGATAGAATATTTATTTTAGAAAACTCTTTGTTGAAATATGGCATAAAAGGAAACTGTCAACATGTCATAAGATGACAACATGATGAATTTTCACCAACTGAATACACCCAGGTAATCCAGCATCCAGGCTGAACACCAGAACATCCTGGTGGTGCCCCAGCAGCCCCCTTTTATATATGAATCCGATCATGTTCAAGTTTAATCCACTTTAGGGATGAGGCTATCAGCGAAAAGTGGGCTTTCTTTGAAATAATATGGTGGCAATTGTAGAGTAAGCTGTTTACTGGGCGATGCATTTCACTAGTGAAAGTCTCTTTTTTCAGAAACACGTGGCTCCTAACAAAAGGGGGCGGGGGGGGACCCCAAAGAAATCTTTAAGCAAACACCCTGAATTGCCCATCGCAATACATTGATCTTTTGGTGCATCAGCAGAATCTGTTAAATGAACTGGTAAACAGGCAGAAGGATCTTTATTAAGCAGCAGCGAGTGAGCTCAAACCAAACAGTAGGGAGGAAAGCGGTGGGCTGGGCCTTAGGGCTGTGATGCAGGGATGTCAGCTTGCTAAGAGCTCCTTCAGGTGTTTTACTTTGCAAAGATGATGCTTATGGAAGAAACTGGCCTTCTCTTTGCCTCCTTTTTTGCTAGTAATAATGTGGGGGTCTATATTTTATGAGCACATTGATACATTATAAACATGTATATTTAATCCATGTAAATGGACTTTGAGTTGAGAGTGAAACTTGTGAGCACAGAGACAGCTCCTGTGTTTTAAAACACCAGTGGGCAGCAGAGCCTGGTGGTGCACGCCTGTCATCCCAGCACTTGGGAGGCTGAGACAGGAGAATCGCAGGTTCAAAGCCAACCTCAGAACTTAGCGAGACCTTCAGCAACCTAGCAAGTTTCAAAATTTAAAAATTCAAAGGGCTAGCCGGGCGTGGTGGCGCACGCTTGTAATCCCCGCGCTTGGGAGGCAGAGACAGGAGGATCACGCAGGTTCGAAGCTAGCCCCGCGCGCTGGCTTAGGAGACCCTGTTTCCAAATAAAAATGCAAAAATAGGTCTGGGAGTGTAGCCCAGAGGTAGAAGGGCTTCCAGGAACCCCAGTACCACCAAAAAAAAAAAAAAAAATTCAAAGGGCTGGGGGACTAAAGGCGGTGAGAGGGGTTACCACTGGTGTGCTCCACCTGGGCCACTCAGTAAACCCCTGTTCTCTTTCCACCAGACACACAGGGCCCTGGGACGAGGCTATGCATATTCATGAGCAGATGCCCTCAACCCATAGCACACATATTTATCAGACGTATAGCAAACACTGACATGTGTTTAGCACAGAGCCAAAGAACTCTGGTGAATATTAACTTTTTTTATTATTCTTTATTTTGAAATAGGGTCTCACTAAGTTGCGGAGGGCCTCACTAAGTAGCTGAGGCTGTCTGCGAACCGCAATCCTTTGTCTCAGCCTCCTGAATGCTGGGATTACAAGCATGTGCCACCACGCCCGGTTAATTTTCTTTTTTTGAAAACTCTGGTAAGAATATCTAACAAAGCTGAGTGTGGTGGCACACACCTATAATCCCAGTACTTGGGAGGCTGAGATAGGAAGATTCCAGGTTTGAGGCCAGCCTTAGCAGTTTATTGAGGTCCTCAGTAACTTAATAAGACCCTGTTTCAAAATAAATATAAAAAGAGCTAGTAGTGTAGCTGAAAGATAGAATATCTCTGGGTTCAACCTGCAAAAGAAAGAAAGAAAGAAAGAAAGAGAGAAAGAAAGTTAGTTCAAGGCTAGCCTCAGCAATTTAGCAACTTAACAAGTTGCTTGGGGGGAGGTTCTAGGTGCAGTGGTGCACTCCTTTACTCCCAGCACTTGGGAGGCTGAGACAGGAGGATCTGAGGTTCAAGGACCACCTCAGCAATACAGTGAGACTCTTAGCAACCTAGTAAGAGCCTGCTTCAAAATAAAAAAATAAAAATGGCTGGAGGTGGAGCGCCTCTGAGTTCAATCTCCAGAACCACCAAAAATGGGCATAGATAATGAGGTAGATAATGAGGTACGAGCTGGGGATGTATCTCAGTGACAGAGCACCTGCTTGACATGCTGAAAGCCCTGGGTTCAATCCTCAGTATCACAAGAACAAAATAAAACAAAGTAAAAATTTAACAGAAACATGTAGCATGAGCCCTACCCTTCAAATGTACGATGCAGTACTCTTAACTCTAGGCATGAGGTTGTAGATCGGGTCTCTAGAGCTTACTTGCTTTGCATAACTGAAAGATGATTTCATTGAATAGCAAGTCCCCATTTCTCCCTCCCGTCAGCCCCTGGCATCTGCCATTCTGCTCTCTAGTTCTAAGAGTTTGATAAGTAATATTCTACATAGAAGAGAGATCGTGCAGGTTTTTGTCCTTTTGTGGTTGGCTTCTTTCACAGCATAATATCCTTTAGGCTTGTTCATAATAGGATTACCTTCTTTCTTAAGAGTGAACAATGTCTCATTGTTTTTTACCACATATTTTATTCATTTGTTTGCCATGTTTGTTTTTCTTCAAGGTCCTGGTTTCAGTTCTTTTGAATAAATGCTCAGAATGGGGTTATTGGATCATATGATAATTCTGTTTCACTTATGAGGAACCTTTATATTGTTTTGCATGTGACTGAGTAACTATCTCATTGCAATATGGTCACTGTGGATACAATTTCTACTTCCCAAGAACTACTTATGCCAGTAGTGGGGGAAGCCTAACTTTAACTTTTGCTAGGAAAGGAATTTGAATATCAGAGAAAGAGTTTGAATATTGGGAAGATCTTTCTCTTTGATTCTCCAAATTTTTTTCTATTAAAGATGGTTTAAGTCTAGCATTTTCTCCCTTCTAAATATGGTTTAAATTCAACACTTTATATTTATTCCTTTTCTTTTCTTGCAGCACTGGGGATCGAACCCAGGACCTCACACATTCTAGGCAAGCACTCTTATCACTGAGCTACATCCCAACCCCAGCTGCATTACCTTTTGTCTTGATTTAAATTTTCATTCAAGATAATTTGAAATAGATGGTCTTTGACCCTGTGCCATTCTGTCAAAAAGGACTGTTGAAATGCAGCCTTTTTAAGGGGGACAAGTCTGTGTCCACAGCAATGGTGGGATTGTTTCAGCAGTCTACAAGAGAGAAACACAGCTCGGAGATCTGGAAGCTCCGAATTGTAGATTACTGATTTGTGGAGGACAAGAAAAGGTACAAATGTGCTTCTGTTAGTGGAAAAGTGTGCGGGTGGCTGGTGATTGGAGCCCCAGTAAATGATGGAGGAGGAGTCAAGGCAGCGGGCTGGGGCATTAGAGGAGGAGGCCTGTGGGCCTGAAGGGCCCCGGGGGTCGGGGGAGCGGGGGAGGACAGGGGGCAGGAGGCAAGCATCAGGCAAGCAGAGAGAGCGCTGTCAGATGAGACGTGGCCCCTGGAATATGAAAGCAGGGACCTGGGGGTGCGGCCTGCAGGAAGGGGAGCCAGTGGGGCAGCTCCAAGGGGAGGAGAGCAGTGGGATCTTCCTCCAGTGCCCCCTCCTACCGCACTCTACCTGCCGCTGGGGCTCTGGCCATCACCCTGCGCCCCCGGGTGACCAGGGTGTCTAGAAAGGTAACTGGATCCCACAGGGCAGCACCTGTCAGTGGACTGCGCCTCGGGAAGGCGAGAGCTCACTTTCCTGACTGGGGAAGAAGCAGTTACTCTGCTAAGAAGACTTAAGGGACGCTGTCCCCTCCACTTAAGTTTAAGTCAGAGAACTGGAGGGATGGCCCCGCATCAAACCCAAGAGAGTCCATTTGTTCAAAGAGCTTCAGAAGATACCATCACTTGTCAAGGGGCCCGGAAATCATTCAGAAGACTATTGGCAGTGTATGTTTTGCTACCAGCTAGTAATAATTATACTAGATAACTGCTTTAATAGGAATAAACATGTCTTGTGTATAGATTTCTTCTTTATTAATCAATTCATCGAAATAGCCAAGGAGCCCAAGGCATCCCAGCTGAAACATTGCCTTCTTGAAGAAGTGAAATAGGTTGATATGAAGGAGAAGTACTCCCTTTTAAGAAACTAAAGATATCTCTGTGAGTGGCAGAAAAAATGGCCTTCCTTCTTCTGGGGCTTTACAGCGTCCCTTCTCTTTACCCAGAAATGCCCTGAACCAGAGTGCTAAGCAGTGTTGCCCTTGGGAGGCCCAAGATCAGCCTGATGAAAGATGGCTGTGTTGAAAGACAAACCACCTTCAGCTGGAACTTGTAAATTTGAGCTGGGGACACATTTGTCACATAGCGGCCTTGAAGTAAACAGAGTGGCTGCTCCCCCAGAAATAGGGTTTCCATTTGCCGAGGGGGTTGGATTAGAAGATCTTTCTGATCTAGTATCGCTCCAGCCCTCCATGGCCCTCACCTGTGTCTTTTAAAAACGCCTCTGGCAGGGGAATCTCAGATCACCCTGGTGGGGGGATAAACGGAGGCCGCATGTGTAGGAGGGCAACTTGGGGGTAGCTATATACACCTCACACACACGGGCCACTTGAGCAAGAGGTGCTGCCTCTAGAAATGTAGCCTGCATGCCTGGCGCACAGAAGCACATAAGATTCATTGTAGCTGTGTTTGTCATGGGGGGAAACCCTATGTACTCATCAATGGTGGTCTGATGGAACATGTCACAACTGCCTATTTAAAGAAAGACTTAGCAATATTTTACAGTTTGAGCTAGATCTGTATGGGTTCATCTCCCGTGTTCTTGTCTGCAGGAGGGCACATAGTTAACCCCAGCATTTAAAACTGTATCTGGTCCATGTAGGTGCTAACATGCTAATAACTTTTTGAAGTAAATAAAAGAATAATAAATGAATCTCTCAAATGAGTCTGATGCTGACTACTATTAATTCCCTAAAAGGTACTCTGCATGTCCCAGGGCATTTTTTCACAGCTGGACCCTTTGGTCTTTCCCTGGTGTGGCTGCAGGGGGTATGTACATTTTATAGCACCCTGACCTTGGGCAGGAGATGCTTTGAGTTACTAGCAATAAGGCTTACTCCCAAGTCCTGATGGCAGGGTCTGGATTGCCAAGGGTGGAGGCAGAGAAGGACCCCCGAGTAACCACCTGCAAACGCTGCCACAATTACAGCATTCTGCAATTGATGCTCATGGCTGCAGGCGACTCCAACTGTGCTTAGTTGGTGAAGTGAAGTGAAGACGCGAGAAATTGCCAGCTGTTTCCATTTGAAACCCATTTTACTTGATTTCTTGTTAGTTTTAACATAAAGTCTTTAGCTCAGCAGAGTTCACTCCTTAGCAGAGATGAAGCCCTTCCAAAGAACATATATTTGCAGTGATCAGAGTAGAGTTACACTTTTTTTATTCTAGGAAATGTGAAGATACTGAAAAGAGGGATTTTTAAATATTATTTTCCCGAATTAATAGACGATGTGAAAGTCCTCACAGTAGGTAATTGACACTTGTATTTCCACAGATGAGAAAGCACAATTTCATTCCCCTTTACTAGTTTATTCTAGGCTCTTCTGTTTATTTTTATTTTTTTTTCATTCTGCACATTTAAATAAAGCACTTGGGAAGGTGTACTCTTAAAGTATAATTTATAGCCACACACTCCCAAGTCCTACATAGAATCAATGATATGGCCTAACAAATTTAACCACACCTGTTGGATAAAGATGCACACACAGAAAAGAAATCTGCTGCTCATTTTCCTTTGCATGTTCCGGAGAGCATTTAAGGATTTGTATCCAAAGAACTGCTGAAAATGTGGAAACTTGACATCATCATAAAACTTGCTGAGATGTGGTGTGCTGGATTTCCGAGAACACTCCCTCCGCACCCTGGCTGCGGCGGAGGAGCCAGGGCTTGGCAGCTCTGGCCTCGTCCAGCTTGGAACCGTGCAAGAGTATAGCTCCTGATTGGCGGGTATAGGGCTGTTGGGTGATGGTATTGATGCCCTGCGGCGTTCTTATTTTGGAGACCAGGATTGAAGGAGATTAGCCATGCTGTTGCTGACCACTAGCTAGATTCCACCTCTATGCTTTCTTAGCAAACTGAAGCAACACTGGGAAGATGTGGATAGCCAATCTGGACTTTCTCTGATAAATGAAGCCCAGTGCTCCAGTGTCAGTCTATTCTAGAGCAAAATGTGTTTGTTTGATTCACTGATTGTACTGGGGATTGAACCCAGGGGCGTGCTAGCTACGAGTTACCACCCAGCCCTATTTTTCATTTTGAGACAGAGTCTAAGTTTCTATCAAATACAAGAGCAGCGTTCCTCAAAGCCAACCAGGTCATCAAAAGCAAGAGAAGCCAGAGGTACTCCTTGGCCATGAGGAACCTAAAGACCCAAGAAACAGCCTGACACGGTGTCCGGGATGGGATCCTGGGATGGAAAGTGAGTGTCAACCAAACACTAAGGAAACCCGAGTGAACTCTGAGCCATATTAGTAATAACGAGCCAGTGTTTTGTGTGTGTGTGTAGTACTGGGGACCGAAACTAGCATAATCTACCTCTGAGCCCCAGCCCTTTTTATTTTTATTTTGTTTTGGAACGAGGTTTTCCTAGGATGCTGAGGGCCTGAGGGCCTTCCTGAGTTGCTAAGGATGACCAGGAACCTGTGGCCCTCCTCTTTCAGCCTACCAAGTACTGGAATTACAGGCATGTGTGCCATGCTTGGCTTTTTTTTTTTTTAAAGCTTTTAGACCAATATATTTTATTTTTAAATACTATCCTTTAATATTTTTTTTTTTTTTTTGGTGGTGGTACTGGGGTTCCTGGAAGCCCTTCTACCTCCGGGCTACACTCCCAGACCTATTTTTGCATTTTTATTTGGAAACAGGGTCTCCTAAGCCAGCGCGCGGGGCTGGCTTGGAACCTGCGCGATCCTCCTGTCTCTGCCTCCCAAGCGCGGGGATTACAAGCGTGCGCCACCACGCCCGGCTAAATTTTTTTAATTTAAGAGAAAAACTGAGATGCTTGTAATACAGAGTTCCCATATACACTGCACCCACTTTCCACCATTGGGAGCACTTTTTATTAGTGCGGGGCATTTCTTACAATTTAAAAGAAAAATAGCCAGGCACAGTGGTGAACCGCTGTAATCCCAGTACTTTGTAGGCTGAAAGACAGGAGGATCCCAGGTTCAAGGCTGGCCTCAATAATTTAGCAAGACCCTCAGCAACCTAGCGAGACCCTGTTAGAAAGAAAAGAAAAGAAAAGAAAAGGGCTGGGTTGTAGCTCAGAATTAGAATGCCCCTGCATTCAATCTCCAGTACCAAACACCCACCAAAAAAAAAAATTAAAAAGAAAAACATTGGTTCATTATTAGTAGTATGGTCCAGAGCTCACTTGGGTTGCCGTAGTTTTTGCTCACTACTCATTTTCCGTCCCAGGACCCCATCTGGACACCATGTCAGGCTTCCTTGCCCGTGTTTTAGGTTCCCACGGCCAGGGCAGTTCCGGTGGTGTCTTACAGGACGCCCCCACCTTGTCGGGTGCTTGCCCTGCGTCTCACGTTATGGGTCCGGGGTCGAGGATCTCAGGGGTGGAGGGTCATTCTCATCCTGTCAGATGCCATCGCCATGATCAACATCACGTTGAGTCGGGTCACCTGGCTGAGCACCTGCCAGGCTGCCCACTGGAACGTTACCCTACTTTTGCCTTCCCCAGTGAACTTTCTAGAAGGAAATCCAGGGGCCCCCTGTACTGAAGGAGTGGGGAGTTCACTTCCCCTCTTTGTGGGTAGAATATCTCTATAAGTTACTTCAGATTCTTCTGCTTGGGAAATTTGCCTCTTCTCTACGGTTTACTCACCAACCATTTCTTTGTAACAGTGTGGAGTCAAGAATATTTATTTTATTCTTTGAGTTGTAATCTAATACACTTTGCTTATTTCGTTGCTAAAAAGTTTCCCTGTTTGGGGACTGGGAGTTCCTTCTGTGGCTCAGTGCGCCTCTGACATCCCCCCTTCTCTGTGTGGGGAGGTGTTCATTTCTTGGTCTTGGTGCTTCCTTTCTCTCTGGTGTTACAAGATGAAGTTTGGCCTCCTTGTATATGTTCCCCTCCTCAGTCCTCGATTCAGCTATTCCTCCTGTTTCCCTTTATTGGGTAGTGATATTAGAAACTAATATCTGAGTACAGGCTGTGCTTATTTCTTTTCACTTGACAGAGAAATATATACATATATGCTTACTAACCTGTGATTTTTTTTTACAGTTACATTAAGATTACCTCTTTATGTGTGTGGGGGGGGGGTGGTAGGGGAGTACTGGGATTGAACCCAGGAGCATTCTACGTCTGAGCTACACACCCAACCCTTTTTAGTTTTTTATTTTGAAACAGAGTCTCACTAAGTTACTGAGGCTGGCTTCAAACCTGCAATCCTCTTGTCTCTCCCAAGTATTGAGATTATAGGTGTGTGCCACCACACATGGCCAAGGTTCACGCTCTGTACTCTAAGTTCTATGGGTTTTGACAAATGCATAATGTCTTTTTTGTGTGTACATATGTATGTATGTATTGGGACTGAGGATTGAACCTGGAGGATTCTATCTCCAAGTTGTACCCCCAGCCTTTTTTGAGTTTTGCTTTTCATTTTGAAACAGGGTCTTACTAGGTTGCTGAGGGACTCACTAACTTGCTGAGGCTGGCCTCTAACCTGTGATCCTTCTGTCTCAACTTCCCAAGTACTGGCATTACAGCTTCTCAAGTACTTGGATTACAGATGTGTGCCATGACACCTGTAACAACCATGTTGACCAAATACCATTTCTTTACCATCAGGGTATCATACAAAATGGTTACTAGCCTAAAAATCCCCTTGTCTTACCTGTTCACGCTATCCCGTCTTAAGCCCGCGGCCACTACTTATTTTTGTACTGTATCTATAGTTTTGCCTTTGAAAGAATGTCATATAACTGGAATCATCCATTACATAGCCTTTTTAAACTGGTTTCTCTCACTTACAATAGGCATTTACTCTTCCTCCATAACTTCCTTGGTTTATTGCTCAATAATATTCCATTGTGTGGACATACCACAGTTTGTCTACCCATTCAATCACTGAGGGACACCTGGCTGCTTCTGCTTTTGATTTCCTTAAGCTCTTGAGCATCCATGTGTATGTTTCTGTGTGGCTGTAAAAATCGGTCTGATAAACCAAATCCTTATTGACATGAAACTAAGAGAAATGCTAATTTTTTTAATCTAGTGGTGATGAGAGAAGAAAAATCACTTGTGTTGTATACAACTTTTATTTTTTATCCATCTTGTCAGATTGCCATGTTATCTACCTTTTTTCTATTCTACCCCCACCACCCTTAGTTTTAACACCAAACAGCGGAACTCAGGCATTCAGCCTGCAGCCAGGACTGGACGGTTTTCAGTAGCATCAGTTTGAGTATATGTACTTCACACATGGCTGACAAATGGTCCACAAAGGGCCCTTTTCTAACTACCTGAATAAAACCTACCTGTTACAAGGAGCGTCGAATGAGAAATGTCTCCAGTGGAATCACAACAGCCTATTCTGGACTCTCCATTAAAGGAGTGAGGTCTGAGTTCTGCCAACACCTCAAGCCCCCTTTGTCAGTCCCCCTCCCGCCTTGGGCAGTGCTTTAACCACGCCACGCCCAGGGTCCCTCTCATCCCAGATGTCTGGTATGATCGAGCAAGGGTGTTGCAACCCTTAACATTCACTGAATCATGGGATCTACTCAATGCTACCTATTGGGCCACCCGAGGACTTTCCATGCTCAGGGGCAGGAGTCACATGCAACAGGATGCCAAGAATTCAAGAAAGGGAGAGTCACCGTGTAGGAATCCGAGGATAAGCACTTCTAAAGTGGGGTGTATCGGTTGCACTTGAAATCGTGTTGCCCCTTTCTTTCCTAACAGATCTACTATTTGTTATACCTAGTGGTTGCTATGATGAAGAGGACACTATAATTGGTATTGGCTTGTGTAATAATGAACCAGATCTGAAGCTATATGAACCTCTGTCAAAGTTCACTCCTTCTGTGTGTGCTTGGAGCATTCATGGCTTTTCCCAAGATGTCAGCAGGTATCATATTGTGAGCAAAGCCCCCCAATTCTGTGTGTCAGGCTCACCCATATACTCCTTGGCAGACCCCACAGAAGCCTCGACTAAGGAAGAGCTAGAGTTCTTGCAGCTCTGAAGGAAGCACTCCATTCTAAGTTGCTATCACATTGTGATTTGTGCTCAAAGTCTAGCCAGATCACCTTGTTTTACAGGTAATAAAAGGGTGCCATGGTGCAGAATGAGACAGGAGGATCGCAGGCTCAAAACCAGCCTTAGCAACTTAGCAAGAGCTTGTTCCAGAATGAAGAGCTGGTGGTGTAGCTCAAGGCTTGAGTGCCCCAACATTTCTCTTTTCTCTTTTCTCTTCTCTTCTCTTCTCTTCTTTTCTCCTCTCTTCTCTTCTCTTCTCTCTCTCTCTCTCTCTCTCTCTCTCTCTCCTCTCTTCTCTCTCTCTTACACACACACACACACACACACACACACACACACACACACACACACACGGTATTAAGTGGCATTTGTAAGGTATTTAAAACCCCCTGGTGAGTACATGCCACAAGGTATGTGTTTGGCAAACATCAGCATCCTCGTTCTATAACACATACATAACTGGGCCTATTTGCAGATTAAGTAAGATACTAACCTAAAAGCAGAATATCAATCCCCAATGTTCTAATAATGCCACCATTTGACTTTTGAAACAGTTGTTGGGATTTATGAGCTATATCATCATACCAAAGTTCATATGTAAGATACATGAAGAGTTAAAGAGTAATAAATATCTGGTCCCTCCAGCTCTAGCTTACAAAATGCACAGCAAAGGCATTTGCCTTCAGTGGCCTTGGCACACTCCTGCTCCACATCCCTTCCCAGTTCTCCTCACCTTAGGACTGTGGCCTTTTTATTTTTAATCATTTTGAGACAGACTCACTAAGTTGCCCATGCTGGCTTTGAACTTACAATCTTCCTGCCTCAGCCTCCAAAGTGCCTGGGATTAGAGGTGTTTGCCACCATGCTGGGCCAGAGCTGTGGTCTTTCAGAGGGTGAAGGAGCCAGGGCAGGGTCAGTGCCTTTTCTACCCACATCTTTTGACTATTTGGCAATAAAATGCTAACCCATCTTTGCAAGAACATTATCAACATTCATTTTGAGCAAAGACCAATTTTCAAGTCAAAATAGACACCTAATCATCATTAACTATACCACCCAATAGAAATGTTATTCTTTCTTACATCCTTAAAGGAGCCAAGACCCAAAGATTTGTATCTCGCTGCATAATGAAAGAGGTGAAGGCGTAGAAATGGCTTCTAAACCCTAAATACCTTGGCTCTTGAATAGTGACAGATGCTAGCAAGGGCTACTTAGAACCCCGTAGGGCCCCATGGTACTCAACGATGGTCTGCGGGCCAGAGACATGAGCATCACTTGGGACCTTGTTGAAAAGGCAGCGTGTTTGGCTGTGCCTCGGGCTGCTGAATCACAATCCACATTTAACAAGATCCCCAGTCGATTCATATACACAGTAAAGCTTGCTTCCTAGACTGGTGTCCTAAATTCACATTTCAAGCAAAGGAAACTGCTCCCCCAATTTTTAAGAGTCTTTGAAAAAAGCAAAAATACAGGGAATGGTTTTTATCTCCGAACATACTGTTTTGTAGACACCTAATGAGTGCTTCCCTCAATGTGGTAGCCAGTCTCTGTGTCTTCAGCCTTTCCCCCTTCCACTTAGCTACTCCGAGCCACCCCTCAAGCTGTGAACACCTGCGTGCACAGACCAGTCTAGCCTTGTCCCTCTGCAGGTCTGGAGGGGGAATCGATAGCCTATAAAGGTTGCAGATTACATCAAATGAGCACATGTCGACTCCGGTCAGTGTCTTCCTTAATAACAGCTTTGCAGAACAGTTACAAAATAAGAAAATACAGCAAGTCAGCAGTGCCAGCCCAGAAAATGAGGCGCTGTTCAGGCTAACAGAAAGTATGAATCTCTAAGATTAATTCCTATGTATGGGCTTTGGGTTGACGCTCACGTGTCAGACTCTGAACTGTAAATCATGAGTCCCAAGGATAAGGACCTGTCAGCAAACTGATTGGAAGTAACAAGACATGTCAATGTGTTTCCAATATGTTTTGAACAAGATGCCACAACAAAGTCAACAAGTCACTCTGGTCTTTCTGTTTCAGAGTTTCTCAACCTGGGCATCACTGACATGCTATTTTTTGTTATAACGGTAGACCAGTGCCTTGTAGGATATTTAGTAGTGTGCCTGGCCCTTCTGCTCAATAACAACCCCTGCCCTGAGATGTGACATCTACAAATGTCTCCAGACACTGTCACAGGCCCCCTGGGGAGGAAGAATCACTGCCCCCGGCAAGTCATCACAATTAATAATCACTACCCAGGTAAATAATCACAAAAAAGATAAAGTCTGTTCCTTGGCAGCTCTGCTGAGATCAGGGCCACCTCTGCTGGGTGTGGGCTTCTGCACAGAGGCCGGAAATAATATACAACGTTGAATTTTGAGGAGGATAAGGTTACTTAACACCTGGGTTTGATGTCTGACACATCACTGTCCATGGACGTTCAGTTCTTTCTGACCTGCGCTTTCTGAACTGTCCTTTGGAGAAGATCGTAGTAGCCACTACTGAATTTGCAGGTGAGAGCTGCTAGGGACACACTGGGGAGCAGGCCAGAGCAGTCAGACCTCAAGCTCAAGACAGCGACTCCACAGCGCGGTGCCCTGAGCACCACCTAGGACCTGATCTCATCCTCCTTGACCCCAGTGATCCTTGTCATGGAGTCAGATAGCAAACTCCCTCTTCCCAGCTGAGCTTCAGCAAAGCCCTAAGTTAGGGGAGCCACAGGAAGAGGAATTGGACCCAGTCATTATCCTAAACTCCTCCCCAACTCTGAGATTTTATTTCCAGCCCAAATATCCTCCCTTCTAGAGAGTGGCACAAAGACCAATCATGGAGACAGCCCCTTAAATGGATCTGGGAATTGTGTCCTTCGTAAAACAGGGATGATGTGGCCTCTGGACTTCATTGTAAGCACTAGTTCAGAGAGAATTTTCTGCCCTCTCTTCAGCAGTCCAGATTTTAATCCTTTTTGGAGAGACAGATAAGATCTAACCTTTAAAATGTCCTCTTAGATATTAGTGGGATCTGTAATCCCCTCCTCCTCCTGCTTTTCATTCTTATTTATTTGTTTGTTTGTTTATTTATTTTGGGGGGGAAATTGAATCCAAAGGCACTCTACCTCTGAGTTACACGCCTAGCCCTTTTGTTATTTATCTTTTTGTTCTGAAACAAGGTCTTGCTTGGTTGCTGAGGCTGGCCTCAAACGATCCTCCTGTCTCAGCCTCCCGAGTCGTGGGAGTGCACCACCATTCCAGTCTATAATGTCCTTCTTCTATTGCTTTATTCCACTATAGACCCTTCCAGTCTTCTGAGTTCACTCTGCTTTCATCCTGCCGTCTACCCAAGACCCATCTTGTTTTAATTTGCTGGCCTGTGTGCCCCTGGATATCTACTTCCCAGGCTACTAGGGTGGAAGGAGGCACTGTCCCTTCCCTGTCTCTGCCCTCCCTTCCTGGTAATACAGCTGAGCCTCCTGGTGACCCAGCTGTCACCACTGATGTCACTGTCCCTCTTCCCAGAGCTCTGCGCCCGAGGATGGGTCTGCTTCTACCCACATCTCTCTGTCCTTGATTTCTTGGTCATGGCCTCCATCCTTTTTGTGAGAGTGGGGAAATTATGTCTTCCAATGGCCGGTGTGCATATCTTCACTATTTGTGGATTCTATGTGTGCAAATTCACCTTGTTGCCCTGATCGGTTTGTACCTCCCAGAGCAAAACTTGCACACCTCGTGTCTGTGCAAGCACGGAGCGGGTGGAGAGAAGTCTGAGCTGCCTGCACCTTCCCAGCCGAGGCCCAGCAAGGCGACACTGGCCTTCTCATTCCCAGTCCCATGCTGTGAATGAGTGTTCTTTCTATGGTCTATTTAATGCAATGGGGGGGGGGTGATTTTGTGATTTTTGCTGGCGATTTGGTGATTTGAAATGGTTCCTGTGTGAAGTTCTGTCCCATATTCCTGGACACAAGAAGGCTGTGCCTTATGGAGAAAATCCACAGGTCAGATCATCCTGATTCAGATCTGTGTTATGGCGCTGTTGGCCATGTGCTCAGTGCTAATGAATCCACAGTCTATATTGAACACAGTCTCATTAGATAGAAATACACATAAAATAAGGTTATGTATCAGTCGACTGGTGAAAATGTTATGAACAGAAGCTCCCAGGAACCAAAATCTGCAGTTCCACTAAGAGCAATAATTCGTTTTTCACTAACTCAGCGTTCACAGTGACTTTATAGAACATAACTACAACAAATAACGTGATCCCACTGTATTCGTGTGGGAGAGGCCTCTTCTTGGTGGAGGGTGCACGCAGAGCTGGTAACACCAATTGCTCCAAAAAGCAAACCTGGGCAGTTGGAATGGACAGAGGAGAGGACTTTTTACTATAAGTCCTTTTGTGCTATACAGCTGTACTCATCAAAAAATCAGATTTAAATGTGAAAACAAATGCAAATAGTAAGGTGAAAAAACACCATTTAATCATGTTTCTCTTCAATCTCACAACAACGTAGCAAATCCTACCAAAGATGCCGCCTATCCGGTGACAGCAGCTCTTCCTGTCTTCAGTGCCCCGCACGAGGCACCCTCCGCTGTCTTTACAGCTCTGCTTCTCATTGGCCCCTTGGGAACACCTCAGGCCCTCCCTCTGGCCCCACACTGGTCCTTGGGGATGCTCAGCACATCCGTTACTCCCCTGTCGCCTACTCTATGACTCTCCCCTCTACCTAGGAACACTCTGCTCTTCCGTCAAGATCTTTGAAGATGCTCCTGACCATCACTCTCAAAAATCTTCCTCTGCCTGTCGGCCGTCCTTAGAATTCCCATCACTTGCAGTTCTAACCACCTGATTTTACTGGCTGTCTTTGATTCATGTCTCTTCCAATCCATCACAAGTTCTTGAGAGCAGTACTGGGGCCTTTGAACTCCTTCAGGGCCTTGCACGTAGTGGTCAATACTATTGACGGGGTGATCGATTTTCCTTTGTCATTTGGTACCCAGAATATGTTTAGTGCAGCTTGATTTTTTTTTTTTTTTTTTGCTAAGCAAATTCTCATCCAGTTATGTAAAAGGAAAGCAGCCTGAGTCCTTGAGTTTTAAGAGTAATAGGAAGATTTGGTTTAGAGGCCTGGGAAAGACTTATTATTTACATATGCCTGTCACGTGGCTGCAATGGAGTCCATTCCACAGAAGAGCTAGCCTGAGCACTGTGCAGCTGGTAAATTGCACATCACATAAGAACCCTGGCCTAAAGGCCCACCACGCTGGGCTGCTCCTATTTAGAATACAGAATCCGCATTTCCTACAGATCTGAACTGGATTTACGTGTTGGCTGTAAGTTCGCAGAACTCTGGCTCTGGATGAAACACAGGTCAAGAGCGCTCTGAGTTTCCCCCGTCCACGCTTTGCACAGCTATGACATGCCGCGGGGAGAAGGCAAGAGAATGAAGGACTCCCTCCTCCTTCGAAGCAGCTAGTCTCTGCCAACAATGGTTCTCAGTCCTGGATGGACACCAAACTCACCAGGAATATAAAAGTATAGACAGGAACCAGGCTACGCACAGTGGCCTGCACCTGTAATCCCAGGACTTGGGAGGCTGAAACAGGAGAATTGCAGATTGGAGACCAGCCTCAGAAATTTAGTGAGACTCTTAGCAACTTAATGAGATTCTGTTTCAAAATAAAAAAAATAATAAGGACTGACTGGGGTGTAGCTTGGAGGTAGAATTTCCCTGGATTCAATCCCCAATACCCAAAGATAATAATACAGATATTTACTACTACTACTACTACTAATAATAATAATATTAATATTAATAAATACAGATATACAAGTAATAACTAATGATAATAATAAATACAGATAGATAGATAGATAGATAGATAGATAGATAGATAGATAGATAGATAGGGCACCCAACATTATTAATAGGTCTGGGATGGGACTCGGGTGCCAGACTATAACAAAGCTCTCTAGATGATTATTTTTTTCTTCTTTTGTGGTACTGGAATTGGAATCCAGGGGCTTTCTACCTTTGGGCTATACTACCAGACTTATTTATATTGTACTTGGAAACAAGGTCTCACTGAGTTGCAAAGGGCCTCACTAAGTAGCTGAATCTGGCTTCGAACCTGTGCACGATCCTCCTGTCTCAGCCTCACAAGCGCTGGGATTACAAGTGGGCGCCACCATGCCCCAGCTGTAGATGATTCTAATGTTTGGTCATGGACCTCTGAGAATGACTTCCCCCCCAAAAAATTCTATAAACGTATAAAAATTTTTCTTCCATTTCTGGAAATTTCTAGAAATTCCGGAGCCCACTCACAGACCCCTGACGGCCTCTGGCCCCCAGGCCGAGCCCTCCTGAGCTGTGCAATCTTGGCATTGGAAGCGATCTTACTATTCTACCCGTGGCCCCAGACCCTTCATCACACGAATCCCAGAGGAGCCACCGTGTCTGACAGCTATTTTTATGAGCGTCAGCAGCTCTTCCCTCTGAGATTGGGTTTCCCCAGAAGGTAGATTTTCGCTGACATCTTAATACTTGGGGAGGAGCAGATGACCCCTGAGGAGTGAGCAAGCGCAGCATGTGGCCGGGGAGCTGCAAAGGGAGCTGACCTGCCCCAGGGGAGGCAGCTCCGGCCGCGCACTTGCCCTTCCGCATCACGGGTTCCTTTTTAAGTTCTGCACCGTCATCCCCCCTCTCCTGCGCACACAGCACCATCATGGGCTCCCACTGGCCCATTCGCAGAGGGTTTTTTTTTGTTTTTTTTTTTGCTTATACATTTTTTAAGAAAAAAGAAAAGACATTTACTCCACCATAAAGAAGAACAGAAATTATGTCATTGCAGGAAGATAGATAGAAATAGAAAATAGTATGCTAAGTGATATTAGCCGGGCTCAGGAAGTGAAAGGTCACATGTTTTAGGAGAAATTGGGATGCAAGAGGGAGGGTATCCATGTGAAGGAGGAGAAACCCCAGTGTGCAATGGAGGGGCCTGGGGGAGGGGGAGGGGAGAGAACTGAAGAAGGAGACACTTCAAATGATGCTATGTATGGGTACAAAGTTATCAGTGCCAACCTCAACATCTTGGGCGGGGACCGGGAAGGAGTGGGGCGAGAGGCTCACCGAGTGCTGTGTGCACGCTGAGCTGCATGATGATGTGCGGTTACAGTGCATCAATAGCAGTATATTACAATAAACAAATAAGGCGGGCGTGGTGGCGCACGCTTGTGAACCCAGCACTTGGGAGGCTGAGACCGGAGGAGCACGGTTCGCAGACAGCATCAGCTACTTAGTGAGGCCCTTCGCAACTCAGTGAGACCCTGTTTCAAATTAAAGAATATAAAATAGGGCAGGGGGTATAGCTCGGAGGTCAAATGCCCCTGGGTTCCACCCCCCGGGCCCCCAAAAATTAGATAGATAGATAGATAGATAGATAGATAGATAGATAGATAGATAGGGCTGGGGTGTCACTCAGAGGTAGAATGTCCCTTTGTTCCAACCCCAGTAGCACACAAATAAAAAATAAAGAAGTAAAGAAATAGACAAGAAAGGGACAAGGAAAAAATATCTTTCTGTTCCTAAAATTATAGTCAATATTCCTTCCACGGCTCCAAAATGACTGCGGAATGAAGGCTTTCATTCGCTCCCCCTGAGTCTTTTCTAAACTGCATTAAATGGCAGACAGTCCTCATAAAAAAAAAAAAAAAAAAAAAAAAAAAAAAAAAACAAGCTCCTTGGCAACCTACTTTTTTATTAAGTCTCAGAGCTGCCAATAGATTTACGGTCCTTATGCAGCGCGTCTGATGAAATGGGATGTGTGCGCCCTGCGCGGGGCCCCCAGGGAAGCGCTGTCAGCCTCGGCCTTCTGTGCCCACCCAGTGCCCATTGCTCCCCACCGCCTGGCAGCTCCGAGCCCCTGGACCAGCCGGTAGAGTCATTTCTCCTGTCTTTAGCCTCCCGTAGCTGCGCTTCCATGCGAAGTAGGAGGAGAGAGGTCCCGCTGGTCTGTAGTGTTATCTTTGAGGCAGCCATTTCTTGTTTTCAGCTCTGTTTCAGTCCACTTTGGTTGGTGCATTGTAATGCGACATCGTAAGCAAGCGCAGGGTGAGGGGGACGCAGTCGCTCACCGCACTTGGTGTGTGTTCCTGTCCCTTCCTGTCCGTCCCCATACGTGCTGTTGAGATGGCATTGATCCCTCGGTGTATGTACATAGCATCATTTGAACTCCCGCCTTCACCACATCTCCTTCCCCCTCTCAAGACCCCTCCATTGTTGGGTTTTATTCCGTAAGCTGAATATCCCTGAGTCCTTTCACCTCCTGGAGAGTGATTTCTGCTGCCCCTTGGGCTCTCCTCTCCGTGCTCCCCCAGGGGCTCTTCTCTCGGTGCGCCCCCATGTGCTCTCCTCTCGGTGCTCCCTCCTGGGAGCGTCTGCTCCTGGCCATGCTGGAAACCCCATTTCTGCTTCTGCATCTTTGCTTTTGCTCTTCTGACCTGCTCGCATATGGCCTCAACCATATTCCTCTTTCTGTTTCATTAGAACCCAGATCTAGCCGGGCGTGGTGGCGCACGCTTGTAGTCCCCGTGCTTGGGAGGCTGAGACAGGAGGATCGCACAGGTTTGAAGCCAGCCGCAGCTACTTAGTGAGGCTCTCAGCAACTTAGTGAGACCCTGTTTCCAAATAAATATAAAATAGGTCTGGGAGTGTAGCCCCGAGATAGAAAGCCCCTGGGTTCCAGCCCCGGTACTACCAAAAAAATAAAAAGAACCCAGATGTAAGTAGATTTTGCAGCGAGCTTGCCTGGTCAGGCCCACCGTGGCCCTCCTGTCAGCCTCCTCTGAATGTCTACCAAACCTTGTCTCTTCCGCTCCTGAGGTCTTCTCTGTGGAAGAGAGTTGGAGCTCTCCTCAACAAATGTACGTTGAGCTGAGGAGGAGAGGGGGGAGCAGTGGATGGGATGCTCTAAGGGTCTCCTTGAGGAGGAAGCATTTGAGTTGAAATCTACAAGACAGAAGGTACAAGTCACGCCGACCACAGGGGAAGGAGCGTTCCAGGCAGAAGCCACAGCAAGTGCAAGGGCCCTCAGGCAGGAGCGTGGCCCGTGGTGACCACGGGTTTCCTAGGGGGCAAAGATGTAGTTAAGATGTCCATAGGTTCCGTACAGCATTAGCAAGGCTGCCGGCTGGTCGACTGTGAGTGCTGCACAGGTCGTTCCAGCCCGTCTCCTCTCCGTGCCCCGCAAAGTGACCGGCACCTACGGGGCACTACTGCCAATGGATGAGTATTGGGTGTGCATTGAGTGACCGAATGCCTGCCTCTGGTGTGACAGCCGGGGATGCCTTCATCCCCTGCATGCAAGTCTGCACCCAGCCAGCTCCCCTTGCATCTCTGGTCTCTGGGGTGCAGTGTCACTATTAAAGGAAGCGGGAACAAGGCATTTGCTTTCCAGATGAATGTTCCAAATGAGTGCAATTTCATAGAGGAAATGCTGGGGACTCTTAGAAGCTGCTCAATAAACTCAGGCAATTCCTGTAGTATGGCTGAGCAGATGGGAAGCCCGAAGTCACCATGGTTACATTTTAGCCAAGCAACCTTGAGGAAAACGGGGTGTGACTGACCCTGCCCAGTGGGTTTCCAGCGCTGGTACCTCCTTTAAGCTTTTGGCATACTGTAGATGGAGCATCCACCAAGCTGGCAGGGCCCTGATTTACCTCCATCTCTGCTGGGTTTACTGTTGTGCTAATTCCGGGGCTTCTCTCTAGCCCTTCTCTTGCATTCTGTCGTGGAGAAGCCTGTGTTATAATCATTCAGCGTTATCCCCGCTGGGGCAGTGTCTGTGGCTTGTGGAAGAGCGTGTTCATTCATAGAAACAACCTCATTGTAAGGTCACTTTGCTGTTGTTTGGTTTTGTAGTGCTGGGGATCAGACCCAGGGCCCCACGTGTCCTAAGCAAGTGCTCTACCACTGAGCCGTATTCCTGGCCCCAGGACCTCTTTAGAAGAGTATCAAGTCTAATGAAGAATATAATCTAAGTGTTTTCTAAAATAGGTGGTATGCCTGCAATCCCAGTGCTTGGAAGGCTGACAAAAGGATTCTAGGTTCGTAGCAATTTAGCAAGGCCTTAAGAAATTTAGTGAGACCCTGTTTCAAAATAAAAAATAAAATAGGGCTGGGGGTGTAGCTCAGAGGTAGAAGACCCCAATACAATTGTCTAGTACAATAATACTAATAAGAATAGTACCATAATAATAATCATGATCACAAACCTGCATAATAACTTCTCCCCCTAAAACAACAGTGAGGACGCCAATAGTCAAGACTATGGGCCGACTTTAGTTTTCAGTAGAGATTTAAGAAGCATGAAACTACTTTGTGTTGAGATGTATTACTACAATGCACCAAATTTTAAAAAAGAAAGAATATCTCTTTTAAAAAAAAAGCCTGTTTAACATCAAGAGTACAGATCATTTAAGAAAATAAAGCCACTCTTGATGGCATAACATTAAAAAATTAATAAAAATATACTTTGTGTACCTTTGAAATGTTTATGGGTCATGTCTTACTTGGGTGCTATGGAGGTGCGTTGGAATAACAGTGCTGTAAAACGATAGAGATTGAGACCAGTTTGTTCAGTGAGAGAAACCGAGGCCCAGGCAGATGAAGCATCGGGTCGCTCTCCTCCCAGTGAAACCGAGACACTGGTTCACCTACCAAGAGGCCAGGCTTTTTTCTAAGCACCACAAAGTAGAAGCTTAGGATTATATTTCCTTAAAAGGTTTCTCTCGGCACTTTACCATTTTCCAAACCCACTCTGCTGCTGTTGCCACAGCGGGGACAGTCCGACCTGCCTTCGTGTGCAGACACTAGCCGGTGCTGATGACTTATCATGATCACCTGAACTCATCTTTAAGCTTTACAATGCATAGCAGCATTTATCAGCAAAAGCTTGTCCTTTCTACCAACCACCTTGAAACATGAGTCCATCAGTGGCCTGGTGTGGCAGCTGGAGTTTCGTATTGTGCGGACCATGTTCTATAACTGATGGGGTGGGAAGAAGAGACCAGTGGAGTGGCGGGGTCCATGCTGCCTGCCTCAGTTTCCCTTTGCCACCTCACGGTTACTAAGAGAGCACTGGACCTAATCATTTGATGCACCCTTTACCAAAGAAATCGGGGCCAGGCTGAAGGCTGAATTCCCCAAATCCTTGCCCCCAAAGGATTGTCCTGCTTCTAACATCAGAGTCCTTAGCCTCCCAGAGCCCCCGGACCAGATGGCTTCTAGGTCAGGCGACCAGGGTGCCCTGGCACAAATGCATTCTGCCTGTGCTCTGGTTGGTTTAGGATCCCATGCAGGATGAACTGGAAAGGACATCTGAGCAGCCCAGGGGCACATCTGGAGGGAATGTCATTTGCCAAGCAGTTAGAATAAAACTGCTTCCTAATTATTTCCAGAAAAAAGCAGTTTTCCTCTTTTCCAAGTGGTCCCTGGAGGAAACGTTTGGTTCCTGAAAGTCAACAGATAGGGCAAGTCTCCTTAAACTTTTCTGCGTAGAAATCTTCCCGTTAAGCAGGGCATGGCGGCGCACGCTTGTACTCCCAGTGCTTGGGAGGCTGAGACAGGAGAAACAGGTTTGCTGTCAGCCTGGCTCCTTAGTGAGGCCCTCAGCAACTTAGTGAGACCTTGTTTTCAAAATAAAGAATAAAATAGGGCTGGGGGTATAGCTCGGAGGTAGAATGCCCCTGTGTTCCATCCCCAGTAACACACACACACACACACACACACACACACACACCTTCCCATTAGACCCTTCCATATCATAAGAACAAAATTCACAATTAGAAGGTTGAATCTAAGGCTGAGGGTTTGCCCAGTGGACTGACACGTTCTGATTTAGCTTCGGCCTCGAATTCTTGGGTTCTTTGGGCAGTGTGACTCCTAGCCGAGAACTGCAAGCCGCAGACTCTGCAAATGCAAACTCAACCTTATTCCTCCATTCATCTCCAGGGTCCTAGTGCCATTTCCCAGTTCAGCCTCGCGCTGTGCGCTCACTCAAACAACCGATACTTTGACTCACCCAGCATGTGCTAGTATACTAGTGCTGAGTACTTACTCATGGCCAAAGGAAGGCAAAAGGTGAACGACTCTGGCCTTCACGGAGGCAGGTAGGAAAGAGAGTTCTGAGTAAAAATAATAAGAAGGGGTAGATTGGAGTCGCACACCGTGTGAAGCAATCATACCGGGGAGAGAAGTAATTTTTGCAGTGCTAGGATAGGCTTCCCAGATGAGGGGATGTGTGTGTCAATAGATGATGACGACGACGACGATGACGACGACGACGACGACGACGATGATGACGACGACGATGATGATGATGATGATGTTAGATAGATAGATAGGAGAGACAGATAATATATAATCTTTTATTGGTGCACGGTAATTACACAGCATAGCGTGATTCAAGGGAACGCAAACATACCTGCACACGGCACTTGGTGTGTTTCCTTCCGCGTCCCTCCCCGCTCCTCCCTCTTCCATCTCAGTGAGATTGGTAGTGGAGCCTTCATATGCCAACACAGCATTATTTGAACTCTTTCCTTTTTCAGCATTCCTGTTCCCTTTCCTTTTCTCCCTCCCCCAAGCCCCTTCCACTCCTCTATGGTCTCTCTCCTCATTCATCTGAAATTTCTGCTTCCTGTTTTCTCTCTAGCCTTCACCAATGAGAGAAAAACTATCACCCTGGCTTTCTGAGACTGGCTGATCTCACTTAGCATACGATTCTCGAGTTCCATTCCTTTTCCTGCAATTATGCAATTTATTCTTGGAAGAAGTACTTGTACCTCGGCACAGTGGCACACACCTGTAATCCCAGTACATGGGAGGCTGAGACAGGAGGATCACAAGTTCGAGGCCAGTCTCAGCAACCAAAATAAAATAAAAAAGAGTAAAAATAAATAATAGTTTTCAAAATAAAAGAGTTTCAAAATAAAAAAGAGTAAAAGTAAAAAAGGGGCGGGGTGTAGCTTGGAGATAGAATGCCCTTGGATTCAATCCCTAGCATCACATGAAAGAAAAAAGGAAGGAAGGAAGGAAAGAAGGAAGAGAGAGAGGAAGAAAAAGGGAAATCAAAATAAAAATTTGAGCCAGGCGTGGTGGCGCACTCTTGTAATCTAGCGCTTGGGAGGCTGATACAGGAGGATCACACCGGTTGGAAGCCAGCCGCAGCTACTGAGTGAGGCTCTCAGCAATTTAGACCCTGTTTCCAAATAAAGTATACCAAAAAATAGGTCTGGGCGTATAACCCGGAGGTAGAAAAGCCCCTGGGTTCCACCCTCAGTACCAAAATAAATAAATAAATAAATAAATAAATAAATAAATAAATAGAAATTTGTCCTACAGGGAGAGCTTAGTCAGACTGGAGAAAAGTCAATGGTCCGGAGTGGCCAACGTTTAGGGCGAGGCGGGGCAGCAAGAGTAAGCTCTGGAGAAATCAGTGGAGATGGGAGGCGAGGGGTTTTCAGTCAGTCCATCGGGGATGCTGTGAAACAGATCGAATCCCCAGAGCGCGCTCGCTTTCATCTTGCACAGACACTATACTGAGACCCAGAGAGCAGGATTCAGGAAGAAGAACGTGAGCTTTGGTGCATGCCCGGCTTCAGTGTTCTGAGCTCCCCCAAGCCCGCTGTGCTGGGGCTTATAGCAAATTGCTCTCTCTAAAGCTCAGCTTCACTTTCTGTAAAAGAGGGTCAAGAGTAGAACCTTCTTCTTAAGTGGGAAGGAGAGGAGCGCAAGAATGGACCTGAAGGGCTCAGTCCTGAGACTGCACACAGGGCCGACATCGAGTCGGGCATGGTGGTGCTTGCTGCCATCCCAGTACTCAGGAGGCTGAGACAGGAGCATCACAGGTCCGAGGCCAGCCTCAGCAACCTAGTGAGGCCCTCAGCAAGTTAGCAACACCCCGTTCCAAAATGGAAAAGTAAAGCCAGAAGTGGTGGCACACGCTTGTTATCCCAGCATTTGGGAGGCTGAGACAAGAGGATCACGGTTCACGGCCAGCTTCAGCTACTTAGTGAGGCCCTCTGCAACTCAGTGAGACCGGTTTCAAAATAAAGAATAAGAAATTGGACTGGAATGTAGCTGGGAGGTAGAATGCCCCTGGGTTCAATCCCCAATACCAAAAATAAATAAATAAACACAAGTAAGATTAAATACATACATAAAGAGCTGGGGTGTAGCTCAGAAGTAGAATGCCCCAGGGTTCCACTCCCGGTATCTCCCACTCCAAACATAATAAATGACAACATCTGATGGATACATGACACGTGATTGATACCGCCTCCTTGGTCAGGGGTAGGCAGGTCAGTTGAGGTTGGGTTTCTGTCCCTCGGTTTCTGAGAACAGCTCGGTAGGATTTGCAGCTTGGGTCCCATCTCCCTCTTGGCTGGATTTGCAGAGTCGGGAGGACATGCCTGGCAGGCGAACTGGGTCCTCAGATTTCTTGCCCCCCTGGGATCAAGGAGGGGGAGCTCAGCCTTGGATTATAAAGACATTCTTACATCTCCCTGTGTAAGATGATAATGCCAAAGGTGCTGGCACCGGGCAAGGGAACACGGCCCCCGTCCAAGGTCCTTGTCCCCGCACGATGGCCCGGTGCCTGCTGGGATCAGACCCCGGGCTGTCCTGAGACTCCTTATATCTTTCTTCACATTGTCTTTGCTTAACAGCTGTGTTGCATAAGTGGACATGTGGACTCTTTCTGCCTCCTGGGAGGGGTTGTCGACTTTAAAAGATAATAATAATGTGTTAGTACATTTTACTTTTAAAAATAGTTTAAGGTTCATAGTAAGACCAAGTAGAAAGTACAGAGATAGCCCTGTCCTCACACACGCACGGCTTCCCCCACTCTCAACGCCCACATCAGCATGGACCTACACTAACACGTCCTGATGCTCCAGGCCCTTGAGAGTTGTTGGTCCATGAGAGTTGTTGACTTCTACACCAGCGACTGTCCCCTGGCGAGCACAGTCCCACATTTGGGGCAAAGCCGGTGGTGGTGATGCTAACCTATTTGTTGGGGAGAAGAGAGTTTTAAGAGTGGGTAGAAGCAGAAAAGAGAGAAGCAGAGGCGTGGAGGAAGGAAGGCAAGAGAGAGAGAGAGGAGAGAGGTTCTGAGAAGGCCGCCTGCCCAGCAGGCCCAGCCCCTGAAGTCCTTGGAAGGTGGAGGTGGGGGACGGCTCTTCTCTCAGCCCCTAAATCTGCCTCTGTCCCCTCAGCCCCCCACAGCTGGGTTCCTTCTCTTCCTACCTTGGATTTTTTTCGGTGTAGATCTCCTCCATGTAATGAGCCCCCCACCCAAACTGGAATTAAAGACACTTTTGTTTTGAAATGGAAATCTCAGGAAAAGACTACAGGGGCTATTCTGGACAGATTTTTCCCCCCTTGCACCTAAGATAAATTATTGTGATTGCCCTTGCAACGCTCTAATAAGGAGTTTTAAATCGGGCCTGTAAGGAGTTTTAAGTCGACCTCCTGCTTGGAGCGATGAAGGCCTCTGGGAAGCTGGGTGTCCCCGGAGCCCAGGGCGACGCTGAGGTGTCCTTCCAAACAGGAGCCCAAGCAGCTGAAGGGCTCCAGTTACCCAAGAAGTGAGTGACAGGAACACTTCTGTTGCCAGTTGGAGAAGGGGAAGGAGTGGGGTGAGTGAGGTGAGGGAGACAGAGGAGAAGGGACTGGGCCTGCTGGAGGAGGGCGGCCCAGACAGCCGACCACCCTGCTCTGGGCCCAGGCCCCCACTGTGAACCCCAGGGTGACTTGCGAAGCCAAATTGTTGACTCCCCCAGGACCCTCGAGATGCTTCTCTTGGCAAAATGACTGTTGTAAAGGAAGATGGCCACGCGTGTGCTGGCTTCGGCAATCATAAAAATAATTTATACTTACCAAGTGCTGTGTACATGTCCCTGTCACTCCAAATTACGCCAGAATGTGAGACTATAATGAGCCAATGAAAAGTAAGTAAAAATAACTTGGCAAATCACACAAAATTTAACCATTTTTTAAAATTATTATCATTATTATGATGATTGCGGTTCTGGGGATGGAACCCAGGGGCATTTTGCCTCCCAGCTATACTCCTGCCCTATTTTTTATTATTTTATTATTTTTATTTTTATTTTTTGGTGGCATTGGGGATGGAACCCTTCTACCTCTGGGCTACACTCCCAGACCTATTTTATACTTTTATAAATTTGGAAACAGGGTCTCTTAAGCCAGCGAGGCTGGCTTCGAACCTGCGCGATCCTCCTGTCTCCGCCTCCCAAGTGCGGGGATTACAAGCGTGCGCCACCACACCCAGCTTTTATTCTTTATTTTTTGAAACAGGGTCTCACTAAGTTGTGGAGGGCCTCACTAAGTAGCTGAGGCTGTCTGTGAACCATGATGCTCCTGTCTCAGCCTCCCAAATGCTGGGATTACAAGCGTGCGCCACCGCGCCCGGCTCTCCATCCCAATTTTTAAAAATGTTATGAGGAAAAGCACAGAGGACATATCTGGTCAACTTGGATGTCAACTTCTTTAACTGTCTCTTTATTACTGTTTAAATAACAATATATAATTTTATCATTCTTAAAGTAAATTCAAGAAAGAAAGAGAAATTGTTTGGCCATTTGCTTTTGTGTGGAGACAGGGTGTTGAGATTTGAAATCAGAGGCTTTCTACCTCTGAGCTACATCCCCAGCCATATTTTATTTTTTATTTTGAAACCATCTGCTTTTAAAAAGCAAGGCTATTTCATTAAAACAACCACTTTTACCTACTATTCTTTAACTGTATATATATTTTTTTAATTGAAACTTTATCTCTTTAACTCCAGCAAATTCTCTGTGCCCACTTTATGTACGTCAGCTCACTGGAGTGAAGATGGGCTTTGAATTGTTCCCCAGTATGGAAAGTGCACACCCATCTATCCAGGTAGGTAGTTCACTCAAAGAATTCATATACACACATTGTATTTAAAATGTTAATAGTTTAAATGATGTTTTTTTTTTCTTTTGTGGTACTGGGGATTGAACCCAGGAGCATTCTATGTCCAAGCTACATCCCCAGCCCTATTTATTTTTTCATTTTGAAATGGGGTCTCCCTGAGTCACTAAGGCTGCCTTGAACTGCCAATTCTTTTGTCTCCGCCTCCCAAATATTGGGATTACAGGATGTGCCACCACACTCGGCTTCAACTAAACATTCCTAAACTAAGAGAAAAGTTTGTAAATAATTTAATCACTTGTTCCATGACCCACCAACTGGGTATTATTTTTTTTATATTTGCTTCAGATCTTTAAAAATAATTAGAATAATAAAATACAGTTGTCTCCTATCTTTATCTCACTGGAAACTATTACCCTGAAGTTGGTATATATCTTCTTGTTCAGTATTTTATACTCTCATTATATGTGTGTATGTCCATAAACAATATGCACTATTGTTTTGTATTTTAAAACTATATAGCATGGTGTTTGTCTATAATTGTTTCATGCTATTTTTCATTTAACTCTTGTTTTTAACATACGTATAACTCTGGTTCATATGTTTTCATTGCTGTATAGCATTCCATTCTATGACTTAACCACAATGAACCCCTTCTCCTTCTGATAGACAGTCAAGGCCTCTCTAATTTTTCTTTGTTGTAAAAGTTGCTGCATTGAACATCTATATTCATGTCTTCTGTGCACTTGAATCAGGGTCCATCCTGGCGATTTTCCTAGAAGTGGAGTTGCTGGGTGCATTGAAAACCCTTTTGTTTTTTTAATTTTTTAAAATTTGTATTGGTGCACTGTAGTCATCCATCTTAATGGGATGCAAGATGGTGGAGACATACATGCGCACATCACCCAATCAGCCCTTACCCAATCCCCACCCCATACCCTCCTTCCCATGCTTGGCTTGGTGATTGACTTTGATATATTTGCTTAAGTACATCATGTGCTTTAGAGTTTCCCTCGTCCCCCTCCCATCCCCTCAGTTAGGTCGCCTTATTTGCTCCTCTGTAGCATCTCCTTCTTCATCTAGAGTTCCTCCTGTTACCCATTTTAGGGCAAGCACACAATTTCTTAGTTTTTTGTGACTGCCTACTCTCACTTAGCATAATGTCCTCCAGTTCCCTCCATTTCTTTATAAATGATGTAATTGTGTTTTTCTTTATGGCTGAGTAAAATTCCATTATGTACATCTCCCACAGCTTTGTAATCCGTTCATCTCTTGATGGACGTCTTGGCTGGTTCCATAGTTTGAAAATCCTTTTAAAACATAGAGTGAAAGAGAGAGAGAGAGAGAGAAACGGACAAAAGCTTATTTTTTTGTTTGTTTGTCTGTTTGTTTGTTTTTCAGGATAACTCTGGGTCCACTCATTTCATGGAGAACGGATTCTCCAATTCTTTTTCTCCCAAATTTGAAAACTGGGAAACCCCTTCATCAGAACCCCAATTATGAAAAACTTGTTCATGACCAGAAGAGCTAAACTCTTCCTGAAACTGAACCGAAGGGAAGGCTGGGGAATAAATGACTTTTTCTCTCCTTTCAGACTACTACACATCAATTTAGAACATACTAAACAAAGATAGCAAGATTAATGAGCTTCTGCGAAAAAGAAAATACATCGTGGTAAGTAGCATGATAAATTTAAAATCCTGACTCTTTACGAACCTGAAAGGCTGAAAAGCTGCCATCTAATCTAAGCTGCAGACATGCGATTTTACTTTATGAGCTCTCTGTGATGGCGTTTTTTCCCCTTCCTTCTGGATTAATTTCAGCCTCTTTGCATTAGCAGATTCCAGAGCACAGAGGCAGCTTCGTTCTAAGAGTCTGTTGCTACAGGGTGACGTGTGGCCTTCTCGGAAGAGGTAAAATAAATCTGCCCGTATCACCTCCTCCTTCTCACCCCGACCCATTGTTAGCCAGTCTTCTCAGCCCAAGTGCACTGAGGCCCTGCACCGAGGGTCAGCTGCTGTTGGGTGCCCGTGGTCACCTGCGCTGTCCTTCAGGCCTCGTGTTCATAGCTCCTGGTAAAGGTCTTCAGCACCCACCCTAGACCTCCACACCGCTTCCCAGTGCTCCCGGGCCTGCACTCCTTTGTGCCCAAGGTGTGGCCTTTGCCCCAGGGGTGACAGGAGCACATTAAGAGGGCCTACTGCCAAGTCCGTTGCACCTTAATAGTTATTCACTTTAAAGTGTGCTTTTGCAGATCTTTCTTACTGCTGAAGACACAGCTTAAATAGTATTAGGTGCGAGATGATTCTTTTCAAAAATAGTAAGTAGGCCAGGCATGGTGGTGCACGCTTATAATCCCAGTACTTAGGAGACTGAGACAGGAGGATCGCAGGTTCGTAGCCAGCCTCAGCTACTTAGTGAGGCCCTCCGCAACTTAGTGAGACCGTGTTTCAAATAAAGAATGAAAAAATAGGGCTGGAGGTGTAGCTCAGAGGTATAATGCGCCTGGGTTCCATCCCCAGTACCAAAAATAAATAAATACATAAATAAATAATATTACATATGTAAACTGGGTGCAAAGGGATGCGCCTGTAATCCCAGTATATAGGAGGCTGAGACAGGAGGATCACACGTTCGAGACCAGCCTCAGCAATTTAGTGAGACCCTCAGCAATTTAGTGAGACCCTGACTAAAAAATAAAATAAGGCTGGAGGTGTAAGTTGGAGGTAGAATGTCCTTAGGTTTAGTCCACAGTACCCCAAAATATAATAATAATAATAATAATAATAATAATAATAATAATAATAATGTGTATAGAGGTGTGTACAGCTATGCCAAATATGATGAAGACCATATGTAAATGCCTGGATTGGGGACACGCTGCCCGAAACAAAGCGCAGTCTTCTTAAAGCGCCATGGAGCACTAACTCCTGTGAGCACCACAGGCAAGGGAAAGTCTGCTTAGGAGCATCCTTTCAGTTGCTTGGGTCTCAGTTTACCTACATGAGAGTCCAATGGTCGCACCAGAGCAGGGGTTCTTGACTAGCTCTGCCTTCTCTTCTGAGTCCCCTGGGCCATCTTTTTTTTTTTCTTTTTTTTTCTTTTTTTCTTTTCTTGGTGGTACTGGGGGTGGAACCCAGGGGCTTTTCTACCTCTGGGCTATACTTTCAGACCTATTTTATACTTTATTTGGAAACAGATTCTTATTAAGGTGCTGAGAGCCTCACTGAGTACCTGAGGCTGGCTTCGAACCTGCGTGATCCTCCTGTCTCAGCCTCCCAAGCGCAGGGATTACAAGCGTGCGCCACCACGCCCGGCCTGGGCCATCTTTTAAAATACCGATGCCTGGGGTCTTCAGGGACCGGCTCTGGGAGGCTGCGGCAGGTGCCGGAGTCTCTTCAACGCGGCTTCCTTAAGTGCTGACGCTGCCCGGGCAGACCTGAGAGCGTGTGAGGGGCCTCCTACAGCTATGATTACTTGATTCTCTGGTGACATGAGTAGACTGCGGTGTAAAGCAGGCAGTGACTTGGGGCCCGTGGGTGAGGCTCGCTGTCCCTGTCAGAGCAGCCTCGACAGTGTGACACTGACCCGCTCTCCAGGGCTGGCCGACTGGCTGGCAGATCCCAGGATCTGACACTGGAGGGTGGAGACAGGATTTTGCCTTTGTTTTTTGGTTGTGTTTTTTGGGGGAAAGGGATTGGTTAGTTGGTTTTGCCATCTGGTGGGATTTATCTAGCTTTTTTTTTTTTTTTTTTTTTTTTTTTTTGCGGGTCTGGAGATGGAACCCAGGGGCATTTGACCTCTGAGCTACACCCCCTGCCCTAGTTTTTATTCTTTATTTGGAAACAGGGACTCACTGAATTGCAAAGGGCCTCACTAAGTAGCTGAGTCTGTCCGCGAACCGCGATCCTCTAGTCTCAGCCTCCCGAATGCTGGGATTACAAGCGTGAGCCACCACACCCGGCTTAGTTTTATTTTCTTATGTACTTTAATCGGTGTATTGTAATTACACATCATAATGAGATTCAGAGAGCTCTACCCCTTCCTATCTCAGTGCTTGATGGGGAGTAGAAGCATAGTAAATATTGGAGGGAAGGAGGATAGATTGAAGTTGTGGAGTCTGATTTTATCAGGGCAGTAGAGGCACGGTCAGAAACCCGTCCATGCCAGCCAGACTCACAAGAGACTGGTTTTTACTGGGTGTTGTGGTGCACATCTGTAATCCCAGGACTTGGGAGGTTGAGATAGGAGGATTGCAGGTTTGAGGCCGGGCTCAGGAACTTAGTGAGGCCCTCTGCAACTTAGCAAGACCTTGTTTCAAAATTTAAAAAAATAAAATAGGGCTAGGGCTGTAGCTTGGAGGTAGAATGTTCCTGGGTTCAATCCTCTCTCTCTCTCTCTCTCTCTCTCTCTCTCTCTCTCTCTCTCTCTCTCTCTCTCTCTCTCTGTCTGATTTCTATTGCAAGAATTCTAGTTTATTAGTGTGTAAACAGAACTTTTCTGGGTCCAAGAAATGGGACCAAGATGTTCCTGAGCATCCTCTTCCTGGTAAATGAGATCCGAAGGTCACTTGATGAGTTCCCCAGATTTCTATTACTGTAATAAACAACCTGAAATCATCAACTTATAAAGAGAAATAGCACTGGCACGGTGGTGCGCGCTGTCGTCTCAGGACGTGGGAGGCTGAGACAGGAGGATCACAGTTTTGAGACCAGCTTCAGCAACAGCTTAGACCCTGTTCCCTTGGGTTCAAAAATTTAAAAAAAAAAAACAAGAAAGAAAGAAATGAGAAGAGGGAGGGAGGGATATGGTTGGCTTGGGCTTTGGGCTGGCAGTCCTTTCGGAGGGGGGGCAGCCCAGATCCAAACTGTAGTGCTCAGGGGCAGAGTGCAAGTTGGGCGTGCTCTGCTACTCCTGCCAAGCTCTGCAGAGCACGAGCCTTGGCCTGCTGCCTTTCTCTCTCTTTCTTTCCTTCTTTCTTTCTTTCTTTCTTTCTTTCTTTCTTTCTTTCTTTCTTTCTTTCTTTCTTTCCTTCTTTCGTGTATGGGTATGTGTGGTATTGGGGATTAAACCCAAAGGCATTCTACCTCCGAGCTACACTCCCAGCCCTTTTTAGTTTGCATTTGGAAACTAAGTGGCTGAGGGCCTTGCTAAGTTGCTGGGGCTGGCCTTGAACCTCCGATCCTCCTGTCTCAGCCTCCCACGTACTGGGATGACAAGTGTGCAGCCTCCTTTTCTTGAAGGCCGTTTTTATGGAAGAGTCGGGGTTTTCATCCAGAATCGGCGCACCTGTCAGGCCCTCTGGCAACGAACGGATAGATTTTCTTTTTCCAATAATCCCTTTGCAAACATTACCTTGACCACCCCTTCCCTGCTGTTTACTCCGTTACCACAACATGGTTTCCTAAGTGCCGGCGGCTTGTGTTGCTGCTTACGAAGGACATACCAGGGAGGGGTGTGCTGATGTCCTCGGGAAGGTCACTGGGAAGCCCTGGGCAAGACGCGTCCCTTCTGGAGGCTGCGCTGAAGACAGCTAATCCTGGCTTCTCGCGGCCGGCCGGCTGACGGAGGTGGCACCTGCTGGGCTCAGCTTGCCAGAGCCGTCTTATTTTGAGGGTGGCAGTGCTCTGCCTGCCGTCTACAATTACCACGACTAAAAATACTTGGCGGGGTGGAGAATCTTCAAGGGGACTTTGAGACCTGGGCTGGACGCCTCCTAATTTGGTGCCATGTTGCTTCTTGTTTCTGCGCTCGGTTGCATGGCACCTGCCAAACCAGCGTCGCCCTTCGCACACCACTGGACGCCAGTCTTTATGCTGAGCCTTGTGATTATGTCGCCTTTTCCCCAAAAATGTATCACCACTTAACCAGCGTGCGCAAAAGATAGTCACCTTCCTGGTGCTTCAGGGCAAGGATGTGTTTTTATTTTTTTAATACTGGGAATTGAAGCCAGGGGTTTCTGCCTTCCAACTACACCCCCAGTCCGTCCGTCCGTCCTTCCTTCCTTCCTTCCTTCCTTCTTTCCGTCTATCTATCTATCTATCTATCTATTTATCTATCTATCTATCTATCATTCATCCATCTATCTCTATCTACCTACCTACCTACCTATTGAAATAAGTCTTACTAATTTGTTGAGGTGCGCTTGCTAATTTGCTGATGCTGGCCTAGAACCTGTGATCCTCTGGTCTCAACCTCCCAACTCCTGGGATTACAGAAGTAATGCCTGGCGGACAAGGCTGCATTTTTCCCACGGAAACACAAGCTTCTGTCCCCGAGTGCCATCCCCAAGCCTCTTAAATGATATCTTCGTCTCCTACCCCCAGGAGTATAATTTAGGAGCTCTGGCATAAACCTAGGATCAGAGATCTGGAGATCACTGTGGTATGTGAAATAAGCCAGGCACAAAAAGACAGTCACCGTGTGATCCCACTCCTGTGTAGAATCGGAAAAGATAGATCTCAGCCGGGCATGGTGGCCACGCCTGTAGTTGGGCAGCTGAAACAGGAGGATTGCAGGTTCGAGGACAGCTTCAGCAAGTAGTGAGGCTCACATCAACCGAGGAGACCCTGTTTCCATGTAAGAAAATCAGGCTGGGGGTAGAGCTGAAGGTGGAATGCCTCTGGGTCCAATCCCCAGTGCCACGCAATCAATCAATACATACATACACACATAACACATACACACATACATACATACATACATACATACATACATACGTAAGTAGTCGGTCTCTTGGGAGTCTTAAGAGGTAACTAGCTACCAGAATAACATGAGGGAGGGATGCATGAAGTGGATGAAGGCAGTAAGCTCCAGTTCACAGGGACAAGAAGTCCTGGTGTGCTACTATACAGGAGGATGGTGGTTTCAGATAAGTTATGTACTGTGTATCTCAAAAAACTAGAAGGAATCATTTTATATGTTTTCACAGCGCAGAAATGGTAGCTGTCTTGAGGAGAGATACATTTAACCTCAAACGTCATACAATATCCATGGACACGTATCAAAACATCACATGATGTCCTATTAATGTGGATGACTTGTTTTACATATCAATTTAAGAACAGAAAGAAAGAAATACGAACCGAGGATCATAGAATTCGGAGATGTGGTCGTGCCACCTAGGACTTTGTCCTGAGCAAAGGGACGTGTGGCTGCAGGTCCCCCCGGGGCCGCGTGGTCCCTGCGTCTGTCCACGCCGTCGTTGACAGCACGAGCTGTGTGCCTGCCACACAGAGCCACTCGCAGACAAGCAGCCCGAGCTTCTCAGCCTCCAGGTCCTACCGTGCTTCAGTGGC